>NC_136319.1:30000-1230000 GCF_964198595.1 Lampetra fluviatilis
GCTGCCTTCAATAGCTGCCCCCAGACATGAGTTATCATTTGTGGTGAAGTGGCTTCTGAAATATAAGCTAATACCTCATTGGATTTTGCCTGATAAGATAACAAAAATTGCTTAGTAACTTTTTTACTGATTTGTTTACTTTTCCTATACCTTGCACTCCGATCGTATTTTTTGGATTGTTTGTTGCTGTAACGTTCAAACCCGCCCCTACTGGACATCTCTTAAAAAAGCTTTATAGCTCATCAGATTCCTCCTGAATGATTACATATTCAGATTTTGATTCTCATATACATATCTAGGGCAGCTCGTGTTGGTAGTGAGCCCCGATGAAGGCCAGCAAGGCGCTCGAAGGGGACGGAGTGGTCACAACCGTGTCTGGTACTCAGACCCACCCACCCAATCACTCAATCATTCAAATACGCAATTACCCACGGACATATTCACCCACTCACTAAATTACCCACTCAATCACTCACTCAACGACTCACCCACCCACTCACCCACTCACTCACCCACTCAAGTACTCACTCAGTCACCTACTCACCCACTCATTCAATGATTCACCGACTCATTCACTCGCTCACCCACTCACTCACCCATCCACTCACCCACCTACTATCTTACCCACCCACCTACTAACTCACCCACCCGCTGACCCACCCACGCACCCACTCGCCCATTTACTAACCCACCCATCCGCTCACCCACCCATCCGCTCACCCACCCACCCACGAACCCACTCACCCACCCAATCACCTCCCCACTCACCCACCACTCTTTCACCCACTCATTAACCCACTCACCCATCCAACCACTCACTCAAATATCCACTAATTTATCCATTCACCCATCCAACCACTCAATTATACACTCACACACAGACTCAAGAACTCACCCATTCACCCAATCACTCATTAAAAAATCCACTCACCCACGTTCTCATTCCCCACTCGCTCAATTACCCACTGACCCACCCAAGCACGAAATCATGTATCCACCTCCCTATTCATTGAATTACTCATTCAACCACTCATTCATTCAAACTAACTCAATGACCCGCCCACTCACTCATCCACCCACCTAATCATTTACCAACTTAACCACCCACTTACTCATTAACACATTCACACATCCACCAATCTATACACTGAATTTCCCACTCATTCATCCACCTACCACACACCCACCCACTCACTCACCCTCCCACCCACTCACCCACTCACTCACTCACTCACTCTCCCACTCACTCTCCCACTCACTCTCCCACTCACTCTCCCACTCACTCTCCCACTCACTCTCCCACTCACTCTCCCACTCACTCTCCCACTCACTCTCCCACTCACTTTCCCACTCACTCTCCCACCCACACCCACCCACTCATTCATCCACTAATTTACCCACCCACCCACTCACCCACCCACCCACTCTCACTCACCCACTCACCCACTTACCCACTCACGCACCTCCTCACCCACCCACTCACCCAATCATTCAAATACCCAATTACCCACGTACGTATTCACCCACTAATTCAATTACCCACTCAACTACTCACCCACCTACCCACTCACCCACTCACCCACTCAAGTACTCAAGTACTCATTCGGTCACCTACTCACCCACTAATTCAATGATTCACCGACTCATTCACTCGCTCACCCACCCACTCACCCATCCACTCACCCACCTACTCACCCACCTACTAACTTACCCACCTACTAACTCACCCACCCGCGTATCCACCCACTCACCCACCCACTCGCCCACTTACTAACTCACCCATCCACTCACCCACCCGCCCACGCACGCAGCCACTCACCCACCCACCCAATCACCTCCCCATTCACCGACCACTCATTCACCCACTCATTTACCCACTCACCCATCCAACCACTCACTCAAATATCCACTAATTTACCCATTCACTCATCCAACCACTCAATCATCCCCTCACACACAGACTCACCAACTCACCCATTCACCCATTCACTCATTCAAAAATCCACTCACCCACGTACTCATTCCCCGCTCGCTCAATTACCCACTGACCCACCCAAGCACCAAATCATGTATCCACCTCCCCATTCATTTAATTACCCATTCAACCACTCATTCATTTAAACTAACTTACTGACCCGCCCACTCACTCATCCACCCACCTAATCATTCACCAACCACCAACTTACTCATTATCACATTCACACATCCACCAATCTACACACTGAATTACCCACTCATCCATCCACCTACCACACACCCAGCCACCCACTCATTCACACACTGACCCACTCATTCAATTACCCATCCACCCATTCAACCACCTACCATCCACTTACCCAGGTACCAACTCATCCAATTACCCACACACCGATGCACTCATTCATCCAGCACCTACCCACCCAACTTGCCACTCGATTTTGGTGTACCCAGTTGTACTGTTTGGCGGACAGAGGCAGGGGAACTTAAGATACTCGACCATTTTGGGACCTCCTTTGCCAGTACCAAAATATACTAATAGGGGTTTTCCCTTTTTTTCTGGCAACATTTGACTGCAAGTATTGTGGTTAATGTAAGCATGATGCCTTGCAAAAGGTGTCAGTTTTGTTGCCAGAAAACATGGGAAAACCCCTATTAGTACTCGACCATTTGTTTCAACTGCTGTGCCAGAAGGTGGAACCAACAATCTCTCTATTGCCAGTGAATTTTACGAGCCATTGCATCATATCAGCCCCCTCCAGTATTTAATGTTTAACGAGGGTCTCTCTCTCTCTGCGTGCACATCAGGGTAATATTTAATGAGGTGGTGTGGACGTCTCGCTGCTTTGTGATGGATGTGATGGCAGTGGGAAAGTGGGGCATTGGAACAGCGGGGCATTAGGGCAGAGTAGCACCAACGCAGTGGACCAGCGGAGCATAGAGGCAGTGAGGCAGTGGGGCAGAGGGGCAGTGGGGCAGAGGGCATTGGGGCAGCAGGACAGCAGAGCAGCTTGGCAGAGGGGCAGTGGGGCAGTCAGGGGGTGGATGTGTCAGACGAATCGCTTGATTATCTTTACCCACCACTGCCTGTACACGTTCTGAAGAAGGGCCATTGCCTGAAACTTCTCTCATGACATAGTTGTCATTGTACCGCCGCACACACAGCCGGGACACTGCACGCGAGCCAAGGCACATTTAACAAACCCAGGCAGCACTCACAAGCAATGCAAAGTTACATTGTTCCCTCATAAGTTCATGTCATGACGTTTATAATAAAAACAACAATGATAAGTTTCGATTTAAAGCTTTCGTGACTGCAGGGATTCATCTTCTTGGTTCTTTCGGTAAAGTCACGTAGAAGGAAAGTAATAAAATAATAAAAATAAAACATAACAAAATAATTCTCACGACGTTTCGGCCACAACGCAAGCAGCCGTCCTCACCTGAGGACGTCTGCTTGCGTTGTGTGTGGTGTGTGTGGTGTGTGTGGTGTGTGTGGTGTTTGTGGTGTGTGTGGTGTTTGTGGTGTGTGTGGTGTGTGTGGTGTGCGTGGTGTGAGTGGTGTGTGTGGTGTGAGTGGTGTGAGTGGTGTGAGTGGTGTGTGTGGTGTTTGTGGTGTGTGTGGTGTTAGTGGTGTGAGTGGTGTGTGTGGTGTGAGTGGTGTCTGTGGTGTTTATGGTGTGTGTGGTGTGTGTGGTGTGAGTGGTGTGTGTGGTGTGAGTGGTTTGTGTGGTGTGTGTGGTGTGAGTGGTGTGTGTGGTGTTTGTGGTGTGTGTGGTGTGAGTGGTGTGTGTGGTGTGAGTGGTGTGTGTGGTGTGTGTGGTGTGAGTGGTGTGAGTGGTGTGAGTGGTGTGTGTGGTGTGAGTGGGGTGTGTGGTGTGAGTGGTGTGTGTGGTGTGTGTGGTGTGTGTGGTGTGAGTGGTGTGTGTGGTGTGAGTGGTTTGTGTGGTGTGTATGGTGTGAGTGGTGTGTGTGGTGTGTGTGGTGTGAGTGGTGTGTGTGGTGTGTGTGGTGTGAGTGGTGTGTGTGGTGTGTGTGGTGTGAGTGGTGTGTGTGGTGTGTGTGGTGTGAGTGGTGTGAGTGGTGGTGTGTGGTGTGAATGGTGTGAGGGGTGTGTGTGGTGTGAGTGGGGTGTGTGGTTGTGTGTGGTGTGAGTGGTGTGAGTGGTGTGTGTGGTGTGCGTGGTGTGGGTGGTGTGCGTGGTGTGAGTGGTGTGAGTGGTGTGAGTGGTGTGTGTGGTGTGTGCGTTGTGAGTGGTGTGAGTGGTGTGAGTGGTGTGTGTGGTGTGAGTGGTGTGTGTGGTGTGAAGTGGTGTGTGTGGTGTGTGTGGTGTGAGTGGTGTGAGTGGTGTGAGTGGTGTGTGTGGTGTGAGTGGTGTTTGTGGTGTGTGTGGTGTGAGTGGTGTGTGTGGTGTGTGTGGTGTGAGTGGTGTGTGTGGTGTGAGTGGTGTGAGTGGTGTGAGTGGTGTGTGTGGTGTGTGTGGTGTGAGTGGTGTGAGTGGTGTTAGTGGTGTGAGTGGTGTGTGTGGTGCGTGTGGTGCGTGTGGTGTTAGTGGTGTGTGTGGTGTGAGTGGTGTGAGTGGTGTGTGTGGTGTGTGTGGTGTGTGTGGTGTGTGTGGTGTGTGGTGTGAGTGGTGTGTGTGGTGTGTGTGGTGTGTGTGTTGTTTGTGGTGTGTGTGGTGTTTGTGGTGTGTGTGGTGTGTGTGGTGTGTGTGGTGTGAGTGGTGTGTGTGGTGTGAGTGGTGTGAGTGGTGTGTGTGGTGTTTGTGGTGTGTGTGGTGTTAGTGGTGTGAGTAGTGTGTGTGGTGTGAGTGGTGTCTGTGGTGCTTGTGGTGTGCGTGGTGTGTGTGGTGTGAGTGGTGTGTGTGGTGTGAGTGGTTTGTGTGGTGTGTGTGGTGTGAGTGGTGTGTGTGGTGTTTGTGGTGTGTGTGGTGTGTATCACGGGGTGGGTAGATGGTGTGGTGCATGTGGTGATAGCGGTCATGGTAAGCACCGCACCACCTCCATCACCCCAACTGTGCGGTCGACCGGTCGCAACAACCGTCCTCACCTGAGGACGGCTGCTTGCGTTGTGGCCGAAACGTCGTGAGAATTATTTGTTGTGTTTTATTTTTATTATTTTATTACTTCCCTTCTACGTGACTTTACCGAAAGAACCAAGAAGAACAATGATAAGTATTACATAATACATTGGATTGATCCTATCTCTGAACAGAGTTAGTCTGTTGGCAGCAGTCATTGTCCAGTCCAGTCCTGGCATCTGCTGCTCAGTTTCCTTCCCCGGCAGTGGTCCCAGTGGCACCGTCTTTCCGGGGAACCGTGTGGTGTGTGTGGTGTGAGTGGTGTGAGTGGTGTGTGTGGTGTGTGTGGTGTGAGTGGTGTGAGTGGTGTGTGTGGTGTGTGTGGTGTGAGTGGGGTGTGTGGTGTGAGTGGTGTGAGTTGTGTGTGTGGTGTGTGTGGTGTGTGTGGTGTGTGTGGTGTGTGTGGTGTGTGTGGTGTGTGTGGTGTGAGCGGTGTGTGTGGTGTGAGTGGTGTGTGTGGTGTGTGTGGTGTGTGTGGTGTGAGTGGTGTGTGTGGTGTGAGTGGTGTGAGTGGTGTGTGTGGTGTGAATGGTGTGAGGGGTGTCTGTGGTGTGAGTGGGGTGTGTGGTTGTGTGTGGTGTGAGTGGTGTGAGTGGTGTGTGTGGTGTGCGTGGTGTGCGTGGTGTGCGTGGTGTGAGTGGTGTGAGTGGTGTGTGTGGTGTGTGCGTTGTGAGTGGTGTAAGTGGTGTGTGTGGTGTGAGTAGTGTGAGTGGTGTGTGTGGTGTGAGTGGTGTGTGTGGTGTGAGTGGTGTGAGTGGTGTGAGTGGTGTGTGTGGTGTGAGTGGTGTTTGTGGTGTGTGTGGTGTGAGTGGTGTGTGTGGTGTGTGTGGTGTGTGTGGTGTGAGTGGTGTGTGTGGTGTGAGTGGTGTTAGTGGTGTGAGTGATGTGTGTGGTGCGTGTGGTGCGTGTGGTTCGTGTGGTGCGAGTGGTGCGAGTGGTGTGTGTGGTGTGAGTGGTGTGTGTGGTGTGTGTGGTGTGTGTGGTGTTTGTGGTGTGTGTGGTGTGTGTGGTGTGAGTGGTGTGTGTGGTGTGAGTGGTTTGTGTGGTGTGTGTGGTAGGAGTGGTGTGTGTGGCGTTTGTGGTGTGAGTGGTGTGTGTGGTGTGTATCACGGGGTGGGTAGATGGTGTGGTGCGTGTGGTGTGTGTGGTGTGAGTGGTGTGTGTGGTGTGTGTGGTGTGTGTGGTGTGTGTGGTGTTTGTGGTGTGTGTGGTGTGTTTGGTGTGTGTGGTGTGTGTGGTGTGTGTGGTGTGAGTGGTGTGTGTGGTGTGAGTGGTGTGAGTGGTGTGTGTGGTGTTTGTGGTGTGTGTGGTGTTAGTAGTGTGAGTGGTGTGTGTGGTGTGAGTGGTGTGTGTGGTGTGAGTGGTGTGTGTGGTGTGTGTGGTGTGAGTGGTGTGTGTGGTGTGAGTGGTTTGTGTGGTGTGTGTGGTGTGAGTGGTGTGTGTGGTGTTTGTGGTGTGTGTGGTGTGTATCACGGGGTGGGTAGATGGTGTGGTGCATGTGGTGATAGCGGTCATGGTAAGCACCGCACCATCTCCATCACCCCAACTGTGCGGTCGACCGGTCGCAACAAAACAGCATCATGCTGCAGAGGAGCGCACGGATCGCGTTCGCCACAAGAGCCAGGCCCTTTCGTTCCTGCACTACCACCTCCTCCTGTGTGTAGGTGTGAGTAAGGGTATAGAGGTGTGTGTGAAGGTGTTTCGGTGTATAGAGGTGTGTGTGTAGGTGTGTGTAAGTGTATAGAGGTGTGTGTCTAGGTGTGTGTACGTATATAGGGGTGTGTGTGTAGGTGTTTAGGTGTATAGAGGTGTGTGTAAGTGTATAGAGGTGTGTGTCTAGGTGTGTGTACGTATATAGAGGTGTGTGTGTAGGTGTTTAGGTGTATAGAGGTGTGTGTAAGTGTATAGAGGTGTGTATAGGTGTGTGTAAGTATATAGAGGTGTGTGTATAGGTGTGTGCAGGTGTATAGAGGTGTGTGTAGGTGTGTGTAAGTGTATAGAGGTGTGTGTCAGTGTGTGTGAGTGTATAGAGGTGTGTGTAGGTGTGTGTGAGTGTATAGAGGTGTGTGTAGGTGTGTGTGAGTGTATAGAGGTGTGTGTGTAGGTGTGTGTATAGAGGTGTGTGTGTAGGTGTGTGTAAGTGTCTAGAGGGGTGTGTATATGTGTGTGTGAGTGTATAGAGGTGTGTGTGTAGGTGTGTGTAAGTGTATAGACGTCTGTGTGTAGGTGTGTGTGAGTGTATAGAGGTGTGTGTAGGTGTGTAGATGTATATAGGTGTGTGTGTAGGTGTGTGTAGGTGTATAGAGGTACTTGTGTGTAGGTGTGTGTAAGTGTATAGAGGTGTGTGTGTAGGTGTGTGTAAGTGTGTAGAGGTGCGTGTAGGTGTGTGTAAGTGTATAGAGGTGTGTGTAGGTGTGTGTAAGTGTATAGAGGTGCGTGTGTAGGTGTGTGTAAGTGTGTAGAGGTGCGTGTAGGTGTGTGTACGTGTATAGAGGTGTGTGTGTGTAGGTGTGTAAGTGTGTAGAGGTGTGTGTGTAGGTGTGTGTAAGTGTATAGAGGTGTGTGTGTAGGTGTGTAGAGGTGTGTGTGTAGGTGTGTGTAAGTGTGAGTGTATAGAGGTGTGTGTGTAGGTGTGTAAATGTGTGGTTGTAGGTGTGTGTAAGTGTCTAGAGGGGTGTGTATATGTGTGTGTGAGTGTATAGAGGTGTGTGTGTAGGTGTGTGTGAGTGTATAGAGGTGTGTGTAGGTGTGTAGATGTATAGAGGTGTGTGTGTGTAGGTGTGTGTGTAGGTGTATAGAGGTACTTGTGTGTAGGTGTGTGTAAGTGTATAGAGGTGTGTGTGTAGGTGTGTGTAAGTGTGTAGAGGTGCGTGTAGGTGTGTGTAAGTGTATAGAGGTGTGTGTAGGTGTGTGTAAGTGTATAGAGGTGCGTGTGTAGGTGTGTGTAAGTGTGTAGAGGTGCGTGTAGGTGTTTGTACGTGTATAGAGGTGTGTGTGTAGGTGTGTAAGTGTGTAGAGGTGTGTGTGTAGGTGTGTGTAAGTGTATAGAGGTGTGTGTGTAGGTGTGTAGAGGTGTGTGTGTAGGTGTGTGTAAGTGTGAGTGTATAGAGGTGTGTGTGTAGGTGTGTAAATGTGTGGTTGTAGGTGTGTGTAAGTGTATAGAGGTGTGTGTGTATGTGTGTGTAAGTGTATAGATATGTGTGTGTAGGTGTGTGTAGGTGTGTAGAGGAGTGTGTACGTGTATATAGGTGTGTGTATGTGTGTGTAAGTGTATAGAGGTGTGTATGTAGGTGTGTAGAGGTGTGTGTGTATGTGTGTGTAAGTGTATAGAGGTGTGTGTAAGTGTATAAAGGTGTATGTGAGGTCCTGGGGGAGGGAAAATCTCTCAGCCAGGAAAACATCATGGCACAAAGTGGGGATAACCCTGCTGAAGCTGCGGTGCCTCAAATATTGGAGGAGGTCACCCCCTGTGAGTGGCTGGCTGAGGTGCCATCTGTTGAGGAAGTACAGAAGGCGATCCGGAGTCTGAGACCAGGAAAGGCACCGGGCAGAGATGATCTCCCAAGCGAAATGCTGAGGGAGGGTGGCGTTTGTGCACAGACTGCCCTATATGACATCATAACAACAGTCTGGACCGCTGGACGGGTACCGCAGGATTGGAAGGATGCCCTGGTGGTCCCCCTCTTTAAGAAGGGGGACCGCACAGACTGTAACAACTACAGGGGCATCTCACTCCTCAGTGTGCCGGGAAAGGTCCTGGAAAGGATTATTCAACATCGCCTTGCGAGGCACGCTGAGGAGAGGCTTGCGGAACCCCAATGTGGTTTCAGGAAAGGGCGGTCCTGTACAGATGCCATATTTTCTGTCCGTCTGCTACAGCAGAGGTGTAGGGAATTCCAACAAGACCTTCATCTCTGCTTTATTGACCTGGTCAGGGCCTATGATACCATCAGTAGGCCTGGGCTCTGGGTTGTTCTTCGTGCTTTCGGAGTCCCTAACCCTCTGCTCACGATCATTAAGGACCTTCATGTTGGTGAGCGGGCCCGGGTGAAACTACGTGGCCGGGAGTCGGAGCCTTTCCCTGTACACCTTGGGGTGCGACAGGGATGTCCTCTGGCTCCCACATTATTTAACATATATTTAGACTGCTTAGTTCGTGAAGCCTTCAATAGCTGTACCGGGGGAATTTTCATTTGGTACAGATATAATGGGAGGCTGATCGACGCCCGGGTGCGATCATGGGATGGCTCCCTATTGGTCAACCACGTTATGTATGTCGATGATTTGGTAATAGCTGCTCATTCAGAAGAGGAGTTGGAGACGCTGCTGCTGAGACTGGAGCGTGCCACTAAGAGGTGGGGCCTTACCATCAGCCCCACCAAAACTAAGCACCTGTCTGGGTATTTTGTACCATCGGACACTCCACCCCCACAACTCCCAATCGGTGATGGGGCAGTTGTGGAGAGAGTGGAGAGTTTCCCATACCTGGGCAGTGTGCTTATGACCGGCTCCAGTTTATCAGCAGAGGTCTCACTCCGAATCAGTCGAGTGGCATTATTTTTTCATCGGTTGCGTAACGCTGTGTGGAAGCTACCTGGTCTGTCGCTCCGCACGAAGCATCAGGTCTTCTCGGCCACGGTCATTCCCTCCCTACTCTACGCTTGCGAAACGTGGACCCCCCTAATGGAGCATCTTCGCCGATTGGAAACATTTAGGCTGGCCTGCCTACGATCCATACTGGGTTTAACCAGGCTGGATTGTGTGAGGAGCTCACAAATCCTTGAAAGATCTGGGCAAAGTCCCATCGGTGAGCTCCTCCGGCAGGCAAGGCTGCGTTGGCTGGGTCATGTAGCCCGCATGCCCAGCTACCGCATGCCTAAACAGCTTTTGTTCGGCCGGATCGAGGGGGCTAAACGGGCGCGGCACGGGCTAGAGAAGAGATGGAGTGATGTGGTACAGGAGGACGTGGAGCTGAGTGGACTTGCCGATGACTGGTACCAGCAGTGTCAAGATCGGCCTCAGTGGAGGAGGCTCGCGAAGGATGCTACTCGGCAGTTGGAGGCAGTCGCCCTCCAATAACAACGGAGGGCGGAGGAGCGACGCTCACAACAACGAGCGGAGCGCCGGGTGGCTAAAGCACAGCAAGTTGGTACGGTAGGGGGCACAGGTGGTGCATCAGCCAGTCATCTCGGTCATCTCGGTCAGTCGACCCGTGGCACCTGCTGGGTCTGCCCCGTGACCTCCTGCCAGCGGGCGTTCGACACTTCACGTGGCCTCAAGGTGCACTTGGCCTGGCACAAGCGTCGTGGTGACGTCACCGCCACTTAGTGGCGAATGGCGGTTGTTGTTGTATAGGTGTATGTGTGTAGGTGTGTAAGTGTGTAGAGGTGTGTGTGTAGGTGTATGTAAGTGTGTATAGGTGTGTGTATGTGTGTGTAAGTGTACGGAGGTGTTCAGGTGAGTAACCCTGGCAGCGCAACGCTGCTGGCGTCTCGTGCTGCCGCCTGTACCGCGCCTTGTCCACCAGAGGGCAGCGCCTACCCACGGGTTGTGTGGCGTCAGGGTGAGAAGTGGAGGGTGGGGGAGGGGTCTAGGGATGGGGGGGGGCTGCTGCTGCAGCGCTCAGCAAGGGGTCGTGCTTGGTGCACCACTGCCAATTCTTTATTGCATCGATCTATCTCATTCTTTGTCTCTGCTTCTATTTCCTTGCGCCCGAGTATGCACCGCTACTTGTGGTACCCTCTCTGTGCTCATTGGAGAGCCACGTCCAAACCACTAAATCTTCTTGTTTCTTGTGTGAAGCCATCTCCAATATTTTATTTGATTTCTGCAAAAGGGCTGCTGCCATGACTGTGGAATGGTTGTCACGATTGACTTAAAATGTCGCGGTTCGATCTCCCAGTCTGGCCTTGAAAACATTGACCAGGATTCTTACAATTCCCTGTTTTTGTCCACCCACAGTCCATCGGTGGGTCGCGTGCAGTGGGCTAAATGGCGAGTACTCCCACCTCTTTTAAGACGTATGGTCAGTGTGGAAAAGTTAGCCAAAACATACACACCGGATCGGCACTCTAGACCTCCCTCTAGTGGAGGTTCTTTCACCAGCAATTGCATGAGCAAGTAATTACAGGACTGCACCATTAACCTCACGTGTACAACAATAATCTGGTTTCCGTGCATTTCAGAACTCCTTGATCCAGACCCCAGCATCCCAGTGCTGCAGGCTCAGTGCTCTGCATCGGTGTTACCATTGCGCCGTTGCTTCTCTGCAACCCCGTGCCACCCGTTGTCGCGTGTAACGTCGCTGCACCCTGTGCACCGCACGTGTCCCCAGCCCCTGCCGCTGCTCCGCCGGGACACCGGCTTGATGCTGACAATGTCTCAGGAGCAGGCCGCCTGCCTCCTGGCCAACGCCTTCTTCTGCACGTTCCCCCGGAGCAACGCCACCGGGACCCGGAGCGAGGACTCTGCCTGCCCCGACATCAACGTCAACAGGTGCAGCAGCAGCAGCCCATCACTGTGCATTACACACTGTACACGCCATGTGTCATGCAGTACACACACACATGCCATGCTCTCTATATGTAGAGTATTTTTTGCTGTATATGTAGCGTCAGAATACAAAGGACACACCACCCTGTATACTTACCTGTAGTTGCGGGCACGGGTCTATAGGGGGTGCCACCCTGAGTTAGAGAGAGAGAGAACCGGACCGTTGAGAGGCCGAGTTCCCCCCCCCCCGACCCCAGGTGAGGGGTTGGGGGGTTATTCCAGAGACACCTGGAAGGTTCCAGAAAGGGGGCGGTACCAGGGGCGAAGAGTCCCCGAGGTGTGTATAAAAGACGGACCCCAGGACGGCTCGAGGCAGTGCTCTGAAGACGACAACTGAAGACCAGCTAGGCTAGGACCCTGTCTTCCGGGGCCCGACGTCCTTTAAAGGGCCGGGACCCGCACCTTGGCTGGGTCGGGTCAGCATAGCCTCCCCTAGGCCACCCTACACATAACGGCAATGCTCTATTGTTTCACACAGGCCACATTTCAGTTCAAAGTAACGCTGCAATACGTGCACAGGCTATGCTCCTTTACACATACTCTGTATTATACTGCACACACTTTCATGGTGCTGTGTACACGGTATATGATGCGTTACACATAGGCCATGCTGTAGTATAAACTCCGTGCAAACTATCAGTTTATATTCTAGATTTGAAGCTTTCGTGACTGCAATGATTCATACTCTAGGTTTTTTTGGTAAAGTCACGTAGGTAAAAAAAATAGAAATAAAATAATAAATCACGACGTTTCGGAGGCAACACAAGTCTCCGTTATCAGGTGGGGCCGTCACAGGTAAATTTACTGTATCAAATTTTCTTGAGCCAGTAAATTTAGCTGTGACGGTCCCACGGTCCCACCTGATGACAGAGACTTGTGTTGCCTCCGAAACGTCGTGATTTATTATTTTATTTCTATGATCATTTAAATCATTTATTTGATTATTTATTTTTATCTTTACCCACGTGACTTTACCGAAAAAACATAAGCTTATCAGTTTATACGTAGCCAATGCCACTGTACAAAGACAAAGATGGCCCTCATAGCCTTAACAGATTATTGAGGCAAGTGGTGTTAGTGAGCACCTAATGAGGACTGGCACAGTACACAGGGGAGTGGGTGGCCAACACCACGCCCAGCCGCATTTGTCTCCCTCGTGGTGATGTGTACACACTGCATCAGGTACTCACTTGAGGCTGAGTCGACCAAGGGGGACCCAGGACCAGTTCACTGTTATTGGTCACGAGCGGGACTTGAACTCAGGTCACTAGGTTAATAGTGCAGCGCGTAAACTGTTGGACCACCACTCCCCACATGCCGCTTATACACACTCACACCCCGGTAACGCTGAAGCTCAGGTTGGAAAAAAAAGCAATGAGAGTAAATCTCCTTTCACAGGGAGATTCCCATACTCCACTTTGTCTTACTACTGCACGTCCACAATGGTTAAAATGGGAGAAATTGCGCTAATGGTCCATACTCGTGACAAAACCACTTTTAATTTCCCGTGTCACATCGTGATGAAACTACTTTACATTTGCTGTGTCACATATACAGTAGCTTGGTATATTAAACTTAACGCAACCTCACTGTCAGTTGCTGATTTACGTTATTGTGTAGGTCAGATTGATGGCATATACAAATCTGTTTCAGTTGGGGAAAGTCAACAATGATGAAAGCAAAATTATCAATGAATATTGAGCATTGATCCACTTGGTGACTTAAAATTATGAATATTGGGGTGCAAAGAGTGTTATTGTTAGCTTTGAAGTAGATTACCCCTTGTGTTGCCGTATAGCAACCCTCAAATGCCAAAGGTCAATCGATCGGTTAAATTGCCCTGTGACCTTCCACTGGTCTTTCTGATTCAAACAAGATTTAATTTGTCAATATTTGCTTGTGTCTGCGAATAACCTGCCAAAGCTTTTTTATAAGTCGTATATTTTATAGATTTTATGGACATGCAAAGGCACATTTGTGAGATTTTCAAAAACATCACATTGCCTTGGAACTGGCACAAACGCCAACAATAGTTCGCCACAAAAAAACAATGGGCGATGCTCCTGAGCCTCAACTCCCAGCCTCACTTTGTATGTATTACTGTTATTTACTTTTACATTTTACAATTGATCGACAATTTCCCTGTAATCCATTAAAGCTGACTGCGGTTAATCATCTAATTGCAGACCATGAATGACCGCGTGTAGCAGGTGGGGGGAGGGTGGAATGAGGCAGTTGTCGGTGGTGGACAGATGGCTGCTAAACACTACTGCTTTACAAAATGAAATGTTGAATTTCGTGCAGACGTACAAAATTACCCTCATATTTGTATCTCCAAATAAAAAATAAATGTCTTATCACAACCCATCAGCTGCACAGCCTTCTGGGAAGTACATACTTTCAGCAGCATTGTTTCAAGACAAGAAAACTCCAGACTGGTTTTAACATTCAGTGTCTCATCAGCAGTCGCACTTGGTTGAATCACCTCTCTTTACGTTATGGGGTCTAGTTTGATGCAAAGTTACATAATACATAACGTTTTAGATTGGGGTGAGTTCTGTTGACGAGCGCCTGTTTAGGTTCGAGCGACATACGAGGGAGTTATGTGGTCAGCACAACTGTTGTATATGTCGGATTATGAAATTTTGATAAAAAAAATAATGAAATTGCGAAAAAGGCGCAAATCACGTAAATTATGTTAATGTGTGTGATTATATGCATAAATTATGATAATCACGGAGATAATCGTAGTAATTTATGCATATGCTTGCGATTATGTTAATGTGTGCAGATATGATAATTAGGCTTAGCTTCGTTATCCAGAGTTGTATCAATCGGGATAAAACGATTATCTTTGATTAACATTTACTGATTATCTTAGTGTTTATGTTATGTTAGGTCTCCAAATTCATATCTCCTCGCAGGTAACAGTTCTTATGAATAAGACAGTTTTGCATGGACTTGGAAAGAAACACTCGAGATACTTCTGTGTTAACAATTTTATTCTAAACAGACATGTGATACTCTAACATGCAAAGGCAAAAGTATACGTCAATAGATTCATTGGCGAGATTATGCAATTAACGAAACTGAAGGCTAACATTCTTCTAACAACCGTAATTTCTACTTTTCCACCAGACATCTCATTAGTTCCCCCATGTATCGAGCACAATCGGCAACTGGCCGAGTTTTAAAACAGGCATGCAACGATATTCATATGAAGGCAATAAAGGCACTTATTGTACCCCGAAGGCGAAGCATACGTCAATCGATTCGTCGGCAAGATTATATGTGTTAATGAAATGTTTGAGACAATGGTGGTTGAGGGCGTGTGTTTGTGTGAGCGCGTATCTGGCTCTGCCTTAATTAATTCTTCGGCGAGACTCTATGACAAAGAAACAGGTTTGACACGATATTCTCTCTCTGTAACGCGTCGATTCGCAATGAGGATTTCGAGAGTTTTAGTTTGCATCGACGAATCTATTGGTCGTTTATGCGATAAGAGAAACGAAAAAGGCAAGAAAAAAAACTTCACACTTATAACCGACGGGTTCTTAATTAATCCAGAGGGCCACGATTCCTCACGGCCAGCTAGTGTTCAAACTTTATAATTAGTCTTCTGATGATTGTCTAGGGTTGGTCCCATTGTGAGAGAGAGGTGGATTGTCTCTTGGATAAATTCCTGCATGCCCCGCGGAAGGTAGATGTGTGCGTGTGTGTGTATGTGCTTCCTGGAGGTTGTAAATGGGGGAGGTGATACGACCCTGGTTCGGAGATTTCCTCTCGCCCGTGCGGGTTGCAGCCGCGACTTTCTCCGCTGGGAGATGATGAGCTTCGGCCCGCTGCGGCTCGCGGGGAGGCTTGCCCGCTGGGTGGTGCTTGGCGGCGATTGGCGGCGCTTGGCGCAGCACCCGTACTGTGTGACTCTGACGGCGCGGTGCCGTTCTGCAGCTCTGACGGCACGGTGCCGTTCTCTCCACTGCTGGATGACGAGTCGGTTCTCGTTGGTGCTGGTTGATCTGTGTGTGTGTATTAAACACACGGCGCATTCGATGGCGCTGTCCTCTTCCTCGCGGCGTTCGATCAGGCTTTCTCCACTGCTTCGTCCTCTCTGCTTTGCTCGCTTGGTCGACGCTTGGCGATCTCCGCCCTTCTACAGGTTGATTGCTTGTTGTCCTCGTCACTCTCTCTTCTCCGTGCTTTCCTTTGTTCGTGCAGCTGCCAGCTTCATACGGGCACTCGCTGATGCCTCTCTACTGCTGGATGACGAGTCGGTTCTCTCACGAGAATGATAGCTGGAATCTCCGTCAGCTTCACTCGCAGCTCGGCGGCTCAGTGTGGCGATTCTTCTTAGGTGGTGCAGACCTCAGCTTGTCGATGCACGTCGCTACCCCGCGAACATCGTCATTCTGGATGACGGAAGAGCTTCTTTGTTGTCGGCGACGAGATGAGATGGGGGCCGGAGCCCCGGAGAGATATGGGGGCCCTGAGCCCTGGTGATATGGGGGCCCTGAGCCCTGGTGATATGGGGGCCCTGAACCCTGGAGAGATGGGGGCCCGAGCCCTGGTGAGATGGGGGCCCGAGCCCTGGTGAGATGGGGGCCCTGAGCCCTGGAGAGATGGGGGCCCGAGCCCTGGTGAGATGGGGGCCCGAGCCCTGGTGAGATGGGTTGAATGGATTTTGCCTCGGCTTATATCGAGAAAATCCACTCCGTTTTCCGAGTTGTTCAAAGGCCGGGACCATATAACTATTTCCGTTGTTCGTGTGTGTCGTGTGTGCGTCTGTATGTGCTTTATTGGAGGAAAAATTCTTCAAAAGACACAGCTGCCCGCAATAATTCTGGAAGGAGGGGTGGGGGCTTCCTCGCGAACCGGCGTCACTTGAGTCATCAAACTAAACCAGACCGACGATTCGCGTTCGCACCGAGGTTACAAAATCATAATCCACGTTTTTGATTATGAATAATATTGGTCGCGAAAGCCTACGCGTTAAGCGAGCTCTAAAATCCCCTCCCCCGCTCTTGGCGTTTATCCTTTGTCTCATACGGCTCCAAGCCGTATGCCTAGTCTGGAAGTTAAACTGATGCACTTTTGCTGCTTAGTATTATTGTGATTTGATTGCAAGGGACTCAAGGCATGCCGTAGCCGTGTTCACGGTATTTCATCGTGGTTTGATCTCCCTATGGGAAAAATGTTATTTGCTCGCATGCGCAAATCTTGCTGTCCGTGTTGCGGGGAGACAAAGACGGCTGTGCTCCATCGTTGGAGCACACTGCGCGTGTGTTTTATTTATTTCTTATAGAAGCATCTGATTTCCTTTCTCGAGCCGTCGCCTGCTCGCCACAAACTTTTATGAGGGCCATTTCCCGGCGCTGTGTGTGCTCTGGCCGTTTCTCTCGGGAAGACAAAGACGGCTGTGAGCTGCTCGCTTCCCCTGGAGTGTTGCATGTTGGTTAATTATGATAGACTTCTCCGCCCTTAACTCCCAAGGAGATCCGCTTTAATTTCGTAGCCTGTTATTATTTTATCTGATATCCCGGGGCTAGGAAATTTATTTTTTTGCTTAGGAGCGACCCTGACTGCCATAATTATTCTTTGATGCTTCGGCCCGGCCGCGTAGGTAAATAATGTCCGTCAAAACCCGTCTGTGCTTTCTTGTTGTCAATGCTATTTTTTGTTAAGAATATAATTATATATTCTTCGTGCGCCTGGTTTTTTTGTATTGTAAAAGGGCCTTTTGAAGAATGGGTGTTATCCTAACCCCCGCTTGCAACTCCCCCCTCCCCCTCTCTTGTGTGAAATTCGGGGAGGTTTTATGACATTTGATGGCTGTCTCTTTCCTGCCTTCTGGCCTTTGAAGCGAGGTGTGCACGCCTGTTGGAAACGGGTTTTTGCTCGTCTTTGTTCGCTCCCAATTTGCCCCGTGTCTATTAAAAAAATTATATATGTTGGCAGAATTATTCTTAATATTAATAAAAAAGGGTATAGATACAACACAACATCCAACCGCAGTTGTCTCTCCAGTGTTCACACACTGCAATTACTTAAGTAAAGTTCGGACACCAGATGACACAAATATAAAAAAAGCCTGAACACATTTGTCAATAACACTGCCTTAAAAAGAAGAAGGATGTAATTGGCAACGTTTTGGGCAATGGTCCATTTCCATAGAGGCAGAGTGCAATGTCAGCTCTGGCCGAGAATCAAACTCGGGTTTCTAGGTTTGTAGCGCAGCACGGTAACCACTACACTACCGCCCCCCCCCCATATACAGACACACACCAGGGGTGGGTCGCCACAGCCCACCGTGCCCGGATGAATATTTAAAAGCTCACACGCATGCTGTAATGATGCCACTCTAAGAAGCAGGGCGCTGACATTTGCAAAAAGACGCCAGTTCGGGCCCAAGTAACCAATGTGCCAAATGGGAGAATTTGCTGTGTTATTTGCTGCAATGTGCCGGCCCTTTTTAAAATATGGTATTAAAATGTGAGTGTTTGTATTCAAGCACTGCTGAGAGGCACTGTGGCAGAACGCTTGACTCGCATGCAGAAACGTGTGAGTTCAATTCCTGGTTAGACAACGACCCATCCCATCGCAATCATCGATGAACGATTTTCTTCGGAATTAAACTTTTTCCAGCGGCGATGGGATTGTACTCGTTTCCGTCATGTTAAGTTTGACCCAATGTCGAGATCACAGTGGTGAGTCCTATATGGGCAGTTCAATGCAAATCTTAAGGCCGAGTGATACATTGAGTCAAGCTTCTTCAGTACAGTACTTAGGGCTGATTTATACACGATGTCACAGTAATCAAGTAGAGGCAGTATGGTAGCTTTCATCAATTCCAAACGGAGCATAGGGGGGAAGCAGTGCTTGTGTCGATACAGAAAACCAATTTTAATTTTTGTCTTTTTACCAATTTCATCAATGTGATCTTCAAAATTATTTAAGGAATGTAATTGGAGAAAAATAACTTCCTGCTTTAGTCCTGGTGAGAAGCATAACACCTTGGTTTTGGAAGTATTCAGGACTAGTTTTAGAGCAACTAGCCGATGTTGTAGTTTGTTGAAATCACCCTGGAGCTTAGCAATCACGTCATCTGGAGAGCGGCCAGCAGTAATCAGTATCGTGTCATCTGCAAAAAGATTTACCCTGGAATGAACCAGGTCAGTGCCCAAGTCATTGAAATAAAGAGAGGGGCCGAGGACGGAACCCTGTGGAACCCCTTTTGTTATCTTAACACTGTTTGACCTCCAACCATCTGTAAATACTGTTTGGGTGCGAAAAAAGAGGTAATTATTTAACCATTTTACTGCGTTTTTGAAAAAACCAACTTAACCCGAACCTAAACCCTAACCTAACCCTAACCTAGTCGTAACCTAACCCTAACCTAATCCTTACACTAACCTAACCTAACCCTAACCTAACCTACCCTAATTCAAACCTAACACTATCATAACCGTAAACTAGCCCCAACTTAATCCTAACCTAACCCTAACCTAACCCTAACCTAACCCTCACCTAACCCCAACCTAACCCTATCCTAACCCTAACCTAACCCCAACCTAACCCTAAGCTAACCCTAACCCAAACCTCCCCCTAACCAAACATAACCTAACCCTAATATAACCCTAAAATTACTTAACACTAACCTAACCCGAACCTAAGCATAATCTATCCCTAACCAAAAAAGTTTAAATATTTTAGTTCCATACTTACCCAAAAACCTTTATTATGAATAGGCGTCCAAGCTGGATTCAAAAGCGTTAACAGGGTCATAATTCCTGCTATAGGCAGGGATATCAGCTTTCCCCAGCCTTTGTGCTTGGCAGTAGAATGCTCGATCTCCCATCGTTTGTCCTCTAAGATGGGTATGGAGAGGAGCGGTGTGGGCTCCAAGCACCCGAGCGTCAGTCCCTGCGGTAGCCCATGCGCTGTCAATAATTGCAGGAGCCACGCGGTGGCGTTGTCGTTACAGAGATAGCAGAAGTGGTGTAGATGGACTCGTGTCACACGTTTGACAGTGTGCAGAATCAGTCTTCATTTATGCTGCAGAAATGTGATGAGCTTCGAAGCTCTATCTCACAGATATCCAGTTGGGGCAGGTCAGAAAGTTACAATATTAGGAAGCCACTAGAGCTATGCATTTCTATATCTCAATTGAAAACTAGTTTCTTTAGACCTAATTTTGTGTTTAGTTTGTTGTCCTTCCTCTGAACCTCAAATTAGCACGGTTGTCTATCTCCGGTGCGGTTTAACATACACACGTACTGTCCCTCAATAAAATGGCACGTAAAAATGTAACTATCGATACACAGGGGTAAGGATCAAAGTTACAAATCACATTTGCTAATGTGGTTGTATGAAGCACTAATCCTCTACTTCAGGATATTTTTTTAGGAAGATTTACGATGCTAAGGTAGCAAACGAGGTTGCTGGATGCCAATGTCAAGGTCTGCTAGCCACGAGAGGGCTGCAGGAGAGTGTTTGTGTAGTGTTGTTATTTCTCCTCCATTGAAGGAGTGCAGACTACAGTGGTTTAATAACAGTCAGCACAAAGCATTACACTACTAATAATACTCATCTACAATTAGCTCATAATCCACAGGAATTATCAGTTAATACACTTTAAATAACCTCGTAATCAATATTTACTTATATCCAGGAAAGCCACCTTGAGTGGAAAGACTCATTTTAAGGAGGGTTCTTGCTGATGCTACATTAAGTTTTATTTTATTTTAAGTAGTTCATAGCCAATAAATGATCAGCTGTGTTTATTATTACAAGCAAGTGGGAGCAAACCCGAGAACTTGGTGAAAAGCCACGCGTTGCACAAGGCAATGCTCAATCCCGGTTCAGATTGAAACAGATGGCGATTAGTCCACGTGATGCATCGCCCTCTCCTGACGAGCCATGGTAAGGCACTTCCTCGATGCCCACGGGAAGGGAGTTTCACGACATCATCTGTGGGTGATCCACCAACCCTCCCTGCTGACTCTATAGTGCTGGATTACCGGGGACGTGCGAAGCCGCCACCACCTGGTTCTCTCTCTCTCTATACCCAGTATGTACGATGTTACATATGGACACAATCATCGTGGTAATGTTTATTGCAGGGCAGACCGGTATCCATAAACATCACGAACCGACAGTGCGTGAGGCTATGACAGCGAGAAGACCGCCCCTCTGCAGAGCAAGGGTCGTGCTCATCAAGATGCTCCCCGTGACTCATCACCTGCTGAGGAGTTCCCTACTCTGTGACTGTGCGCCCGATAGCAGCATCGCCGCCGGGACTCTTTTGGGGTGAAGTGTCTAGCAATGTAAAAGGAAACGGTGCTTCCCTGCCTCAAGGCCATCTCTGTGAAACATAATAAACACAGAGTGCGAATTGTGACTCAGCTCAGATCGGTGAAACATTCACAGATGGCATTTTCATTCAGAGCAGGTGAAATACAATGATCATAGGCGATACTGAGAAGGGCAACCCTTTAAAAAGATAGATTTTAAAAGCAAGACTTAAAAATATTGGGAAATATACAACATATTTACGCGTGTTTGTTGATCTTCTTTGGCACCGTACGTAGCCAACCGTGATAATCGGAGGTGCGGGGGAAGGACAACAAACTAAACAAAAAAGCAAGACAATAAGTTGTCCCCTTTTATCTGGCAACAAAACAGGTGTCAAGATGTTAAAACACCAAACTGAAACCTTTTACAAGGAATAATGTCCGCATTAACCACAATACTTGTGGTCAGAACGCAAACAAAAAACATACTCTGATAATATATGCATTGTCTTTGAAACTGATTGGTCCACACCAGAGACAGCTTTCTTTGGAGCCTGGTCTCAAACGGTGTTAATGCAGATATGATTCCTTGTAAAAGGTTTCAGTTTGGTGTTTTAACACCTGTTTTGTTTCCAGATAAAAGGGGAAAACCTATTGTCATATTTTGGTACTGGCAAAGGAAGTCGCATGATGAAAAAATGCAGTTCTAAAGAAATTCGCTTTTAATCTAGTTTATGATTTAAAAGTGCATAGCTTCAGTGGCTTCATGATATCGGAATGAAAAACGTTTCAGACGGTGGCAGAAGCGCATGGGGAGGGGGGGATAATCTAAATATGCGTTTAAACATGCGTTTAGATTATTTAGATAATAATTTGGCTGCTATAAATTTGGCTGCTATACATTCCCACATGATAAGCCAACTTCGTTAAGCTCTCATTTGTGGCCAGGTTGCTTCTGAAAAAATGAGCTAATAGTTCAATGGGCTTTACCTGGTAAAATAAATATCGTTTATTTTCCTTTGTATTTTTTGTAGTGATTTGTTTACCTTTCCTATACTTTGCACTCCTATCGTGTTTTTGTAATGTTTGTTGATGTAAAGTTTTGACCTGCCCCTAATGGACATGTGGGAAAAATTCACCCGTAAAAACTAAGTTTTTCACTATAAATCCTTTATATGCGTGGCGGCTAGAGTCCTCTCGTCCTCTGGCTTGAGATGGCTGCCACCTATGGGTCAGATGAATGCCTGCCACCATTAAGCAATTGGTAATTAAATATAATTTATTTTTTCCTAAAAAGTGTAAAATTTAGGAAAATTTTTTTCACGAAAATACATTGTCATGCACAACGAGTCTGTGTGCAAAATGTCAGCTCGATTGGATCACGGGAAGTGGGTTAAAAAACGACCGAAATATTTGCACGGTCGTAAGCAAGCAAGCAAGTGAACTTAATATAAAGGATTTAATAAATATAACCCGTAAAAACAAAGTTTTTCACTATAAATCCTTTATATGCGTGGCAGCGAACTTAATATAAAGGATTAAAAAATATATTCGCCTGTGGAGGACGCGGGGATCAATCCCGCGACCTTTGGCATGGGAAGCGAGGGCGCTACCAACTGCGCTACTCCGCCACGGCCTGTGGAGGGGTTACGCTCTGGGCTCTTATACTGTGACGTTCAGCCAAAGTGATGAATGAGTTCTATTTGAATATGTGTAAAATAATTTTTTTTTGCCTAAAAAGTGTAAAATTTTGGGAATTTTTTTTCACGAACATTAATTGTCTGGCACAACGAGTCTGTGTGGAAAATGTCAGCTCGATTGGATCACGGGAAGTGGGTTAAATAACGACCGAAAGATTTGCACGGTCGTAAGCAAGCAAGCAAGCAAGCGAACTTAATATAAAGGATTTAAAAAGAGCTTCATAGCTCATCGGATTCCTCCTGCAGAATAAATTAATATTCTGATTTTGATGTGACAGGCACTCGTGCAGAAATTGGTGAACGGCAGTTAATTGATGAGAAGTTAAAGGCAGATTGTGAGACAATAACGCGAGACGGGATGTCGGGAGACAGAGGGAGGCGATCCGGTTGTCAGGAGACTGTGAGAGACACATAAGATGGCGGGAGACAGAGGGAGAGACACACAAGACAACGATCCCCCATACAAGCTTCAACGGACTGTTGAAGGTTGTATGGGTGAAGGCTGGCACGAGCAACACCACATCCGGCCGCCTTTGTCTCCCCAGTGCTGATGTTTTACACACCGCACCCGATACTCGTTTTAGGCCGAGTCGACATAGGGGAGGCCCAGTACGGGTTCAGATATTCGTTACTCGATATTGGAGGTGAGCGGAAATCGAACTCGTGTTCGCTGGGTTCGTCGTGCTGTGCACTGACCACTGCTCCGCGGCTCCAAATGCATACAGACACGCGCGCGCACATACCTACAGCAGAATGTGAACTCAATTCGTCTCACGTGAACGTGAATGGATAAGGGGATGTTGACTTATAAACAACCTGGCTCGGTGAGAAGCCTTATCGAGGTGATTAGCGGAACGTGATTGTATTATCCGTGCAACATCAAAGATCACGCAGTGTATGGATTGGATTGAAGCCCGCGCACCTGCCTTGACATTTATCTCGCGATAGCGTTCAGCCACAGCAAGGGTCAATCCGTAATAGCCTCATCGTTGTTGAATTCCGCAATCGCGGTTGGCAGTATGTGGGGAGCGGGTTGGACTTTAACCATACATCGCCACGTTGGTGAAGGACAACGGTGAGTATAGGTGAGAGGGCGAGTTGCACAGTCACCCAGGGCCCCCGTGGTCCATGTCCCTTCTCGAAGGTTTCTCAAAGGTTCTGCCACCACCTCCTCCTGATCATAGCCCAGTGTTCTTCACTCATTTTCAGAGAGAGGCTGCTTCAGCCGATATGACATCAGTCGTGAGAGCCGCAACACCGCCTCACCTGCAAGGGGTGTTTTCACATTTATGTGCTGTCAGGGGTCGCACTGATGGCCACCTGGGGCCGCCATTGGCCCGTGGGCCTTGAAATGAAGAACACTGCTCTAACCGATCCCAATCGTCCTACTGTGACCGCCTTAGCTGGGCGGCTGCCCGTAGTAATTGTCACGTTTTGTTTAGGTGACAAACCTTGCTGATTAGCTGTGTCGGGTGGTGGTGGGTTAACAACAAATTTATATTTACGCGAAATAATCCAAAAAAACCTTTACTATGAGGTACACAGTTGCTTCGCAGCTAAAAATAGTCCCACGGTTCAGTGCAACTCCTATGGATAAATAAGAAAGCAACAAAAACATATTCATCGGCTCCATATTTCCCCATCATCCCATTCTCCCCGCGGGTCCCTCATCCCTGCGGAGCGCTGACGGCTTGGCAAGTGGCAGCGCTTCCAGGGGTTGGGATGACGAATCGCCTGTGAATCACTGCACACGCGGCAGCCTGTGGATTCGTCTCGCAGGTAACGAAGCTCAGCCACGCAAGCAAACGACAGCTGTCCGTGTTCAGACGCGTCTCTTAGTCCTCCTGCGCTCGGAGCACGAATAGTAATCTGCACTCGGCCGTGGGTTCGATCCCGACCCAACGAGCGGAGCGCCGGGCGGATGTAATGCGGAAAGTTGACACAGTAGGGGGCACAGGTGGTAGGTACATCTGCCAGTCATCTAAATCAGTCAGCCCATGGCACCTGGGTCTGTCCCGTGACCTTCAGTGTATTTTGAGTCAACGCCTCACTCTCTCGCCCCGTGGTCGCGTGTATTTGTTTTCGGGTCCTCTGGTGTTTCCCTCCTCATTCAGAATCAACAACGTGCGTTTCGTGTTTGCCTGCAATACAATGTCCACAAAATAAGCCACTTTGTGGAGCTGTCATTTGTGGCAAAGTCTCATCTGAAAATAGCTAATAGGTCAGTGGGCCTTACCTGATAAATTAAATAGCTTTTTTTAGTTTTTCATTTATTGATATATTTATCTTGAGTGATTTGCTTACTCCTATTGTTTTTTTGTATTGTTTGTTGTAAGGTTCTGACCCACCCCTACTGGACATCTCTGAAAAATATCTTCATAGCTCATCATATTTCTCCAGAATAACTAAAGATTCTGATTCTGATAATAAAACGCAAAGACTGTGAGGTTATATATATATACACACATCTAGGAAATAAACATCTTGGTAAAATAATTACGTTGACAGGAGCACATTTAAAAGTTAGAGCGATTTTAAATGAGCCGTGGTCAGTCTTCTGTATTCGTTACTTCCACATTTTCAGTGTTGCTATCTATACCAATTCATAATAATAATTATTACTATTATTAGACGTCTGCCGGACTTCCGTTTAACCCGTTTAATTTCATAGTGTTTATTTGTTCGACAAATAATCCCGCATAGCCAGTTATGTAGTTATGTTATCCAGCTAGTTTCTGTAGCAACAGCCCACAGCAGCCACTAACAGCGGAGTAATTGTGGTTGGAGTGGAGAGGCGCCCAGCCAGCAGCCAGCCAGGAATCTCGAGGTACGGATCATCGTTAATCGTGCTTTTGGAACGATTCACATTCATCCAAGGTGTCATCACTACGCCACTGCAGATTTTAGCCGTGTCTTGCTATCTAACTCGGCTCGGCGGGTTGTTATTTTAATGTGCCAAGCGCGGCACCACCACTCAAACATCCTTCTCCATTCTACCGCGGTCTACTGATTCTGAGACGCACCTTTGGCCTGTGCATTTTAAAGCAAAGTTATAATCCAGGAGACGTTGTCCACGTGTAAGAGCACTACCCGCAGCTTCATGTAGAGCGAGGAGGCTCGTGAAGGATGCTACTGCGCAGTGTCAGGCTATGTGCACCTAGAAGACGCTACTGGGAACAACAGTGGAGGGCAGAGGAGCGACGCTCACAACAATGAGCGGTTAACCGGGCAGAAAAAAATACAGGAAGTTGGCACAATAGGGGGCACAGGTGGTGCATCTGCCAGTCATCTCAGTCAGTCAACCCATGGCACCTGGGTCTGTCCTGTGACCTTCTGTCAGAGGGTCTTCGACAATTCACGTAGCCTCAAAGCGCACATCGCCTGGCACAAGTGTCATGGTAACGTCACCACCACTTAGTGGCGAATGGCGACTTTTTGTTATTGTGAAGAGCAGCGCTCGGCACTACGAACTTGGTGACCCGAGTTCGATTCCTGCTCACGGCCTCCCCTACTTCGACTCAGCCCCACATTAATGCCGGGTACGGTGTAATGTGTTAACATAGCTACTGGGGAGACAAAGGCGTTCGGGCGTGGTTCTGGCCACCCAACCCTCGTGTGCTGTGTCAGCCTTCATTGGTGCTCGCTTACAACACTTGCCCCAACAGTTTGTTTAGGCTATACGGGGGATCTTTGTCTTGTGTGAGACCAAATATGTATGTTTTGGGGTTCGTCTTATAATTTGGAGAAGAATGCAATACGTTGAAAGGCGTTTGTCAAGGTTGGACCTATAACGACCTGGACCTCAGTGCAATGAAGGTCACAGAGACCGTGATGCAGTGCACAAACCACTGCAAAGACAACGACTCCTGTATAGCCTCTATCAGGCTGTTGGGGCAAGTGTTGTTAGCGAGAAGTGCCTACGAAGCCCGGTACGGCACGCGAGGGAGTGGTTGGCCAGCACCATACTCGGCCACCTTTGTCTCCACAGTGCTGATGCTTTATACACACATACACCGTACCATCCTACTCATTGGAGGCTGAACTCTGCTCCATCGTGCATCAACAACAGCCGCCATCCGCCATTAAGTGGTGGTGACGTCACCACGGCGTTTGTGACAGGCTACGTGCACTTTGAGTCAACTTGTAGTGTGGGAGGCTTGCTACTGGTAGGAGTTCCAGGACAAGCCCAGGTGCTATGGGTTGACTGCTGTGCCAGGCTAGGTGCAGGAGGAGTTCACGGGACAGACCCAGGAGCGGTGGGTTGACTGAGATCACTGGCAGAGGCAACGCCTGTGTTCCTCACTGTGTGCGTGTGAATTCAAATGTTGTACCGTACTTTCCTTGCTCTCCACGTTTATACAATGTTCACCTACCTCCACCAACCCGGTTTGGCCAGCGTGGTGAAGTATGGTCAATTAACCTCCTCTACAACACACTCGTTAACAACAATGCATTGAAAGGACATGCATATATTTGTCGACGCTTCGAGCAATGCCCTACTTAATAGCAGGTAAACAGTTATAGTGGGTACCGAGGGTTGGAGACAGCGCTGGCTGACACCATGGGGGCCTCGTGACAATCGCACAGCACAGTACAGCATTAGATCACGTAATTTGTCAATTGCATGAACGTGAAATTTCGTAAAATCGAACGTTTGTAAATATAGATACCTGAACATTAAGCAGGCCACCTCCATAACCTCCTTCCGTTCCTCTCTGAAGGCCTCACCTCTTTTTCATCGCCATCCCCTTCCTCTTCCTTCCCCACACCGTTCCATTTTGTTCCGTTCCGTCTCTATATCTCTTGCATGAAGCCACATGCCCTCTGTTCGGGTCACTCATTCTTCGGCCCTCTTACTCCCCTTGTCATATAAATCACTTTGTTTGTGTTACAGCTTTCAAATTTTGCAAAGCGTGCCTTGACCAAAGGTGCTCTATATAGAAAAAAAATAGGATCCCAGCTATGACCACATCCAGCACCTACGTCACACGAATTTACTATCCCCATGTTAACAATTATTATTAACTATATATGACCACAAACCTATTGAGCAAAAGTTATTTACGGGCAGTATTGGGGTTACGAACCTAGTTCGTTCCTGAGACCTGTTCGAAAGTCGAACGGTTCGTAAGTCGGCAGTTCAGTTTGCAATTGCGAGTTCGCGTTTTAAATTAATATTTTTTTTATATTTCATGGAAGCAGGCGTTCGTAAGTCGGGAATTCATAAGTCGGACGCTCGCAAGTCCAGGACTGTCTGTTTACTTTGGGTTAGATGGTTTGAGTATAAAGGTAATATTCAGATATGCTCTCCACCATCCGTCAGAGCAAATCAACTCAAGTGGTCACGTGGGAACAAATACCAATTTATTTGGTTTTTTAGCAATCCGTCTGTGAATCGTTGATGACCGGGCTGAGGCCATCAGCCAACTACACCGGGAGAGCCCTACCAGTCTACAGGCAGGGCGCCACGGTGACTAGGAGATGTTAACTAACTCGCCTACTATGCCTGCTGTATATGTAGGACTCTTACTGACGCGACAACTTCTTTGTCTTTCTCGTTCCTTTTATTTCGCATATAGTTCACATCTCCGACAGCATCGTTCAATGTTCCTTCATACTCTTCAATGTACAATTCTCCATCAGCCCCACTCGATGTCCCTCCGTTCGCTCGCTCTGCTGCTTCGCTCGCTCTCTCTCTCTCCACCAAGGTCCGTTACTCGGCGGGTTCGCTACGCTGTACTCGCTCCGTCCTTGTTACTCTGTCCGTACTCTCTATATCCACTGCTACCGTATACTGTATTCTCCTTGTCCACTGCTACCTTATACTATACACTCTTGTCCACTGCTACCTTATACTCTACACTCTTGTCCACTGCTACCTTATACTATACACTCTTGTCCCAGGAACCAACTCTAACTCCAACTGCGACTCCAACACTAACAATGACTCTCGTATCTCCATACGCTCACTGTCTTTATCCCCGAACCAATCAGCCCCAATTAATTATGTCATCCCCCGCTTCGCTACTCGCCCCCAGGCCTCCAGCCTCACGTGATCCTGTTATCGTCGCCACCCCGACGCCAGTCATCAACCACTCACCCTCTCGACCAATCACCAGCCTGCGTCCTCAGTTACCCTTAACACCTGTGGCGTCTCTTAATGACCTCACCCCTTAATTGGCGCAACAGCAACTTATATCCTCAATTGCCCCCACTGTCCGCTGCACGCTCGTATCGCAACCAAACACGTGGCGCGTGTCCTTTCAAGTCCTACATATATTTGGTGATTGCATGTCTCTCTCTCTTCGTGGTAACTGGGATTGTTCTCAATATTATGAATCAACGTGCGTTAAGAGTATTTGCTGCTGCTATAAATTTACACGTGATTGATTATCCATTTCGTTGAGATATTATTTGTGGCCAGGTCGCTTATTTAAAAAAAGCTGTATAGCTTAGTGGGCCTTACCTGGTAAAAAAAAAGTTCCGTTTCGGTAGACGGGGTTGAACCCAGCTTCTCAATGGTACCAGTCCACCACTGATCTCTGAGCAACCTGGCTGGCTCTCTAAATGTCGACACGACGACTACACGATGTGGCATTATTTCAAGCAGTTGATGCATACGTAATTATTTATTTATTTGGATGTGGCAATGCTAAAGTGGGTGGTGCGGTATTGATTAGCGCGCTAAACTGTGAACCCAGCGATGTGTAGATTTGAGGTTGGTTTACTCCAGATAACAATGCAAATTACACCAACGACCGAGTTCAAACGCCGCTGGCAGTGGTGTGGGACGCTGTTGCGCAATCTGTAGGTGGCAGGCTGTTTCAATCGCCCGGAGGGGTGATTCATTGCAGGGCTGCGCCATTATCACTATGCAAGCAGTCGAGAATACATGATTGATAACGGCACAGCAGAGGTTCAGTAAACTTTATTTGTGCAAAGTAAAACACAATAGTCAATAAAGTGTATATAATCAGTACGTGCCGTGTTACTACATTGCATGTTAATTTACTTAAATAGCATCGTGCAAATATGTTCTACGACAAACGAACTCTATTCTCATTGCCATGAACTAAAACGTAATCTTGTCAAGTTTAACAAAAGCTATAAATCGCGACGTTGTAAACTAAAAGAGCCTGTAGGATGTATTACAAAGCAGAGGATTGTAACCTACATTCATCTGGAGGGATGGGGGAAGAGTGCACGTTTAGCCACTCACCACCAACGCCTTCGTGCTGTTCCACGTGTCAGACACCATGGGACCAGCCCGACAACGTATCCACCGGAAAGACACAGAGAGCTTGGCGTGTGCTTAACCACTATACGCGCCCAGCGAAGCGTGGACCTCAAAGGTTTGGATCGTTAAGCGTTTGGTAAGTGCTCTGTTGGCCAAGACACTACCATCCTCAGAAGGTGCAAGGGAATTCACAGTTTTATTTACCAGTTAAACTCAACTGTGCTCTTAGCTCTTGTTCATAGGTGAGCTGGTCACACGTGATGATAGCTCATGATCGCAGTAGCTGATATCGCCACACGTGGGAATTTATAGCAGCAGCCTAATCATCTGAACCAAGGAACCCGGAGAAAAACCCAAGCTCTGACCACCACAGGGAGAGAACACACGGATTCCAAAAAAATAACAGAAGGCACCGCCAGGGTCCAGCATTGAACCCATGGCCTCCTGTGTACCGGGCGAGGGAGAGAACATATTCTCAGCGGCAATTAGCAGCGAATCATTGCCTTAGCATTAAAATTATGCATTCACATCTCCAATACAATATTTAGGGGAAACTATCTGAATAGTGGTGCTCTGAATGGATGACTGCTTCTTCTCTGTCTTGTTTTATTTATCCATACAGTCTCAATGTAACTCTACATCTCTGTAAATAAACAACATTATAAATATCAATCTAGCGTGCACGCAGCTCCCCCCCCTCTCCGAGTTAACTTCCCCCATGCATCCCCAGCTCTCTCGGCCTCCCATTTCCAGCCCCGCCCAATTCCCCCCGTCCAGCTTTACGTTCTCTCCGAGCGTCCACGCAACGCTCCCCTCACCCTACCCCACACCCCCCTTCTCTCTCCCCCCTGCCCCGCCCCCCTTTCTTACCTATATAACCTCTTACCACAGCATCTCTCTCCCACTTCAGCCACATTTTCTCTTGCTGTGGTTTTCCCACCTGATGATGATTGCTTGTGTTGCAATCGAAACGTCTTGATTTATTTTATGTTATACCTACGTGACTTTACCGAAAGAACCAAAGAGTATTATAAATATCTAAAAATATATGTAGGCATATATATCTGACCATCAATGAACATGGAATAAAACTCATCTTCATAGCCCTGCACAAGTATTTGAACCTTGGGACGCTAGTTCGACCCCCACTCATGGCCACCAACAATAGTGGCGATTATCTAAACCGGTTCTCGGCCTCCCCTAGGTCGACTCAGCCTCAAATGAAAACCTGGTGCGGCAATGCAGTTTGACTTAGTGCTGGCCACCCACCTTGTGTGCTGTGCCGGCCGTTATTAGGTGCTCACTAACAGCTCCATAAGTCTATTAAAGCGATACGAGGAATCGTTTTCTGTGTTGTTTGGTTGAGAAACCTTTCGAAAAACAAGATTTCCCATGTGGGTTGCTCGACCTCTAAATTAATCAGGCATACAAATGTGATTTGATAAACTGCTATGGTTAACGGGGCAGTCTAGGTGTGGGTGATGTTTACATCCCCGATAGCATGGTTGGCTAAGTGCGTTGCAAAATAAGTTCAACATACAAACAACAGGACGTTTCCTTCATCTGACCACTACTACATAGAAGCGACTTCTCTGTCCGTGGCCATGAGCATCTTCAAAGCCCCTACATTTGCTTCAGCCGATGATATCACAAGGCATGTCCACCGTTGTTGTACAGCAGCCCTCTTGACTGCATTCCATTGTAATGAGAGGCTGCCCTGCTGCAATGAACACGTCACGGCACTTGCGATCTAGAGGTCGATCTCCAGGCCTGACAGTTGGAGCGACGCTGCAAGCTTCTTAAATCTCGCTGCCTCTGTCCACCCAGCTGTGTAAATGGATACAGCATAGTTGATCGATCGGCAGGTCACGTGCGGTGGTGGGGTAAAGCGTGGGTAACTCCCACCTCTACCAAGACATCTGGCCAGCATGGAAGCGTAGGCCTAATACACCACTTGAGAGGGCTCTCTCTAGAGCTCCGTGTAGCAAGAGGCCCTTCTGCCGGTGGTGGCAACAAGGGAAGCATCTTGCAGGGCTGCACCTTTACCGACCGCACCGTCATTGATAAACCACGACGTGCATGGGTCCACGAGCAGCGTGCGAGTAGGGGGTCCACGTGCAGTGTGCGAGGAGGGGGTCCAGGGATCTGTTAGACAATCTCTCCGAGGCGGCACTGCTGACCGTCGTCATTGTCGTCTCCATCGTTGACGAATGCTTTGTTGTCTTGGCCAACAGCACCCCTCCTTGACTGCTGGCCTGACGACGACGACTTCACGTATGAGAGCACATGCAGCAGTGTGAACAACCTGAACGGGGGCGGAGGGGGGGCACGGAGGGGAAGGGGGGTGCATGGGGCACCATGGTGGCGAAATGTCAGAAGGTAACGGGACAGACCCAGAGGCCAATGGTTGACTGAGATAACTGGCAATGCACCATCTGTGCCCCCTACGGTGCCAACTTGTGTTTAGCGCTCTGCTTATGGATGTGAGCATCGCACCTCTGCCCTCCAGTATTGCTGGTGGGCGACTGCCTCCAACTGCCAAGTAGCATCTCTTCAGGAGCCTCCTCTATAGAGGCCGATCTTGACACCGCTGGTACCAGTTATTGGCAAGTTATTGGCAAGTCCAGTCATCTCTATATATCCTCCTGTACCGTATAATTACTTTCTTCCCTCGCCCATGCCGTGCCCTTTAAGTGTGCTCTATCCTGTGAAACAATAGCTGCTTTGCCATGCGGTGGCTGGGCATGGGGGCTACATGACCCAGCCAACACAGCCACGATTGCCAGAGGAGCTCACCAATGGGAATGTGTCCACATATATTAAGAATCTGTGAGCTCCTGACACAATCCAGTCTGGTTAAACTCAGGATGCATTGTTGGCAGGGTGAGCCTCAATGCTTCTAACCGGTGCAGATGTTACTTTAGATGCCTCAACATCCTTCTCGAAAGAATAAAGAAGGAAGGACATCAATGTGGTCAAAGAAAATACGGAGCTTCGTATGGAATGACAGACCAAGTAGTTTCCACCCAGTGTTACACAGCCAATGAAAATATCATGCTGCCCGACTGTTTCGGAGTGAGACCTCGGCTGCGAAACCGGAGCTGGTCATAAGGACACTGCCTACACTAACACAAAGGCAAAGACAAGGATCTCCCGTATAGCCTTAAGATACTGTTGGGGCAAGTGCTGTCAGCGAGTGGCACCTATGAAGGCCGGTACGGCACATGGGGGGAGGTCCAGGACCAGTTCAGATAATCGTCACTGTTGTTGAGTCTACCCCCCCCTCCTTCTCACCTGTGGTAAAGCATGGCTAGGAACTGGACAATGAGCATGCTGGAGAAGGTGATGAGGAACATGAAGGCGAGGGGCGGCACGTCGATGACCGTCCCCTCGTTCTTCATGCTCGGGATGTGGATGTAGAGGTCGGCTCCCACGAACTGCAGTGCCAGGGTCGCCACCAGCCACAGTGCATTGATCATGAAGTAGACGAAGGTGCCCTGCACGTTGGGACAGACAGACCATGCCTGATTTACATGGCATTGGCAGGCTGGGGGGGGGGGGGGGGGTGACCCGGGGCTGTTTAGGGACCCCCCCTTTGTGCGTTCAATTTCCTCCCCCATTGTCCATTCCCGACGCCAAATGGTCACGTCTGTTGTCATTGTTTTATTGTTAATATAGGTTAAAGGATTAGCGGATTATTGGAACAATTAACAATTAATTCGTAGGAATAATAAGGCATACGTAATACAATGTCGTTTAAAACTTCTTCTACCACATACCAAGTACGATAAGTACCCGCTTAATGCCTGGTGTTCGCACAACGCGTTGTCGCTGTAACGCAATTCTTCTGTTATTGAAGCATCTCCAATACTCGCGATGATGCATCGCCAGTACCTTGTTTCTTATCTCGAAGAGTTCCTGCTTCACGCGCTTCCTGTGATCGTCGTCTTCCTCCAGAGGCTTGAGGTAGTCACTGATCATGCTCTTCCAGAACTCGTCTTCCTCCTATCCATTCCCAGACAGAAGGTTCACTTTGTGCGATTGTTCAAATAACAACAACTTACTCCGATTAATAATTAATGTTAATTTGTAATGCCCCATCACTGCACAGTTATTTGCTCGCTTTTGAAGAGAGACATAGGGAGTGACTTAGAGTCACGAGGAGGAATCACAGATAGATGGGAAGGCAGCAGCAATGCACACCATTAGACGGTGCTACCAACAATTGCCCAAGCTCTGCAGTCCTCTGTATATAAACGTGTTCCCGGTCAATTAATGATGGTTTATCATGTGGCAGGAAACCGGAGCAACTGGAGAAAATGCACGCGTGTGAGGGGGCAACATTCTATCCCATACAGACAGAACAGGTGGAGTCCACATTTGCTGTACCGCCCTCTCCTTTCTGACGCCTACTGGAAAGTAAATTCACGACATCATCTCAGAGTGTGATCCACCAACCACGTGTAGCAGCAGCGTAGCCACCACCACCTCCAAGAATGATGACATCACTTCCTCTCCACTGCTCAGAATTGTTATCCAAATAGCACTATCTGTGTCCTCGCACGAGATAAAAACTGCGAGTGGAACTCTCCCAGAGCAATGCAGTGAAGCCCTACATGATTACTAGTGCTAAGGTACCTTTTTTTCAAAGTCTCAAAGCCACACATAAGAGGAACGCGCCACTTGTTTGATTGTCACAGAAAACGACACTAGGTCAACTGACGGCAATATTTGGACATCTGGCCAATGCGTTGAACAATTAAGCGAGACAAGCAGCCGGGGGAGGGGAATGATGACTTCTAAATTAATTGCGTTGCTTAGTACAACAACCCCAACATTCATGTAAGATCTTAAACGTAAACATCTCGATATTATTTTGATAAATGTATTTATTTTAGCAGGAAGGGCCCAATTAGCTGCCAGGCAGTATCGCGAGATATTTTCTTCATTAAAGTTGGTTGTCATCTTCTGGGCCCTTTCACACGAACTAGGACAAAGATAAAATATCCCCGGTGTAGTCTTAACAGACTGCTGGGGCACGTGCTGTTAGTGACCATCTCTGAAGGCCAGCACGGCACACGAGGAGGTGGGTGGCCAGCACCACGTCTGGCCACCTTTGTTTCTTCAGTTGGGATATTTATACACTACACCAGGTACTCATTTGAGGCTGAGTCGACCTAGCAGAGACCTAAGACCGTTTCAGATAATTGTCACTGGTGTTGGTGACTGAGCGGGAATCGAACTCAGGTCGCTAGTTTCTAAGCGCAGTGTGTTAACCACTGCGCAGCCGTTCCCCACAACGTATACATAGCACACGTACAAAGACCGACACACAGACATAAAAACACACAGACACCAGGGATGCACAGACACAGACAGAAAGCCACATAGACACAAAGACACAGACATCGAGACACAGACACAAGGACGCACCTGATCGAGGCTGCACCTCTGCATGATGACGTACCCCTGAGGCAGAACTTTCTCAAACATGAGCTGCATCTTCTGGTGGCGCTGCCACACGAGGTCATGGCGCCCTGCAAGGGATAAAGGAGGTCAGCGATGTGCGGTGCGCTCCCACAGAGGCTCGGGAAAAAAGTTTACCGTGACTCAGCGAAGACAGTTGCGCAGACGGTAGTGATTATTCTCATCGTTAGGCTGGTTTAGCCTGCAAGATAGCCTTATTGAGTCGCAAGGCTCTGTCTTCATGAGGGTCTTGCAAAGTTACAGTAGTAGAGGGGTGATGTTGCTGCTGAGTACGGTCCCAATTGAGTGATTTGCAGGTATTTTTTTCAGAAGTGTTAAATTTTGGCCAATTCCAATTACACATTGGAGGAAACTGGAGAACCCGGAACATGCCCATGCAGAACAGGGGGAGAGAATACACAATCTCCCACGCTTCTACTGCAGCAGCAGCAGCAACATGCCCTCATTACAGAGTGCTTGCCACAAATGAATCACAATACTTTGCTAATCGCGTCTAGGAGCATAAACCATCACACAAACTTCGTTCATCCATTCATCGAAAAAAGACGGTCACCAAATCGCGTGATTTCAGATGCGCAGTCTTGTTTAACTGACAAGCAATGACTTCGCCTTTGTTTGATGAAAATATTACCTTTGGCATGGAGGGCGAGGTCTGTGTCTGATTCCTCTGGAGGTCGACTTTTGCTCTCTGCTCCTTCTGGATGATCTGTCTGAGTGCTTGCGATGTCCTCTTCTCTCGCCTCGATCTCTGCTCCTTCTGGATGTTCCGTCCGAGTGCTCACGATGCCCCGTCGTCTCTCCTCACTCTCTACTCCTTCTGGATGATCTGTCTCAGTGCTCGCGATGTCCTCTGGTCTTGTCTCCGCTCCTTCTGGATGCTCCATCTGAGTGTTTGCGACGTCCTCTCCTCTCGCCTCGATCTCTACTTCTTCTGGATGTTCCGTCCGAGTGCTCGCGATGCCCTGTCGTCTCTCCTCACTCTCTACTCCTTCTGGATGATCTGTCGGAGTGCTCGCGATGTCCTCTGGTCTCATCTCTGCTCCTTCTGGATGCTCCATCTGAGTGGTCGCGACATCCTCTCCTCTCGCCTCGATCTCTGCTTCTTCTGGATGTTCCGTCCGAGTGCTCGCGATGCCCTGCCGTCTCTCCTCACTCTCTATTCCTTTTGTATGCTCCATCTGAGTGCTCGTGGTGTCCTGTTGTCTGGCCTCAAGTGGACGCAGCATCATCTCTCCGTCAAGTTCCACTGCGCACGACTCCACTCGGCTGGGAGGGACGATGATAAACTGTTAAACTAAACTATTATTTTTATTATACCAGGTAAGGCCCACTGAGCTATACAGCTTTTTTGCAGAATCGACCTGAATATCACAAATTATAACTCAATGAGCGGCTCATCACGTGGAAATAACAGTAGCCAAATATTCTAATCGCGTAGTTATTCTAAATGAGGAGGGAAAAAGCAGAGGACACGGCGACAAATCCACACCAACATGGGGAGAGAAAAGAATAGACGCAGACTCCACATAGGCAACAGGCATCGTCAGGGTTGGGATCGAAGCCACTACCTCCTGCATACCAGGGGGAGGTAGTTAACATCTAGCCACCACGGCGCCTAAGATGGTAATTTTTTCATTAACTTTTACATGCTTCTCTCATCAAAATTCATATGCTAATCCTACTTGATAATCTGAGCTCTTATGCGCTATGGAAGCTCATTAACTTTGCACTATTATCCAACATGCTAATCTAAGTTAATTTCCTTTAACATGCCACGCTATTTATTACCTTTACACTATAATACCCCATTAACAATACTTCGGCTACCTTTGTTCTCAAAACGTATATAAATTCTAGCTGGTAACAGCTTCTCTTCACAAGGCAGCAGACATCGTGCTGCTCGCAGCAGACATCACAGCAATCGCGATTTTCACCTGAAGACGATGGCTGGTGTAGCTATCGAAACGTCGTGATTAATTTTGGTTTATTTCTACCTACCGGACTTTACCGAAAGAACCAAAGAGTTTGCATTAGTACGTCAGTTACTGCCTATTTTACAATGCTAAATGCAAACTTGGGGCAAGGCAGCAAAACAACAGTCCCAAACCACACCAAGATAACACACAGTCCCTCAATAACATGGCACATAAACATTGAACTATCGATATACGAGAGGTAAGGAGCAAAGTTAAAAGCATGGCTACAGGCTCTGAGTGCGGTGGTGGTACCTTGAACTGTCTTCCTCCTGACTCAGCGCCGAGTATTCCTTCGGATAGATGCTGATTCTCCACTGGAAGCAGTCCCACTCGAGTGGCAGCACACAGCATCTCGTTCCATTGCAATGATGCTTGCGTTTCTTCTTCTGCTGGGACAGGGAGATGTGCATTGTGATGGTGCATTCGGGCAGGGTCCTTCAATGATATCAAACCAGCAGGAACCGCACACAAGCTGGAAGGCAGCTTCAGCTGCTCAGTGAACTGGTGTAAATAAATGTCCAAGCTCTGCGATCCTCCATGTATGAAGGTTTTATTGGCCAAGAAGAAACCAGAACACCATGTAAAAAACCCACAAATGCGATGGGAAAACATTCCGTCCTATTCAGATGGAACAGATAGAGTCCACAATGGTCATACTGCATTCTCCTGGCAAGCCAGTGTATGCCTTCTCCTGGATAACCATCGTGCTGGATTAATAGACACGAGTGGCACAGCCACCACCACCGTTGTTGTCAAGAAACATAAACGATAATTGAGCAAACTCCGGTTATCCTCTCACCAGAGGATTCTGTCTAACCATTGAACAAAGACAGTGACCACATCGCGTGCTTTTGGGTGCGCTTGTGCATCCAACTGGAACCCTCTTCCTTCCAATATGAGGAAGCCATTAGAGCTATTGCATTTTTAAATAATTTACATTGAAAATTAATTTCTTAAAAACTGCTTTTTGTGTTTAGAGGCTTTCCTTCCTTCGCACCTCTAATTAGCACGGTTGGCTACATACGGTGTGAAAGAAGTTCAACATACATACATCTGAACCGGTCCTTGGCCTTCCCTAGATTGACTCAGCCTTAAAAATAAATAGCCAATGTGGTGTAGTAAACATCACAACAATGGAGACAAAGGCGGCCGGGCGTGGTGCTGGCCACCCACCCCCTTGTGTGTCATTCCAGACTTCACAGGCGCTACTCGTTAACAGCACTTGCCCCAACAGTCGGTTAAAGGTTACACGGGATCTCTGCCTTCGTGTTGGCGGGGGTTGGGGGGGGTCATATGTTACACTTATTTTGCACTGTACGTAGCCAATCGTGCTAATCAGACGTGCAGGACGTAGCAACAGATGACAATGGAGCGACACTCCAAATAACGTTCGACACAATAACAACAACGATAACACACAAAGTAACTCACCTCCTTGGGGGAGGGCTCAGAAGGTGCCTTGGTCTCACGCGTGCCCCATGATACATTGTACATGTTGACCAGCGAGTAGATGAGCAGCAGCAGGTATCCCGTGGGGATGCAGATGAGGTACAAGAATCCGTGCACGATGCAGGAGAACTCGCGCGGGTGCAGCGCCGCGGCGATGAGATGGATGCCCGCGAGAGTGATGAAGAAGATGCCGCTGGGCGTGAGGATACCGTTCTTGACAATGTCGCCGACCATAGCGAGCAGCGTGCCCGTCATGAGGAACATGTAGATCACGGTGAGCACCATGGCCACCTTAAAAAAAATACCAGGTAAGGCCCACTGAGGTATAAAGCTCTTATCAGAAGCCACCTTGCCACAAATGATAGCTCAACGAAGCGGCTCATCACGTGGAAATGTATAGCAGCAGCCAGATTAAATGTGGAGGGAAGAGAGAGAGAGAACACGTGGACTCCAAATACATAACAGGCATCAGGGTCAGGATCGGGAACGAACCCACGACCTCCTGTATACCAGGCGAGGGAGTTAACATCTCGCCATCGCCACACCCCTGCAGGACGATGGAGGAGACATTAGTCATCGGCGTCACCATCGTCCTTTTTGTCCAACCACCACCACTTTTTGGGAGTTACTTTTCATTTATTCCGCACTTTTCCGCAAGGTACTCAAGGCCCTGCACTTTACAAACAACAACAACAAAATAATGATAGCTCATTGGTCAAGGGGAGGAAGATCCAAGAGATTTGGGAGCTTATTGAAGAAGTGAAAGGAAGAGAATGAACGCGCGTCCAGGATGGGGCTAAATACTGCCGCTGGATTGATCAACACACGCTTCATAGTTAACAAGACGGTGCTGATCCAGGATCTTATCAACGATTGTGGACTCGACATATTGGCCATTACCGAAACCTGGATATATGACGATTCATCGGACGTAATTAAGCATGAGGCTGCACCTAACGGATTTGCTATTGCACATCAGCACCGTCGCGGGAAGCCTGACACCAGCAATTCACATGGTGATGGGGTCGCACTGATTCACCATGGAGAAATCTGCGTGAAAGTCCTGAGAGACTCATTATCAATCAAATAATTCGAGCTGCTGCTTGTGACAATAACAAAGAGCATGTGGGGGCTTACAATCGCTGTCGTCTATCGACTGTCGACTTCACAGCTGTCAGAATTATTTTCCTAACTTTCTGGTCTGCGAGACTATGGGACTTTTGGCTCTCGCTACATCATATGTGGTGACCTGAACTGTCCAGGACTGACTGATTCTTATGGTAAAATGAACAGTGATCCTGCCGAAATGTTTGACAGTCAGTTTTACCCAGCACGTCAGCGGCGCAACATGTCGCTCAGGAAGTATACTGGATCACATCTTCACATACAGCAACGTCGTAACTTTAAACGATGTTCTTATCGAAGACGTGGGCATTTCAGATGACAGTCTTGTGACGTGCAAAGTGGTATTACAAATTATTCGCCCACCCATCACAACGATATCATACAGGAACTGAAAATGACTAACCCACGATGCTTTCCATCAGAAGATCCGGTCATCATTGGCGCGTCTGAATAATGCATCGACGGTCTATTCATTTGCAGCTCAATTCGAACATCACATCATCGCTATTCTTAATGAACTTGTGTCCATCCAAACAAGCACACAGAAAACGGGAAAGCACAAAGTGACTTACTGTCACTTGAGGCGATACTGTGAAGCAGACGCGGAGGAGGCTGGGTGGCTTTGAAAGAAAACTAGTTTCCAGACTGTCCGATTCGCTTACAGAGCCGTCTACAGATTTGAAAACTGGCTCATTATTGAGTCTCGCTGATCGTTCTATAGTCTGTGCAGCAATTAGTCGGTTCGCGACCCCGTGCTCTGTGGCGCGTTGTGAAGAGTCTGTTGCACTCCAACCCCATCAACCAGTCAGCCCGGTCTGTGTACAATACTTGCAACGTTCTTCGCCAATGAAGTGATGATTAAGACGGCAGTTTCTAAATTGCAGGCAACACATTCTCCCGGGCTGTCATGTGAGTTTGATCAACCTGATAACCAATGCAAAACTCGAGACCCTGGCACCATCGTCGATAGCAGAAGTGTCAATGTTCATTGCACAGCTGCATCGCCGCTCGACTCCGTCCAGATATAAATTCTCAAATTATGCTTGGACATACTTGCGCCACTGATTGTCCACCTGGCACATATTTCATTTAGCGAGGGCTGTTTGCCAGACCATTGCAAAATGGCACAGGTAACACCGCTTCTGAAAAAGTTGGCTTGAGCCATAGTGACCACCCAGACTATCACCCAATCTCAAACCTGTGTACAATTTCACAGGTCATAGAGCGCTTGAGTCTGAAGCGGTAACTTCCCCACGTCACTGCGATGGGCAAATTCAACCCGTTGTAGTCGGCGTACCGACAATTCCACAGCCCTGAGATCACTCTACTAGAGATCACTGATGACCTCTACAAGATCATGGATGACCGGTGCATCGCAGCATTGGTTGGCCTCGATTTCTCAGCCACCTTCGACACGATTGACCATGAGATACTCATTGAGTAGATAATGTCAAGATTCGCTGCATCGGGTTTGGCACTAGAGTGGATTGAGTCATTCTTGTATGGTGGATTACATTTCTTCAAGCTGGGTGACGAACAGTCATCGCCTATGCCGTGCCTAGTCGGCATACCACAGGGGTCCGCCTTCAGGCCCTTTTAATTTTCAAAATATGTTTCTCCGATCGCCGATGTCATCTCATCGCGTAATTTTCAGTTCTATATATATGCTGATGACTCACAATTGTAGACCGCAATGAAGTCCAAGTTAAATATGGAGAGCCTCGGCAGTCTCGAAGATTGCAAGCGAGCGGTGCACGTGTGGTTTGCATGAAACGAAATTGTGCGAGGATCAGGTGTAGCAGTCGCAGACTCAAGGATTCAGTTTATGATTAATCTAAACAGCCTCGGCGTCACTCGACCAGAATATGTCAGGTGATCACCATGCAAAATGTAGTCAAGTCCTGTAATTTTTTATAACAGGGCTCTACGACACCACTCTTGAGTAGTGACATAACCACTTGGTGATGTGTAGCATAGTATCGATAAGGCACAATTATTGCAACACACCGCTCTATGGGACATTGGCACGTGTTGTGACGGGCATTGCAAGATCCGACCATGTCCATCCAGTGCTCGCCGAGCTGCATTGGCTTCCAGTTGCCGACCAAATATTTTGTTATAAGGTCGTACTCATAATACAAAAAGAGCGTGCCACAAATGAACTACAATACCTTGATAACCACGTCAAGGAGCATAAACAATCACGTTAACTCCAGTTATCTTCGCAGCGGCTTGTGGCAAGCCATCGAACAAAGACAGTTACCGCATCGCACGCTTTCAGATGCGCTGCTTTGGTCGTCTGGAACGATATTCCTTCCGATGTTAGGAAGCCACTTTAGCTTTGCACTTTTAAATCATATAGATTTCAAACTTATTTCTTTAAGACTGCTTTTTGTGTTTAGTTTGTTATCCGTCACCTGCACCTCCGATGAGCAAGGTTGGCTACGTACGGTGCCAAAGAAGTTCAGCATACATACGTACATTGTGGCTCATTTGTGGCAAGCACGTTGTGTGTAATGAGTGCCACGTGCTTCTGCAGAAGAAGCGTGGGCGCCCACCTTGATCTGCGTGTCGGGCTTCGTTTTGAAGCAGACGGCGATGTACAGAGCGGGCGGAACGATGGCGATGAGGAGTGCCCAGTTTTGGTCCATTTTGAAAACGAAGGTGAAGCAACCTGAGCACCGGCACGAGACAAATACCACACGAGCTGAATACCATCATTATCATCTCATCACCACAACCACCATCATCAATATCACCACCATCATCAATATCACCACCACCATCATCACCATCATCATCACCACCACTACCATCATCATCACCATGATTGACAACGACAACCGTTCAATCAGCTGTAAAGCAAAGAGTGCACTCAGATGAACAGAGTCGTGCAGCCTGTGTGTAAAGAATATTTGGCTGAAAGAAACATGCAGCAGTTTGAATACCCCGGTACACAAGCAATACGACTCGCAATATTATTAACACGCAAGCAGTGCGCATACGTTATGATGAGAGGATTAACACAACCGCTCACTTTGAGGCTATGTGCGTTAAACACCCAATAATGCCCAATTGTTATCGTAAAATATTGCAAGAAAAAATATCGTGGAAAGAACAACTGTGAGTGACGACTTGAAGCCATGCACGACTGTGAGCAGAAGCGTTCCAAGTTAACTTTTTTTTAAAACGAAACTATTTTTATTATACCATATAAGGCCCACTGAGCTTAGCTGAACGTAGTGGCTTATTACGTGGAAACTTATAGCAGCCAAATACTCTAAACGCGTGATGTTGATTCTAAACGTGGAGAGAAAAACCGGAGAACCCGGAAAAAATCAACACGACCACGAGGAGACACATGCGAACTCCAAATATACAGGCGTCAGGGTCGGGTTCGAACTCACGACCTCCTGTATACCAGGCGAGGGAGTTAACACCTCTCCACCATGGCGCCGTCTCTTTTGATGTAGTCCCTGCATCAAAAGGATGAACCCGGGTAAAAAAAAAACAGGACATGTGACAACCCGAAGTCACCTGCAATCATGAGACAGACGGTGGCCGGACCCATGATGGAGGTGGCCGTGTAGATGATCTGATAGAGAATGTAAAGCCGAGAGATGGACGGGTTCCTCTTGGCTGTGCGGATGCCATTTTCCAGGATGCTGAAGGTGTTCGCCATCGTGGAGGGGCCCCAACGCCTCCGCTGGTTGAAGAACTCCTTGAATTCCTGCGGGGCGTTGGTGTAGGCGTCCGATCCGGCACAGTACTCAACGCGCCAGCCCTGCTGCAGCATCAGCGTGCACAGCCAGCGGTCCTCGCCTGCACCGACAAATGGGAGAGGGGACGTCTGCGTGTTAGAAGGTAACCGGCTCATCGTACCAACAGCCGGTACCAGCTCTCTCTCTCTGTATCTCCCACTGCTGCATACGCAGGAGCAGCAGCAACTACATCCAACCAGCATCATCCACCTTCAAGAACCCGACTCTCATTTGTCAATGCTCTCACCTTGATTTGAGGCTTTCGTGACTGCAGGAATCCATACTCTTTTGTTCTTTCGGTAAAGTCACGTAGGTAGAAATAAAATAAAATAAAACAAATCACGACGTTTCAATCGAAACGTCGTGATGCTCTCAACTATCTAGGGTCTCAACCGTCCAGGCTCTCACCTGGTTCAGAGTGGTGTATGAGGGACTTTGACCTTTCGCCTCTGAGTTCTCGATGGAATATTGTGTCCAATTCGCGTCGAGTGCATGTTGTATTCATCATGAATTGCTGCTGGAAGTGTGTCTCTTCCCCAGCTTGCTCACTCCACTGCTGGCAGACGAGCTCGGCAACATTCCCTCTCTCGTGGTATTTTTGGCCTCCTCTCTGCAAGCTTGCCAGACGTCTTGGAAAGATATCTGAATACCCACACGTTAGAGTCGCCACACGCGACCTCCCGACCAACTGTGTGGTGAAACCATTCATACAGAGGGCGTGGTGGGGAGGGGAGCGGTGCATACAAGTCAGACTCAGAAGGCAGAGAGCAACGTTGTAATGATTCATGATTCGTTCATTGTGGGTCCGATCATCGTGCAGGTATAATATCAGTCATTCAAGTTGTCAATTGGGCGAATGTCAATAGATTGTTTTTTTTAAGTGAAATGTAAATAAGTAATATATTATTTATTAATATTGATGTAAACATTTTTTTTTTTGCCTTTCAATATTCGGGTTTTGCTAATTAAACCAAAATCATCGACGTAGTTGTCCCATGACTTAACAACCTTACCCGATTGGCTCTTTCGGGTGTTGGATGCTTATCGTTAAAACAAATTAACACTATATCTACACGACAATCGAAACCAGCATGAACGAATTGTGAATCATGAATATTGGTCATGAAAGTCTTCGTATGAAATTGATGTTGCAGGGTCTTGGCCCACGTATTACCGCGATATATGGTGCGAAAGAGGTTTTAAACACATACAACGTCCACGTTTGTAGACAAGATGTCCGTAGAATTGTGGTTCTTTTTAACCAATGTGAAAAATATATTCATTGAACACATCAGCCAGAAGGGTTGGTTGGGAAATTAACAATCAGATGGGAGAGTCCACTGATGGTATTGTGACTGAAGAAAGAGTTGCGATTACTTCCACAATATATATAAAAGAATACTAAGCTAATTCTAGATTTGAAGCTTTCGTGACTGCAATGATTCATATTCTTAGGTTTTTTCGGTAAAGTCACGTAGGTAAAAAACATTAAAAAGTAAAATAAAATAAAAATCACGACGTTTCGGAGGCAACACAAGCTTCCGTCTTCAGGTGGTACCGTCACAGCCACGACAGCTGTATCAAGTAAATGAGAGATTGCAGAAGCTACCACTCCGTTTATATAATGGTTGGAGAAGGTGGTGGGGCAAGGGCCGCATACTTTTATTAATATGGTAAGGTGAGGCTTAAGACTAAAAATAGACTAAAAATAGAAGGCTGAGCCTTTGTTATGGAGAGGTGCGGTTTGTGACTCAACCTGTAACAGGGAGACCACCACTAGACATGGTAAAACTGTGATGGTTGTCTGTCAAATAAGATTGGCAAATAAGTGTAGTTAAATCTTTTTTGCATGGTTAATCACATCTTTCCAATGATTACTCAGTTTGTAACCGTCATTACGGTTGAAATTATGTCTGTGTTTGTATATTTGTATGGCTTCGTGTACAAACCTTTGATGGTAGCCAGGAGGTTTGCAGAGAACCTTGGTCTCGGAAAATACAATTTCATGAGAGCCCACCGAGTTGTAGCAATGATCGGCAACGGCCGAAGAATCAGTTCTGCCGTGTTTCAGATCTGACTTGTGCTCGCGGACACGATCAGAAACATGACGTTTCGTTTCTCCAATGTAGCAATCACCACAAATGCAACTCAATTTATAGACTCCAGGATACTGTTAGTCAGGATAGACATCCTTCACAGATGGAATCAAATCACGGATTTTATGCACTGTACTGAATCGGACTTGGATCTTATGTTTGTTTAGAATTTTGGAGATCTTTTTGGTCACGCCTGCTATGTATGGCAACGTGATAGTTTTGGTCGGAGTTTCATGTGGCTGTTTCTGTATGGTGGGAGAAACAGCTTGGCGGATAGTGCGGTCAGAGTATCCGTTCATCCTGAGGGCCCGATGTACATGTCTTAATTCACCGGCCAGGTGGTGTTGGTCAGAAATTCCATGGGCTCTGTGGTATAGCGTTTTGATGAGAGAATTCTTTTGAGATGGGTGGTGGTGGGAATCCGGTTTCAAGTAGGAATCTGTGTGGGTGGCTTTCCTGTAGACAGAATGTCCCAAGGATCCGTCAGGCCTCCTCTCAAACAGAATATCCAAGAATGGTAGTTTACCGTCTTTCTCCACTTCCATGGTGAATCTGATGGATGGGTGTCTAGAATTGATGTGGTCCAAGAAGTGGTTCAATGCTGGGAGGCCATGTGGCCAGATGACGAAAGTGTCGTCCACATACCTCTTCCACAAGGAAGGACGCAGGGTGGATGTCTGGATGGCGTCTGATTCAAACTTTTCCATGAACATGTTGGCTATAACTGGTGACAAGGGGGAGCCCATAGGGGTACCCTCATTCTGTTTGTAGAAGGTGCCATTCCAGGTAAAATAAGTGTTGGTGAGGCAATGCCTAAAAAGAATACTAAGCTAATTCTAGATTTGAAGCTTTCGTGACTGCAATGATTCATATTCTTAGGTTTTTTCGGTAAAGTCACGTAGGTAAAAAACATTAAAAAGTAAAATAAAATAAAAATCACGACGTTTCGGAGGCAACACAAGCTTCCGTCTTCAGGTGGTACCGTCACAGCCACGACAGCTGTATCAAGTAAATGAGAGATTGCAGAAACTACCACTCCGTTTATATAATGGTTGGAGAAGGTGGTGGGGCAAGGGCCGCATACTTTTATTAATATGGTAAGGTGAGGCTTAAGACTAAAAATAGACTGCATAACAAAGGCTGAGCCTTTGTTATGGAGAGGTGCGGTTTGTGACTCAACCTGTAACAGGGAGACCACCACTAGACATGGTAAAACTGTGATGGTTGTCTGTCAAATAAGTACTCAACTCAACCCAATTAGTCTCTATGGTTAAGGACATGGTACTATCTCCTGATGACATCCTCGTCAGCTTTGATGTAATATCTTTGTTCACCAAAGTCCCAGTACCGGACACCCTAACAATAATTGAGGACTTAGTCCAACATGGATTGAATTCTGATGTACCTGCGCTGGTTAGGCATTGCCTCACCAACACTTATTTTACCTGGAATGGAACCTTCTACAAACAGAATGAGGGTACCCCTATGGGCTCCCCCTTGTCACCAGTTATAGCCAACATGTTCATGGAAAAGTTTGAATCAGACGCCATCCAGACATCCACCCTGCGTCCTTCCTTGTGGAAGAGGTATGTGGACGACACTTTCGTCATCTGGCCAAATGGCCTCCCAGCATTGAACCACTTCTTGGACCACATGAATTCTAGACACCCATCCATCAGATTCACCATGGAAGTGGAGAAAGACGGTAAACTACCATTCTTGGATATTCTGTTTGAGAGGAGGCCTGACGGATCCTTGGGACATTCTGTCTACAGGAAAGCCACCCACACAGATTCCTACTTGAAACCGGATTCCCACCACCACCCATCTCAAAAGAATTCTCTCATCAAAACGCTATACCACAGAGCCCATGGCATTTCTGACCAACACCACCTGGCCGGTGAATTAAGACATGTACATCGGGCCCTCAGGATGAACGGATACTCTGACCGCACTATCCGCCAAGCTGTTTCTCCCACCATACAGAAACAGCCACATGAAACTCCGACCAAAACTATCACGTTGCCATACATAGCAGGAGTGACAAAAAAGATCTCCAAAATTCTAAACAAACATAAGATCCAAGTCCGATTCAGTACAGTGCATAAAATCCGTGATTTGATTCCATCTGTGAAGGATGTCTATCCTGACTAACAGTATCCTGGAGTCTATAAATTGAGTTGCATTTGTGGTGATTGCTACATTGGAGAAACGAAACGTCATGTTTCTGATCGTGTCCGCGAGCACAAGTCAGATCTGAAACATGGCAGAACTGATTCTTCGGCCGTTGCCGATCATTGCTACAACTCGGTGGGCTCTCATGAAATTGTATTTTCCGAGACCAAGGTTCTCTGCAAACCTCCTGGCTACCATCAAAGGTTTGTACACGAAGCCATACAAATATACAAACACAGACATAATTTCAACCGTGATGACGGTTACAAACTGAGTAATCATTGGAAAGATGTGATTAACCATGCAAAAAAGATTTAACTACACTTATTTGCCAATCTTATTTGACAGACAACCATCACAGTTTTACCATGTCTAGTGGTGGTCTCCCTGTTACAGGTTGAGTCACAAACCGCACCTCTCCATAACAAAGGCTCAGCCTTTGTTATGCAGTCTATTTTTAGTCTTAAGCCTCACCTTACCATATTAATAAAAGTATGCGGCCCTTGCCCCACCACCTTCTCCAACCATTATATAAACGGAGTGGTAGCTTCTGCAATCTCTCATTTACTTGATACAGCTGTCGTGGCTGTGACGGTACCACCTGAAGACGGAAGCTTGTGTTGCCTCTGAAACGTCGTGATTTTTATTTTATTTTATTTAACTTTTTAATGTTTTTTACCTACGTGACTTTACCGAAAAAACCTAAGAATATGAATACTAAGCTATTTTATTTTTTATTTTACCAGGTAACGCCCACTTCTGCAATGTAGCTCTTTTTCAGAAGCGACATGGCCACAAATGAAAGGTCATCGAAGTGCCTTCTCATGTGGAAATTAATAGCAGCCAAAGGTTCGAAGCACGTGATGTTGAATATAAATGAGGAGGGAAAAACTAGAGGACCCGAAGAAAGTCCATGCAACCACGGGGAGAGAGAGAGACACGCAAATTCCAATATACACGGGTCAGGGTCAGGATGGAGCCTACGACCTCCTGTATACCAGGCGAGGGAATCAATATTTCATCACCGTGACATGTATACATGTTGAACTTCTTTTGCACCACACGTAGCCAACCGTGCTAATCGGAGGTGCGAGATCCAAACACACGTCGAATCTTACCTTGGTCGTACTGGATGTACTGCAGGGCCTCGGTGGCCACCGTGGTGTAGGTCTTGAGGACGTTGTCGTCCATGATGGCCTTGGCTCGGAAGAGGCTAAAGCAGCCAGGGCTGCAGAGAACGCAGCCCATCACGTGCTCGGCCGTCTTCTGCAGCCAGTGTCCTACCGCGTACTCGAACTTCTGGTACCAGACGAGCGGCCCTGTTGGTGTATAAACAATTATGGTTAATTGGCTGAACGCAACTCAAAGTGAAAACACAATGCAACAGTCCTACGATTCAGGTGTGGCTTTCTTGGGTACATCTATGTTGTACGTATGTTATATATATGTTGTATGTGGGTTATATGTTGTATTGTGTGTTGTATTCTTGTTGCACGTACGTTGTATATGTTGAAAAAAGGACTGTGGGTTTTGCATTGGAACCACAACCAAAAGACGTTTTTTTGTAAGTATGGAGAGCGATGTGAGAACTTTGAATTCCGAGATTGGGAGGAAATGTAATTGCTGACTATGGGCGATCAAGGGTGGGTCAAGAGGAGGGGTAGGGAAGTACAGGAGGAGGCAGAGGGAATAGGCAGGTGGGCAATGGAGGGGAAGATCGGAAACATTTGGGGGTGGAGAGGGAGGGAGGGGTTGGATGAAAAGTGGGCGGCTAGAGGGTAGGGAAGGGCATGCTGGGGAGGCGAAGGAGGGGGTTATGAGACAGGGGAGGAGGTGAGGAAGAGAAGCAAGCCGGGAAGAGTGATCCGGGAGGCCATGGTGGGAAAGCGGGAGGGCAGGGAGGATGGGTGGGGTCAAGTAAAACACATTCTTTGAATTATTCTCCTGTTTTAATTGCGTATTTGTTATTCATTTATTTAACATTGTGCATTCATAAATAGATGGGATTTTTGTAATAAACATGAGTCAAGAGGTGGCTAAATCTGTGCTCTTCGATTTCCTGGGTGAAAAGTGGGGTTTGTGTCCTAGCCCAATGCCGGTCCCGCCTGGCTTGACCACTCAATAAACGAATGACATTTGAATTATGCCATTAAAGCATCGAGATTGGATATTAGTGCGTGCAACGTAGTATGTTTGGTGTTAGTCAGCCTGCGGTCTGCCTCGGCTCAGCATGGCACGTACCAGCTCATGCCCACTGCTAGCTCTCCTGGCAAATTTCAGTGACAGCCTTTGTTTTTTGGTCACCTAACCTCTAAGGGAATAGTACAGGTTATGGCCATCTATTTAAATATTATGTTTGGGAGCCAGCTGGCCAGGAAGGTTGGACGATTACCAAGGTTGGCGATGTGTTGGATTATTACATCGCAGAGTCGTGAGAGATGGCGACGACTTGGGGAGGCCTTCATCCCGCAGTGGATTGACCACGGCTGATAATAATGATATTGATTTCACTCAACAATTCTATAGGATTTGCGCAATGTACTCCGAAGTCTTTGCAGTATTTTGGTATTCAATTTGAGTTATGTAAAGTTAAAAACTTCCATTACTAGCGGTGGTGGTGGATTTTCTCTGACCACTTCATGATATAACAATTCTGCTCAATGTCCACTGGGCACTGCTGTGGTGGATGCGTGTTGATTTAATTACAATCCTTCCACCGTGCTTACGTGTGTGTTTATTTAACTTTATCTAGTTGTGGTAGCAACGGCGTTCTGTTATTCACAATAAAGGTTTTTGGGTTAGATCGCATAAGCATAAATGTGTCGTAACCCTCCTCCATCCGACACAGCCAGTAAGCTTGATTTGGAGCTTTCGTGACTGCAGGAATAACTTTTTGGTTCTTTCGGTAAAGTCACGTAGAAAAAAATAACAATAGAATACGACGTTTCGATTGCAACACAAGCAATCATCATCAGATACGAATGAATGAGAAAAAACAAACCTAGTAAACTTAGAAATAGAATGCAATACAACACAGAGAGTCAGCTAACATAACAGTCAACACCCTACTTGGTTGATTACGTTCTTCCAAAGAGGCACACAGAGAAACAACGACTCTGTGTCGAGGACTTACATAGAGAGAGAGGGGGGCAGAGAGAAAGAGGGGGGGGGGGTAGAGAATTTAGCATGTCAATGAGAGCTTTGGAGCTTTCGTGATTGCAGGAAATACTAGAGAGACAACACAGAGACGCAAAGAGAGAAAATAAACTTAATAAAACAAACTTAGTAAAATTTGGGAAAGTAATGCAATGCAACACAGAGAGTCGGTCAACACACAATTAAAGCATAGCCTGGTTGATGACGTTCTTCCAAAAATTGCTAAATTAGAAGTTAAGTGTGACATTTGAGATCATACTAATAGGGGTTTTCCCCTTTTTTTCTGGCAACAAAACTGACACCTTTTGCAAGGAATCATGCTTACATTAACCACAATACTTGCAGTCAAATGCAAAAAAAAACAATACTCTGATAGTTTATGCATTGTCTTTGAAACTGATTGGTAATCATGATTCTTTGCAAAAGGTGTCAGTTTTGTTGCCAGAAAAAATGGCAAAACCCCTATTAGTATATTTTGGTACTGGCAAAGGAGGTCCCATGATGTAGCTGCTCACCCCGAGCTCTCATTACTCTGGTAGTGCGTTGTCTTTGAACTGTGCGCCTTTTGGCGTCATCTGGTCGAACACCATATGAGACTAGGCTCCAAAGAAAGCTGTCTCTGGTGTGGACCAATCAGTTTCAAAGACAATGCATAAATTACCAGAGTATTGTTTTTTGTTTGCATTTGACTGCAAGTATTGTGGTTAATGTAAGCATGATTCCTTGCAAAAGGTGTCAGTTTTGTTTCCAGAAAAAAGGGGAAAAACCCTATTAGTATATTTTAAAACTGGCAAAGGAGGTCCCATGATTTGAGATCATGTGCACTGAAAGTGAATCTTGTGTGAGGATTGCATCAGGGACACCTTAGGCCACTGCAATTTGCATGTTTACCATTTACATCAACGATAACCTGATGGGAATTAATCGTTGAAGGCTTAATTCCGACCTGCAACGGTTGTGCGTAATCTGATTGGTTTGAATGCCTTTTTACCGCAGGACTTTAAAAGAGGCGAAAGCATTCACGGTGCTGAAGTTCATACGCCGAGCAATAAAAAGCCGAGCAATTAAACACCGAGCAATACAACGTGCGGGGCGGGCAGTGAGTGTGGCGAGCATGCAGTTGGCACAGTCGCACATTGCGTATTTGTTATTCATTTATTTAAAATTGTGCATTCATAAATAGATGGGATTTCTGTTATAACCATGAGTCAAGAGGTGGATAAATCTGTGTTCTTCGATTTCCTGGGTGAAAAGTGGGGTTTGTGTCCTAGCCCAACGCCGGTCCCGCCTGGCTTGACCACTCAATAAACGAAGGACATTTGAATTGTGCCATTAAAGCATCGAGATTGGATATTCGTGCGTGCCACGTAGTAAATTTGGTGTTAGTCAGCCTGCGGTCTGTCTCGGCTCAGCATGGCACGTACCAGCTCATGCCCACTGCTAGCTCTCCTGGCAGATTTAAGTGACAACCTTTGTTTTTTGGGCACCTAACCTCTAAGGGAATAGTACAGGTTATGGCCATCTATTTAAATATTATGTTTGGGAGCCAGCTGGCCAGGAAGGCTGGACGATTACCAAGGTTGGCGATGTGTTGGATTATTACATCGCAGAGTCGTGAGAGATGGCGACGACTTGGGGAGGCCTTCATCCCGCAGTGGATTGACCACGGCTGATAATAATGATATTGATTTCACTCAACAATTCTATAGGATTTGCGCAATGTACTCCGAAGTCTTTGCAGTATTTTGGTATTCAATTTGAGTTATGTAAAGTTAAAAACTTCCATTACTAGCGGTGGTGGTGGATTTTCTCTGACCACTTCATGATATAACAATTCTGCTCAATGTCCACTCGGCACTGCTGTGGTGGATGCGTGTTGATTTAATTACAATCCTTCCACCGTGCTTACGTGTGTGTTTATTTAACTTTATATAAACATCCTGAGTAGTTGTGGTAGCAACGGCGTTCTGTTATTCACAATAAAGGTTTTTGGGTTAGATCGCATGAGTATACATGTGTCGTAACCCTCCTCCATCCGACACAGCCAGTAAGATTGATTTGGAGCTTTCGTGACTGCAAGGAATTACTTTATAGTTCTTTCGGTAAAGTCACGTAAAAAGAAAATAATAATAATAGAATACGACGTTTCGATTGCAACACAAGCAATCATCATCAGATACGAATGAATTAGAAAAAACAAACCTAGTAAACATAGAAATAGAATGCAATACAACACAGAGAGTCAGCTAACATAACAGTCAACACCCTACTTGGTTGATTACGTTCTTCCAAAGAGGCACACAGAGAAACAACGCCTCTGTGTCGAGGACTTACATAGAGAGAGAGGGGGGCAGAGAGAGAGGGGGGGGGGTAGATAATTTAGCATGTCAATGAGAGCTTTGGAGCTTTCGTGATTGCAGGAAATACTAGAGAGACAACACCGAGACACAGAGAGAGAAAATTAACTTAATAAAACAAACTTAGTAAAATTTGGAAAAGTAATGCAATGCAACACAGAGAGTTGGTCAACACACAATTAACGCATAGCCTGGTTGATTACGTTCTTCCAAAGATTGCTAAATTAGAAGTTAAGTGTGACATTTGAGATCATGTGCACTGAGAGTGAATCTTGTGTGAGGATTGCATCAGGGACACCCTAGGCCACTGCAATTTGCATGTTTACCATTTACATCAACGATAACCTGATGGGAATTAATTGTTGAAGGCTTAATTCCGACCTGCAACGGTTGTGCGTAATCTGATTGGTTTGAATGCCTTTTTTACTGCAGGACTTTAAAAGAGGCTAAAGCATTCATGGTGCTGAAGTTCATACGCCGAGCAATGAAAAGCCGAGTAATAAAACACAGAGCAATAAAACGTGCGGGGCGGGCAGTGAGTGTGGCGAGCATGCGGTTCGCACAGTCAAATTGTGTGGCACGACCAGGAAGTGGGGGGGGCATTGATTTCCCCGCCCAGAACACTCTTATGGGTTTCACACTTCAATAACCTGCAAACAATTATAATCACGCTGTACAGATCTGGCATCCACACGCACCCATTCTCAAGCGCTGTCCAGGCTCGGCGCTGCTGAGATCTGGTGAGATTCCGCACCAAAGACAAAGATCCCCTGTGTAGCCTGAGCAGACTGTTGGAGCAAGTGCTGTCCACGAGAAGCGCCTATGAAGGCCAGCACGGCACACCGAGGGGGTGGGTGGCCAGCACCATGCCCGGCTGCCTTTGTCTCCCCAGGGGCGATATTTAAACATCGTACCAGGTTATAATTTGAGGCTGAGTTTACCTAGGGGAGCCGCTGTACGGGTTCAGATAATCGTCACCGGTGTTGACCTTGAGCGGGAGTCAAACTTGGGTCGCTAGGTTCATAGCACATTGTGATAACCACTGCACTACCACAATAACAACAACAACAACCGCCATTCGCCACTAAGTGGCGGTGACGTCACCACGACGCTTGTGCCAGGCCATGTGCACCTTGAGGCCACGTGAAGTATCGAACGCCCGCTGGCAGGAGGTCACGGGGCAGACCCAGGTGCCACGGGTCGACTGACCGAGATGACCGAGATGACTGGCTGATGCACCACCTGTGCCCCCTACTGTGCCAACTTGCTATGCTTCAGCCACCCGGCGCTCCGCTCGTTGTTGTGAGCGTTGCTCCTCCGCCCTCCGTTGTTGTTGGAGGGCAACTGCCTCCAACTGCCCAGTAGCGTCCTTCACGAGCCTCCTCCACAGAGGCCGATCTTGACACCGCTGGCACCAGTCATCGGCAAGTCCACTCAGCTAAACGTCTTCCTGTACCACATCACTCCATCTCTTCTCTAGCCCGTGCCGCGCCCGTTTAGCCCCCTCGATCCGGCCGAACAAAAGCTGTTTAGGCATGCGGTGGCTGGGCATGCGGGCTACATGACCCAGCCAACGCAGCCTTGCCTGCAGGAGGAGCTCACCGATGGGACTTTTCCCAGATCTTTCAAGGATCTGTGAGCTCCTCACACAATCCAGCCTGGTTAAACCCAGGATGGATCGTAGGCAGGCCAGCCTAAATGTTTCCAACCGGCGAAGATGCTCCATTAGGGGGGTCCACGTTTCGCAAGCGTAGAGAAGGGAGGGAACGACTGTGACTGAGAAAACCTGAAGCTTCGTGTGGAGCGACAGACCAGGTTGCTTCCACACAGCATTACGCAACCGATGAAAGTATATTGCCGCTCGACTGAATCGGAGTGAGACCTCTGCTGTTAAACTGGAGCCGGTCATAAGCACACTGCCCAAGTATGGGAAACTCTCCACTCTCTCCACTACCGCCCCATTGCCGATTGGGAGTTGTGGGGGTGGAGTGTCCGATGGTACAAAATACCCAGGTGCTTAGTTTTGGTGGGGCTGATGGTAAGGCCCCACCTCTTAGCGGCACGCTCCAGTCTCAGCAGGAGCTTCTCCAACTCGTCTTCTGAATGAGCAGCTATTACCAAATCATCGGCATACATAACGTGGTTGACCAATAGGGAGCCATCCCTTGATCGCACCCGGGCGTCGATCAGCCTCCCATTATATCTGTACCAGATGGAAATTCCCCCGGTACAGCTATTGAAGGCTTCACGAACTACGCGGTCAAAATAGATGTTAAATAATGTGGGAGCCAGAGGACATCCCTGTCGCACCCCCAGGTGTACAGGGAAAGGCTCTGACTCCCGGCCACGTAGTTTTACCCGGGCCCGCTCACCATCATGAAGGTCCTTAATGATCGTGAGCAGAGGGTCAGGGACTCCGAAAGCATGAAGAACAACCCAGAGCCCAGGCCTACTGATGGTATCATAGGCCTTGACCAGGTCAATAAAGCAGAGATGTAGGTCTTGTTGGAATTCCCTACACCTCTGCTGTAGCAGATGGACAGAAAATATGGCATCTGTGCAGGACCGCCCTTTCCTGAAACCGCATTGGGGCTCCGCAAGCCTCTCCTCAGCGTGCCTAGCAAGGCGATGTTGAATAATCCTTGCCAGTACCTTTCCCGGCACACTGAGGAGTGAGATGCCCCTGTAGTTTTTACAGTCTGTGTGGTCCCCCTTCTTAAAGAGGGGGAATCCTGCGGAACCCATCCAGTGGTCCAGACTGTTGGTATGATGTCATATAGGGCAGTCTGTGTACAAACGCCACCCTCCCTGAGCATTTTGCTTGGGAGATCATCTCTGCCCGGTGCCTTCCCTGGTCTCAGACTCCGGATCGCCTTCAGTACTTCCTCAACAGATGGCACCTCAGCCAGCCACTCACAGGGGGTGACCTCTTCCAATATTTGCGGCACCGCAGCCCTAGCAGGGTTATCCCCACTTTGGGCTATGATGTTTTCCTGGCTGAGGGATTTCCCCTCCCCCAGGACCTCACAGAAATGCTCAGCAAATCTGCAAACCTGTTCCTGGGGGTCAGAGATTGGATCACCGTTTTTTCCCCTAATGATGGTAATAGGTGTGGCGCTGCAGGTTACTTTTTTGATGGAATTAAATAGTGATTTGTGATGCACTACCACTCTGCCCAACACACACACATCCTGCACCACACACATGCGCATCCTTACACCACATACACACTCATCCTGCACCACACACACATCCTGCACCACAGACACACACACATCCTGCACCACACACACCACAGCTGTCTACGCACCCACGCCCGTCGGGTGAATTCTCCCGCAGGCGGCGCCAACGGTGGGGTCCCTCGTGAGTCGGTCGACCAGCATGGAGAGCGCCGAGGGGTAGAAGTCCGTGTCTCCGTCCAAGGCCAGCACGTAGGTGTTGCGCTTCTTCCTCTGCGGCGGTGAACGGGGAGTAGTGGCACGGAGAGAGATCAGCAACAGCGGTGGCATTACAGCCGCGACCTCGTACAGAGCAAGCAAGCAAAGCAGCCGCTCACTTAGCTCCTCAACCCCAACGCTCCTTCTCTAACCTCTAACACCCAAACACACAACGTAATTATGCTGTATGCAAGGCCGTAATTATAAAATATATTGGGGGACACACACACCCCCCCCCCATATTCAAATATGCTCAAAATGTCCCCCCCAATATATATATTGCTATAAAATAGATTCCTGTTTATATGATTGTGGTTATAGTTGTACTTTATTAATCCTTAATCTTTGCCATTACATACACTGAAACAAGAAAAGGTAAATACGAAAAAAACAGCAATGGAATACAATACACTATTAGACATTATTGTAAAAAATAAATAAAAAGTCCATCCTATGTGTGAGTGAATTTTTTAATATTTTAGGCAGGAAATGGCAGGAAATGAGTTTTCAAATTTAGATTTTTTTCTGGGGGAGACCTCCAGACCCCCTGGAAGACTTGGTCCCTCCTAATGTTGACACCATGGATACGGCCTTAGCTGTATGTATATTGCATGTATGTATGACTTCTTTCACATCGTATGTAGCCAACCATGTTCGTCAGGAAAAGATAACAAACTAAACACAAACCGCATTTCACAGAAATGAGTGTTCAAAATAGATGATTTAAAAGTGCATAGCTCCAGTGGATTCCTAATAACAACCACGTGAGTTGAGAGATCGTTGTCATCTGCAGCACTACAACCTCTGGAAACAACCTCCCCAAAGCGGTGCGCACACTCGACTCTATCGTCACTTCATTAACAGTGACACCTCAACAGCAACAAAGCGGCTCTTTTCGCTTGCGTACAACGACAACTAACTCCGGTCATCCTCGCAGCAGAGGCTTTGGGCGAGCCATGGAACAAAGACGGGCACTGCATCTCGCGCTTTCAGATGCGCTTCTACGGTCGTCTGGAACGCTCTTCCTTCCGATATTAGGAAGAAACTAGAGGTTTGCACTTTTAAATCATCAATTAGATTGAAATCTACATTCTCTAGAACTGCTTTTTGTGTTTGGTTTGTTGTCCTGCCCCCGCACCTCCGATTAGCACGGTTGGCTATGTACGGTGTGAAAGAAGTTAAACATAAATACAACACAATTTCAGCCGCAAACCTATTTTACACTTATATTTTAAACAACTGTAATAAGTGTATATATATTTTATTGTATTAGAAGTTATATTGCTATTGTAGTGACTTATATTGAGTCACTACGGCGTTTAGCGCCAGATACTGACAGAAGAGGGGAACTGTGCGTGTTAGAGCCTCTCTCTGGCACCAGAGTATGTGTGGCATGGAAGGGGGTCCTACGGGGCATGCTAATGGTGACTGTCAGAGAGAGGGCAGTTGAGGACGTGACAGTCTAGGTGAACCCAAGTGGGCACGTGACCAGGACAGGATAATGAGGGGGGCCAAAAGGTAGCGAGAGGGACACGTGATATATGGCCCAGAACCTTCTGGTAATATCCAGAAGGTGGCGTGGCCGAGGGCAGAGCCAGGCCACGCTCAGGGGCATAAAAGGAAGGTCCCGAGAGCCGATCCGGGCTGTCTGTTGGAATTGAACCCGTCGGTGCTACGCCTCTTCGATCCACGGTCCTCGGTCGTCAGTCTTTACGCTCGGCATCGTGGGTCAGGCAGTGTGCTACTGACTGACCCGGTTATGTAGTTACCCCGTTGTGGTCTAGTTACCCATTGTAGTCTAGTTAACTTGCTGTATGTTTACGTAGTTACCCTGTTGGGATGTGAGAATAAACGTGTTGCCTCCGAGTTCAAGTGTGTGCTTCCGTGGAACCCACTACACTATTTTGAGTATCAACGTAATGATGGCGCATTGAGTGACAGATTGTGCCAGAAAGGCAACCAAAGATATACTTCTAATCATGCCGACTCTGCATGCACAGACACGCGTAGTGCACGCTATGACTGGGCCTCGACCCGGAGAGAGAGCCCGAGAGAGAGAGACCCTCTAACAAACGAAACAATTTAAATTTACTAGGCAAGACCCACTGAGCAATTAGCTCTTTTCAGAAGCGACCTGGCTATCACAAATGATAGCTCAACAAAGTGGATTATTACTTGGATATTTATAGCAGCCAAATACACGAAATGCATGATGTTGATTCTAAATGTGGAGGGAAAAACCGAAGGGCCCAGAGAAATATCCATGCGGCCAAGGGGAGAGAGACAGGTACACTTAAAATATGCAGGCGTCAGGGTCGGGATCGAATGCAGTACCTCCTGCATACCAAGCGAGGTAGTTAACATCTCGCCACGGCGGCACCCTAGCAGGGTGTATTTGGCCTACACTTCCACACTCTTTGGAGAAGTATAAATGGGTAGGCCCTGCACATTCCCTGGATGGGCAGTTTGCGTGCGGTTCGTGTGCCGTGGGATATGGTGTGAGTACTCACACTCTCCCCCACCGCACGCGAACTGTCCATCCACGGAATGTGCAGGGCCTACCCATGTATACTGCTAAGTGGAAGTGGATAGTGGCCTCCCCTAGGTCGGCTTAGCCTTAAATGAGTAAACATTAGCACTGGCGAGACAAAGGCAGATGGGCGTGGTGTTGGACACACGACCCGCTCGCGTGCCATCCCACCCTTAACAGGTGCTCGCTAAAAGCACTTGCCTCAACAGTCTGTTAACGGATATATGAGGCGTCGTTGTCTTTGCAGTTTACAAGATCCTTACCTCCACCCATTCCTCTTGTTCATCTTTCTTAACTGTGTGGATCTTGCGGTAGATCTTCCAGCCAAGGAGGTAGTACAAGTACATCACCTGTACAGAACACGTCAAGGGCTTTAATAACAACAATCATCATAAGCAGCAGCCGTGATCGATCCACTACTGGATTAAGACCTACCCAAGTCGTCGCGATGTTTCATGAGATTCTGAGTCGTTATCCACCCAGCACCTCCATTACCGACTGATTCCATCGCTCCATCTCCCCGGCAGACACCCCTCCGCGATGCATTCCATTTTTTGGCTGCCGCTCCGTTATTATTCTCGACCCAATGGCCATGACGGCGCATGCTGCCCAAGTGTAACTCAACAGCGCCACCAACCTCCCCCTCCCCCCCAAGTCGTGGACAGAAGGCAATAGAACAACACGCAAATGAGTATCGGCTTGAGATTGCTGTGATACATCGATAACAACCATGGTGCAGTCATCATCATCCTCATAGCACTCAACACCAAATCAATCGAGTCGGGGAACAATCGGTCACGGACAACACTGCTGTGCGCAACTCGTTTACAGCACTTACCCCCAAAAGCCTGCTGAGGCTATACGGGGTATCTTTGTCTCTATGGTGTGCACTGATTCGCACGTGAAACTAATTATTATTAATCACGTGATTTAATTTCAATATGAGGGCATGACTCTCGAGATAGCATACAGATGGCTTCAATCGACGTGAGCTATTGCATTCCCCTTCGTACGGCTGATGCTGATGTCGACTCGAACAGCGAGAGTTGTAACTTTACATCGAGGTGGTTGACGAGCCAGATGATTGCGTCAGGAGTAGCTGCTGTGATGATGCCTCACCCTTCGTGTTGGGAATCAGGCGTTGAGTTGTTGTGTGTTCCGTCACTCTGTTCCAGGTGGTGACCACTGTCGATATTAGGAATGCGCTGAAGCTATGCACTTTTAAATTTAGGTTGGATACTAATTTATTTAGAACTGCTTTTTGTGTTTATTTGTTTTATCCTTCTCTGTACCTCCGATTAGCACGGTTGGTGAGGTACAGTGCGGAAGAAGTTCCACATACATACGTATCGTCGCTGGACACTGAGATATTTAATTTTCCAATTGTGCGTAATCGTCATCGTCATGTATAAGCACATCAGCTGTTGCTGCTGCTACTATGCTCTGTGTGTGGATGCGGTTGTAGGGTTTGTGGCCCAATGAGCTTTGGGGCAGAAGATCTGAAGCACAGGGAAGCAGCACATACCTGGGACCAGCGCTTGCGGTGGCGGATCATCTCCTTGTCCTTGAGGTGCACGCACAGCGAGTTGCCGTGCGGGAGTTTGTAGGAGAGTCGCGCTCCGTACGGCGTCTGAATCCTCTCCATTGAGGGCGCCTCTTGTGAATTCTTCGAGTTTTTCTCAAAATACCTTCACATCAGCAGCAGCGCAAGCGACAGAGAAGACGTGCCCCAATTACTATGTTGCATTGCTGCTGCTGCTACTGCTGTCATATCTTGGATGAAGTCCCCAGTTGCCACCTCACTGCTGCACTCGAATATTTTTTAAAATATAATTTAGATTATTTTGCTGCTATAAATTTCCACATGAAAAGAAACTTCGTTGCGCTATCATTTGTGGCCAGTGCGCTTCTTAAAAAAAGCTAATACCTCATAGGGTCTTACTTGGTAAAAAATAAGAGTTTAGTTTTATTTGTGATCTGCTAACCTGTCCTATACTTTGCACTCCTATCGTGTTTTTGTATTGTTGGTTGAGGTAACGGTCTGACCCGCCCCTGCTGGACATCTGTGAAATACAGTTTTGTAGCTCATCGAATTCCTCCTGCAGTATAAATACATATTCTGATTCTGAATTGAGTAAAGCAGCAGCAGTCGTGGGTGACTGATGATCCAGCACTCAACGATTATCTCCCAGTCGCTCGCTCGCTCTCCGCTGGTCAGTCGCCTCCGTATCTCACTTCTATCGCTACGACTTCTGCAACCATCGTTACTGTTCCCACGAACTTCACTGCTCGATTCCTACACCCACGGCGAGGACCTCGGTCGCCCGGAGTGAGTCGTCTCGTTGCCTAAATTCTTACCAACGCACGAACAAAAGACAAAAATCCCTCTGTATAGCCTTCAACAGAGTGTTGGGGGTAAGGGCTGTTAGCCAGTATCACCCATGAAGGCCGGCAAGGCACACGAGGGGGTGGGTGACCAGCACCACGCCCGTCTGCTTTTTTCTGCCCAGTGCTGCACAGTTTTGTGTAAATTATGTTAAGCGCCTAGTGCGCTCTACAGCAAGGTTGGCTATGTATAGTGCGAAAAAAGTTCAACAGATGAGGTTTCCTGCTCAATTCAACACGTGCGTGAATGCTCATTTATCACACCGCCCACCACAGTGTCTCTGTTTGCCGGCCAATTGTCAGTTTGTGCTACCACAAAATAACATCCGGTGCACTGACCGGCACACTTCGGCGATGACGTCCGTGAGGCTGGTCACGAACTGGTTGACCACCATGCGATCTCCCTTCCTCTCGAAGGCGTCGTCGAAGTAGATGTGAGCCGAGAAGTCGTACGGTTCCCGCTTCACCGTCTTCTCCTCCTTCTTATGATTATTCTCCTTCTCCCCCTTCTTTTCCTCCTCCTTTTTCTCCTTCTTCTGCTTTTCCTCGTTCTCTTTTTTCTTCTTCGTCTCTTCTTTCTTTTTCTCCTTCTCCTCCTTCTTCCCATCCTGATCCTCCTTCCCTTGTTCTTTTTCATTTTTATTATCCTTCTTCTCTGTCTTCTTTTCCTCCTTCGTCTTCATCTTCTCCTCCTTTTTCTCATTCTTCTTCCCTCCGCCGCGGGAACCGACGTTGAGATCCTTCGGCTGACTCCTGTCCAGCCTGGCAGCGGCAAGGGGGGAGGGTGGTTATTGTTATTCCGCCACACGCTCCCCATCGAGTCAAGGTCATGGTAAAGCAACGCTGTCCTCTGCAATTGAGCGCTTTCCCAAGGTCTCCCGCCGACAAGTTTCCTCTACCTTTATCATCCCACTGATCACAGCAAACTTCCACCGTATCCTACTAAGTTCAACTCACAACGACCTCTACCCAACGCCTGCACCGGCTTCTGAATGAGTGCGTTTCTCTGTAGCTGCACCAGTCAGCAGCCGTCTGGAACTCTCTCTGTATCTCTCACTGCTGCACACGCAGCAGCAACCAAGAAGCAGACTCTAACCCATTCAGGCTCTCACCGATCCAGGCTCTCGTCTCTCAAGGGTCTCACCTGTCCAGGCTCTCACCTGGTTCAGGCTTTCACCTATCCAGGCTCTCACCAGTCCAGGATCTCACCTGGTTGAAACTCTCACCTGTCCAGGCTCTCACCTGTCGACGCTCTCAATATTAGCATGCATCATAATATTTTTTGTTGCGGGAGCCTACACGTGTTAGTTCGAAAGACTACAGCTTGTACAATTCACAAACATTGCTCAATGGTCACATACAAAGAACGGTCCGTGTTAAACACGATCGGCTGAATAGCTGCGACGTTCGAAAGAAGGCAAATGTTCTCGAGGTTAGGAACGCGCTGCTCCATGTGAAGATGTCATATTTATGAGCATCCAAAGAAAATTGAAAATACACCGCCCACAAATACTGCACTGCGTTGGGCGGTTAAATGTCCAAGGTCGAAATATGACGGTCGGATATGCAACATGGTAATATGGTATTGCTGTAGAGTGTCCTAATAAGAGCCACAGTAATGTGGTTCTATTTTGTTTAACATTTTTTCATCGGCATATGCATTGCTGCATATATCATAATCTATTTTTTTCAGGACACTTTAAATGTGCAGTTTAGATTTATATCCTCAAATCTCGTTGAGCTGAAGGGACGCGGTAGCGTGGTAGCCTGACTGCTGTGGTGCCCTGCAGAAATGAATGTACGTATGTGTGGTGGACTTCTTTCACACCATACGTACCCAACCAAGATAATAAAATGTGCAGGGGAAGGACAACAATCTAAACATAAAAATAAATTCTGAAGAAATTAGTTGTCAATATCGATTATTTAAAAGTGCATAGCTCCAGTTGCTTCCTAATATCAGAAGAAAGAGTGTTCCAGACGGCCACAGAAGGGCGTTTTAAAGTGCGCGATGACGTGACCACACCCAATCTGCACATTCGCGAAGAACCACGTTGGTCCTTGGGATCCGGCCGCTTGATGGAATTGGGCGATAGGGAATATACCACCTCAGGATGGACGAGATGATCTTCGTCATCTCCTCCTTGGTCTCGTGCCACATGGTTGCGCACAGGTAGATCTTCACCCTCTCTTGCTTTTGATTGCTAGAGGATACAACGAGAACATTAAATCATGTTCAGATTAAGAGAGGAAATCGCAGAGCGCGGTTCTCTGTTTTATGCATTGGACATTATGGGGTAGACATATTTCAGTCTGTAAAACAGAAGGGCGAACGTCACAAATCGTCATCATTATGAAATAAAAACAGAAAGAAAAACATCCTGCTTTGAGTATATGATCATACTTAACCTCCGACACCCAAAACACGAAACATAGACAAAGCCAGACTAACACAAACTAAAAACAAAGATCGCCCATAGAGCCTTGAGAGACTGTTGGGGCAAGGGCTGTTAGCGACTAGCACCGATGAAGCCAGAAACGGGACTTGAGGGAGTTTATGGCCAGTCACACAGACACACACCGAGTCACACATACACCTCGTCACATAAATACAGCAAACAAAGTTCCCCTGACCAAACTGTTGGGGCACGTGCTGATAGCGAGCACCTATGAAGGCTGGCACTGCACACAAACGGGTGGGTGGCCAACACCACGCCCGGCCGTCTTTGTCTCCCCAGTGGTGCTGTTTACACACCATACCAGTTACTAATTTGAGCAAGGGGAGGCCATGACCTACTCACAGAAACACTTAGTCACACACACACTAATAGTCACAAACGCAAGTACAATTCACTGCACCAACACCAACACACCGACCTCCTCTCCTCCAGCACCACCTCCTCCTCCTGCTGCTGTCGACGGTTGAGCAGCAGCCCCGCGACGAGACACGCGGGCTGCGGGGTGCGGCGCACGAAGAGCTCGCGTGTGCGCTCCATGCGCGTCGCGCCATCCGGGCGCAACGCGGGTGCCGCGGCCAGCAGCAGCGCCGCAAACCAAAGCGCCCCGGCGCCGAACGTGGCCACGGCGTCCACCGCGGTGTCTTCGCCGGCACCCACGAACGAGCAGACGGCGGCGGCCGTGCGGTCATAGAAGAGTGAGGCGGCTGCGGGCGTCGTCTGCTCGGAGCCGTTCCACAGTCGGACCGACTCGCAGTCGTAGCGAGAGTCACCCGAGGCGTCGAGCGCGAGGTGGAGGGCGAAGACGACCGCTAGGGCGGCGGGCGTGGCGAGGCAGAGTGGCGCGGCGAAGCAGCTCCTCTGCTGGCGGATCTTGCAGGCGGCGTTAGCGAGCCACTTGCAGAGGATGGAGGCGCCCGCCTGCACGCCTAACAGAGCCAGGGCGAGCGCCACGCTCTCGTGGTGTTCCGCGATGCCGCTGATGGCGCTGAAGCTCCTCCACTCGCCCTCGACGCCCGCGTCCAGCAGCACGACCGCCACGATGATGAGCGTGCGCACCAGCGAGCCGTAGAACTCGGCGAGGTTCCGCGATTCGCCGACGGCGTCGCGGAATCCCCGGAGCCAGCCGACGGGCAGGAAATTCTCCCACCACGACAGGGACACGAGCAGCAGGCTCAGCAGCAGCAGCGCCAGGTGCGCGAACCTTCCCGCCTCCGTGGAGCCGTCGTCGGGCGCCACTAACGCCGCTTTGGCGACCGACAGCGCTAATGCGACGAGACAGCAGCAGAGGGAGGCCAGGCTCAGGAGCTTGGACGTCCGAGGCGGCTTCCTGCCTCGCGTCCACCTGCCGGCGAACTGCAGTGCGCTCGGCACCAGGGTGACACCGTTGAGGAGGATGATGCTGCTGAGAAGGTTCGCCGACTCTGCCGGGAGGACGACGATGGCCATGAGCGCTGAGCCAAGGCCGATGAAGCCTTCCAGCAGGCAGTTCTGGGTGACGCCGAAACAAACGCAAGGACATTGAGACATAGAGAGATTGAGGATTGTTGGAATGGTGAAACACACACCAAACAAACACAGAGGTTAGCGTGGTTTGTTTTTTTGAGGCCTTTTTGTCGTCTTTGTACAAAACAGGTGACAACTGCGCTGTTCAACGTTGGCGAGGCATGGGAAAAAAAACAACTGATGGAGCTGCGTGGATTAACAACAAAACTCAACACATTGGTCAACAAGACCTCCTTAAAAGGAATGCATGTGTAATAACAGCTATAGTGGGTTCACGTGGGGGATTGGCTTGCCGGTCCTGCTTGTAGCCAATAAGGGTCGAGATAGGGAGCGTGGGGCCGGCGTGATCACGGCATGTCATCAGGGGTGATTGGCCCAGCCATTGGGGCCCCAGCTAATGGGGATCCGGATAAGAGGCGTGGTCCCGGGAGTGACAGGGAACCATCGAGAACGGTCGAGATTGCCCATGGAGGATTGGCTGGGGGGACCACGTGACGAAGGGATTAAGAGGGAGGAGAGAGGGATGATCGAGAGGAGACGGGGAACTGAACGGGGTGAGAGCCACGCGCGAACGGGGCTCCGGGTGCCACGTGCGCGGTGGGAGTTGTGGGAGTCTGCCGCTCTCCGTTGTCTGCCAGCAACGGAGCGTGTGGGAACAAGTGTACCGTGAAGTGAAAATAAAGAAGACCGATTCCGAATCCGTCTCCGGAGAATTATTACATTGGTGTCAGAAGTACTTCTGCGACTGTTTGGACGATCATCAAGATGTCCAAGCACCCCAGAAAAAAGAACCTACCTGTGCCTCTATCGGAGGAGGAGGTCGAGACGGATGAAGATGAGCTGTTGGGAGCTACAGCCCCTATGCCGCCTGCTGAAAATGTACTTCTCGACGTCTCTCAGCGTCGACCGACGGAAGATGCGACCGCTGCAGGAACAAAAGGCGAGTGGCGGCTGATGGCGGAGCAGATCGAGTCATTACGCGCCATTCTGCTTAGTCTGGTGACCGCGGTGGCATCCTCACCAGCCGCGGGCCGCCAGATTGCCGATCAACTGGACGCCGCGGGAAGGAGTCCGGTGAAAGAACCTGCGTCCGCCATTCCTTCTGCTACGCGGGAGGACGCCGTCATTCTGGGTGGAGCGGCTGCGCCGGAGCCGTCGGCCGCCATTTTGGGCGCGCCTACCGCCACGCGGCCGCCGGCCGCCATTTTGCCTGATACGGGTGGAGAGCGGGAACGTCAGTCGGAGACGCCCGCGGCGCGCGCTTGCCACCGCGGGCATCGCCTTCCACAAATCAAAGAATTCATCGCCGGGGGTGATTGGAGTGCTTTCACATGGTGCTTTGAATCGGCTTTTAGATCCGTCAATTGGACGGAGGATGAAGCGCTGGGAGCGCTACCTACACTGCTCGACGATGTTTCTCTGGGGGTCTTCCGTTCCATCCCGGCGGCCAAGAAGAAGACACTGCGGGACGCGTTCGCGGAGATGGCGGAATTCTATGACCCACCGACGTCGGCCACCAGAAAATTTATGTTACGTCGCCGAGCATCGGAGGAATCGCCGTTGGCCTATCGTGGGGCGTTGATGGCGCTGGCCATGGCTGCCTACCCCGACGCGACGGCCGACCATTTGGATCCTCTCATCCTCTCCCGTATGCTGGAGTTGGCTCAGGAACTCAAGATTTCGCTGCCAGTTTGCGGCCACGAACCACTTACATCGCGATGGGTGGCGCGCTGCCTGGACGCAAAATTTAATATCAGGCGTTGGGACCAGATGGCGGCGTGGACGGGGAAACCAGAGATCGACGGGCCACCTTTGGGGTGGTCTCCACGACTGGTGGTCCACTGCTCCGACGACTCGGGCGACGACGACATGCTGGCTGCTGCTGTTTCGCACGGGATTCCGGGACGGCGGCTGCTCGACCAGCGTGGCAACTACATGGGCCGTCCGCGTGCAAGGGCCGGGTCGTCCGACCGCCGGCCGACGTCGGCGGCGTGCTTAAAGTGCGGCAGACGGGGCCATTTCGCCCGTGACTGCCGCTGTCGACCTCTACTGTCGCCTCCTCCGACGAGGGGACCTCCATCTCCTCCACCTACTGCGGAGCCGCAACAACCTCGGGCGATTCGGCACACATCGGACACCCGGCAGGTCCTGTCACATCACCCTTCCATTCGCACTCATTCTCACACTCCTCAGGAAAAATTTACTTCCCCCGCTACAGTTACGCGCTCTGCTACGCAGTGGAAAAAATTGGCTCGCAGGGTTGTAGCTGCGGCTTCGGGCTCGTCGACGGTACGCGGTACCATCGACGGCGTTGATGTGCGCATCTTGGTGGACACGGGCGCGTCGGCCACCATCATTTCTGATGTTATTTTTCATTTGTTGTCCATCCCTGCATCGCAGATACGTAAGGTTAATGATGCGTGTGTCGCCGCGAATGGGGGAAGCATGGGTATCTGTGGCCAGGCAGATGTGAGCATCACTATCGGGAATATTACCGCCGCAGGACCTGTATTGATCTCTCGCTCGCTAGCTGTTCCATGCTTACTCGGTACTGATTTCCTGCGTCGGATGCCGCTGAAAATACGAGTCGACCAGGACTGTTTGGAAATGCCGGGGGGTCGTCGAATGGCGTTCCTGCCTTTCTTGCTGGCCAGCGCGCCTGCAAGTAATGCAGTTACTGCCATTGTTGCTGCTACGGTAGAAGTACCACCGGGAGCACAGATGCTAATACCGTTGCGTTATCGTAAACCCCTTCGAATGGGGAAGGGTGCAGAAGGCGTGCTGCTATCCCCATCGAATTCGGCATCTAAATCCTTTTCTTTAGCGGCGGCACAAACGATCGTGCGACCGGGTCAAGCACCTTTTATACAGGTGTTAAATGGGGGACCTGACCGCGTTATTGTTCCGGAGGGGTCGGTGTTAGCTCACGCCACTACCGACTTCGCCTCTTGCAACGCAGCGCCGCGCGCACGAATGCCCGCTGGTAGGCCCCCACACGATCGCTCTCAAGAACGTTGGATCGCTGATTTGTGCGGAGAAAATTCTTCCTTGTCGAACGAACAAAGGAACGCCCTGCGTTCATTATTGATACAGTACACTGATGTTTTCAGTAAAAATGATTTGGACCTCGGCCGCACGTCGCTTTTGTTGCACCATATTGACACCGGTGCGACGCCTCCCATTTGTATGCACCCTCATCGCATGAGCCCGGCGGAAAGGGATCACGTGCGCGGAGCGGTAAATGAATTGTTGGCGGCGGACATCATTTCGCCGTCCAACAGCCCTTGGGCCGCGCCCGTCGTTCTGGTAAAGAAGAAAGATGGTGGTACAAGATTTTGTGTTGATTTCCGCCGGTTAAACAAAGTTTCGGTGGCAGATGCATACCCCTTACCGAGGATGGATGATTCGTTGGACGCTTTATCGGGTGCTAAGTTTTTTTCCACCCTTGACCTGTCCTCGGGGTTCTGGCAGCTTCCCCTCGACGATGAGTCGAAGGCGAAAACGGCGTTCCGCACGCCGCAAGGTCTCTTTGAATTTAATCGGTTGCCTATGGGCTTGAATGCGGCACCGGCGACGTTTCAGCGGCTCATGGAATTGGTGTTGACGGGACTGCAGTGGGAAACGTGCCTCATATATCTTGACGATATAATTGTTTTCAGCCGCACGTTCGAAGAACACCTCCAACGTCTAGAGGCGGTTTTTCAAAGAATGCGTACGGCTGACCTTAAATTTAAACCTAAAAAATGCCACCTTCTGCAACACTCTGTCCGTTACTTGGGTCATATTGTCAGTTCGGACGGCGTATCCACTGACCCTCTGAAAACGAAATGTGTACGAGAGTGGCCCACACCCACTTCGGTGAGAGATGTTCGGCGGTTTATTGGGTTCGCTTCCTATTATCGCCACTTCGTTAAAAATGTTGCGACGTTGGCAAAGCCATTACACATTCTGACTGGCAAAAATCAAAGGTTTAAATGGGGAGCGGAAGAGGAAAAATCTTTTATGGCACTTCGGGACCACCTCGCCACGGCGCCAACGCTGGATTACCCAGATTTCTCACAGCCGTTCATCCTCGATACGGATGCTAGTGATATCGGCATTGGGGCCGTTTTGTCGCAACGTAAGGACGGGGTAGAGCGAGTAGTGGCGTACGGCAGCCGGGTTTTGTCCCCTGCGGAAACACGCTATTGTGTGACAAGACGGGAACTTTTGGCAATTGTTCACTTTGTCCGATTGTACCGGCCGTACCTGTATGGACGGAAATTCCTAGTTCGCTCAGATCATGCGGCTTTACAATACTCCTTGAAATTAGATCAACCGTCAGGCCAATTGGCTAGGTGGTTGGAATCGCTACAGGAATTTTCCTTTGATATTACATACAGGAAGGGGACCCGTCACACGAACGCTGACGCGCTCTCACGGCTGCCGCCCCTTCCTCAGTGCACTTGCCTGACGGGCACGCACCGCTGTGCGGCACCAGCCACCTCGCCTTGTCCGGTTATGGGGGCGATAGCGGATGAGGATGCAGGGGCGAAAGCGAAGGAGGACGACCAGCAAGGGTCGGTGGACACGGATGATATCTTACGGCTACCACACGCGGTCTGGCTACGTGAGCAGGAGGCTGATGCCTCGCTGTCTCCGCTACGGAAATTGATAGGGAAACAAAAATCTCAATTGGCGGGTTGGAAATGGCAGATGTTCCGAGGCAAGTCGGGATTGTTAATGTGTACTGACGAGTTGTCTGACCGACCACGCTTGGTGGTGCCTACTTCGCTTCGCTACGACCTGCTTCGTGCTCTGCACGCTGATAAGTTGATGCACCTCGGTGTCCAAAAGACTTTGGCCGCGCTGCAGAAGGATTTCTTTTGGGCCGGTATGACGGCAGACGTCAAGGACTTTATTCGCTCATGCCAGGACTGTGCAAAGAGGAAGCCGCCTCGGAACCCCTATGTACCACCGTTACGTTCCATTGAGGTGTCCCGCATTAACGAATTGGTTGCTCTCGATATTCTGGGCCCGTTTCCCCCGTCGGCGAGGGGCAATAAATACCTTCTCGTCGGGGTGGAATATTTTTCTCGATGGCCGATGGCCTGGCCTCTGCCCGACCAGACGGCAGCATCCATTACCGACGCTTTCTTGAACGGGTATGTCATGGACAAGGGGGCACCTGAGAGGCTGCTCACAGATCAAGGGCGGAATTTCTCTTCCAAATTGCTTAAGGAAGTTTGTGACGCGTTGGGTACGAAGAAAATTCGCACTTCTCCTTACCACCCACAAACAGATGGTATGGTGGAACGATTCAACCGCACCCTCTCGGCTATGCTTTGTCACACGGTCAGTGAAAAGCAAACCGATTGGGACCTGCACATACGAGGCGTCTTAGCGGCTTACCGCATGGTTCCACACACGTCCACGGGATACTCACCATTCTTTTTGATGTATGGCCGTGAAAATGTTCCGCCCATCGATGTGCAATTGGGTGAGCCGAGTAAGCGACCGTCCCGTTCCTTGCCTGACCACGTGCGTGACTCGCTTGACGAGTGACGGAGGCGCGAGAGGCTGCCCGGTGTGCGACGGCCCGTGCTCAGGCAAGGAACGAACGTTATGCGCGTCAATCGCATACTCACATGTCTTGGTCAGTGGGGGACCGGGCGTGGCTCCACTGCCCCCAGGTACCGGCGGGCACATCCCCCAAGCTGCACAGGCCGTGGCGAGGGCCTGTGACACTAGTGGATGTTCGGAACTTGCAGAGTATCCGTGTTCAGTACGAAAATCGGCGGTGGTATGTCCACTCCTCACGGCTTAAACCCTATGTTGACGCGCGTGTCGGCCCTTCATCCCCACTAGTTGACCTGCCGGGTTCCGTCGAGCCGACCACGCCGATTGTCACATCCATTGATCCCAAGGGGGACTGTGTTGTGCCTCCTACAGATGAACAGGTTCTGAGGGCTGAGGGGGCCCCAGCCGCCCCCCTCCAATGAGACCTGCCCTGGACGTGACCGAGCATCAACAACCTACTTCTTCTTCGAGCCTACCACCTCCTGTCCATCCGGAAGCAAGGGGATCATGCGCTGGAAGCGGAGGGGGTCCCGCGTCGCGTACGCGGTCGAAATCTCTTCCGTTTCGTTAACGTTTGATCGTTCGTTTATTTCCCTGTTGTTACTGCGCTGCAGGGGCGCCCTAATGTAAGTGGTGATTCTTGTTGTATGGGTGACTTTTTTAAATGTTGTTGGGCGCAGGGACGCCGGTTCACCCTCGTATCGTTAAATGCACCTTGGTGCCCTAATAATGTGTTCGGAATTGGTTTATCACCCTTTCCCAGCCGAGACGGCTACTTTTTTTCACCGGGGGGGGGGGGGGGGGGGGTGATGTAATAACAGCTATAGTGGGTTCACGTGGGGGATTGGCTTGCCGGTCCTGCTTGTAGCCAATAAGGGTCGAGATAGGGAGCGTGGGGCCGGCGTGATCACGGCATGTCATCAGGGGTGATTGGCCCAGCCATTGGGGCCCCAGCTAATGGGGATCCGGATAAGAGGCGTGGTCCCGGGAGTGACAGGGAACCATCGAGAACAGTCGAGATTGCCCATGGAGGATTGGCTGGGGGGACCACGTGACGAAGGGATTAAGAGGGAGGAGAGAGGGATGATCGAGAGGAGACGGGGAACTGAACGGGGTGAGAGCCACGCGCGAACGGGGCTCCGGGTGCCACGTGCGCGGTGGGAGTTGTGGGAGTCTGCCGCTCTCCGTTGTCTGCCAGCAACGGAGCGTGTGGGAACAAGTGTACCGTGAAGTGAAAATAAAGAAGACCGATTCCGAATCCGTCTCCGGAGAATTATTACACATGCATACAGGCCACACAGAGTTTGTTATTGACGAATGTTTTGACATTGTTGTTATTGTTGTTAATTGGCCTTGAGCACGACTGCCAACGCAGCTGCAGCATCGCCAACATACTCTTTCCAAATTTTATATGCCCAGTAATGGATTGTCAAATGACTCCGTGAATGATTGTTTCATTTTGTTAATGATATACAGTAGACGCGGTGCTGCTGCGAGGTAATGGTCAGCACAGTCGACGTGAAATTCCTCAGGCCGCCGAGTCTATCTCCCAGTGCGGCAGCTGAAATAAATGGGCGAGTTTGTGACCTCTCCTCGCTCTGTTCACCCAGAGCCAAAGGGGGGGGGGGGGCGAGGGGGGTCTAGCAGAATCATAAGTTGCATTTATACTGGAGCAATGCGATGAGCTATACAACTCTTTTGCTTAGATGTCCAGTCGAGGTGGTCAGATCGTTACAACAACAAACAATACAACAAACACGTAAGTGTAAAGTATGGGAAAGATAAGCAAATCACTTATAAACAAATATACAAAAAAAAGTACTGTTTACTTTAGCAGGTAAAGTCCACTGAGCTATTAGCTTCTTTTTCAGAAGCCACCTATCCATAAACGATAGCTCAACAAAGTAGCTTATCACGTGAACATTTATAGCAGCCAAATACGACACCCCAGGGAAAATATGCACACTCCAAATATACAGGCGTCAGAGTCCGGATCGAACTCACGACCTCCTGTATACTAGGCGAGGAATATAACATCTCGCCACCGTGGTGACCCATTCGCCTCCTCTTCCCTCCCCTCGCCCCTCTACTCCATCCCTTTCCTTTAGAAAGCTCTTCCATTATCTCGAAGTACGCCTCTATCACTCTCACTCATTCCTCAATCCTTGTGTAGTGGTGATACGCGCTGGGGTATGCATCGTGTGCCAGCGCGTAGGGATTGGCTGTGTGTGTGGTGACGCGCGCTGACGGGGGAGGATCAGGGGTCAGCGCGGGGTTGGGGGTATGTGGTGCTGATTGGCTGTGTGCCGGTGACGCGCTGAGAGGGAGTGATTGGGTGGCAGCGCGGTGTGATTGGTCGGGGAGTGAAAACACGCGCTGGGTGGAAACGGATCGTAGAAATAGCGCGTCGTGATTGGGTAACTGAGGAGCGGTGCCGACGTCGAGGTCCGCATCCGCTCCGTCTCCCGTGGGGAGGGAATATATAAGGTGAGGCACATAGGCGCACGGGGGAGAGGTGGAACCATCGAAGAATGAAGACGGAGATGCAGAGATAGAGCCCTGAGGGGAGTGTAGTGTAGGAGTGAAGAGTGTGTGTAAGGTCTACACGAGCCGAGTAATGAAGAGTGTGTAGCCAGAGGTGTAAGGTCTACACGAGCCGAGTAATGAAGAGTGTGTAGCCAGAGGTGTAAGGTCTACACGAGCCGAGTAATGAAGAGTGTGTAGCCAGAGGTGTAAGGTCTACACGAGCCGAGTAATGAAGAGTGTGTAGCCAGAGGTGTAAGGTCTACACGAGACAAGTAATGAAGAGTGTGTAGCCAGAGACAGAGGTGTGGACTCGAGTCATGTGACTTGGACTCGAGTCAGACTCGAGTCATGAATTTGATGACTTGCGACTCGACTTGGACTTGCATAACAATGACTTTGTCCCACCTATGAGATGTGGACTCGAGTCATGTGACTTGGACTCGAGTCAGACTCGAGTCATGAATTTGATGACTTGCGACTCGACTTGGACTTGCATAACAATGACTTTGTCCCACCTCTGGCCAGAGATGTAAGGTCTACACGAGACGAGTGAAGAGTGTAGCCAGAGGCACAGAGTCTACACGAGACGAGTGAAGTGTGTAGCCAGAGGCATAGAGTAGCCAGAGGCACAGAGTCTACACGAGCTGAGTGAAGTGTGCAGTCGGGAGAATAGAGGTCACAAGTTGTACCGTTGTATGGTGACCGTACTCTGAAGAATAGAGACCACACATTGTATCGTGACAAGTCAAGATTTAATAAAAGAAGTGTGTTCCCCGTCAAGGAGTTTCCTGCCGTCATTTCCAATACTTCACTTGTAACACGCCCTTGTACACTAGATAATTCCATTCTGTCATCGTTATGTAAACTACGTCATAGAGTGCATTGGGAGAAGGCGCTCTATAGAAATATAATTTACAGTGAGGCAAAAAAGTATTTGATCCCCTGCTGATTTTGTACGTTTGCCCACTGACAAAGGAATGATCAGTCTATAATTTTAATGGTAGGTTTATATGAACAGTGAGAGACAGAATAACAACAAAAAAATCCAGAAAAACGCATGTCAAAAATGTTATAAATTGATTTGCATTTTAATTAGGGAAATAAGTATTTGACCCCTCTGCAAAACATGACTTAGTACTTGGTGGCAAAACCCTTGTTGGCAATCACAGAGGTCAGACGTTTAGTGTAGTTGGCCACCAGGTTTGCACACATCTCAGGAGGGATTTTATCCCACTCCTCTTTGCAGATCTTCTCCAAGTCATTAAGGTTTCGAGGCTGACGTTTAGCATCTCGAACCTTCAGCTCCCTCCACAGATTATCTATGGGATTAAGGTCTGGAGACTGGCTAGGCCACTCCAGGACCTTAATGTGCTTCTTCTTGAGCCACTCCTTTGTTGCCTTGGTCGTGTGTTTTGGGTCATTGTTTTGCTGGAATACCCATCCACGACCCATTTGCAATGCCCTGGCTGAGGGAAGGAGGTTCTCACCCAAGATTTGACGGTACATGGCCCCGTCCATCGTCCCTTTGATGCGGTGAAGTTGTCCTGTCCCCTTAGCAGAAAAACACCCCCAAAGCATAATGTCTCCACCTCCATGTTTGACGGTGGGGATGGTGTTCTTGGGGTCATAGGCAGCATTCCTCCTCCTCCATACACGGCGAGTTGAGTTGATGCCAAAGAGCTCAATTTTGGTCTCATCTGACCACAACAATTTCACCCAGTTGTCCTCTGAATCATTCAGATGTTCATTGGCAAACTTCAGACGGGCATGTATATGTGCTTTCTTGAGCAGGGGGACCTTGCGGGCGCGGCAGGATTTCAGTCCTTCACGGCGTAGTGTGTTACCAACTGTTTTCTTGGTGACTATGGTCCCAGCTGCCTTGAGATCATTGACAAGATCCTCCCGTGTAGTTCTGGGCTGATTCCTCACTGTTCTCATGATCATTGCAACTCCACGAGGTGAGATCTTGCATGGAGCCCCAGGCCGAGGTAGATTGACAGTTCTTTTGTGTTTCTTCCATTTGCGAATAATCACACCAACTGTTGTCACCTTCTCACCAAGCTGCTTGGCGATGGTCTTGTAGCCCATTCCAGCCTTGTGTAGATCTACAATCTTGTCCCTGACATCCTTGGAGAGCTCTTTGGTCTTGGCCATGGTGGAGAGTTTGGAATCTGATTGATTGATTGCTTCTGTGAACAGGTGTCTTCTATACAGGTAACAAGCTTATGAGCACTCCCTTTAAGAGTGTGCTCCTAATCTTGTTACCTGTATAAAAGATACCTGGGAGCCAGAAATCTTTCTGATTGAGAGGGGGTCAAATACTTATTTCCCTCATTAAAATGAAAATCAATTTATAACATTTTTGACATGCATTTTTCTGGATTTTTTGTTGTTATTCTGTATCTCACTGTGCAAATAAACCTACCATTAAAAGTATAGACTGATCATTTCTTTGTCAGTGGACAAACGTACAAAATCAGCAGGGGATCAAATACTTTTTTCCCTCACTGTAGATTTGACATGGGCTCGCAGCGTGGACAAGTAGGGCAACACACCCATGAGAAGGGACTCTCTTAGAGTCACTCTCCCTATGCTGGAGGCGTTGACAGAGCAACTTCAAGACTGCACCTTTGCCTTGACCTCTGTCCGTCTCTGTCTCTCTCTGAATCTTACCAGAGCGATCATCTTCCGATTGGAGACATCGGAATTCTTGAAGGCGAGCCGGAGGCCGCAGCGGATGGAGCTGAAGATGTTGGGGATGACGAGAACGAAGGCGAGAACCCAGGAATAGAACTGGTTCTGGTCGAGCTCGCCGGCCTGCCTGGCGACCCTCTTCATCTCGGCCAAGTACACCAGGCTCAGCTGTGTTCCACCACATTGCGCACGCCAGACAGAAAAAAGCGTCACGACACTGCGCATCCTATCCATGTAGGGAGTCCTCGTTGAACGAGCGGTGTTCACTCCCCACGTCTCCACTTTCACGCAATTTTTACATTATGGAACGTTTTTCGTTAAGCGCACACCGCGCCTACTATAACGCGAGTCTAGCATGTGACAGATTTCTAGCTATAACGCGAATCTAGCGTGTGGCACACTGCACGCTATAAATGTGCAGTTAACCCTCCTCAGATTTCTGGCAACTGCTGGCTGTGACTCCCAGCGAGGCGTCCATACCCAGTTGGTGAATGTGTGTGGATCGCTCTCGAACAACAACAACCACACCAATGGTGCTCAATGTCAATCAATAAATCAATGCTCCTGCTGCTGCTGAAGCAGTAATACATGTTGATTGGCTGCACATTTGTTCAGTGACAACCTCATTAATTAAGCATGGCTTGAGTGAGATATATCTCGTCTGTGTACACGGGTGTGCCTGTGTACATCCCCAACATTTGAAAGGCATTGCTGTGTCAGCGGTTATGGTGAGGGCAGTGCAAAGTTTTTCATGTCATGATAAAAAAAAATGCCTCCAGAATACAATAAAACCCACAGACCAAGACGTCCCACAGGTTGTTGTCGATGAGACTAAGATTAATAGCAACTGAGATGCCGACTACATGAACACGATGTGAGGGTTGAGGTGGCGAGATGTAATCTTGCTCGTCTGGTACATGGGAGCTCGTGGGTTCGATCCCGTCCCTGACGATGCCTATTTTATATTTAGAGTCTGCGTGGTCTCTCTCTCCCCGTGGTCGTGTGGATTTTTCTCTGGATCCCCCGATTTTTCTCTCCACATTTAGAATCAGCATTACGCGTTCAGAGTATTTGACTGCTATACATTCCAAGTGATGATGATACATCACTAAGTTGAGCTATCATTTGTGGCCAGGTCGCTGATGACATTTTTTTCTATGTAACTCAGTGAGCTTTACCTAGTAATTTTTTTTATAAATATAGTTTTTTTTAAATATCGAGGGCATGTGTGTATGTATGTTGAGCTTATTTCCCACTGTCAGTAGCCAACCGTGCTAATCGGAGGTTTGGGAAACGAATTTGGTGATGGTGCAGCTATGAGGTGAGGCTGGGGAGAGAGGTGAGGGAGTTCCTCCTCCTTTCTCCTCACCTTGCTGAGCACCGCCGTTCCGAACACGGCGAGGAAGAGCAGTGTCAGGAGGATAAACCTGAGGACCCGAAGACCCCGAGTCGAGGACTCCTCCTCATCGATGTCTGGGCGAATGTTGAACCTGTCCCAGGATCTACGGTGGAAACAGACGTTCGGTCGAGTCACAGTGAATGTTGTGTCGCGAAATTGCTCTCCGACATCAGCTGCTGCTGTTGCTGAAGCTGCAGTAATGCATTGGAACATTTGTTTACGTAACAACTTTATTAATCAGTTGCGTTAGGTGGAGGAAGCTTTGCGACACGAGATTTTACACGTTTGATCTGACCCGAAAATCTATTACGAAGGACGATAAGTGGTCGCAAAAGTCTGCACGTGCTAGATTCAGTAGAATAACTTCAGAGCTTTAATCGACGATATTTTTTGGCAATAGGAAGAATACGTTGACGAAGCAAATGGAGAGGAGGGCAACAAAACAACCCTCTGATAACTGCGCAAAGGAGACAGGATCGGTGGACGCTGGGCATTGCACAAAGAGGCAAGGAGAGGAAGATCATGCGTGACCATTCTGGTCAGCGTGGGCTGGGGAAGATGCCACTTTGTGACCGATGCTCACCCATGCCTGAGAGGAAATTTGACATCTCCTGTCGCCGAGTCCGGAGCGATGGCAACCTCTGCGACATTGATCCCAGACGACGGTGGCTCAAGCAGCTTGAGCGACGCATTCTGGGGCATTGCGTCGCTTTGCCAGAAACTGGTTGGCTATCAATGCTCAATATAAGAGGGTCGGTTTTTATTACGTAATTGTTTTTATGGATGAATTTTAGTTCGTCGCCTACGATCGAATCACCCTGATCCTGAAAGCTAAGCATTGTTCAACCTGTATGCTGGTGCTGCTGAGGTCACCCGATTCACAGGGCAGTTGGCTGACCACTGGGGCAGCGATTCGTCTCGCGCACGCAGTAACTCCGTGTTATGTTTTGATGAAAACTTACCAGTATCTCCAATGCCACCAATTATGGGTGATATAAAAACATCGCCAAGATGTTATTTGAGTGTTTGGCCGTTGCGATTTCATTTGAATCTCGCCCCTCATCCGAGGCTCATCGACGCAAACAATGAAATTAATCGAGGGATGCTGCAGTCGTTGCGATTCTCCCGTTGCGGCAGCTGAACACCAACATCTGTTTATTTTTTACAAAGTATTTATTCCCCCTCCTGGCCTCTGTCCAACCAGCAGTTCGACTGGTCGCATGTGATGGGTTAGGACAGGACATCAGGTAGGCTGGTGTCGAAGAGTGGGCCGAATACAACCCTAGCGAGGGCCCATAGGGCTCCCCGTGGTGAAGGGAGGCCCTGCCACCAGCAACACCACGGTGGCGAGATGTTATCTCCCTCGCCTAGTATGTAGGAGGTCGTGGATTCGATCCCGATTCTGACGCCTATTGTATATTTGGAGTTTGCATGTCCTCTCTCGCTGTCTCCCCGCCGTCGCATGGATTTTTCTGTGGATCCTCCGAGTTTTCCCTCCACATTTATAATAAAAATCACGCGTTCAGAGTATTTGGCTGCTATAAATTCCCACATGATGAGCCATTTGTTTGAGCTATCATTTGTGGCCAGGTCGCTTGTGAAAATAGCTCTACAGCACAGTGGGCCTTACTTTGTAAAATAAAATAGTTTATAGTTATTTACTTGGTTTTAATCAGCTGATTTAGTATTCTTCGCTTAACGTACCTGGAGGCATGGTTCACGTGTCGGAGCAATAATCGGTCGTGGAAATATTCTCGCGTCATTGTCAAAAACGCCGACGAAGATAACGTTAAATTGCAAGCCCGTGATTTCGGGACCTAAATATATAAGGCGCTAAATACTAACATATATAGGTACATTTATGTACGTTGAACTTCTTTCGCACCGTACAGATCCAACCGTGCTCATTGGAGGTGCGAAAACATATTTCCATATATTCCATATATACATATATGTAGACATATATATACATTTATGTATGTAAATATGTATATATATGTCTAATTAAAATAAATATACAGGATATGAATACGGTTCTGAGTCACGTGTGCATGAATGGAGAGATGCGTGATTGGAATTGCATCGAGAGACCAAAACAAAAAAATATCGAGCACGCGGATCAGAGTACGCACGCACGAAGTTCAAGTCTGACACGTCGAAGCGTGCGTCAGTGGTGCGCGGTTTTTTGGGAATGCATCTTCGCGAATCGTTGATGGTGGCCGATGGTCAAAAAAATCCTCACGGACTGACGAAGCAAAGGAAGGAACAGGAACGCGTCCGGGAGGATGTCCGTCTGAGAGACGGAGCAATGAAATGTTCTCGTCGACGGGCGAGAACATTCCACAAAGCACCGTGAGAGATGACACCGACTCGAGGCGGTGTTCATCCAGCAGTGGATGGATCATGGCTGATGCTCAAGATAATTGATGGCGGTTGTGGTTGTGGTGGTTGTGAGGGTAATTGTGGTGTAGGGAGTGGTAGAGTGGTAGTTAGCACGCTAGCACGCTAACTTCCACTCGTACAGACGATTATCTGTATCGGTCCTAGTCCTCCCCTAGGTCGACTCAACCTCAAATGAGTATTTTTTTGTAAACATCGACACTAGGGAGATAAAAGCGGCCGAGCGTGGAGCTGGCCACCAGTCCCTAGTGTGCCGCTCAAACCTTCATAGGTGCTCGATAACAGCACATGGGCCAACAATCTGTTTAAGCAATGAGGGGGATATTTTTCTTTCGTGGTGGTTATGGTGGTAGTGTTGTTGGTACTGTGCTGTTGGTAGTGGTGTTGTGGTGATTGCTATTGTGCTGGTTTTGGTTGTGGTGATTGTGGTGGTGGTGAAACGTTAACTTACTTCTCGCATTGGGTTTGGGGCTCCACTTCTTCTGATTGTGCTTTCATCTGCACGTCCCTGCGTTCATCCGCACAAGGGCACTCGCATTTCCATTCAACAGCTCCCGCCTCTCCTTTCTCTGGCGGCTTTGAGGACTTCCGTGATGCTTGAGGCTTCGTCATCGCCCGTCTATGCGTTTGGGAGCTCAGATGTCGGTGGTGGTAGAGAGTCTGCCTCTAGGGTCTCCCTTCAATAAGCATTAAACCCCTACCTACCTGCCTGCGATGAGCTGTGGCGTGGTTAATGGACAGAACTCATCTGTATAGCTAAACTGAGAGTCGTTGAGATAATCAGCCCAATAGTTTTATCTTTGAGATGCGATTGCGTTGATATGCTACACTCTTACAACGTGTATTATAATTATCACACGAACTAGCGATAATAATTATTATAAAATTGGCAAGATTAGACTTCAATGGCTAAGGAAAGAAAACATCTGACATTCAATGCAGATATTTGAACTGTCTACAGACTTCTACAGAGGCATCAGCACTGAGCCCTCTAGGGAGCGGGGTACTAGTCTCAGACAGCGTGGTAGCACGACTGATTATATATATGTCGAGAGGGAGCGATGACCCCGGGTTCAGTTTGACACCCTTATTTGCAAGCGGTCAATGACAAAGCTGAGGGAGGCATAGACCTGCTGAGCCACGAGGAATACATTTACAACGAGGAAGCTGATATTATCTGCGGCTTAACGTTCACAGTCGCGATTTCCTGAGTTAATATTCAAAGCAGCGTGATTCCGTCATCATCATTGTCATCATTGTTTGTCATGAACAACATCAACCACGTCATCATCATTAACATTGAGTCATCAAACATCAACAACAGCGCCATCGCCATCATTAATTGCATTACCACCATTGCCATCATCATCATAATCATGATGAACATTAGCATCATTCATTAACATCACCCACCAGCATCGTTACCAATATATTATGGAATCCCGACGCCACGTTGGTTGTGGGAGCTGTTTAGACCATACTTGACCACCATGCTGGGTCAGTGTTCGTGACGAGTGGGGTGGAGGGGTGGGGAGCGGTGGCGCAGTGGTTGGCGCATTGCGCTACGAACTCGAATACCCGAGTTCGATTCCCGCTCACGGACAACATCAGCGACGCCTATCTGAACCGGTCATGGGCCTCCCCTAGGTCGACTTAGCCTCAAATGAGTATCTGGTGCGGTGCGTAAAAACATCGCCACTATGGAGACAAAGGAGGCTGGGTGTGGTGCTGGCCACCCACCCTTTCGTGTGCTATTCTCACCTTTATAGGTGCTCGCTAACAGCCCCTTCCCCAACAGTTTGTTCAGGCTATACGGGGTATCTGTTTGAAAGGGTGGGGAGCGGTGGCGCAGCGGTTCGCCCGTTGTGCTATGAACCCGGCCACCCGAGTTCAATTCCTGCTCACGACCAGCACCAGTGACGATCACCAGAACCGGTTCTGGGCCTCACATTAGTACCTGGTGCCGTGTGTAGCAAACATCGCCATGAGAGAGACAAATGCGGCCGAGCATTGTGCTAGCTACCCACCCCCTCGTGTGCCGAGCGAAGCTTCTCATGTGCTATTCTCTAACAGCAATTACCCCAACAGGTCTATTTAGGCTACACGGGGGTGGGGGGGGGCTCTATCTTTAGTGGGGTGGGAGGAGGGGCGGCGGGAGGGTGGGGGCATTAGTTCTGAATCCTCTTGCTGTTTGATGTTCGCCATGGTCGGGAATCGTATGTGGGGGGCCGGGGTTCAGAAATAGAATAAGAAGTTGATTAGCCAAGTCAATAACACATTCGACTCTACAGCTCGTTACCAAAGGTGACTCGGCCAGCAGACAAACATGCAGCAAGTGTTACAAATCAATAAGTAAATATAAGGTAACGATAACAATATGATCTTACAAACAATGATGTGCATTCACTCCTGTATCGTTGCTCAGTGCGCAATCCACTTGAGCACCGCTCCCCTTCGTGCGACCCGTCTACGGATAAGTGGCACCTGCAGAGGAGGCAGTGCCCACTGGATGAAAAAACTGGTTCCTGCCATATAAATGTGTAATTTCTACCACTGGTCCAGGATGTATGTTGAACTTCTTTCGCACCGTACGTAGCCAACCATACTAATCGGCGGTGCGGGGGAAGATCGAATGAACTATACACAAAAAGCAGTTCTAAAGACGTCAGTTTTCAAACTCCGTGATTTAAAAGTGCATCGCTCCAGTGGCTTCCTAATATCGGAAGGAAAAACATGCAGACTCAGGAGATCGGAAAATATTCTTAGGTTTTTTCGGTAAAGTCACGTAGGTAAAAAATGAAAATTAATAAAAGTAAAATAAAATAAAAAATAAAAATCACGACGTTTCGGAGGCAACACAAGCTTCCGTCTTCAGGTGGAACCGTCACAGCCACGACAGCTGTATCAAGTAAATGAGAGATTACAAGAGCTATCACTCCGTATATATAATGGTTGAAGAGGGGAAGGGCCAAGTACGGCACACTTTTTATTAATATGGTAAGGTGAGGCTTAAGACTAAGAATAGACTGCATAACAAAAGACTGAGCCTTTGTTATGGAGAGGTACGGTTTGTGACTACGCCTAGCCTACATAACAAAAGTGTGAAAAAAGAAAAAACTAAACCTGGTAATTCTAGATTTGAAGCTTTCGTGACTGCAATGATTCATATTCTCAGGTTTTTTCGGTAAAGTCACGTAGGTAAAAACATTAAAATTAATGAAAGTAAAATAAAACAAAAATAAAATTCACGACGTTTCGGAGGCAACACAAGTTTCCGTCATCAGGTGGGACCATCACAGCCGAATTAGCTGCATCAAGTGAAGCAATGATTCAAGATGTAATCCCTTATAAGCAAGTTGAAGGGAGGTGGAGAGGGGGGAGAGCTTATCAGGCTGTGGTAGCCAATGAATGGAAACGTATCGGGAGGGAGGAGGAGCGGTGATCAAAGACTGCACGCAGTGCTCAACACAATGAATGGAGACGTGTCGGGACGGAGGGCGAGCGGCGATCAAAGACTGCACGCAGTGCTCAACACAATGAATGGAGACGCGCCGGGACGGAGGGCGAGCGGTGATCAAAGACATCACGTAGTGCTCAACACAATGAATGGAAACGTGGCGAGCGGTGATCAAAGAACAATGAAGAGATTACTGTTAAACACTGTGGATGTTAACACTCGGTGAAGTAAATTAAAATAGTGCCTGTCAGATAAGATGGTCCAAAAAGTGTAATTAAGTCTTTTTTGCGTGGTTAATAACATCTTTCCAGTGATTACTGAGTTTGTACCCATCATCACGGTTGAAATTATGTCTGTGTTTGTATATTTGTATGGCTTCGTGTACAAACCTTTGATGGTAGCCCGGAGGTTTGCAGAGAACCTTGGTCTCGGAAAAGACAATTTCATGAGAGCCCGCCGAGTTTATATGAGGACTTAGTCCAACATGGATTGAATTCTGATGTACCTGCGCTGGTTAGGCATTGCCTCACCAACACCTATTTTACCTGGAATGGCACCTTCTACAAACAGAATGAGGGTACCCCTATGGGCTCCCCCTTGTCACCAGTTATAGCCAACATGTTCATGGAAAAGTTTGAATCAGACGCCATCCAGACATCCACCCTGCGTCCTTCCCTGTGGAAGAGATATGTGGATGACACTTTCGTCATCTGGCCACATGGCCTCCCAGCATTGAACCACTTCTTGGACCACATCAATTCTAGACACCCATCTATCACATTCACCATGGAAGTGGAGAAAGACGGTAAACTACCATTCTTGGATATTCTGTTTAAGAGGAGGCTTGACGGATCCTTGGGACATTATGTCTACAGGAAAGCCACCCACACAAATTCCTACTTGAAACCGGATTCCCACCACCACCCATCTCAAAAGAATTCTCTCATCAAAACGCTATACCACAGAGCCCATGGCATTTCTGACCAACACCACCTGACTGATGAATTAAGACATGTACATCGGGCCCTCAGGATGAACGGATACTCTGACCGCACTATCCGCCAAGCTGTCTCTCCCACCACACAGAAACAACCACATGAAACTCCGACCAAAACTATCACGTTACCATACATAGCAGGCGTGACCAAAAAGATCTCCAAAATTCTAAACAAACATAAGATCCAAGTCCGATTCAGTACAGTGCATAAAATCCGTGATCTGATTCCATCTGTGAAGGATGTCGTTCCTGACTTACAGTATCCTGGAGTCTACAAATTGAGTTGCATTTGTGGTGATTGCTACATTGGAGAAACAAAACGTCATGTTGCTGATCGTGTCCGCGAGCACAAGTCAGATCTGAAACACGGCAGAACTGATTCTTCGGGCGTTGCCGATCATTGCTACAACTCGGCGGGCTCTCATGAAATTGTCTTTTCCGAGACCAAGGTTCTCTGCAATCCTCCGGGCTACCATCAAAGGTTTGTACACAAAGCCATACAAATATACAAACACAGACATAATTTCAACCGTGATGATGGGTACAAACTCAGTAATCACTGGAAAGATGTTATTAACCACGCAAAAAAGACTTAATTACACTTTTTGGACCATCTTATCTGACAGGCACTATTTTAATTTACTTCACCGAGTGTTAACATCCACAGTGTTTAACAGTAATCTCTTCATTGTTCTTTGATCACCGCTCGCCACGTTTCCATTCATTGTGTTGAGCACTACGTGATGTCTTTGATCACCGCTCGCCCTCCGTCCCGGCGCGTCTCCATTCATTGTGTTGAGCACTGCGTGCAGTCTTTGATCGCCGCTCGCCCTCCGTCCCGACACGTCTCCATTCATTGTGTTGAGCACTGCGTGCAGTCTTTGATCACCGCTCCTCCTCCCTCCCGATACGTTTCCATTCATTGGCTACCACAGCCTGATAAGCTCTCCCCTCCCCCTCTCCACCTCCCTTCAACTTGCTTATAAGGGATTACATCTTGAATCATTGCTTCACTTGATGCAGCTAATTCGGCTGTGACAGTCCCACCTGATGACGGAGACTTGTGTTGCCTCCGAAAGTCGTGAATTTTATTTCTGTTTTGTTTTATTTTACTTTCATTAATTTTAATGTTTTTACCTACGTGACTTTACCGAAAAAACCTGAGAATATAAACCTGGTAAAACAAGACTGGCTGTCTATCAATAACCTGTAATAGTTGTCTGTCAAATAAGATGGTCCAAATAAGTGTAGTTACATTTTTTTTGCATGGTTAATCACATCTTTCCAATGATTACTCAGTTTGTAACCATCATCACGGTTGAAATTATGTCTAATAATTTCAACCGTGATGATGGTTACAATGTCTAATAATTTCAACCGTGATGATGGTTACAAACTGAGTAATCATTGGAAAGATGTGATTAGGAATAATCCAGGTGAAATATAAAAAAAAAATGTGTAATTATCCAAAAATGTATGTAATTATGCAAATCATTTTATGCTAATTAGGAAGGTGTAATTGTATTAAGTTATGCAAGTGTATGCGATTATGCTAATGTATGTAATTATGATAGTTGGGCTCTGCATCGTTGTCAAGGGTTGTATTATTAATCGGGATAATACACTGAATTATATGAAGTTATGCAAGTGTGATGTAAGTATGTTGATTAAGCTCGGCTTCATTGTCTAGGGTTGTCTTATCAATCAGGATAATACAATGATTCTCGCTTTAACTTTAACTGATTATGTTTTAGTGTTTATGTCAGGTCTCAAGATTCAGATCTCACCGCAGGATACAGTTCTTATAATTAAGATTTTTACGCATGATCTTCGGAAGGCACCACTCAGATTCTTCTGTGTTAAGCAACTTTAATCTCTAAGCATAACACTCTAATATGCGAACTCTTATGTTAGGCATGTCAACACAGTACTCCTGGAGATGTCCTCCTCATTGATTCGTACATTTAACCCTCAATGATTACGTTTGTTAAACTGGGTAACAGAACAATCGGTTAATTCCCCAGAGTTAAGCGAGCATACAAAGCGATGGGAAAAAGTCCTTAAAATAGATGTGACAATATTAATAAAAACAGCAATAAAGAAACATGTCCCGAAAGCAAAAGTAAACCTCAATGAATTCATTGGTAAGATTATGCAATTAACTAAATGTATTGGAACAATGGTGTGCGGCATTATGCCTGCTTTTCTATCGAATGCAAGATTTTGTGATCAAAAGAAAGATTTTAACACAATAGTTTCTCTCTTTATTTGAATATTTCGTGACTGCAGGAATCCTTACTCTTTGGTTCTTTCGGTAAAGTCACGTAGTTAGAAATAAAATAAAATAAATCACGACGTTTCGATCGCAACACAAGCGGTCGTCAACAGGCAAAGGAGTCAGCCTCTAAAGGCAAACTGTTTATAAAGGTTTGGGGATGGGCGTAGCCCAAGTGTATCAACTGCACCAGGAGCATGGGCGGTGCACGAGTGCCAATGCAGCAACAATGCCAACGCAGCAACAATACCAACGCAGCAACAATGCCAATGCAGCAACAATGCCAATGTAGTAGCAATGCCAATGCAGCAACAATGCACATATTCTTAGTTTTTTTTCGGTAAAGTCACGTAGGTAAAAAAATTAAAATTAATGAAAGTAAAATAAAATAAAAATAAAATAAAAATCACGACGTTTCGGAGGCAACACAAGCTTCCGTCTTCAGGTGGAACCGTCACAGCACGCTTGCTGTATCAAGTAAATGAGAGATTCCAAGAGATACTACCCCGTATATATGTAGTATTGTAAATTACAGCGGGAGACCACTTGACGGGTAGCACACTTTATTAACTCTTCTCTTGGGCACAATGACACGTGTGGACAACTACAGCTCACGCTACACGTTCCACCCGGCTACACACACACGGGCTCTCCAGCCCCGTAGCTTCCAGGGGAACCTACAGACCCACCCCAGCTTGGGTATGGGTCACGACCACTGGGTCCCGTGGCCCGGCCCTCACACGGACGTCCGGCCCCGGGTCCCAAGGTCCCGCCTCTGAGCCACACAGGGTCCCGGCCCTTACAAGGACAGCGGGACTAGGGGTCTCAGGGCCCTACCTCTTCCTCCTCCGTCTTCTGTCTTCACTGGTCACTAACTCCCCGAGCGCCCGCGCGCACCGCCTTATATAGCCCTCCGCTCCCGAGGAGACGGAGTCTATGCGGACCGCGATGTGAGCACCCACCCTAGTCGACCAATCACGACGCGCTGTTCCTACGATCCGTTTTCCCAGCGCGTGTTACCATCACACAACCAATCGCCCCGCGCTGCCACACGATCACTCCCTGTCAGCACGCGTCACCAACACACAGCCAATCACCACCACATGACCCATGACCCCACGCTGCCCTATGATCCCTCACCGTCAGCGCGCGTCACCAACACACAACCAATCAACACGCGCTGCCACACGATCCCTGCTGCCAGCACGTATCACCACTACATATATACTGGTTGGGGGGGTGGGCTAGGACAGGCCCCCTTTTTTATTATTATGGTAAGGTGCGGCTTGAGACTACGGCTAGTCTACATAACAAAGGACTGAGCCTTTGTTATGTAGACTGGTTGAGAGGGGGGGTCCATAATCAACGTTTTTGGGTTTAGATCGCGTTATTTATAAATGTGTCGTAACCCTCCACCACCCGACACGGCCAATCAGTAAAAATGTGTCACGTTGACAAAAGACAAATAGTTCACTGCTTTAGCCCACCGGTGTGTTGAAGCCACAACATTTACAATTTGAGTACGACGTTTCGCTGGTAATTGCATCCAGCATCATCGGGCAATTCGCCAGAATGGTGAGGCTCTGCTGTGTCTCCCGTTCTTATATAGAGCAGCAGCAGGGTGACGTCATCATTAACCCATTAACTCATCAGGTGCAAAGATTCAAGGGGGGAGTGATTGTAATTATATACTAGATTAGTAATCAGGCTATTGTTACGATGCGAGTTGTAGATTAGTAATCATTTGGAATGTGCTTTATTGTGATTATGCTACATTAGTAATCAGTTAATGTTTGTTTCCCTTATAAGGAATTGTAATGTATCTTATTTAATAATACGCTTCCAGGCCGCACTAAGCCTGTAGCTGTCTGAGCGATTAAAGTTATTTCTGTTTCTCTCAATTTCAATCGATTCTCTAATTAGTCTTTGCTAGTAGTAACTAGTTTTACACAACACTTCCACGTTGTCAAAATCAATTGAGTGTCCCTGTTATCATGCATGTTCTGCCACTGCCGACAGTTGTGTTTGTGATAGTTTAATATTTCTCTGGTGTTCTTTTAGTCTTACACTAACGTTACGCCATGTCTGTCCAATATAGCATCTGCCACATACACAATTAATCCGATATACACCTTCTGTTGATAATTTAGGTAATTCGTCTTTAGTGTACGTTATTAGTTGTTGAATTTTGTGTACTGTACCAAATCTTACTGTAATGTTTTGCTTTTGCAAAACACGGGCTAATTTGTCAGTTACTCGCTTAAATTACTTGATACACTGGTAAAGAATACAGGTTTACCAAAAGATATTCCGAAACTCGCAGACCATTGTTTAAATAACACTTACTTCTTATGGAAAGGCGAATTCTTTAAACAAAGGGAGGGAGCAGCAATGGGCTCTCCTTTATCTCCTGCTATAGCAAATTTGTACATGGAAAACTTTGAAACCAGAGCACTTGCCTCGAGCACATTAAAACCATCCTTTTGGTTTAGATATGTGGATGACACTTTGGTTGTCTGGCCACATGGTAAAGATACACTTAACGATTTTCTAAATCATCTCAATGCACAAAACCCGGCCTTTCAGTTCACCATGGAAATGGAGGTGAATAAGGGTTTTATTAAGCTTTGTTCGTTGTCCATGTCGCCAGGGATCTGTGCTTCTTATTCTCGAGTTATATTTTGATATCCTGAGGTTGGAAATGTAACTAAGTTTTGACTTAAGCTTTCGTGGTTGCCGGAACTCATATTATTTGGTTCTTTCGGTAAAGTCACGTAGATAGAAAGATACAATAACAAACAATATATATGGTTAAAAAGAGTAAAATAAGGTAAGTAATAAATAAAGCCACTAATGTAGACTGCAGTCTGGTTCTTAATCTGGGTGAGTGTGTTGGTAGTCTATGATGTCGACTTATTCTTGTCGCTAAGTTTCGAATTTTACCATTAGCTAAAATAAACTACGAAAAAAAGTTGTCTGTTCGGTTCTCGCCGCCCGGGAAGAATTGTCGCGCCTTTTGGTGCACGTGCTTTGTGGCGGTCTTTGAAGCCGTGTAAAGATTTCCCCAGAATCTCATTAGCAACCCCCCCCCCTTCTCCCCGTTTTGCACCGGGTTTTTTTAAAGTTACATTTTATGTCTACTTCCTTGCCTGGTGTAGCTTATGGGAGGCAGCTGCTGTTTGAGGCGAGGGTGTTCGTGTCGCCCCCTTTTTGCCCCAAGTGACACCCCGATCAATTATTATTAAAAAACTAAAATTGGCAGAATTATTCTTAATATCAATATTTGGAAAAAGGCCCATATATATACAACACACCACAAAATACAAAATAGAAGTTCCTGTTCAGTACCATGGAAGAGATAGGGATACTGACCTGATTCGTCAATTGGTGCCATATATTGTACTCGGATCTCTGCGCAATGGTCTCCACCAACGGAATGATTTCAAGAAGGTTCACGCTCACGCGTGGGATTTGGCAGGGATGCTTCTTAGCCTCCTCCTGTTCGTGCTAGCCATAGAGGCCCTGGCTGAGAAGATTAGAAAAAGCATAGAGATCAAAGTGCTGTCCTATGGGGATTGAGAGAATAAAATAAATTTATATGCAGACAATATAATATTAACCATCACCGAGCCTGTAACCTCAATCCCGGCCCTCCTGAAGGAGATTAAGGAATATGGAGAAGTGGCAGGATATAAGCTAAATGTAAACAAATCATAACTAATTCCCATCTCCCCAGAATCTCAGGGCCTCCCAATTAAATTCTGCTCCTTCAAATGGTGCCCTCAGAGGATTAAATATCTCGGAGTCATTATTCCAAGTCACCTGAGTGAGCTTTTTAGGTGAACTTCCCCCATCTACTCCAAGAGATCCAAACTTCCCTGGCAGTGTGGAATGATATCCCATTGTATCTTCCTAACAGGGTGCACTTGATTAAAATATTGACCCTCCCAAATATATTGCACCACCTGAGAATGATTCCAACCCAGAAAATGACGGGACCAGTTCATGTATCAATGGCCCTTGCCGTTCCTTGCTTGCTCGAGATTGACTTCTTGGGGAAGATGCCCCTGAAAATTTTGATCGATCAAGGTTGCCTTGAGTTGCCATCGGGCAGTCAAATGGCCTTTTGCTTTTTCCCACTCGAATGTGCATGGCCAACGCTACTGTACAAGCGCTTGCGAGTAAGACCGTAAAGATTCCCCCCTGCATGAAAATGTTAGTTCCATTATGATTGCGCAAGCCGCTAGACCAGGAGGCGACTGCGGGAGGAATTCTCCTAGGACCCTCAAACAAAGCCATTCGGAAGTTGACGTTGGTAGGCGCCCAGACTCTGGTATCCAATGACCAGGAACCGTTCATTCAATTCCTGAATGCAGGGTTGGACACGTCTGTCATTCAGGAGGGCACCGTGTTAGCCCACGCATCGCCCGCGCTTTGTGAGGGAAACATCATTGGCGGTATGGGGGCCACGTCAAATACGAAGCCGCAACAGGTTTCTGATGAAAGTGGATGGATACATTTTGTTCAGAAAATTCGGATTTTTCTGAGTCCTAGAGGTGGGAGTTGAGGGTGCTGTTGTGTGAATTCTCCGATGTATTTATCAAGGGAAAATTTGACATCAGCCGCACTACGCTTTTGAGTCACCACATCGATACGGGCGACGTCGCTCCCATCTGGCAGAACTCCTACCGGCTGAGCCCTATGGAAAAATAACACGTACGGCTGGCGGTTGATGAAATGTTGGCCGCCGAAATTATCTCGCCATCCACCAGCCCGTGAGGAGCCCTGATTGTCCTTGTTAAAAAGCAGGATTGTAGTTTGCACTTCTGTGTTGACTTCCAGAAGCTTAATAAGATATCTGTGGCTGACGCATACCCTCTTTTTTGGATGGACGATTCCCTGGATGCTCTCGCAGGAGCACATTATTTTTCGACTCTTGACCTCCTATCCTGATTTTGGCAGTTGCCACTAGATGAGTTCTCTAAGCCTAAGACAGCCTTTCGTACACCACAAGGTTTATTTGAATTTTATCGGCTTCCGATGGGTCTTCATTCCACACTGGCTATGTTCCAGCGATTGATAGAACTGGTTCTAGCTGGCCTGCAGTGGGTATCGTGCCTGATATATCTCGATGATGTTACCGTTTATAGCCGTACGTTTAAAGAACACCTGGAACGGTTACGTGCTGTCTTTCTTAAAATGCGTGCGGCGACCCTCAAATTTAAGCCGCAGAAGTGTCACCTGCTCCAAAAATCTTGGCCACATAGTCAGTAAATCAGGGATAGTGATGGACCCGGACAAAACCGTGTGTGTGCGTTCTTGGCCGACCCCCACGTCGGTAGGGGATGAGCGCAATTTTATTGGTTTTGCCTCTTATTACCATCGCTTTGTCGCCGGGTTTGTCACTATCACCAAACCTCTCCACGACTTAACGGCAAAGGGTCAGAAGATCCATTGGGGGGGAGGAGGATGCATTTGTTACGCTCCGGGATGGCTTGGTGAAAGCCCCCCCACTCCGATACCCTGACTTTTCCTTGCCGTTCGTCCTTGATAGAGACGCTAGCAACACCACAATTGACGCTGTTCTGTCTCAAGGCCTTAATGGCGTTGAGAGTGTTGTCGCATATGGCAGCAGAGTGCTGTCTCTGGCAGAACAATGGTACTGTGTCACACGTTGGAAACTTTTGGAGACAGAAACACCCCTCACCTTTCGCAGCGCACTGCTGTCGCTGGCCAATGATGCGTACCCAAAGATGGAGCGGGCAGGACTAGATTCTCTGGTGCTTGAGAAAATGTTGATGCTGGCTCAGGAAATGAACGTTTTTTTGCCGGCCACAGAGGAGGATGACCTGTCCTCGATTCAGGTAGCCCATTGCATCCAGGCCCACTGTAACCTGCGACGACGTGCCAGGGTGACGGCCGGGGCTGGATTTCTGGGAGAAAAGGGCGACCAGGAGCTCCGAGAGTCTCCCTGGGTCTGCGCGTCGGGTGGTTGGAGCCCGCGGGGGAGAGTTGGAGTGGGACGATGACGGGACCAGCGTGGGGGGGGGGGGGTCTTGCCTCCGCCATGGCAGGGCCCCGTTACCTGTTTCAGGTGTGGCCTGCCGGGCCACATCTCCAGGGCTGCCGTGCTGATATGGGGCAGCCTCCGCTCCTCTGGGTCCAAAGGCAGGTTGCAATACGTCACACACCCGGCCGACACAGCCACCTCATGCATCCCCATTGTAGTCAGTGTCAGGTGCACACGCCATCGCCCCTCATAGGAATACGGGGTATGAAGGTGGTGCTTCGGTGCGTGATGGTTGGCCGCGGGGGTCCGGGCAATGGACCACACTGGCACACTGTGTCATGGCAGCGGGAGCGGGATCATCCACAGTATGTGGATTTGTGCAGGCTGTTGAGGTGCGGATGCTCATAGATACGGGGCATCCGCCACCATGGTTTCCGAGTTTATTTTTAGGACTCTGCCATAGAAGGTGGGTTGCCTGGATCTGGTAGATAATCTGTGTGTTGCCGCTAATGGTGGCAGTTTAGGTTTTGTGGGCCAAATAAAGGCATCGATACGGATTGGCGATATTGAAAGGATGGGCCCGGTGTTGGTTTCAAGTTCGTTAGCGGTGCCTTGTTTATTGGGGAAGGATTTTTAGAAGAGGATACCCCTCTGGATTTTAATTGACCAGGGTTGTGTGGAGTTACCGTCAGGGCATCGGTTGAGGTTTTTGGAGTCCCCTACTGAGTGGTGTATCGCTAACGCTGTGGTTCGGGCCCTGGTGTGTGAAACTGTTAGGGTTCCCCCGGGTGCACAGATGCTCGTACCCTTGAGCTGCGGAAGCGGCTCGACCAGAAAATCACTGGGGGTGTGGTTCTTTTAAACCCTTCGAATAGAGCAGTTCGTGGGCAAACTTTGATAGAGCATCAGACCTAGTGTGGGGAGCGGTGGCGCAGCGGTTAGCACACTGTGTAATGAACATGGCGACCAGGGTTCGATTGTCCAACACAATTATCTGAACCGGTCCTGGGCCTCCCCTAGATTGACTCAGCCTCTCATGAGTACCGAGTGCAATGTGTAAACAATGCCACTGGGGAGACAAAGGCGACCAAGCATGGTGCTAGCCACACACCCCATTGTGTGTCGTACCAGCCTTCATAGGTGCTGGCTACAGTAGGCTGTTCGCAATATATTTTATTTTAATTGTTAACTATTTTGCACGTTGTTTACGTGACATATCTTACTGGCTGTGTCGGGTGGTGGAGGGTTGCGATGCATCTATACTCATGCGATCTAACCCTAAAATTTGTATTATTAATAATATTGGTCACGAAGCCTACATGTTAAGCTGTGTTCAACCACCACACTACAGGTCTCAACAACACTCACTTACTCACTGGCTCACTCAATCACGATTCTATTATTGCGTATGGAGGCCATAAAGGGTGTCCTAAATTGAATACCGTCTACCAAAAAAAAGTTTAACAGTTGTATTGCTATTTGAGATACTGACATAAATTTTATATGAATATATGAATTAGACTTTTAAGTGTTAGTTAACTAGAATCACACAATAGTAGCTTCATACCAACACAATGCACCTAAATATAATCAAGAATATCCCATTGTTACAAACTGATATATACATTCACCTTATTACTCTAACCTAACCTTCTATTCACAACTAAGCAACGACCAGAAATAAACTCTAATTACTAAATTGGGTCACGTGCATACGTGTGCTGATAACGTGACGCACATCGTCTTAAGGACCCGGGTCAGGAAGTTTCTGTTAACGCCTGACGATGGTATCTCCAGCGAAATGTCGAATATAAAATTGGAAAAATTTTGCTCGCTTTTCAACATTTCGGCTATTTCTGAAGTGCCAAATCAATTGGCATGTTTTCCCAAGTGACGACTTGAAGTGATTGGCTCTGTCGGTTGGTGGAGGATTATACTGAACATTGGCCTCTTACCTACCAAGAGTATAATTACGTTTATTTCAGCACTGTTCTTGACTCGAGTGCTCACTCGCCACGTCACGGAGGCCGTGATGGCGGGGAGGAGGCCGTGATGGCGGGGAGGATGCCGTGATACACTCACTCATCTTACACTGACTCACTCACACATCATACACTGACTCACTCACACATCATACACTCACTCACACAACCACTGACCAATTCACTCATCATACACTCACTCATCATACGCTGACTCACTCACACATCATACACTCACTCACACTAACATTGACTCATTCACACATCATACGCTGACTCACACATCATACACTCACTCACACTACCACTGACTCACACAATACACCGGGAGTGTCATGCTGCCAGCTATGGCTGCAAGTTTGGTCGTACATGTTATATATATCGTTTATTATTAAATTTGAATCAAAGCTCCTATGATTACTGTTGTTACATTGTTTTTATAGCTTTATTTTGTTGATTTAGAAAACATATGGTTAAGCCATGTTTCTTGCGGAAGTGCGGAGTTGGCCTGATAACTTTAATCTAAATTGTCTTATGGTTGTTACTGTTTGATTTGCATCACACTGGGATTTTTGCGCACAGCGTTGTAATACGGTGTTTTTTTCTGGAAGATTTGCTGGTTTATCCAGGATGTTTCTGTTGCGCGTTGTCGCTTTAAGATGTTCTCTGTTCATATTTTGTTTGTTGCGGTTGCACCCGACTCAAGAGCCGCATGGCTCACAGGGCTATACCTAATGAATGAAACTTTCAACTTTAAACGAGCCCTGTGCGCCATACGAATGGAATCGTGACTCGGTTGTTCCCCACTGTCACGCCCGCACGTCCGTGATGCTGCGTGTCTGCCCTGGGCCACAGTCGCGCCTCTGACTCAACCATTATTGCTAGCGTCACGCTCACCAACAGGGACACTGCAATAACTTCCCATGTACTGGTGTTCCTCCATTTACGAAAGCGATGCTTTCTTTATAAAACGCGCGAAAAAGGAAATATGATAAATGAATTTTCCCATTAATTTAATGTCAAAAAAATCGGGATGTATTTTGGACATTCCAACTCTACTCCTTATCTAAAAATATATACACCTATATCACTTTTCACAATGCAAAAGTACCTTTGCAGGGAATTCGCCAAAAGATTTGCTAAATGTGGGAGTGACTGGAGAGGTGATGTGGAGGCGTTGCTGTTGCACTGCAGGGACACCGTCGTGGACAGATGAGGCAGCCTCCACGGTGTTTCTCGTTTGATGATCTGGCGCGTGCCGTATGGAATTTCGTTCACGCGGAAATTCGATTCTGTTAATCGAAAAGTGTCCATAATTTGTCAATTGCATGAACGTGAAATTTAGTAAAATCGAACGTTCGAAAATATAGAGATACCTGAACATGAAGCAGGCCACCTCCATAACCTCCTTCCGTTCCTCTCTGAAGGCCTCACCTCTTCTCCATCGTGCTTCCCCTTCCTCTTCCCTCCCCACACCCTTCAATTTTGTTCCGTTCCTTCCCTATATCCCTTGCATGAAGCCACATGCCGTCTGTTAGGGTCACTCATTCCTCGACCCTTGCACTGCCCTTTGCATATAAATCACTTTGTTTTTGTTACAGTTTTTAAATTTTGCAAAGCGTGCCTTGACCAAAGGCGCTCTATAAATATAGAGAATGATAGGATCCCAGCTATGACCACATCCAGCACCTACATCACACGAATTTACTATCCCCATGTTAACAATAATTAGTAACTATATATGACCACAATCATATTGAGAAAAAGTTATTTACGGGCAGTATTCGGGTTACGAACCTAGTTCGTTCCTGAGACCTGTTCGAAAGTCGAACGGTTCGTAAGCCGGCAGTTCAGTTTGCTATTGCGAGTTCGCGTTTTAAATATTTTTCTTTTATTATATTCAATGGAAGCGGGCGTTCGTAAGTCGGGCATTCGTAAGTCGGGCATTGGTAAGTCGAGGACTGTGTGTTTATTTTGGGTTAGATGGGTTGGGTATAAAGGCAATATTCAGATATACTCTCCATCATCCATCAGAGCAAATCAAGTCAAGTGGTCACGTGGGAACCAATACCAATTAATTCGTTTTTTTAGCAATCCGTCTGTGAATTGTTGGTGACCGAGCCGAGGCCATCAGCTAACTACACCGGGAGAGCCCTACCAGTCACAGGCACTACGGTGACTAGGAGATGTTAACTACCTCGCCTTCTATGCCAGTTGTATATTTTGAGATTGCATGCCTCTCTCTTCGTGGTCGCTGGGATTGTTCTCCATATTTGGAATCAACGTGCGTTCAGAGTATTTGGCTGCTGCAATCAATTTACACGTGATCCACTTCGTTGAGTTATTATTTGTGGCCAGGACGCTTATTTTAAAAAAAAGCTGTGTAGCTTAGTGGGCCTTACCTGGTAAAATAAAAAAAAGTTTAGTTTCGGTAGCTGGGGTTGAACCAAGTTTCTCAATGGTACCAGTCCACCGCTGATCTCTGAGCAACCTGGCTGCCTCTCTAAATGTAGACACGACTACACGGATGTGGCATTATTTCAAGCGGTTGATGCATACGCAATTATTTATTTATTTGGATGTGGCAATGCTAAAGTGAGTGGTGATTAGCGCGCTAAACTGTGAACCCAGCAATATCTAGATTTGGAGGTTGGTTTACTCCAGATAACAATGCAAATTACACCAACGACCGAGTTCAAACGCCGCTGCAAGTCGTGTGGGGCGCTGTTGCGCAATATGTAGGTGGCTGGCTGTTTCAATCGCCCGGAGGGCTGATTCATTGGAGGGCTGCGCCATTATCTCTATGCAAGTAGTCGAGAATCCATGACTGATAACGGCACAGCAGAGGTTCAGTAAACTTTATTTGTGCAAAGTAAAAAAAATAGGCAATAAAGTGTATATAATCAGTACGTGCCGTGTTACCACATTACACGTTCATTTACTTAAATAGCATCGTGCAAATATGTTCTACAACAAACGAACTCTAATCTCATTGCCATGAACTAAAACGTAATCTTGTCAAGTTTAACAAAAGCTATAAATCGCGACGTTGTAAACTAAAAGAGCCTGTAGGACTTATTACAAAGCAGAGGATTGTAACCTACATTCATCTGGGGGGATGGGGGAAGAGTGCACGTTTAGCCACTCACCACCAACGCCTTCGTGCTGTTCCACGTTTCAGACACCATGGGACCAGCCCGACGACGTATCCACCAGAAAGACACAGAGAGCTTGGCGTGTGCTTAACCACTATACGCGCCCAGCGAAGCGTGTACCTCAAACGTTTGGATCGTTAAGCGTTTGGTAAGTGCTCTGTTGGCCAAGACACTACCATCCTCAGAAGGTGCAAGGGAATTCAGTTTTATTTACCAGTTAAACTCAGCTGTGCTCTTAGCTTTTGTTCATAGGCGACCTGGTCACACGTGATGGTAGCTCATGATCGCAGTGGCCGATATCACCACACGTGGGAATTGATAGCAGCAGCCTAATAATCTGAACCAAGGAACCCAGAGAAAAACCCAAGCTCTGACCACCACAAGTAAAACAGAACGCACCGCCAGGGTCCAGCATTGAACCCATGGCCTCCTGTGTACCGGGCGAGGGAGAGAACAGCTTTTCAGCGGTAATTAGCAGCGAATCATTGCCTTAACATTAAAATAATGCATTCACATCTCCAATAAAATATTTTGGGGAAACTATCTGAACGTGGTGCTCTGAATGGATGGCATTGTTGATAGAATGTTCCTTTCTGTGTCTTGTTTAATTTATCCATACAGTCTCAATGTAACTCTTCATCTCTATAAATAAACAACACCATTATAAATATCTATAAATATATGTAGGCATATATATCTGTCCATCAATGAACATAGTATTAAACTTATCTTCCTAGCCCTGCACAAGCATTTGAACCCTGGGACGCTAGTTCGACTCCCACTCATGGCCACCAACAATAGTGGCGATTATCTGAACCGGTTATGGGTCTCCCCTAGGTCGACTCAGCCTCAAACGAGAACCTGGTGCGGTAATGCAGTTTGACTTGGGACTCCATAAGTCTATTAAAGCTATACGGGGAATCGTTTTCTGTGTTGTTTGGTTGAGAAACCTTTCTAAAAGCAAGATTTTCCATGTGGGTTGCTTGCCCTCTAAATTAATCAGGCATACAAAATGTGATTTGATAAACTGCTATGGTTAACGGGGCAGTCTAGGTGTGGGTGATGTTTACATCCCCGATAGCATGGTTGGCTGAGTGCAGTGCAAAATAAGTTCAACATACAAACAACAACAGGACGTTTCCTTCATCTGACCACTGCTACATAGAAGCGACTTCTCTGTCCGTGGCCAGGAGCAGCTTCAAAGCCGCTACATTTACTTCAGCCGATGATATCAGAAGGGATGTCCACCGTTGTTGTACAACAGCTCTCTTGACTGCATTCTATTGTAATGAGAGGCTGCCCTGCTGCAATGAACACGTCACCGCATTTGCGATCTAGAGGTCGATCCTTAGGCCTGACAGTTGGAGCGACGCTGCAAGCTTCTTAAATCTCGCTGCCTCTGTCCATCCAGCTGCGTAAATGGACACAGCATAGTTGATCGATCGGCAGATCGCGTGCGGTGGTGGGGTAAAGTGTGGGTAACTCCCACCTCTTCCAAGACATCTGGCCAGCATGGAAGAGTAGGCCAAATACACCACTCGAGACGGGCTCTCTCGAGAGCTCCGTGTAGGCCCTTCCGCCGGTGGTGGCAACAAGGGAAGCATCTTGCAGAGCTGCACCTTTACCGACGGCACCGTCATTGATAAACCACAACGTGCATGGGTCCACGTACGGCGTGCGAGTAGGGGGTCCACGTGCAGCGTGCGAGGAGGGGTCCATTTGTAGTGTGCAATAAGGGGGTCCAGGTGCGCCTTGAGTGGAAGGGGTCCATGTGCTGTGTGCAGGGAGGGGACCCACGTGCGGCGTGTGAGGAGGGGGTCCAGGGATCTGTTAGACAATCTCTCTGAGACGGCACTGCTGAGCATCATCATCGTCGTCTCCATCGTTTACGAATGCTTTGTTGTCTCGGCCAACAGCACTGCTCCTTAACTGCTGGCCCGACGACGACGACTCCACGTAGGAGAGCACGTGCAGCAGCGTAAACAACCTGCACGGGGGCAGAGGGGGGGGGCACGGGGCGCCACGGTGGCGAAATGTCAGAAGGTAACGGGACAGACCCAAGGGGCCAATGGTTGACTGACTGAGATAACTGGCAGATGCACCAGCTGTGCCCCCTACTGCGCCATCCTGTTGTGTTTAGCTGCCCGGCGCTCCGCTCATTGTTGTGAGCATCGCTGCTCTGCCCTCCATTATTTCTGGTGGGTTATTGGCAAGTCCAGTCATCTCTATATATCCTCCTGAACCGTATAATTAATTTCTTCCCTAGCCCATTCCGTGCCTTTTTAGTCTGCTTTATTCTGCCAAACAATATTGTTTTGCCATGCGGTGGCTGAGAATGGGGGCTACATGACCCAGCCAACACAGCCACGCTTGCCAGAGAAGCTCACCAATGAGAATGTGTCCAGATATTTTAAGAATCTGTGAGCTCCTGACACAATCCAGTCTGGTTAAACCCAGGATGCATTGTCGACAGGGTCAGCCTGAATGTTTCTATCCAGTGCAGATGTTCCTTTAGTCGCCTCCACATCCTTTTCGAAATAATAAAGAAGGGAGGGCATCAATGCGGCCAAGAAAACCCGGAGCTTAATATGGAATGACAGACCAAGTAGCTTCCACCCAGTGTTACGCAGCCGATGAAAAGATAATGCTGCCCGACTGTTTCGGAGCGAGACCTTAGCTGCCAAACCGGAGCTGGTCATAAGCACACTGCCCACACTCACATAAAGTAAAAGACAAGGATCTCCCGTAAAGCCTTAAGATACTGTTGAGGCAAGTGCTGTCAGCGAGTGGCAGGTACGGTACTGAGTCGACACGCACACACACCCCCTATGGCCACGCTTAGGTCTACCCCCTCCCCTCCTCCTCACCTGTGGTACAGCATGGCCAGGAACTGGATGATGAGCATGCTGGAGAAGGTGATGAGGAACATGAAGGCGAGGGGCGGCACGTCGATGACCGTCCCCTCGTTCTTCATGCTCGGGATGTGGATGTAGAGGTCGGCTCCCACGAACTGCAGTGCCAGGGTCGCCACCAGCCACAGTGCATTGATCATGAAGTAGACGAAGGTGCCCTGCACGTTGGGACAGACAGACCATGCCTGATTTACATGGCATTGGAAGGCTGGGGGGGGGGGGGGGAGGTGACCCGGGGTTGTTTAGGGACCCCCTCTTTGTGCGTTAAATTTCCTCCCCCACTGTCCACTCCCGACGCCAAATGGTCACGTCTGTTGTCATTGTTTTATTGTTAATATAGGTTAAAGGATTAGTGGATTATTGGAACAATTAACAATACATTAGTAGAAATAATAAGGCATACGTAGTACAATGTCGTTTTAATCTTCTTCTACCACATGCCAAGTATGGTAAGTACTCGCTTAACGTATGGTGTTCGCACAACGCGTTGTCGCTGTAACGCAATTCTTCTGTTATTGAAGCATCTCCAGTACTCGCGATGATGCATCGCCAGTACCTTGTTTCTTATCTCGAAGAGTTCCTGTTTCACGCGCTTCCTGTGATCGTCGTCTTCCTCCAGAGGCTTGAGGTAGTCACTGATCATGCTCTTCCAGAACTCGTCTTCCTCCTATCCATTCCCATCCACGAGACAGAAGGTTCACTTTGTGCGATTGTTCAAATAACAACAACTTACTCCGATTAATAATATTAATGTTCATTTGCAATGCGCCATCACTGCACAGTTATTTGCTCACTTTCGAAGAGAAACATAGGGAGCGACTCAGAGACATGAGGAGGAATCACAGATATATAGGAAGGCAGCAGCAATGCACACCATGAGACGGTGCTACCAACAATTGTCAAAGCTCTGCAGTCTTCGGTATATAAACGTGTTCTCGGCCAATTAATTATGGTTCACATGTGGCAGGAAACCAGAGCAACTGGAGAAAATTCACGCGTGTGAGGGGGCTACATTCTATCCCATACAGACGGAACAGGCGGAGTCTACATTTGCTGTACCACCCTCTCCTGGCGAACCAGGGTGCGGCTCCTTTATGACGCCCACTGGAAGGGAAATTCACGACATCATCTCAGTGTGTGATCCACCAACCATGTGTAGCAGCAGCGGAGGCACCACCACCTCCAAGAATAATGATATGACTTCCTCTCCACTTCCCAGAATTGTTATCCAAATTGCACTGTGTCCTCGTACGATATAAAAACTGTGAGTTCAACTCTCCCAGAGCAATGCAGTGAAGCCTAACACGAGATAGAATGGCCCAACAGAAGGGGATATCACATAACTACTGCTGTGGTACCTTTTTGCAAAGTCTCAAAGCCACACATTAGAGGAACGCACCACTGTTTAAACGTCACAGAAAACGACACTCAGACAACTTACGGCAATATTTGGACATCTGGGAAATGCATTGAACAATTAAGCGAGACAAGCAGCCAGGGGAGGGGAATGATGACTTCTAAATGAATTGCGTTGCTTAGTACAACAACCCCAACATTCATGTAAGATCTTAAACGTAAAAATCTCGATATTATGTTGATAGATTTATTTATTTCAGCAGGAAGGGCCCAATTAGCTGCCAGGCAGTTTCGCAAGATATTTTCTTCATTAAAGTTGGTTGTCATCTTCTGGGCACTTCAATACGAACTAGGACAAAGATCAAATATCCCCGGTGTAGTCTTAACAGACTGCTGGGGCACGTGCTGTTAGTGACCATCTTTGAAGGCCAGCACGGCACACGAGGAGGTGGGTGGCCAGCACCACGTCCGTCCACCTTTGTCTCTCCAGTTGGGATATTTATACACTACATCAGGTACTCATTTGAGGCTGAGTCGACCTAGGAGAGACCTAGGACCGGTTCAGATAATCGTCAATGGTGTTGGTGACTGAGCGGGAATCGAACTCAGGTCGCTAGTTTCTAAGCACACTGCGCAACCGTTCCCCACAACGTATACATAGCACACGTACAAAGACCGACACACAGACACAAGAACACACCGACACCAGGGATGCACAGACACAGACAGAAAGCCACATAGACACAAAGACACAGACATAGAGACACAGACACAAGGACGCACCTGATCCAGGCTGCACCTCTGCGTGATGGCGTAACCCTGAGGCAGGACATTCTCAAACATGACCTGCATCTTCTGGTGGCGCTGCCACACGAGGTCATGGCGCCCTGCAGGGGATAAAGGAGGACAGCGATGTGCGGTGCGCTCCCACAGAGGCTCGGGAAAAAGTTTACCGTGACTCAGCGAAGAGAGTTGCGCAAACGGTAGTGATTATTCTCATCGTTAGACTGGTTTAGCCGGGATGAAAGCCTGGCTTAGTCGCAAGGCTCTGTGTTCATGAGGGTCTTGCCATGTTACCATAGTAGAGGAATGATTTTGCTGCTGAGTGCGGTCCCAATTGAGTGATTTGCAGGTATTTTTTTCAGAAGTGTTAAATTTTAGCTCATACCAATTACACATGGGAGTAAACTGGAGAACCCGGAACATGCCCATGCAGAACAGGGGGAGATAATACACAATCTCCCATGCTTCTACTGCAGCAGCAGCAACATGCCCTCATTACAGAGTGCTTGCCACAAATGAATCACAAAACCTTGCTAATCTCGTCTAGAAGCATAAACCATCACACAAACTTCGTTCATCCATTCATCGAAAAAAAACGGTCACCGCATCGCGTGATTTCAGATGCCCAGTCTTGTTTAACTGACAAGCAATGACTTCGCCTTTGTTTGATGAAAATGTTACCTTTGGCATGGAGGGCGAGGTCTGTGTCTGATTCCTCTGGAGGTCGACTTTTGCTCTCTGCTCCTTCTGGATGATCTGTCTGAGTGCTTGCGATGACATCTGGTCTCGTCTCTGCTCCTTCCGGATGCTCCATCTGAGTGTTCGCGACGTCCTCTCCTCTCGCCTCGATCTCTGCTTCTTCTGGATGTTCCGTCCGAGTGCTCGCGATGCCCCGTCGTCTCTCCTCACTCTCTACTCCTTCTGGATGCTCCGTCTGAGTGCTCATCTCTCCGTCGAGTTCCACAGCACACGACTCCACTCGGCTGGGAGGGACGATGATAAACTGTTAAACTAAACTATTATTTTTATTATACCAGGTAAGGCCCACTGAGCTATACAACTTTTTTGCAGAATCGACCTGAATATCACAAATTATAACTCAATGAGCGGCTTATCACGTGGAAATTACAGCATCCCAATATTCTAATCGCATAGTTATTCTAAATGAGGAGGGAAAAAGGAGAGGACCCGGAGAAAAATCCACACCAACATGGGGAGAGAAAAGAATAGACGCAGACTCCACATAGGCAACTGGCATCGTCAGGGTTGGGATCGAAGCCACTACCTCCTGCATACCAGGGAGGTAGTTAACATCTAGCCACCACGGCGCCTAAGATGCTAATTTTTTCATTAACTTTTACATGCTTCTCTCATCAAAATTCATATGCTAATCCTACTTGCTAACCTGAGCTCTTATGCGCTACGGAAGCTCATTAACTTTGCACTATAATCCAACATGCTAATCTAAGTTCATTTTCCTTAACATGCCATGCTATTTATTACCTTCACACTATAATACCCCATTAACACTACTTCGGCTACCTTTGTTCTCAAAACGTATATAAATTCTAGGTGGTAACAGCTTCTCTTCACAAGGCAGCAGACATCGTGCTGCTCGCAGCAGACATTGCAGCAATCGCGATTTTCACCTGAAGACGATGGCTTGTGTTGCTATCGAAACGTCGTAATGATTATTTTTTATTTCTACCTACGTGACTTTACCGAAAGAACCAAAGAGTTTGCATTAGTACGTCAGTTACTGCCTATTTTTCAATGCTAAATGCAAACTTGGGGCATGGCAGCAAAACAAGTCCCAAACCACACCAAGATAACACACAGTCCCTCAATAACATGGCACATAAACATTGAACTATCGATATACGAGAGGTAAGGATCAAAGTTAAAAGCATGGCTACAGGCTCTGAGTGCGGTGGTGGTACCTTGAACTGTCATCTGCCTGACTCAGCGCCGAGTATTCCTTCGGATAGATGCTGATTCTCCACTGGAAGCAGTCCCACTCGAGTGGCAGCACACAGCATTTCGTTCCATTGCAACGATGCTTGTGTTTCTTCTTCTGCTGGGACAGGGGGATGGGGGCATTGTGTTGGTGCATTCGGGCAGGGTCCTTTAATGATATCAAACCAGCAGGAACCGCACACAAGCTGGAAGGCAGTTTCAGCTGCTCAGTGAACTGGCGCCAATAACTGTCCAAGCTCTGCAGTCCTCCATGTATGAAGGTTTTATAGGCCAAGAAGAAACCAGAACACCATGGAAAAAACCCACAAATGCGAGGGGAAAACATTCCATCCTATTCAGATGGAACAGATAGAGTCCACAATGGTCATACTGCATTCTCCTGGATACCCATCGTGCTGGATTAATGGACACGAGTGGCACAGCCAACACCACTGTTCTTGTCAAGAAACATAAACGATAATTTAGCAAACTCCGGTTAACCTCTCACCAGAGGATTTTGGCTAACCATTGAACAAAGACGGTGACCACATCGCGTGCTTTTGGGTGCACTTATCCATCCATCTGGAACCCTCTTCCTTCCAATATGAGGAAGCCATTGGAGCTATTGCATTTTTAAATAATTTACATTGAAAATTAATTTCTTAAAAACTGCTTTTTGTGTTTAGAGGCTTTCCTTCCTTCGCACCTCCAATTAGCACAGTTGGCTACATACGGTGTGAAAGAAGTTCAACATACATATATCTGAACCGGTCCTTGGCCTTCCCTAGATTGACTCAGCCTTAAAAATAAATAGCCAATGTGGTGTAGTAAACATCACAACAATGGAGACAAAGGCGGCCGGGCGTGGTGCTGGCCATCCACCGGCTTGTGTGTCATTCCAGACTTCACAGGCGCTACTCGTTAACAGCACTTGCCCCAACAATCGGTTAAAGGTTACATGGGATCTCTGCCTTCGTGTTGGCTGGGGTGGGGGGGTGTCATATGTTACACTTATTTTGCACTGTACGTAGCCAATCGCGCTAATCGGACGTGCAGGACGTAGCAACAGAGGACAATGGAGCGACACTCCAAATAACGTTCGACACAAAAACAACAACGATAACACACAAAGTAACTCACCTCCTTGGGGGAGGGCTCAGAAGGTGCCTTGGTCTCACGCGTGCCCCATGATACATTGTACATGTTGACCAGCGAGTAGATGAGCAGCAGCAGGTATCCCGTGGGGATGCAGATGAGGTACAAGAATCCGTGCACGATGCAGGAAAACTCGCGCGGGTGCAGCGCCGCGGCGATGAGATGGATGCCCGCGAGAGTGATGAAGAAGATGCCGCTGGGCGTGAGGATACCGTTCTTGACAATGTCGCCGACCATAGCGAGCAGCGTGCCCGTCATGAGGAACATGTAGATCACGGTGAGCACCATGGCCACCTTAAACAAAAAATACCAGGTAAGGCCCACTGAGGTATAAAGCTCTTTTCAGAAGCCACCTTGCCTCAAATGATAGCTCAACGAAGTGGCTCATCACGTAGAAATGTATAGCAGCAGCCAGATTAAATGTGGAGGGAAGAGAGAGAGAACACGTGGACTCCAAATATATAACAGGCGTCAGGGTCGGGATCGGGATCTGGAACGAACCCACGACCTCCTGTATACCAGGCGAGGGAGTTAACATTTCGCCATCGCAGCGCCCCTGCAGGACGATGTAGGAAACATTAGTGATCGGCGTCACCATCGTCCTTTTTGTCCAACCACCACCACTTCTTGGGAGTTACTTTGCATTCATTCCGCACTTTTCCACAAGGTCCTCAAGGCCCTGGCACTTTACAAACAACAACAACATAATGATAGGGGAGGAAGACCCAAGAGCTTTGGGAGCTCATTGAAAGAAGTGAAAGGAAGAGAATGAACGTGCATCCAGGCGGGGTCTGAACACTGACGCTGGATTGATCAACACACGCTTCTTATTTAACAATATTGTGCTGATCCAGGATCTGATCAACGATTGTGGACTCGACATATTGGCCATTACCAAAACCTGGATATATGACGACTCATCGGACGTAATTAAGCGTGAGGCTGCACCTAACAGATATGCTATTGCACATCAGCACCGTCGCGGGAAGCCTGGCACCAGCAGTTCACATGGTGATCGGGTCACACTGATTCACCGTGGAGAAATCTGCGTGAAAGTCCTGAGCGACTCATTACCAATCACATAATTCAAGCTGCTGCTTGTGAAAATAACGAACAGCATGTGGGGGCATACGATCGCTGTCGTCTATCGACCGTCGACTTCACAGCTGTCAGAATTATTTTCCTAGCTTTCTGGTCTGTGAGATTGTGGGACATTTGGCTCTCGCTACATGATCTGTGCTGACCTGAACAGTCCCGGACCAACTGGTTTTCATGGTAAAATCAACAGTGATCTCGCCGAAACGTTCTACAGTCAGTTTAACCCAGCACGTCAGCGGCGCAACATGCTGTTCAGGAAGAATACTGGATCATATCTTCACATACGGCGACGTCGTAACTTTAAACGACGTTCTTATGGAAGACGTAGGTATTTCAGATGACAGTCTTGTGACGTGCAAAGTGGCATTACCAATTATTCGCCCACCCATCACAACGATATCATACAGGAACTGAAAACGACTAACCCACGATGCTTTCTGTCAGAAGATCTGGTCATCATTGGTGCGTCTGAATACTGCATCGACGGTCCATTCATTTGCAGCTCAATTAGAAAATGACATCATTGCTGTTCTTGATGAACTTATGTCCATCCAAACAAGCACACAGAGAACGGGTTAGCATGAAGTGACTTATTGTCACTGGAAGCGATCACTGCGAAGCAGACGCAGAGGAGGCTGGGGCGTCTTTGAAATAAAACTGGTTTCCAGACTGTCCAACTCACTTACAGAGCCGCCTACAGATTTGCAAACTGGCTCATTATTGAGTCTCGCTGATCGTTCTATGGGCTGTGCATTAATGAGTCGGTTCGCGACCCCGTGCTCTGTGCCGCGTTGTGAAGGGCCTGTTGCACTTCAAACCCATACATTAGTTAGCCCCGGTCTGTGTACAGTACTTGTGACGTTCTTCACCAATAAAGTGACGATTAAGACGGCAGTTTCTAACTTGCAGGCAACGCAGTCTCCTGGTCTGTCATGTGAGTTTGATCAACCTGATAACCATTGCAAAACTCGAGACCCTGGCACCATCGTCGGTAGCAGAGGTTTCAATGTTCATTGCACAGCTGCCAAATAAGACATCGCCGCTCGACTCCATCCAGATATAAATTCTCAAATTATGCTTGGACGTACTTGCGCCGCTGATTGTCCACCTGGCAAATATTTCATTCACTGAGGGCTGTTTGCCAGACCATTGAAAAATGGCGCAGGTAACACCGCTTCTGAAAAAGTTGGCTTGAGCCATAGTGAACACCCAGACTATCACCCGATCTCAAACCTGAGTACAATTTCAGAGGTCATTGAGCGCCTGTGTCTGAAGCAGTTACTTCCCCACGTCACTGCGATGGGCAAATTCAACCCGTTGTAGTCGGCGAACCGACAATTCCACAGCCCTGAGATGACTCTACTAGAGGTCACTGTTGACCTCTACAAGATCATAGATGACCGGTGCGTCGCAGCGTTGGTTGGCCTCGATCTCTCAGCCACCTTCGACACCATTGACCATGAGATACTCATTGAGCAGATAAGGTCAAGATTCGATGCATCGGCTATGGCACTAGAGTGGATTGAGTCATACCTGTATGGTAGATTACAGTTCGTCAAGCAGGGTGACGAACAGTCATCGCCTATGCTTAGTCAGCGTACCACAGGGGTCTATCCTCTAGCACTTCCAATTTTCAAAATATGTCTCTCCAATCGCCAATGTCATCTCATCACGTAATATCAAGTTCTATATATATGCTGATGACTCACAATTGTACACCGCAATGAAGTCCAAGTTAAATGTGGAGAGCCTCGGCAGCCTCGAATATTGCAAGCGAGTGGTGCACGTGTGGTTTGCATGAAACGAAATTGTGCTAGAATCAGGTGTGGTAGTCGCAGACTCAAGGATTCAGTTTTTGATTAATCTAAACAGCCTCGGCGTCATACTCGACCAGAATATGTCAGGTGATCACCACATGCAAAATGTAGTCAATTTCTGTAATTTTCATATCAGGGCCTAACCACCATGGTGATGTGTAGCATTGTATCGATAAGGCACAATTATTGCAACACACCGCTCTATGGGACATTGGCACGTGTTGTGACGGGCATTGCAAGATCCGACCATGTCCATCCAGTGCTCGCCGAGCTGCTTTAGCTTCCAGTTGCCAACCAAATATTTTGTTATAAGGTCGTACTCATAATACAAAAATAGCGTGCCACAAACGAACTACAATACCTTGATAACCACGTCAAGGAACATAAACAATCGTGTGAACTCCAGTTATCCTCGCAGTGGTTTTTGGCCAGCCATCGAACAAAGACAGTTACTCCATCGCAAACATTCAGATGGGCTGCTGTGGTCGTGTGGAACGATATTCCTTCAAATGTTAAGAAGCCACTGTAGCTTTGCACTTTTAAATCATATATATTCAAAACTCATTTCTTTAAGACTGCTTTTTGTGTTTAGTTTGTTGTCCGTCACCTGCACCTCCGATGAGCAAGGTTGGCTACGTACGGTGCCAAAGAAGTTCAGCATACATATGTACATTGTGGTTCATTTGTGGCAAGCACGTTGTGTGTAATGAGTGCCACGTGCTTCTGCAGGAAAAGCGTGGGCGCCCACCTTGATCTGCGTGTCGGGCTTCGTTTTGAAGCAGACGGCGATGTACAGAGCGGGCGGAACGATGGCGATGAGGAGTGCCCAGTTTTGGTTCATTTTGAAAACGAAGGTGAAGCAACCTGAGCACCGGCACGAGACAAATACCACACGAGCTGAATACCATCATTATCATCTCATCACCACAACCACCATCATCATCAATATCACCACCATCATCATCATCACCACCATCATCACCATGATTGACAACGACAACTGTTCAATCAGCTGTAAAGCAAAGAGTGCACTCAGATTAACTGAGTCGTGCAGCCTGTGTATAATTTTTTTTGTTGGCTGAAAGAAACATACAGCAGTTTAAATACCCCAGCACAAAAGCAATACTCCTCACAATATTATTAACACGCAAGCAGTGCGTATATATACTCTTCTTTTTTTCGGTAAAGTCACATAGGTTAAAAGAGAAAACAAATACATTTAATCACGACGTTTTGGAGGCAACACAAGCCTCCCTCTTCAGGTGGAACCGTCACAGCAAAATTACTGTATCAAGTGAAGAGAACTCTAAGAGACACGAGCTTATTATTAAGGGGAGGAGCCAGGATGGGCCGTGGGGGGGGGGTTATAAGCTGGTGAGGTGACGACCAGTGCTGCAACTGCGGCTACGCCTGAAGCTGCAGCCGAGGCCTTGTGGTGTAGATGGCGTAAGTAGATAAGAGCAAGGATTATGCCGCCTTTTGTTATGCACGCCGGTGGGTTGCAGGCAAGCAGTGTGTGAAAAGCTAAAAAAACTATTATGGTTGTACAATTATAAGGCAGCTAAAGTTATGATGAGAAGATTAACACGACTGCTCACTTTGAGGCTGTGTGCGTTAAACACCAAACGATGGACATTTGTTATGAAAAATATGGCAATCAAATATATCGTGGAAGGAACAACTGTGAGTGACGACATGAAGCCATGCACGACTGTGAGCAGAAGTGTTTCAAGTTAACTTTTTTTTAACCAAACTATTTTTATTATACCATATAAGGCCCACTTAGCTATGTAGTTCTTTTTCAGAAGCAACTTGGCCACAAATGATAGCTGAACGAAGTGGCTTATTACGTGTAAATTTATAGCAGCCAAATACTCTAAACGCGTAATGTTGATTCCAAACGTGGAGAGAAAAACCAGATAACCCGGTTAACAATCAACATGACCACGAGAAAAGACATGCGAACTCCAAATATACAGGCGTCAGGGTCGGGTTCGAACTCACGACCTCCTGTATACCAGGCGAGGGAGTTAACGCCTCTCCACCATGGCGCCGTCTCTTTTCATGTAGTCCCTGCATCAAAAGGATGAACCCGGGAAAATAAAATAAAAACCCAGAATATGTGACAACCCGAAGTCACCTGCAATCATGAGACAGACGGTGGCCGGACCCATGATGGAGGTGGCCGTGTAGATGATCTGATAGAGAATGTAGAGCCGAGAGATGGACGGGTTTTTCGTGGCCGTGCGGATGCCATTTTCCAGGATGCTGAAGGTGTTCGCCATCGTGGAGGGGCCCCAACGCCTCCGCTGGTTGAAGAACTCCTTGAAATCCTGCGGGGCGTTGGTGTAGGCATCCGATCCGGCGCAGTACTCGACGCGCCAGCCCTGCTGCAGCATCAGCGTGCACAGCCAGCGGTCCTCGCCTGCACCGACAAATGGGAGAGGGGACGTCCGCGAGTTAGAGGGTAACCGGCTCATCGTACCCACAGCCGGCATCAGCTGCTGGCCGAGCGGCGTTTCTCTAGAGCTGCACCGGCAGTAGTCGTCTGAAATTCTCTCTCTCTCTCTGTATCTCCCACTGATGCACACGCACGAGCAGTAGCAATAGCATCCAACAAGCATCATCCACCTTCAAGAAGTAGACTCTCACCTGTTAATGCTCTCACCTGTCTAGGGTGTCAACCGTCCAGGCTCTCACCTGGTTCAGAGTAGTGTATGAGGGACTTTGACCTTTCACCTCTGAGTTCTAGATGGGAAATTATGTACAGTTTGCGAAGTGTGCATGTTGCATTAATCATGAATGCTGCTGGAGGTGCGTCTCTTCCCCAGCTTGCTCACTCCACTGCTGACAGAGGAGCTTGGCAACATTCCCTCTCTCGTGGTATTTTTGGCCTCCTCTCTGGAAGCTTGCCAGACGTCTTAGACAGAGATCTGAATACCCACACGTTAGAGTCGCCACACGTGACCTCCCGACCAACTGTGTGGTGAACCCATTCATACAGAGGGCGTGGTGGGGAGGGGACCGGTGCATAAAAATCTGACTCAGAAGGCAGAGAGCAACGTTGTAATGATTCATGATTCGTTTATTGTGGGTCCGATCATCGTGCAGGTATAATATCATAGTCATTCAAGTTGTCAATTGGGCGATATGTCAACAGCTTTTTTTGTTAGAAAAAGTTAAATGTAAATAAATAAAATATTATATTAATATTTACGTAATTTTTAAAAATATTTTGCTTGTCTTTCAATATTCGGGTTTTGCTAATTAAACCAAAATCATCGACGTAGTTGCCCCATGACCTAACAACCTTACCCGATTAGCTCTGTCGAATGGCGGACGCTTATAGTTAAAACAAATTAACACTATACCTACACGTTAATCTAACCCAGCATGAACGAATTGTGAATCATGAATATTGGTCGTGAAAGCCTATGTATGAAATTGATGTTGCGGGGTCACGGCCCACTATTACTGTGATGTATTGTGCGAAAGAGATTCTAAATACATACAACGTCCACGTTTGCAAACGAGATTTCCATAGAATTGTAGTTATTTTTAACCAATGCAACAAATATATCCATTGATCACATCAGCCAGAAGGGTTGGGTGGGAAATTAACAATCAGATGGGAGAGTCCACTGATGGTATTGTGACTGAAGAAAGAGTTGCAATTACTTCCACTATATATATAAAATAATACTAAACTATTTTTGTTTATTTTACCAGGTAAGGCCCAATTGTACCATGTAGCTCTTATTCAGAAGCGACCTGGCCACAGATGAAAGGTCATCGAAGTGCCTTATCATGTGGAAATTAATAGCAGCCAAAGGTTCTAAGCACGTGATGTTGCATATAAATGAGGAGGGAAAAACTAGAGGACCTGAAGAAAGTCTACGCAACCACAGGGAGAGAGAGAGACATGCAAATTCACGCGTCAGGTTCGGGATGGAACTTACGACCTGCTGTATACCAGGCGAGGGAATTAACATCTCGCCACTGTGACATGTATACATGTTGAACTTAATTCACACCACAAGTAGCCAACCGTTCTGATCAAAGGTGCGAGATCCAAACACACGTCGACGCTTACCCTGGTCATACTGGATGTACTGCAGGGCCTCGGTGGCCACCGTGGTGTAGGTCTTGAGGACGTTGTCGTCCATGATGGCCTTGGCTCGGAAGAGGCTGAAGCAGCCAGGGCTGCAGAGAACGCAGCCCAGCACGTGCTCGGCCGTCTTCTGCAGCCAGTGTCCTACCGCGTACTCGAACTTCTGGTACCAGACGAGCGGCCCTGACGGTGTATAAACAATTATGGTTAATTGGCTGAACGCAACTCAAAGTGAAAACACAATGCAGAAGTGCTACGATTCAGGTGTGGCTTTCTTGGCTACATCTATGTTACTCTTTGGTTCTTTCGGTAAAGTCACGTAGAAATAATCCAAGAGTAATTCCTGCAATCACGAAAGCTTCAAATCAAGTTATTACATATATGTTGTACGTATGTTGTATATATGTATGTTGTATGTGGGTTGTATATTATATTGTGTGTTGTAATCATGTTGTATGTACGTTGTATGTATACAGTGAGGGAAAAAAGTATTTGATCCCCTGCTGATTTTGTACGTTTGCCCACTGACAAAGAAATGATCAGTCTATAATTTTAATGGTAGGCTTATTTTAACAGTGAGAGACAGAATAACAACAACAAAATCCAGAAAAACGCATCTTAAAATTTTTATAAATTGATTTGCATTTTAATGAGGGAAATAAATATTTGACCCCCTCTCAATCAGAAAGATTTCTGGCTCCCAGGTGTATTTTATACAGGTAACGAGCCGAGATTAGGAGCACACTCTTAAAGGGAGTGCTCCTAATCTCAGCTTGTTACCTATATAAAAGACACCTGTTCACAGAAGAAATCAATCAATCAGATTCCAAACTCTCCACCATGGCCAAGACCAAAGAGCTCTCCAAGGATGTCAGGGACAAGATTGTAGATCTACACAAGGCTGGAATGGGCTACAAGACCATCGCCAAGCAGCGTGGTGAGAAGGTGACAACAGTTGGTGCGATTATTCGCAAATGGAAGAAACACAAAAGAACTGTCAATCTCCCTCGGCCTGGGGCTCCATGCAAGATCTCACCTCGTGGAGTTGCAATGATCATGAGAACGGTGAGGAATCAGCCCAGAACTACACGGGAGGATATTGTCAATGGTCTCAAGGCAGCTGGGACCATAGTCACCAAGAAAATAGTTGGTAGCAAACTACGCCGTGGACTGAAATCCTGCAGCGCCCGCAAGGTCCCCCTTCTCAAGAAAGCACATATACATGCCCATCTGAAGTTTGCCAATGAACATCTGAATGATTCAGAGGACAACTGGGTGAAAGTGTTGTTGTCAGATGAGACCAAAATGGAGCTCTTTGGCATCAACTCAACTCGCCTTGTTTGGAGGAGGAGGAATGCTGCCTATGACCCCAAGAACACCATCCCCACCGTCAAACATGGAGGTGGAAACATTATGCTTTGGGGGTGTTTTTCTGCTAAGGGAACAGGACAACTTCACCGCATCAAAGGGACGATGGACGGGGCCATGTACCGTCAAATCTTGGGTGAGAACCTCCTTCCCTCGGCCAGGGCATTGAAAATGGGTCGTGGATGGGTATTCCAGCATGACAATGACCCAAAACACACGGCCAAGGCAACAAAGGAGTGGCTCAAGAAGAAGCACATTAAGGTCCTGGAGTGGCCTAGCCAGTCTCCAGACCTTAATCCCATAGAAAATCTGTGGAGGGAGCTGAAGGTTCGAGTTGCCAAACGTCAGCCTCGAAACCTTAATGACTTGGAGAAGATCTGCAAAGAGGAGTGGGACAAAATCCCTCCTGAGATGTGTGCAAACCTGGTGGCCAAATACAAGAAACGTCTGACCTCTGTGATTGCCAACAAGGGTCAAATACGTATTTCCCTCATTAAAATGCAAATCAATTTATAACATTTTTGACATGCGTTTTTCTGGATTGTGTTGTTGTTATTCTGTCTCTCACTGTTCAAATGAACCTACCATTAAAATTATAGACTGATCATTTCTTTGTCAGTGGGCAAACGTACAAAATCAGCAGGGGATCAAATTATTTTTTCCCTCACTGTATATGTTGAAAAAAGGACTGTGGGTTTTGCATTTTTAAAATAAGTTTTTTTTGTAAACATGGAGAGCGATGTGAGAACTTTGAATTCCGAGATTGGGAGGAAATGTAATTGCTGACTACGGGGGATCAAAGGTGGGTCAATAGGAGTGGTAGGGATGTACAGGAGGAGGTAGAGGGAATAGGCAGTGGGGCAATAGAGGGGAGGATCGGAGGGAGTGGTTGGATGAAGAGTAGACGGCTAGAAGGTATGGAAGGGCATGCTGGGGAGATGAAAGGAGGGGGTTATGAGAGAGGGCAGGAGGTGAGGAAGAGTAGCAAGCCAGGAAGAGCGATCCGGGAGGTCACGTTGGGAGAGCGGGAGGGCAGGGAGCAGAGGGATGGGTGGCGTAAAAACAAAATACACATGCTCTTTGAATTATTCTCCTCTTATAATTGCTTATTTGTTATTCATTTATTTTAAATTGTGCATTCATAAATAGATGTGATTTTTGCTATGACAATGAGTCAAGGAGTGGCTAAATCTGTGCTCTCCGGTTTCCTGGGTGAAAATATGGGTTTGTGTCCGAGCCCAAGGCCGGTCCCGCCTGGCTCGACCACTCAATAAACGATAGACATTTGAATTGTGCCGTTAAAGCATTGAGATTGGATATCAGTGCGTGCCACGTAGTTTTATTTCGTCACAACTATGGTTGGTGTCAGTTTGCCTGTGATCTGCCTCGGCTCAGCATGGCGCGTGCCAGCTCATGCCAACTGCTAGCTCTCCTGGCAGATTTCACTGACAGCCTCTGTTAATTTGGGCATCTAACCTCTAAGGGAATAGTACAGGTTATGGCCATCTATTTGATTATTATGTTTGTTATCCAGCTGGTCAGGAAGGTTGGACGATTACCAAGGTTGGTGATGTGTTGGATTATTACATCGCAGAGTCGTGAGAGATGGCGACGACTTGGGGAGGCCTTCTTCCCGCAGTGGATTGACCACGGCTGATAATAATGATACAAAATGTTGACTTAAAACTTTCGTGACTGCAGGAATTCATATTATTGGTTCTTTCGGTAAAGTCACGTAAATAGAAAATAAAAATTTTAAATTAAAAAAATTAAAATAAATAGAAAATAATAAAAGCAAAAAACTCTCCTCCTGATGAATACGTAAATGTATTAAAATGTTGAAATGTAACATTTATTTCATTATTTTTATGTTTTATTTTATTTTCTATCTACATGACTTACCGAAAGAACCAAGAATAATAATATTGATTTTATTTTCATTAAATAATTCTCGAGGAGTTGTGCAATTTACTCCGAAGTCTTTGCAATATCTTTGTATTTCATTTGAGTTATGTAAAGTTAAACTTACATTACTAGCGGCGGTGGTTTTTCTCAGACCACTTCATGATATAACAATTCTGTTCCATGTGCACTCGGCACTGCTGTGGTGGATGAGTGTTGATTCAATTACAATACTTTCACCGTGCTTACGTGTGTGTATGTGTATGGGTGTTTGTTCAATTAACTGTCTTTAAACATCCCGAGTAGTTGTGATAGCAAGGGCTTTTTGTTATTCAAAATTAAGGTTTTTGGGTTAGATCATGTAAGTGAAAAAGTGACGTAACCCTCCTCCATCCGACACAGCCAGTAAGGTTTGTCACCTAAGCAAAACGTGCAAATCAGTTACTACTTCAGCACAACGGTTTGTTGGAAAGTAAATCCACAACATTTACAATGTATAATATTTTTGCAAAAGCCTGTGTTAAACTAGCGTTCTGTTAGTCTGCTGAAACAGCGTGCCATCTGGATCATGTGCACTGAGGGTGAATCTTGTGTGAGGATTGCATCAGAGACACCCTAGGCCACTGCAATTTGCATGTTTTGCAATTACTTCAACGAAAACCTGATGGAATTAACGGTTGTGCGTAATCTGATTGGGTTGAATGCCATTTTACCGCAGGACTTTAACAGAGACGAAGGCGTTCAACGGTGCTGAAGTTCATACGCCTAGCAATAAAAAGCCGAGCAATACTACGTGCGGGGCGGGCAGTGAGCGTGGCGAGCATGCGGTTCGCACAGTGAAATTGTGTGGCACGACCAGCAAGTAGGGGGGGGGTATTGATTTCCCCACCCAGAATGCAGAATCACTGTCGCGGGTTTCACATTTCATTAATAAACGCAACACTTTTCAGGATATGTCCCCCCCACTTGCATAACCTGTAAACAATTAAAATCACGCTGTACACATCTGTCATCCACACGCACCCATTCTCAAGCGCTGTCCAGGCTCAGCGCTGCTGAGATCTGGTGACAACCCGCACCAAAGATCCCTTGTGTAGCATTAACAGACTGTTGGAGCAAGTGCTGTTCATGAGAAGCGCCTGTGAAGGCCAGCATGGCATACGAGGGGGCAGGTGGCCAGCACCATGCCCGGCTGCCTTTGTCTCCCCAGCGGTGATATTTACACATCACACCAGATGATAATTTGAGGCTGAGTTGACCTAGGGGAGCCGCTGGACGGGTTCAGATAATCGTCACTGGAGTTGACCTTGAGCTTGAATCGAACTTGGGTTGCTAGGTTCATAGCGGATTGTGCTAACCACTGCACAACCACTCTGCACCACACACACATCCTGCACCAAACGCACATCCTACACAACACACATCCTGCACCAAACGCACCACACACGCATACATCCTGCACCACCAACGCACACACCCTGCACCACACACACACATCTTGCACCACACACATCCTGCACCACACACACACACACACATCCTGCACCACACACACATCCTGCACCACCCACACACATCCTGCACCACACACACCACAGCTGTCTACGCACCCACGCCCGTCGGGTGAATTCTCCCGCAGGCGGCGCCAACGGTGGGGTCCCTCCTGAGTCGGTCGACCAGCATGGAGAGCGCCGAGGGGTAGAAGTCCGTGTCTCCATCCAAGGCCAGCACGTAGGTGTTGCGCTTCCTCCTCTGTAGTGGTGAACGGGGAGTAGTGGCACAGATGCAGATCAGCAACAGCGGTGGCATTACAGCCGCGACCTTGTACAGAGCAAGTAAAGCAACTGTTCATTTAGCTCGTAAACCCCAACACTCCTTCTCCAACCTCCAACAACCAAACCCACAACGTATGTATGCTGTATGTATATTGTATGTATGTATGTTGAACTTCTTTCGCACCGTATGTAGCCAACCATGTTCGTCGGGAAAGGACAACAAACTAAACACAAACCGCATTTCACAGAAATGAGTGTTCAAAATAGTTGATTTTAAAGTGCATAGCTCCAGTGGATTCCTAATAACAACCACGTGGGTGGAGAGAGCGTTGCTATCTGCAGCGCTACAACCTTTGGAAACAGCCTCCCCGAAGTGGTGCGCACACTCGACTCCATCGTCACTTCATTAACAGCGACAACTCAACAGCAACAAAGCGGCTCTTTTCGCTTGCGTACAACAACAACTAACTCCGGTCATCCTCGCAGCAGCGGCTTTGGGCGAGCCATCGAAGAAAGACGGGGACTGCATCTCGCGCTTTCAGATGCACTTCTACGGTCGTCTGGAACGCTCTTCCTTCCGATATTAGGAAGCAACTGGAGGTTTGCACTTTTAAATCATCAATTAGATTGAAATCTACATTCTCTAGAACTGCTTTTTGTGTTTGGTTTGTTGTCCTGCCCCCGCACCTCCGATTACTACGGTTGGCTATGTACGGTGTGAAAGAAGTTAAACATAAATACAACAAAATTTCAGCTGCAAACCTATTTTACACTTAGATTTTAAACAACTGAATAAGTGTATATATATTTTTTCTTATTGTATAGAAAGTTACTGACAGAAGAGGGGAACTGTGCGTGTTAGACCCTCTATCTGGCACCAGAGTATGTGTGGCATGGAAGGGGGTCCTACGGGGCATGCTTCTGGTGACTGTCAGAGAGAGGGCAGTTGAGGACGTGACAGTCAAGGTGAACCTGAGAGAGCACGTGACCAGGACAGGATATTGAGGGGGGCCAAAAGGTGGCAAGAGGGAGAAGTGATATATGGACCAGAACCTTCTGGTAATTTCCAGAAGGGGTCGTGGCCAAGGGCAGAGCCAGGCGATGTTCAGGGGCATAAAAGGGAGGTCCCGAGAGCCGATCCGGGCTGTCTGTTGGAATGGAACCCGTCGGTGCTACGCTTCTTCGATCCTCGGTCCTCGGTTGTCGGTCTTTACGCTGGCATCGTGGGTCAGGCAGTGTGTTACTGACTGACCCGGTTATGTAGTTACCCCGTTGTGGTCTAGTTAACCTGCTGTATGTTTAAGTAGTTACCCTGGTCGGGTGTGAGAATAAACTTGTTGCCTCCAAGTTCAAGTGTGTGCCTCCGTGGAGCCCACTGCACTATTTTGAGTATCAACGTGATGATGGCGCGTTGAGTGACACATTGTGCCAGAAAGGCAACCAAAGATAGACTTCTAAATGTGCCGTAAAGTGTGAGTTCTCACACTCTACCCCACTGCACGCGAACTGCCCATCCACGGAATGTGCAGGGCCTACCCATTTATACTGCTAAGTGGAAGTGGAAAGTTGCCTCCCCTAGGTAGATTTAGCCTTAGATGAGTAAACATTAGCACTGGCAAGACAAAGGCGGATGGGCGTGGTGTTGGACACACGACCCGCTCGCGTGCCATCCCACCCTTAACAGGTGCTCGCTAAATGCACTTGCCTCAACAGTCTGTTAACGGATATATGAGGCATCGTTGTCTCTGAAGTTTACAAGACCCTTACCTCCACCCATTCCTCTTGTTCATCTGTATTAACTTCGTGGATCTTGCGGTAGATCTTCCAGCCAAGGAGGTAGTACAAGTACATCACCTATACAGAACACGTCAAGGGCTTTAATAACAACAATCATCATCATCAGCAGCAGCAGCCGTGATCGATCAACGACTGGATTAAGACCTACCCAAGTAGTCGCGATGTTTCCCGGGATCCTGAGTCGTTATCCACCAAGCACCTCGATTACCAACTGATTCCATCGCTCCATCTCCAGGGCGGTCTACCCTCCGGGGTACTTTCCATTCTTTGGCTGCCGCTCCGTTATTATTCTCGACCCAATGGCCATGACGGCGCGTGCTGCCCAAGTGTAACTCAACAGCACCACCAACCTCCCCCCCCCCCAATCGTGGACAGAAGGCAATAGAACAACACGCAAAAGAGTATCGGCGTGAGATTGCTGTGATACATCGATAACAACCCTGGTGCAGTCATCACCATCATCATAGCACTCAACACCAAATCAATCGAGTCGGGGAACACTCGGTCACGGACAACACTGCTGTGCTCAACTCGTTTACAGCACTTGCCCCAAAAAACCTGCTGAGGCTATACAGGGTATATTTGTCTCTATGATGTGCACTGATTCGCACGTGAAACGAATTGTGAATCATCACGTGATTTAATTCCAATATTAGGGCATGACTCTCGAGGTAACATACAGATGGCTTCAATAGACGTGAGCTATTGCATTCCCCTTCGTACGGCTGATGCTGATGTCGACTCGAACAGCGAGAGTTGTAACTTTACATTGAGGTGGTTGACGAGCCAGATGATTGCGTCAGGTATAGCGAAGTGGCGAATCATCGCTGCTGTGATGATGCCTCACCCTTCGTTCGTGTTGGGAATCGGGCGTTGAGTTGTTGTGTGTTCCATCACTCTGTTCCAGGTGGTGACCACTGTCGATATTAGGAATGCACTGAAGCTATCCAGTTTGAAATCTAGATTTGGATACTAATTTATTTAGAACTGCTTTTTGTGTTTATTTTTTTGTATCCTTCTCTCCACCTCCGATTACCACGGTTGGTGAAGTACAGTGCAAAAGAAGTTCCACATACATACGTATCATCGCCGGACGCTGACCGGAGATATTTAATTTTCCAATTGTGTATAATCGTCATCGTCATGAAAAGCACATCGGCTGTTGCTGTTGCTACTATACTCTGTGTGTGGATGTGGTTGTAGGGTTTGTGGCCCAATGAGCTTTGGGGCAGAAGATCTGAAGCCCAGGGATGCAGCACATACCTGGGACCAGCGCTTGCGGTGGCGGATCATCTCCTTGTCCTTGAGGTGCACATACAGCGAGTTGCCGTGCGGGAGTTTGTAGGAGAGTCGCGCTCCGTACGGCGTCTGAGTCCTCTCCATTGAGGGCGCCTCTTGTGGATTGTTCGAGTTTTTTTCAAAAAACCTTCACATCAGCAGCAACAGCGCAAGCGACAGAAAAGACACGCCCCAATTACTATGTTGCATTGCTGCTGCTGCTACTGTTGTCATATCTGGCATGAAGTCCCCAGTTGCCACCTCACTGCTGCACTCGAATTTTTTTTTATAATTTAGATTTTTTTTCTGCTATAAATTTCCACGTGAAAAGCCACTTCGTTGCGCTATCAGTTGTGGCCAGTGTGCTTCTGAAAAAAAGCTAATACCTCAGTGGGTCTTACCTGGTAAAAAAGATGTTTTTTTAGTTTTATTTGTGTTTTTGTGATCTGCTAACCTGTCTTATACTTTGCACTCCTGTCGTGGTTTGTATTTTGTTGAGGTAACGGTCTGACCCGCCCCTGCTGGACATCTGTGAAATCGAGCTTTGAAGCTCATCGAATTCCTCCTGCAGTATAAATACATATTCTGATTCTGAATTGAGTAAAGCAGCAGCTGTCGTCGGTGACCGATGATCCAGCACTCAAAGATTATCTCCCATTTGCTCGCTCACCGCCGATCAGTCGCCTCCATATCTCACTTCTATCGCTACTACTTCTATAACCATTGTTACTGTTCACACGAACTTCGCTGCTCGATTCGTGCACCCACGTCGAGGTCGAGGTCGCCCGGACTGAGTCGTCTCGTTGCCTAAATTCTTACCAACGCACGAACAAAAGACAAAAATCCCCCCGTATAGCCTTCAACAGACTGTTTGGGCAAGGGCTGTTAGCCAGTATCACCCATGAAGGCCGGCCCGGCACACGAGGGGGTGGGTGACCAGCACTACGCCCGTCTGCTTTTTTCTCCCCAGTGCTGCACCGTTTTGTGTAAATTATGTTCAGTGCCTAAGGCGCTCTATAGCAAGGTTGGCTACGTATGGTGCGAAAAAAGTTCAACAATTGAGGCTTCCTGTTCAATTCAACACGGCGTGAATGCTCATCTATCACACCGCCCACCACAGTGTCTCTGTTTGCCAGCCAATTGTCAGTTTTTGCACCTTCGGATTTGCACTCAACAACGGTGACGGTGACGCAAGGAAGGCCTCGCTAGGCCTGCGATCCGCACTCACGACGTTCATCTGCGTGACCATCAGCAATCATCGTCATCGTTCACCGTGATCTATTCACTTCTGAACGAAGGCATTGGCGCAACCTGTTGCCATCCTTTTTGTGGTCTCTCGCACCACGAGCTGAGCTTAACCGCCCCGTGTCGTCCCTTGCTTCGTTATGACAAGGCCCGTGCCTCTATCCATCCATCCCTCACTCCCTCCACCCACGCAGCTCATTGCTACCACAAAATAACATCCGGTGCACTGACCGGCACACTTCGGCGATGACGTCCGTGAGGCTGGTCACGAACTGGTTGACCACCATGCGATCTCCCTTTCTTTCGAAGGCGTCGTCGAAGTAGATGTGAGCCGAGAAGTCATACAGTTCCCGCTTCACCGTCTTCTCCTCCTTCTTATGATTCTTCTCCTTCTCCCCCTTCTTTTCCTCCTCCTTTTCGTCCTTCTTCTGCTTCTTTTCCTCGTTCTCTTTATTCTTCTTCTCTTCTTTCATTTTTTCCTTCTCCTCCTCCTTCCCATCCTGCTCCTCCTTCCCCTGTTCTTTCTCCTTCTTATTCTCTTTCTTCTCCGTCTTCTTTTCCTCCTTATTTTTCATCTTCTCCTCCTTTTTCTCATTCTTTTTCTTCCCTCCGCCACGGGAACCGACGTTGAGATCCTTCGGCTGACTCCTGTCCAGCCTGGCAGCGGCAAGGGGAGAGGGTGGTTATTGTTATTTCGCCACACGCTCCCCATCGAGTCAAGGTCATGGTACAGCATCGCTCTCCTCTGCAATCGAGCGCTCTCCCAAGGTCTCCAGCCGAAACGTTTCCTCCACCTTTCTCATCCCACTGATCACAGCAAACTTCCACCGTATCCTACTGAGTTCAACTCACAATGACCTATACCCATAGCCGGCACCGGCTTCTGGATGAGTGCGTTTCTCTGTAGCTGCACCAGTCAGCAGCCGTCTGGAACTCTCTCTGTATCTCCCACTGCTGCACACGCAGCAGCAACCAAGAAGCAGACTCTAACCCATCCAGGTTCTCACCGATCCAGGCTTTCACCTATCCAGGCTCTCACCTGTCCATAATAATATTGGTTGCGGGAGCCTAGACGTGTTAAATAAAGAGAAGTCTCCAGCTTGCACTATTCACAAACATCGCTCAATGGTCACATTCAAAGAACAGTCCCGCGTTAAACACGATCAGCTGATTATCTGCGACGGTCGAAGGAGGGCAAATGTTCTCGAGGTTAGGAACGCCCTGCTCCATGTGAAGATGTCATATTTATGAGCATCCAAAGAAAATTGAAAATACACCGCCCACAAATACTGCACTGCGTGTGGGTGGTTAAATATCCAAGGTCGAAACATGACGGTCGGATATGCAACATGGTAATATGGTATTGCTGTAGTGTCCTAATACGAGCCACAGTAATGTGGTTCAATTTTGTTTAACATTTTTTCATCGGCATAGGCATTGCTGCATATATCATAATCTATTTTTTCAGGACACTTTAAACGTGCAGTTTAGATTTATATCCTCAAATCTCGTTGAGCTGAAGGGAGGGACGCGGTAGCGTGGTAGCCTGACTGGTGTGGTGCCCTGCAGAAATGAATGTACGTATGTGTGGTGGACTTCTTTCACACCAGGGGAAGGACAACAATTTCAACACAAAAATACATTCTGAAGAAATGAGTTGTCAATATAGATTATTTAAAAGTGCATAGCTCCAGTTGCTTCCTAATATCGGAAGGAAGAGTGTTCCATACGGCCACAGAAGGGCATTTTAAAGTGCGCGATGACGTGACCACACCCAATCTGCACATTCGCGAAGAACCACGTTGGTCCTTGGGATCCGGCCGCTTGATGGAATTGGGCGATAGGGAATATACCACCTCAGGATGGACGAGATGATCTTCGTCATCTCCTCCTTGGTCTCGTGCCACATGGTTGCGCACAGGTAGATCTTCACCCTCTCTTGCTTTTGGCTGCTAGAGGATACAATGAGAACATGACATCGTGTTCAGATTGAGAGAGGAAATCGCAGAGCGCGGTTCTCTGTTTTATGCATTGGGCATATTGGGGAGTGGACATATTTCAGTCTGTAGAACCGAAGGGCGAACGTCACAAATTGTCATCATTATGAAATAAATACAGAAAAAAAAATCCTGCTTTGATTAAATTATCATACTTAACCTCTGACACCCAAAACACGAAACATAGACAAAGGCATCGACAAGACTAACACAAACTAAAAACAAAGATCGCCCAAAGTTCCCTGACTGTTGGGGCAATGGCTGTTAGCAACTAGAACCGATGAAGCCAGAAACGGGACTTGAGGGAGTTTATGGCCAGTCACACAAACACACACCTCGTCACACATACACCTCGTCACGTAAATACAGCAATAAAGTTCCCCTGTATCGCCTGAACAAACTGTTGGGGCACGTGCTGATAGCGAGCACCAATGAAGGCTGGCACTGCACACAAGCGGGTGGGTGGCCAACACCACGCCCGGCCGTCTTTGTCTCCCCAGTGGTGCTGTTTACACACCATACCAGTTACTAATTTGAGCAAGGGGAGGCCATGACCTACTCACAGAAACACTTAGTCACACACACACACACTAATAGTCACACACTAATAGTCACAAACGCAAGTACAATTCACTGCACCAACACCAACACACCGACCTCCTCTCCTCCAGCACCACCTCCTCCTCCTGCTGCTGTCGACGGTTGAGCAGCAGCCCCGCGACGAGACACGCGGGCTGCGGGGTGCGGCGCACGAAGAGCTCGCGTGTGCGCTCCATGCGCGTCGCGCCATCCGGGCGCAACGCGGGCGCCGCCGCCAGCAGCAGCGCCGCGAACCACAGCACCCCGGCGCCGAACGTGGCCACGGCGTCCACCGCGGTGTCTTCGCCGGCACCCACGAACGAGCAGACGGCGGCGGCCGTGCGGTCATAGAAGAGTGAGGCGGCTGCGGGCGTCGTCCGCTCGGAGCCGTTCCACCGTCGGACCGACTCGCAGTCGTAGCGAGAGTCACCCGAGACATAGAGCGCGAGGTGGAGTGCGAAGACGACCGCTAGGGCGGCGGGCGTGGCGAGGCAGAGCGGTGCGGCAAAGCAGCTCCTTTGCTGGCGGATCTTGCAGGCGGCGTTCGCGAGCCACTTGCAGAGGATGGAGGCGCCTGCCTGCACGCCCAACAGAGCCAGGGCGAGCGCCACGCTCTCACGGTGTTCCGCGATGCTGTTGACAGCGCTGAAGCTCCTCCACTCGCCCTCGACGCCCGCGTCCAGCAGCACGACCGCCACGATGATGAGCGTGCGCACGAGCGAGCCGTAGAACTCGGCGAGGTTCCGCGATTCGCCGACGGCGTCGCGGAATCCCCGGAGCCAGCCGGCGGGCAGGAAGTTCTCCCACCACGACAGGGACACGAGCAGCAGGCTCAGCAGCAGCAGCGCCAGGTGCGTGAACCTTCCCGCCTCCGTGGAGCCGTCGTCAGGCGCCACCAACGCCGCTTTGGCAACAGACAGCGCTAATGCGACGAGACAGCAACAGAGGGAGGCCAGGCTCAAGAGCTTGGACGTCCGGGGCGGCTTCCTGCCTCGCGTCCACCTGCCGGCGAACTGCAGTGCGCTCGGCACCAGGGTGACACCGTTGAGGAGGAGGATGCTGCTGAGAAGGTTCGCCGACTCTGCCGGGAGGACGACGATGGCCATGAGCGCTGAGCCAAGGCCGATGAAGCCTTCCAGCAGGCAGTTCTGGGTGACGCCAAAACAAACGCAAGGACATTGAGACATAGAGAGATTGAGGATTGTTGGAATGGTGAAACACGCGCCAAACAAACACAGAGGTTAGCGTGGTTTGTTTTTTTATGGCCTTTTTGTCGTCTTTGTACAAAACAGGTGACAACTGCGCTGTTCAACGTTGGCGAGGCATGGGAAAAATAACTGATGGAGCAGCGTGGATTAACGACAACAAAACTCAACACATTGGTCAACAAGACCTCCTGAAAAGGAATGCATGCATACAGGCCACACCGAGTTTGTTATTGACGAATGTTTTGAGATTGTTGTTATTGTTGTTAATTGGCCTGAGCACGACTGCCAACGCAGCTGCAGCATCGCCAACATACTCTTTCCAAATTTTATTTGCCCAGCAATGGATTGTCAAATGACTCCGTGAATGATATTCATTGTTTCATTTTGTTAATGATATAGACGCGGTGCTGCTGCGAGGTAATGGTCAGCACAGTCGACGTGAAATTCCTCAGGCCGCCGGGTCTATTTCCCAGTGCGGCAGCTGAAACAAACGGGCGAGTTTGTGACCTCTCCTCGCTCTGTTCACCCAGAGCCAAGGGGGTGCGGGGGGGGGGGTCTAGCGTGATGAGTCCACGGGCAGAATCATAATTTGCATTTATACTGGAGGAATGCGATGAGCTATACAACTCTTTTTCTTAGATGTCCAGTCGAGGTGGGTCAGATAGTTACAACAGAAAAGAATACAAAAACACGTTGTAAGTGCAAATATGGGAAAGATAAGCAAATCACTTATAAAAAAAAAAAACTATTTTATTATTATTTTATTATTTTTATTACACGCTTTTATTTAACTCCGTCTGTTGTCGTATCCTCAAAAAATCTTATAACTCAAATTTTACCCACTTCCGAACGTGCTATCGACTGCAAACTTGGTATACTTACGTCATACTGATGACAATACTATATTATATCACTTTACCGAAAGAACCAAGAAGATGAATCCCTGCAGTCACGAAAGCTTTAAATCGCTTTAATAATATTAAATTAATATCTAAGGACTTTATAGCAGTAACTGCACGCATTGGGGTGGGGGGGGGGAGAGGACATCACACTGTGAAGAGAAATCGGCAGCGTGATGTGTATATTTATTCCATGTTAAAGGCGCAAAACAAAATGTCCTCCGTGAGCTGGAGCGAACGCGCATCACTTGGCAGGGTCCGCCCCCCCCCCCCACGCAATTGGCGTCAGTTGGTACGGTCGAGCTCGTGCAATAAGTAAATAATTAAAATAAGAATGGCACTAAATCGCTAATTACAGTAATTTAAAGTTGACGGACGGAAAAACAGAATACAGTAGCCTATTCCCACCGCGGGGCTTGGGGCGTGCCACCCGGCAATTTGTTTCCTACGAAAACCCCACCATCCGAGAGCCAAATCCCCCGCAAGCGCAAGCACGCGCGGTGACTTTTATATATAAGAGAAGAAGAAGAAGAGAAGATTAGACATGGGCTCGCAGCGTGTAAAAGTAGGGCAACACACTCATTAGAAGGGACTCTCTTAGAGTCACTCTCCCTATGCTGGAGGCGTTGACAGAGCAACTTCAAGACTGCACCTTTGCCTTGACCTCTGTACGTCTCTGTCTCTCTCTGAATCTTACCAGAGCGATCATCTTCCGATTGGAGGCATCGGAGTTCTTGAAGGCGAGCCGGAGGCTGCAGCGGATGGAGCTGAAGATGTTGGGGATGACGAGAACGAAGGCGAGAACCCAGGAATAGAACTGGTTCTGGTCGAGCTCGCCGGCCTGCCTGGCGACCCTCTTCATCTCGGCCAAGTACACCAGGCTCAGCTGCGTTCCACCACATTGTGCACGCGAGACAGAAAAAAGCGTCACGACACTCTGCGCATCCTATCCATGTAGGGAGTCCTCGTTGAACGAGCGGTGTTCACTCCCCACGTCTTCCGCTTTCACGCAATTTTTACTTCATGGAACGTTTTTCGTTAAGCGCACACCGCGCACCTGCTATGACGCGAGTCTAGCACGTGACAGACTTCTAGCTATAACGCGAATCTAGCGTGTGGCACACTGCTCGCTATAAATGTGCAGTTAACCCTCCTCAGATTTCTGGCAACTGCCTGATGATGATGGCTGTGACACCCAGCGAGACGTCCATACCCAGTTGGTGAATGCGTGTAAATCACTCTCTAACAACAACAACCACACCAATGGTGCTCAATGTTAATCAATAAAGCAATGCTCCTGCTGCTGCTGAAGCAGTAATACACATTGGAAGGCATTGCTGTCAGCAGTTATGGTGAGGGCAGTGTAAAGCATTTCATGGCATGACAAAAAAATAAATATGCTTACAGAATACAATAAAACCCACAGACCGAGACGTCCCACAGGTTGTCGTCGATGAGACTAAGATTAATAGCAACTGAGATGCCGACTCCATGAACACGATGTGAGGGTTGAGGTGGCGAGATGTTATCTCGCTCGCCTGGTACACAAAAGCTCGTGGTTTCGATCCCGTCCCTGACGATGCCTATTTTATGTTTAGAGTCTGCGTGGTCTCTCTCTCCCCGTGGTCGTGTGGATTTTTCTCTGGGTCCCCCGATTTTTCTCTCCACATTTAGAATCAACATCACGCGTTCAGAGTATTTGACTGTTATACATTTTCAAGTCATGATAATACATCACTAAGTTGAGCTATCATTTGTGGCCAGGTCGCTTATGATATTTATTTTTCTATGTAACTCAGTGGGATTTACCTGGTAAAATAAAAAAATATATGGGTTTTTTTTTTAAATATCGAGGGCATGTGTGTATGTATGTAAGTAGCCAACCGTGCTAATCGGAGGTGTGGGAAACGAATCTGGAGATGGTGCAGCTGTGAGGTGAGGCTGGGGAGAGAGGTGAGGGAGTTCCTCCTCCTCCTTTCTCCTCACCTTGCTGAGCACCGCCGTTCCGAACACGGCAAGGAAGAGCAGCGTCAGGAGGATAAACCTGAGGACCCGAAGACCCCGAGTCGAGGACTCCTCCTCATCGATGTCTGGGCGAATGTTGAACCTGTCCCAGGATCTAAGGTGGAAACAGACGCTCGATCTTAATTTGGAGCTTTCGTGACTGCAGGAATTATTCTTTGGTTCTTTCGGTTAAGTCGAGTCACAGTGAATGTTGTGTTGCGAAATTGCTCTCGGACATCAGCTGCTGCTGTTGCTGAAGCTGCAGTAATGCATGGAACTTTTGTTCACGTAACAACTTTATTAATCAGTTGCGTTAGGTGAAGGAAGCTTTGCGACACGACATTTTACACATGCGATTTGACCCGAAAATCTATTACGAAGCACGGTAAGTGGTCGCAAAGGTCTACACGTGCTAGATTCAGTCAAATAACTTCTGAGCTTTTATCGACGACATTCGTTGCCAATAGGAAGAAGACGTTGACAAAGCAAATGGAGAGGAGGTCAAAAATACAACCCTCTGATAACTACGCAAAGAAGACTGGATCGGTGGACGCTGGGCATTGTACAAAGAGGCAAGGAAAGGAAGACCATGCGTGACCATTCTGGTCAGCGTGGGCCTGGGAATATGCCACTTTGTGACCGATGCTCACCCATGCCGAGAAGGAATTAGACATCTCCTGTCGCCGAGTCCGGAGCGATGGCAACCTCTGCGACATTGATCCCAGACGACGGTGGATCAAGCAGCTTGAGCGACGCATTCTGGGGCATTGCGTCGTTTTGCCAGAAACTGGTTGGCTATCAATGCTCAATATAAGAGGGTCGGTTTTTGTTACGTAATTGTTTTTAAAAATGAATTTTAGTTCATCGCCTACGATCGAATCACCCTGATCCTGAAAGCTAAGCATGTTTCAACCTGTATGCTGGTGCTGCTGAGGTCACCAGGTTCACAGGGCAGTTGGCTGACCACTGGGGCAGCGATTCGTCTCACCCACGCAGTAACTCCGTTTTATGTTTTGACGAAAACTTACCAGTATCTCCAATGCCACCATTTATGGGTTATACAAAAAAATCGTCAAAATGTTATTTGAGTGTATTGCCGTTGCGGTTTCATTTGAATCTCGCCCCTCATCGGAGGCTCATCGACGCAAACAATGAAATTAATCGAGGGATGCTGCAGTCATTGCGATTCTCCCGTTGCGGCAGCGGAACACCAACATCTTTTTTTACAAAGTATTTATTCCCCCTCCTGGCCTCTGTCCTACCAGCAGTTCAAGTTGATCGACTGGTCGCATGTGATGGGTTAGGACAGGACATCAGGTAGGCTGGTGTCGAAGAGTGGGCCGCATACAACCCTAGCGAGAGCCCATAGGGCTCCCCGTGGTGAAGGGAGGCCCTGCCACCAGCAACACCACGGTGGCGAGATGTTATCTCCCTCGCCTAGTATGTAGGAGGTCGTTTATTCGATCTCGACCCTGACGACTATTGTATATTTGGAGTTTGCATGTCCTCTCTCGCTGTCTCCCCGTGGTCGCATCGATTTTTCTGCGGGTCCTCCGAGTTTTTCCTCCACATTTAGAATATAAATCACGCGTTTAGAGTATTTGGCTGCTATAAATGCCCACATGATGAGCCATTTTTTCAGCTATCATTTGTAGCCAGGTCGCTTGTGAAAAATATCTATACAGCACAGTGGGCCTTACTTGGTAAAATAAATAGTTTATAGTTGATTCATTGGTTTTAATCAGCTGAATTAGTATTCTTCACTTAACATACCTGGCAGTATGGTTCACGTGTAGGCCAGTAATCGGTCGTGGAAATATATTCGCGTCCTTGTCAAAAACGCCGACTAAGACAACGTTAAATTGTGAGCCCGTGATTTCGGGACCTAAATATACAAGGCGCTAAATACTAAGACACATATATAATACCCTTTGGTTCTTTCACTTACGTGCCTTTTACTTACGTGACTTTACCGAAAAAAAAGTCACATACGTGACTTTACCGAAAGAACCAAAGAGTATGGATTCCTGCAGTCACGAAAGCTTCAAAACACATATATAATACATATATGTATGTTTGTTGAACTTCTTTCGCATGGTACAGATCCATCAGTGCTAATTGGAGGCACGAAAATATATACATATATGTATATATGTCTAAATAAATATACAGGATATGAATACGGTTCCGAGTCACATGTGCATGAATGGAGAGATGCGCGATTGGAATTTCATCGAGAGACCAAAACAAAAAAACCGAGCACGCGGATCAGAGAATGCACGCACGAGTTCAAGTCACACATTTCACAGCGTGAGTTAACCACCGTCGCTCTCTGACACGTCGAATCGTGCGTCAGTGGTGCGCGTGTGGGGAGTGCATCGTCGCGAATCGGTGATGGTGGCCGACGGTCAAAATAATAATCACGGACTGACGAAGCAAAGGAAGGAACGCGAGGATGTCCGTCTGGGAGACGTAGCAATGAAATGTTCTCGCCGACGGGCGAGAACATTCCACAAAGCACCGTGAGAGATGACACCGACTTGAGGCGGTATTTATCCAGCAGTGGATGGATCATGGCCGATGCTCACGATAATTGATGGCGGTGGTGGTTGTGGTGGTTGTGGTGTAGGGAGTGGTAGACGATTATCTGTATCAGTCCTAGGGCTCCCCTAGGTCGACTCAACCTCAAATGAGTCCATGTTTGTAAACATCACAACTAGAAAGACAAAAGCGGGCGAGCGTGGAGCTGGCCACCTGATGTATCGCTCCAATCTTCAAAGGTGCGCATTAACAGTACTTGGGCCAACAGTCTGTTAAAGCTATGAGGGGGATCTTTTTATTTTTGTGGTGGTTATGGTGGTAGTGTTGTTGGTACTGTGTTGTTGGTAGTGGTGTTGTGGTGGTGGTTATGGTGCTGTTGTTGGTTGTGGTGATTGTGGTGGTGGTGAAACGTTAACTTACTTCTCGCATTGGGTTTGGGGCTCTACTTCTTCTGATTGTGCTTTCCTCTGCACGTCCCTGCGTTCATCCGCACAAGGGCACTCGCATTTCCATTCAACAGCTCCCGCCTCTCCTTTCTCTGGCGGCTTTGAGGACTCCGGTGATGCTTGAGGCTTCGGCATCGCCCGACTATGCGTTTGGGAGCTCAGATGTCGGCGGTGGTAAAGAGTCTCCCTCTAGGGTCTCCCTTCAATAAGCATTAAACCCCTACCTGTCCGCGATGAGCTGTGGCGTGGTTAATGGACATAACTCATCCGTAGAGCTAAACTGAGAGTCGTTATGGCAATCAGCCCGATAGTTTTATCTTTGAGATGCGATTGCGTTGATATGCTACCCTCTTACAACGTGTATTATAATTGTCACACGAACTAGAGATAATAATTATTATAAAATTGGCAAGATTAGACTCCAATGGTGAGGAAAGAAAACATCTGACTCTGAATGCAGATACTTAAACTGTCTACAGACTTCTAAAGAAGCATCAGCACTGAGCACTCTAGGGAGCGGGGTACTAGTCTAAGATAGCGTGTTAGCACCACTGATTATATATATGTCGAGAGGGAGCGATGCCCCCGGGTTCAGTTTTACACCCTAATTTGCAAGTGGTCAATGACAGAGCTGAGGGAGGCAAAGACTTGCGGAGCCATGGGCCATAAATTTACAACGAGGAAGCTGATATTATCTGCGGCTTAACGTTCACAGCTGCGATGTCGTGAGTTTATATTCAAGGCAGCGTGAGGCCGTCATCTTCATTGTCATCATTGTTTGTCATGGACCACATCAACCACGTCATCATCATTAACATTGAGTCATCAAACATCAACAACAGCGCCATCGCCATCATTAATTGCATTACCACCATTGCCATCATCATCATAATCATGAACATTAGCATCATTCATCAACATCACCCACCAGCATAGTTACCACCACATTCATCATCGATTGCATCCGCAAATACAAATATATCCAAACCATTCTCAATCTACCAATAGATGATGGAAGCTCGACACCACGTTGGTTGTGGGAGCTGTTTCGATCATACTTGACCACCATGCTGGGTCAGTGTTCGTGACGAGTAGGGTAGAGGGGTGGGGGCGGTTGCACAGCAGTTAGCGCGTTGCGCTACGAACCCAAATACCCGAGTTCGATTTCCGCTCACGGCCAACATCAGCGGCGCCTATCTGAACCGGTCCTGGGCCTCCTCTTGGTCGACAAAGCCTGGTGTGGTGCGTAAAAACATTGCCACTCGGGAGACAAAGGAGGCTGGGCGTGGTGCTTGCCACTCACCCTCTCATGTGCTGTTCTGGCCTTCATAGGTACTCGCTAACAGCACTTGCCCCAACAGTCTGTTCAGGCTATACGGGGTATCTTTGTTTGTTTGTTTGTAAAGGTGGGGAGCGTTGGCGCAGCGGTTAGCCCGTTGTGTTACGAACCCGGCCAACCGAGTTCGATTCCTGCTCACGACCAGCACGAGTGACGATCACCAGAACCGGTTCTGGGCCTCAAATGAGTACCTGGTGCCGTGTGTAGCAAATATCGCCACGAGAGAGACAAATGCGGCCGGACATTGTGCTAGCTACCCACCCTCTCATGTGCCGTGCAAGGCTTCTCAAGTGCTATTCTCTAACAGCAATTACCCCAACAGGTCTATTTAGTCTACACGGGGGGCCTCTATGTTTAGAGGGGTGGGAGGAGGGGCGGCGGGAGGGTGGGAGAATTAGTTCTGAATCCTCTTGCCGTTTCATGTTCACCGTGGTTGGGAATCGTATGTGGGGGGCCGGGGTTCAGAAATAGAATAAGAAGTTGATTAGCCAAGTCAATAACACATTGAACTCTACAGCTAGTTACCAACGGTGACTCGGCCAGCAGACAAACACAGCAGCAAGTGTTACAAATCAATAAGTAAACATAAGGTAACGATGACAATATGATATTACAAACAATGATGTGCATTCACTCCTGTATCGTTGCTCAGTGCGCAATCCACTTGAGCACGGTTCCCTACCGTGCGACCCGTCTACGGATAAGTGGAAACTGCAGAGGAGGCGGTCCCTGCCATAGGAATGTGTAATTTCTACCACTGGTCCAGCATGTATGTTGAACTTCTTTCACATCGTACGTAGCCACCCATGCTAATCGGAGGTGCGGGGGAAGAGCGAACGAACTATACACAAAAAGCAGTTCTAAAGAAGTCAGTTTTCAAACTCTGTGTTTTAAAAGTGCATCGCTCAAGTGGCTTCCGAATATCGGAAAGAAAAGCATGCAGCCAGTGGAGATGGGAAAAGTTTGAGTTTTGTTACGATGGGCCCCACAAGGTATACTCGAGCGAGGCTGCTGGAGTGTAATGGTTCACAGACTGGACTCGTAATCCACAGATCGCCGGGTTCATTCGATCTCCCTGTGCGGCAGTTGATGAACCCGCCCTTGCCTTCTATGCATCAAGCAGTACAATTGTGTGCTGCAGAGTTATGTCGATCGGCAGGTCACGTGTGGTGGGACAAAGTTTGGGTACTCCCCCCACCTCTTCCATGATGCAAGACGTCTGGCCAGTATGGAAGAGTAGGCTCCATATATTACACTGGTCAACACACTTTTTTTGGAATAAGGTATTCCAACGAATGTAATTTTGTGGTGCTGATTCCAAATCTGGCATCAGGTTTTGTCTATTACATCAGGTTTTTGAGATATTAAATATTGCATTTTCAATAAAAACACCAAATTTATGCTCATATACGAATAGCTAAACAGACATCCATACAAGAATAAGATAAGATACAATATACAACAATAATGAAACAAACATTTAATGAGCCGTAGCACAAAGTTGTGAGAGTGACTGCATATAAATGTGAGTGAATTCATATTACCATGTAAGAATTGAATTGTGAAGATAATAAAAATATGTACAAAAAGGTCATTCACAATAGTGATGTTACATTTGCATAAACGACCTCTTCTTTGACGATCTCCGATGTACAGCTTGTGGAATGTCTCTCATCAAGGACCAGCAGTAATCTGCCATCATGTTTAAGTCCCATCGGCCTTGGTAACGTTCTTCTATAACTTTAATGTCTTGATGAAAGCGTTCACCTTGCTCTTCGCTCACGTGACCCATGTTCTCTGGAAACTGGGCCAAGTGACTATGTATGTAGTGAACCTTGATGCTCATTCTACATCCAAGTGCTTGGAAACTCAATAGCAGCTCCTCCACAATATCTCGATAGTTTTCCGCTTTCCTGTTCCCAAGGAAATTCCGCACCACATCAGAGAATGCATTCCAAGCTCTAGCCTCTGCCGCAGTCATTGTTGTAACAAAGTGTGGATCCCTGATGAGTGTTCTTATTTGAGGTCCATCAAATATTCCTTCCTTTTTCTTCTCCGCACTGAGACTTGAAAAGGTTGAACATATATAGCTGAAGCAGTCTCCAGTGTGATCAAGAGCTTTGACGAATTGCTTCATTAACCCAAGTTTTATGTGCAGTGGGGGAAATACAATTTTATTCAACCAGAGGCTCATTCTTGATGTTCTTGTCACCAGGCGTCAAACTGATTTTTGGTGGCCAGTTCTTTTTAACGCAGTGTTCTAATGTAGCCCTACTGTCCCAGTAGCACAGGAAACAAGGGTATTTGGTGTGACCTCCTTGCTGACCCAGCAGAAAATTAACCATTTTCAAATGAACACAAATTAGCCATCCATGAACATGGTATTCCAATCTATCCAAAACAATCTTGATGTTGGCATACTCTACATTCATTTTTACAGAGTGTCCTATTGGGATTGAACCATATGTATTTCTGTTGTGAAGTAACTCACATTTCAAACTCCTTTTACACAGGTAACGAGCTGAGATTAGGAGCACACTCTTAAAGGGAGTGTTCCTAATCTCAGCTTGTTACCTATATAAAAGACACCTGTTCACAGAAGAAATCAATCAATCAGATTCCAAATTCTCAACCATGGCCAAGACCAAAGAGATCTCCAAGGATGTCAGGGACAAGATTGTAGACCTACACAAGGCTGGAATAAGCAGCTTGGTGAAAAGGTGACAACAGTTGCTGCGCTTATTCGCAAATGGAAGAAACACAAAAGAACTGTCAATCTCCCTCGGCCTGGGGCTCCATGCAAGATCTAGCCTCGTGGAGTTGCAATGATCATGAGAACGGTGAGGAATCAGCCCAGAACTACACGGGAGGATCTTGTCAATGATCTCAAGGCGACTGGGACCATAGTCACCAAGAAAACAGTTGGTAACACACTACGCCGTGAAGGACTGAAATCAGGCAGCGCCCGCAAGGTCCCCTGCTCAAGAAAGCACATATACATGCCCGTCTGAAGTTTGCTATTGAACATCTGAATGATTCAGAGGACAATTGGGTGAAAGTGTTGTGGTCAGATGAGACCAAAATGGAGCTCTTTGGCATCAACTCGCCGTGTTTGGAGGAGGAGGAATGCTGCCTATGACCCCAAGAACACCATTCCCACCGTCAACCATGGAGGTGGAAACATTATGCTTTGGGGGTGTTTTTCTGCTAAAGGGACAGGACAACTTCACTGCATCAAAGGGACGATGGACGGGGCCATGTACCGTCAAATCTTAGGTGAGAACCTCCTTCCCTCAGCCAGGGCATTGAAAATGGGTCGTGGATGGGTATTCCAGCATGACAATGACCCAAAACACACGGCCAAGGCAACAAAGGAGTGGCTCAAGAAGAAGCACATTAAGTTCCTGGAGTGGCCTAGCCAGTCTCCAGACCTTAATCCCATAGAATATCTGTGGAGGGAGCTGAAGGTTCGAGTTGCAAAATGTCAGCCTCAAAACCTTAATGACTTGGAGAAGATCTGCAAAGAGGAGTGGGACAAAATCCCTCCTGAGATCAAATACTTTTTCCCTCACTGTAGCAAAGACGACGCAACGTCTACCAACGTACATAATTATCTCCATAACCTCCTGAAGAACAAGCCCGTTCTGTTCACATTGGCTTCAGTGACAGAATCCAGGCTACACCTTTCAGTCTTCCTTGCACATCGCGCTGAGTAGCAGCAGAGTATAGCCCAACACAGAGGCACGCAACAGAGCCGGTGGTGGCTACTCATGTGGCCTGTCATTCAACTCTATGGAGGCATGGGTTGGTGGATCACACAATTGTCGTGAAACTCCCTTCCAGTGGTCATTGAGCGTTGAGTTCTTCATACCCTGGGTAGCAAGCATTACGGGTTTAGTGGATTTGCTATCATGAGGAATTATCCACGAATCGTCCAGCAGGAACCTTGATTTCTAAAGTGGAGTATCCTGCAGTGCAAGGACATCAACGACTTCTGTCCTCAAAGTCTGTCCTCAAAAACGAGATTGGTCACATTAGGTGCTTGATGTTGTCCTTAACCCACACCTCCGTTTAGCACGGTTGGCTACGGACGGTGCGATGGAAATTCAACATATATACAAGGATATAGAAGTACATCAAGCGTGAGTTTTCTACAGATTATCCTTTGTTCCTCGCATTCATTAAGTGGCTGAAATTTTCTCAGTAAATTGAGAACCGACAGATTGTTGGTCCCGGCTCACTTTATATAAACTAGCAAACTATTTTTTTTAATTCTAAACTATTAAATATGTCCGTTGTACCAGGTAAGGCCCAGAGGGAAAACCGGAGGACCTGGAGAAAAATCCACTTGCCCACAGGGAGAACATGCAAATTCCAAATATACAGGAATCAGGGTCGGGATTTAAACCTACGACCTACTGCATACCATGCGAGGGAGATAACAAATCGCCACTGTGTCGAGATGTCTGTGGTTCCTTGCACCTGTGAGTCTTTCTCTCTTTAGAGGAAGCTATTGGTTTTTTGGCTGACCATCAAATAAAGTAGGTCACTGCATCGCGCCCTTTCAGGTGCGCTTCTGCAGCCGTCTGGAACCCTCTTCCTTCCGATGTTAGGAAGCCACTGGAGCTATGCACTTTTGAATCCTCATCTAGATTGTGTTTAGTCTATACTCTTTGGTTCTTTCGGTAAAGTAACGTAGGTAGAAAAATAAAAGAAAACAACAATAATATATCACGACGTTTCGATTGCAACACAAGCGGTCGTCCTCAGGCGGAAAAATACAATCCAGCAGTGGAACTGCTGAACCAGCGAGAGAGCTGTTACAACAAAAGGTTATTCATGTGGCGATGGGTAAGCAAGCGGGGTCTGAGTCGGAAAATAATTTAATCCCCGGATGCAAGCACGTCAGTTGTGGTAATGGGGGAGATTAGGGAGAGAGAGATTAGGGAAAGATATTAGCATGAAATTAACTTCCGTCGCCGCGTATTGTTGCATATGCTCACCGCAGCAGTGTTAATGGGAGATTAGCACTACGTTAATGGGAGAGATTAGGCACGGAGATTAGGGGGATTAGCAATTTAATGTCATGTCTACGTGTAACACAAGCTGTGGCGCTGCCAACTGTGCTGTGAGGCAAGCGCGTCCACGCAAGAGAATCACCACAACGGTGGTCGCGTCAGTGAGACACAAAGCCCATCACACAGCCAGAACCATCGATACATCGAGGTTAAGGGAGCAGAGGTGGCCATGTTAGTGAAACCCCAGCCAGTTAATGCAGAGGCACCCAACAGGGCAATGCAACTCAAAGAGTAGGAGATAACAGCCAAACGGCAGGGAAGAATGGGAGCACCACAGCAAGTTACGACTTTTCTTGGTTAATAACTTCCTTCCAATGATTTATCAGCTTATACCCATCTTCTCGGTTGAAATTGTCTCTGTGTTTATATATCTGGATGGCTTCATGGACAAATCTTTGATGGTAGCCCGAAGGTTTGCAGAGTACCTTTGTCTCGGAAAAAAACAATATCGTGTGAGCCCACTGCATTATAACAATGATCAGCCATTGCAGAGGTATTGGTTCTGCCATGTTTCAAATCTGCCTTGTGTTCATGAACACGGTCCGGGGCTGGGGTCTCACTAGTATGACCACTTCTGCTCCCTTAGCCTCGATGTGTCGATGGTTATGGCTGTGTGATGGGCTTTGTGTCTCACTGACGCGACCACCGTTACGGTGGTTCACTTGCGTGGACGCGCTTGCTTCACAGCGCAGTTGGATTCCTGCAGTCACGAAATCTTCAAATCAAGATTGTGTTAAGTCTGTTGTCCTTCTCCCGCACCTCCGATTAGCGCGGTTGGCTATGTACGGTGCAATAAAAATTCAACATGCACACATCGCTAGTATCAAAATACCAGCAGTTTCCTAAAATAGCCTCATGACACTTTGACACTTCCGTGTAATACATGTTACCTGTCACGATGATGCCGTGAGCTCAGTGAATCCCCACATCCAAAAACGACTGTGAGATCAGGAAGTTTATGTGTCGCCATGGTCACCAATGATTGCACAACCAAATATAGCCTTCATGTTGAATTTATTTGAACTCTATGTGGTCGGGTTGGGCAGAGGTCAAAGTGTTGAACTGTGGCATCGTTCAGATCCTGGGTTGAAATCCAAAGAGCCACTTGTGAAGTGTAAGGACTTATAGCCTAGTCGCCAATGACTCTACGAAACAATCGGACCCATTAAGTTAACTTCTCGACTTAATTTTCCCAAATTTCTGTTGTATAGGAATACAAAAAAACAACGTGGTTTGACTGTCATACAAAAGTTACTAACTGTGGCAGAGTATATGGAAATAATTCCCCAAGTGCGTTCACCTTTTGGCGTTCTCTGGTCTAACACTGGTGAAACAATGCCATAAAAAAGGCTCTCTGCTGTAGGCAAATCAGTTTCAAAGTCAATGCATATATTATAAGCAAGTTTGTTTGCATGTTTTGCCACAAGTACGTGTGGTTAATGCAGACTCGGTGCCTTAAAAAGGTGTCTATTTGTGTTTAACATCTTAACACCGCATGATTTATTGCCAGAATGGGTAAAACCTATTCGTATTGTTTCATCAGATTATTTGGTCGTACTTTGTTGGCAGTGGTGCGCAAGCACAAACAACAATAACACACGCTTCCTTAAAATGAAACATATACAATAAATGACGTTTTTAGCCATTTAAGTAGAGTAGATGAGAGTTGCAGTCTGTAGTTTATACACCGTGGGGCCTCGTAAAAATCATCCCACGGCATTGAGCAGGGTTCGTACGTGGTGATGTCATAACACCCCCCCATCCCCCAACCATCCACCAAAACAGAATATGAAGACAAATGTTTTGCTGGTTGGCTGACTGGAGGAAGGGTCACGTCGACAGGACGTGCGGGCTGCTAGTTACATTATATATAGAAAAAAGTGTTTACGATTAATAGTCTTTGCATAAACCACTGAGTGAAGGATTTCTGGCTTCAAATCTATTCAAATGTGAAAGGAAGTCCACACAAATCGTCCTGATCACGGAGTTTGTATTGTTCCCTTCAACACGAACACGACCGCACGTAGGGCAGGGCATCAACACTCGTTAATGACATCCACCCTTTTATTCCCCGGAGCCCCAGCCTGTGTCTCACACCTCTTTATAAACCTTCTCTTCCTCTTCTCTCTCTTCCTGCCAATGCATTATTTGTATGTTAGCCCAAATAATGCATTAGTGGCATCCTTTAACATATTGCCATCAATTGCAGTGGCGAAATGTTATCTCCCTCGCCTTGTATGCAGGAGGTCGTAGGTTCGATTCCGACACGGATGCCTGTATATTTGGAGTTTACATGTCTCTCTCCTCGTGGTCAGGTAGCTGGTTTTCCGTACACATTTATAAATGTGCGTTTAGAGTATTTTGCTGCTATAAATTTCTACATGATAAGCCACTTCGTTGGGCTATCATTTGCGGCCAGGTCGCTTCTGATAAAAGTTATGAAGCTGAGTGGTATTTACCTGGAAAAATTAAGAAAAGTTAATTTAATAGTTTAAAATCCCACATCCCCTTGTCGCGCCTTCTTGCCCGTACCTTTCTTGAACAATTTATCTGAGCATGGTATTTCGTTCATTGCGTGACCTCCACGTTCAATCGCGGCTGAGTCCCATCACGACCCCTACCACAGAATAAGAGAGAGCGTAATGCACTTCGTGATGATCGCCTGGGCTCTATGATTATTTCAAAAGCATTAGAGATGCTCTCATAGAGTGTACGGACCAAACCTATGCTATGGGATTGGCTAATGCTTTAGGTTCCTGAACATTTCAAGCAAGTTTGATCTTTGTCCTTGGTATCAAATTTTACTATTTCAAATAAAACTAAATGTGCGTTCTGATATGCAGTAAACTACGTTTGAATTTAAAACGACTAAACGCTCTATATAGCATTTAACAATACAAATATGTTTTGAGTGTGGTATTGAGGTGTTCATTCACTGTTGGTAGCGTTGGCCGTGACCATTCTGTGGGTCGTGATTGATACGCGTTCTCCAAAGCCAGTTCGCTGATCTTGATGGCGATAGTTCAGGAAAGAGGGGATGTCCAGTAATTGAATGGTGTCTCTGATGTCTTCTGTAACAAAGGATGCCAGTCAGTGTTTCGGGGTTTGTGGCCCGCTGTCACAAGACAGTATCCGCGAATCTTCAGCAGGAGCCTTGACTTCTCAAGTGCACTATCCTGCAGCGCCAGGACATCGATGTCTTCTGTCCTCAAAATATAGTCGCATTTGGTGCTTCATAATCCGACCACGTTGAGCTGCACGATTCGCGGCGACGGACTAATCGGAAGGCTGCCGTGTCCTTGAGGGGCGTTCTATTTGCTTTGCTGCCATCGCTTAATTCATCAGAGAAGACCGTATAAAGGTCATCGGCTGATGTGGAAGGTAACACGTGTTGCATCTTCTCCAATTACATGTGTAGTAAAGGACTTCGCCATGCTTCGCTTGGTCTCCGTCCACTCTTTATTAGGTCAACACCCGCAGCCCGCTGGTCCCAACACCGGACCAGCTGTTCCTCGCAACGCACCCCACACGCGCTCTTCCATCAGTCTTTCAGCTCCCCTCGCTCCGCACACCGCTGGCCGACGGTGTGCTGAGCCCGTGCAGCCACGTGGCTGATGGCGCGGAATCCCTCCGGCAACCCAACGTGGTCCCGCTTCTTCACTCCCACAACTGACCCAGAGCCCTTCCGGGCTCCCACCTATATCCGCTTCACCAATTGACCCTGTCTCCTCCCTCACACCACGTGCCTTCGAACATTCCAGATCTCGCCCCTCCATCGCGCCCTGCTGTCTCCGCCCCTAGGTTCCGCCCCCATTCACCTTGCTTCTGATTGGACCCGAGGTAAGCGGGGACCTTGAAATACGCCCCCATACTGGCTCCGCCCCTCAATACCCCGGCACATGTGATTGGCCCAAAGGCCAGTAGCGAACCCCGCTTGCGCTCGCATAACACATGGAAGGATGTCGGGGATACTACCATTGCTGTTGCTTCAAATGAAGCTGTGTACTGCGGAACGCACGTAAATGTGGTCCCTTAACATAGTTGGCAGTGTTTGTGTGACTCGAAACCTCATCTAAGTGGCTCTCTACTCTTTGGTTCTTTCGGTAAAGTCACGTAGTTAGAAATAAAATAAAACAAATCACGTCGTTTCGATCGCAACACGAGCGGTCGCCTGATGACGACCACTTGTGTTGTGATTGAAACGTCATGATACTCTTTTTTCTAACTACGTGACTTTACCGAAAGAACCAAATAATATGAATTACTGCAGTCACGAAAGCTTCATGAAGTGGTTATCGTTTGATCAACTGTATGAAAAATGATACTACTCCAATTCTGGAAATTAAAACGTTCTGATTTTGAGCTATGTGATTTTCTAAACACAAACCTGCTTCGCCAGATTAAAGCACACTATAAATAAAAGATAAATAAATTACTTGGTTGTCTTGGCTATGATCAATCTGGCATTAAACTGCTTCAGACAACACACGTTATAACTGGACCGCATCAACATACACCAGGACACGATATATTTTTTATATTAACGTATTAGCACATTTCTTTTCAACACATACAGTGAGGGAAAAAAGTATTTGATCCCCTGCTGATTTTGTACGTTTGCCCACTGACAAAAAAATTATCAGTCTATAATTTTAATGGTAGGTTTATTTGAACACTGAGAGACAGAATAACAACTACAAAATCCAGAAAAACGCATGTCAAAAATGTGATAAATTGATTTGCATTTTAATTAGGGAAATAAGTTTTTGACCCCCTCTCAATCAGAAAGATTTCTGGCTCCCAGGTGTCTTTTCTACAGGTAACGAGCTGAGATTAGGAGCACACTCTTAAAGGGAGTGCTCCTAATCTCAGCTTGTTACCTGTATAAAAGATACCTGTTCACAGAAGAAATCAATCAATCAGATTCCAAACTCTCCACCATGGCCAAGACCAAAGAGCTCTCCAAGGATGTCAGGGACAAGATTGTAGATCTACACAAGGTTGGAATGGGATACAAGACCATCGCCAAGCAGCTTGGTGAGAAGGTGACAACAGTTGGTGTGATTATTCGCAAATGGAAGAAACACAAAAGAACTGTCAATCGCCCTCGGTCTGGGGCTCCATGCAAGATCTCACCTCGTGGAATTGCAATGATCATGAGAACGGTGAGGAATCAGCCCAGAACTACACGGGAGGATCTTGTCAATGATCTCAAGGCAGCTGGGACCATAGTCACCAAGAAAACAGTTGGTAACACACTACCCTGTGAAGGACTGAAATCCTGCAGCATCCGCAAGGTCCCCCTGCTCAAGAAAGCACATATACATGCCCGTCTGAAGTTTGCCAATGGACATCTGAATGATTCAGAGGACAACGGGGTGAAAGTGTTGTGGTCAGATGAGACCGAAATGGAGCTCTTTGGCATCAACTCAACTCGCCTTGTTTGGAGGAGGAGGAATGCTGCCTATGACCCCAAGAACATCATCCCCACCGTCAAACATGGAGGTGAATACATTATGCTTTTGGGGTGTTTTTCTGCTAAGGGGACAGGACAACTTCACTGCATCAAAGGGACGATGGACGGGGCCATGTACCGTCAAATCTTGGGTGAGAACCTCCTTCCCTCAGCCAGGGCATTGAAAATGGGTCGTGGATGGGTATTCCAGCATGACAATGACCCAAACCACACGGCCAAGGCAACAAAGGAGTGGCTCAAGAAGAAGCACATTAAGGTCCTGGAGTGGCCTAGCCAGCCTCCAGATCTTAATCCCATAGAAAATCTGTGGAGGGAGCTGAAGTTTCGAGTTGCCAAACGTCAGCCTCGAAACCTTATTGACTTGAGAAGATCTGCAAAGAGGAGTGGGACAAAATCCCTCCTGAGATGTGTGCAAACCTGGTGGGCAACTACAAGAAACGTCCGACCTCTGTGATTGCCAACAAGGGTTTTGCCACCAAGTACTAAGTCATGTTTTGCAGAGGGGTCAAATACTTATTTCCCTCATTAAAATGCAAATCAATTCATAACATTTTTGACATGCGTTTTTCTGGATTTTGTTGTTATTCTGTCTCTCACTGTTCAAACCAACCATTAAAATTATAGACTGATTATTTCTTTGTCAGTGGGCAAACGTACAACATCAGCAGGGGATGAAATACTTTTTTTCCCTCACTGTATATATCTGTATTGCCAAACACAAATAACAAAGCACAATTTGTAAAGTATTTACGTTTCAGATTTTTAGGACCAATACAATGAAAAATACATGATTGCAGAAAACATTCGAATGATACAATTTGAAAGATAATGTACGGATCAGTAGAGATAGATGTAGAACAGCACTTATTTAACTGCTCTATGAACCCTATAATCTCATAACTAATCTGGTTTCGGCTAACATAACTGTTTTTGAGCCAGCTGGCCAGGATTGGAAAGATCAAAACCTTGCCCACTTACCAACCAGGAAACTAGAGAGCAGCACAGACTAAGAGTTTGTGATGTAACATTGACAATAATATATTTAAGACTCACAGTAAAACAACAAGCAATATTAAAATAATGATTAAATTAATAATCATAAAACATTCTTAAAATATCACGAATTGTCCTCAAACTATTCGGGACACTGTTATTCCAGTGCCCAGCCAGGTTGCTTTTGATATTTAACTTAAAACACCGGGAGCACCAAGTGGACGCCAGTTTGCAATTTAAAAGCCGTGAGTTGAACGCCACCGATCTTGGTGAGGGGTTACGGAGGGTCAATGTTTCTAGACAAAACTATGTTTATTTTACCAGGCAAGGTCCACTCAACCGTATAGTTCTCTTTCAGAAGCGACCTGGCCATAAATGGTAGCTCAACGAAGTGGTTTATCGCAAAAATGTATGGCAGCCAAATAAAAACCTGGTATATAAACAGGGTAGTGTTCCCTTAAATAAGTCCTCCCCACCTATACCATCCACCTCCGATTTTCACGGTTTATTACGTAACACACATACATGCAAATTTATCAACTCGCCCTGACGAGGGTGATCGTGAACGTTTAAAGAAATCCCACGATCGACAAACCATGGAAAGCCCCTCATCCAGCAATAGATTAAACGAGAGCTGTCAGAATATATATTTAGATCACCGTTCAAGAGCATGTGGTCGCAATGTGGATTCTATTCACACCAATATGACTCCATTACTGCATGTCACTCAATAATATAGTTTATAATTTTTATCAAGTGATGGATTGCACTTCATGACCTCACCTCTTCTCCATCGCCCATTCCCGTCCGCTTCCCTCCACGCGCCCCTACACAGTCCCGTCTCTCCCCTATAGCCCGTCCGTGACCCCACATGAACTCTGTTACAGTGACTCATACCTCAGCCCTTGAACTGCCCATGCCTCATGAACCACTCTGTTTTATTACCGCTATTTAAACAATGTTATAGAACGCCTTGAGCGTTATATAAATATAAAAAAGTCTACGTGTTAAAATGTCTAATTATAACACATTATAGTGCAATAAATTGTTTTAGATACATTGAGAAGAAGCCAGGCATGCCTTTGTTCGATCTTCGATAAGTGCCTTGTGGGGGGCGACGTCAACCCGACCGCCCTCGCTGGGCAGGTAGGGCGCAACGTCCGCCCCCTCCACTCCCTCCTCCACCGCATCAATAGGCTCCCGCCGGGCCCCCGCCGACTTCCCCCCATGCTCGCGCCCTCACTGATGGACATAGCTAAACTGCCGGCTCACCGCCGCACGCAGTTAACCCACACTCACCCGTGTACACCACAGCCAATGCTAACACAGGGCCGTGACCGCGCTCGCACATGCGGGTGATTATCTCCGAGCACGTCGCACACGCTGCGGCTCCGCATTCACTCTTCCACGTTCAACACCACTCACGTGAACGCGGCGCACAGCGGTATGACCGCACCCACACCTGCGAGCGATTACCTCTTAACACGCGCACACGCTGCGGCTCCTCGTTCACTCTTCTCGCAACGCGTCTCCCCACGCAGTCACTCCACACACAAATCACAGACACCACACCGATGCTCCGTGCTAACTTTTATTCGCGCGCAAATACACACTACCTGGGGGAATATTTCGCGAGAAGAGCCTAGCCTAGCGCTGCCTACTTGCACCGTTACTCAAACGTCCTACCACGTACCTCGAAGCTGTGCTCACGGCGTTGCACGGATGCTGTGAGAGTCAGAGGGAGAAGGACGAGTTACAACTTTACCTATTACTGCCTCGTACCAGCACTCGCTGGCATCACACGGATTCTGCGAGCGACTTGAGGAGGCAGAGCGGCAGGGAGTGGGTCTTGGCGGCCCAGAGGTTGAAGACAAGAGACCGAAAATCGTCCCGGGCTACTTTTTTTCCCCTTAACTTCAAAGGCCAGGGGTGATGTCATACCACACGGCAAATCATACGATTACATGTAACGTCACTCACTTGCACTTGGTCTATTCCCCTAACTTCAAGGCCCAGGTGGCATTGTACCGCGCGGCCAATCGTGCGCCTACCTGTGGTTACCACCCCTTGTTACCGTGTCCTCCCGTGGAGTGCCGCGGCGGTGGCTCCGGCCATCCCTTGTTCTTCATTGCTCATTGTTTGGAAGGGCACCCGGCTGGCGAACACACCCAGCGAATGTGTATTCAGTATGACCTGCAGGTTATATTTCTTCAGCTGCGTCAGCCACCGGACCATCTGCCCCCATGGTTCTTTGAAAGTGAGGAGGAACTGCAGGGCATAATGGTCAGTGCACACGCGACAGTTCCGGCCATACAGATATAGCCGGAACTGCTTGCATGCGAAAATCATGGCATACAGTTCCTGACAGGTCACACAATAGTCCAGTTCAGCCCCGCTCAGGGTCCGGTTGGCGTATGCAATGACCCGCTTTGCCCCGTACTGCACCTGTGACAACACAGCGCCCAACCCACTACTGCAGATGTCAGTGTCCAGGATAAAATCTGCGGAAAAGTCAGGGTGGGGGTATGGGTGAGGTGGTCCTTGAGGGTGGTTAATGCCGTCTGGCAGGCCTCCGTACAATGGTAAGGGTTCTTATGGGAAGTGAGTTGGGTTAGGGGACGAGCAATCTCGCTGAATCCCTTCAAAAATTGACGATAATACAGTGAGGGAAAAAAGTATTTGATCCCCTGCTGATTTTGTACGTTTGCCCACTGACAAAGAAATGATCAGTCTATAATTTTAATGGTAGGTTTATTTGAACAGTGAGAGACAGAATAACAACAAAAAAATCCAGAAAAACGCATGTCAAAAATGTTATAAATTGATTTGCATTTTAATGAGGGAAATAAGTATATGACCCCTCTGCAAAACATGACTTAGTACTTGGTGGAAAAACCCTTGTTGGCAATCACAAAGGTCAGACGTTTCTTGTAGTTTGCCACCAGGTTTGCACAAATCTCAGGAGGGATTTTGTCCCACTCCTCTTTGCAGATCTTCTCCAAGTCATTAAGGTTTCGAGGCTGACGTTTGGCAACTCGAACCTTCAGCTCCCTCCACAGATTTTATATGGGATTAAGGTCTGGAGACTGGCTAGGCCACTCCAGGACCTTAATGTGTTTCTTCTTGAGCCACTCCTTTGTTGCCTTGGCCGTGTGTTTTGTGTCATTGTCATGCTGGAATACCCATCCACGACCCATTTTCAATGCCCTGGCTGAGGGAAGGAGGTTCTCACCCAAGATTTGATGGTACATGGCCCCGTCCATCGTCCCTTTGATGGGGTGAAGTTGTCCTGTCTCCTTAGCAGAAAAACACCCCCAAAGCATAATGTATCCACCTCCATGTTTGACGGTGGGGATGGTGTTTGTGGGGTCATAGGCAGCATTCCTCCTCCTCCAAACACGGCGAGTTGAGTTGATACCAAAAAGCTCCATTTTGGTCTCATCTGATCACAACACTTTCACCCAGCTGTCCTCTGAATCATTCAGATGTTCATTGGCAAACTTCAGACGGCATGTATATGTGCTTTCTTGAGCAGGGGGACCTTGCAGGCGCTGCAGAATTTCAGTCCTTCACGGCATAGTGTGTTGCCAACTGTTTTCTTGGTGACTATGGTCCCAGCTGCCTTGAGATCATTGACAAGATATTCCCGTGTAGTTCTGGGCTGATTCCTCACCGTTCTCATGATCATTGCAACTCCACGAGGTGAGATCTTGCATGGAGCCCCAGGCCGGGGGAGATTGACAGTTTCTTCCATTTGCGAATAATCGCACCAACTGTTGTCACCTTCTCACCAAGCTGTTGGCGATGGTCTTGTAGCCCATTCCAGCCTTGTGTAGGTCTACAATCTTGTCCCTGACATCCTTGGAGAGCTCTTTGGTCTTGGCCATGGTGGAGAGTTTGGAATCTGATTGATTGATTTCTTCTGTGAACAAGTGTCTTTTATACAGGTAACAAGCTGAGATTAGGAGCACTCCCTTTAAGAGTGTGCTCCTAATCTCAGCTCATTACCTGTGCAATGCGGGTGTAAACGGCCTCGCGGATATGACGTCACGGGGGGAGGGGTTTAGGTCACGTGAGAAAGAGGGGTAAGCTCTTAAGGGCGGTAACTGGAAGAGACAAGGGTAGAGTGGGAGAATAGAGACAGGGGGAGGCCACGCAGGACAGAAGGTGGAGAGTGGCGCGATCGCCACGCGGTGAGACTCGGCACCGTCGGCCAGCGGTGTCCGGGCACGGGTGCAATGGAGAGCAGTGGTGAGGCTGCAGCGAGAGCAGCTAAGAGACTGCACATCGGGGAAAGGGCTACGGGAGCGACGCCTGCAGCGGAGCTGCATCGGGAGCGGGCAAAGGGCTACGTGAGCGACGGCAGTTGTCAAGCTGCCAAGCGGGAGGCTCTGAGCGAGGGCCGTGCGGGGCAAAGTTGTAAGAACCCAAATAAAGGACACGGAGACAGAGAACGTGGAAGAGTCCTTTATTACACTGGTGTCAAAAGTTAAACGTCATGTCAAAACAGCTCAGAAGAAAGAATATTCTTGCACCATCGTCTGCTACATCATCCGACGACGACGACGTTCCTCATGCGGTGGACCTGCCTGCGATGGAGGAGAACCGAGCCGGAACGAGTACGGGTCCGGGAGTACAAGATGTCGCCACGTCGGTGGGCCCATCCGCGCCGGAAGACGTGGACTTACGATGGAGGCAGATGGCGGCGCAGCTGGAGACCTTGAAAACCGTGCTGGCGCAATTGTGCGATCTCGTCATGCCGGCGATGGCGTCGGTGAGGCCCGGTGATGATCCGCAGACCTTGCCTGTGCTGCCAGCGCCATCTGCCACGCGGCACGAAGACGCCATCTTGGGCGTGGCAGGGGAAGAATGGCGGGAAGCCGCCATCTTGCGCTCTCCGCGGCGGGGAGACGCCATCTTGGACACGTTGCGATGCGACGCCATTTTGAATATGCCGCGTGATGAGTCACCTGCTCAGGACGGCGCAGCAAGGAGTCGCAGCAAGCATCTGACAACTGTTAAGGAATTTTCCATCGGTGGCGATTGGAGTGCTTTCGCCTGCATATTTTTGGCGGCGGTGCGCTCCGCCAGGTGAACTGACGCAGAGGCCCTGGAGGTTTTACCAACTCTTCTCGACGACGAGTCGGTGCGATTCTTCCGTTCTATAAAGGCCAAGAAAAAGAAAACGTTGAGAGGAGTTTTCGACGAGATGGCGGATGCATACGAGCCGCCGGATGATGCTCACCGCCGGTTTGTTCAACGCCAGCGAGCACCTGAGGAGTCGCCGGTGGCATACAGGGGTGCTGTCTTGGAGTTAGCCATGGCCGCATACCCGGAGACGGAGCCTGACCTACTCGAACCCCTCATTTTTGGCAAAATGCTCCAGCTGTCCCGGGATTTATGGATCCCTATGCCGGTGTGTGGCCACGAAAAGCTGACATCCCGGGCGGCCGCAAAGTGTCTTGATGCACAGTTTAACCTACGCCGCTGGAAGCAAGTCACGGCGCGGACGGGGGGGCCCATTATCGAGGGAGGTGCCGTGGGTTTGGATCCCAAGAAGGCGGTGTACGTTCCTGACGGGGGGGGCCCGCAGGAGCTGACAGCCGCCTCTGCTCGGTGGCCGGCCCGCGGGGGATTGGGGCCATGATCTGCGCCGCTGACGTGGGAGCGTCGGGATGGGGAACCTGCGACGCGGTGCAACGACATCGAGTGCTTCCGCTGCAGTCGTAAGGGCCATTATGCCAGGGACTGCTGGGCCCGTATCCCAGGTCCGCCCCAGCAGGAGGCCTCGACAGCAGACGTGCCGCGGAAGGATCCTCCAGGACAGGCAAGTCGGTGCGCACCAGACACCCGGCAAGGCTTGACACCTCATTCATCACCATTGTCGCGCAATCCGGGTGTTGTTAATAACGGGAGGCCATCGACTGGGCCATGTCGCTCAGTAACGCAGTGGCGTAAATTGGCATGACGGGTCGTCGCGGCCACTACTGGTTCGTCCACTGTACCGGGTTCTATACAGGGGGTGGACGTGCGCATTTTAGTGGACTCCGGGGCGTCCGCGACCATTATATCGGTTGTAATTTTCCATCTGTTGGGCATCCCACCGGAGGCCGTGCGTCCGGTTTACGATTCCTGCGTTGCGGCGAATGGGGTAGTATGGGCATTGTGGGCCAGGTGGACGCTAATATATCTATCGGGGGAGTGTCGGCCTCGGGAATTGTGTTAATTTCGAGGTCCCTTGTGGTTCCATGTTTGTTGGGAACTGATTTTCTGGCCAAAATGCCCATCCTAATAAGAATTAATGAGAACTGTATCGAATTACCGGGTGGGCGTAAAGTTACATTTCTGCCGTCGCCCTGGGGGCGACCTGCTTCGGTCGGCCAGGTGCAGGCGCTGTCCGAGGTATCTGTTGACATTCCACTGGGATCACAGATGCTTATCCCCTTGCGGTATCGGAAACCTGTACCTGGTCGAGAGGGAGCAACTGGAGTTTTATTATCGCCATCCGCTACTATAACGGGCAGATCGGCGCTCGTAGGGGCACAGACTATTATCCGGCCGGACCAACAGCCATTTTTGCAAGTGCTCAATGGGAGTACGGAAAATGTGTGTGTGCCGGCTGGAACGGTTGTGGCACACGCCACCACAGCGTTTACGGCCCAGGACTATCTGGGCCGCCGGGAGATGGTTGCCGGTGTTTCGGCCTGTGCGGCCCCTGATAATCGCTGGATAGCCAAATTGTGCGGAGAAAATTCTTCCCTTTCCGGGGAACAATGGTTCGCGCTTCGCGCGTTATTGTTGAATTATTCAGATGTGTTTAGCTCCGATGATCTGGACTTGGGACGCACCTCCCTGCTTTCTCATCATATTGACACGGGGGACGCTGCTCCTATTCGGTTGAACTCGCATCGGATGAGTCCGGTGGAGTGAGATCATGTTCATGGGGCAATGGACGACATGTTGGCTGTGGACATAATCTCTCCATCTAATAGCCCATGGGGTGTGCCTGTTGTCTTGGTCAAGAAGAAAGACGGGAAGTTGCGATTTTGTGAGGATTTTCGGAAATTGAATAAAGTGTCCGTGGCAGATGCGTACCCCCTGCCGCGTATGGACCATTCCCTCGATGCCTTGTCGGGGGCGAAGTTCTTTTCGATGCTGGATCTCTCTTCGGGATTCTGGCAGCTTCCCCTCGATGAGTCTTCGCGGGAAAAGACTGCTTTCCGTACGCCGCAGGGGTTATTTCAATTTAATTGTCTTCCGATGGGGTTGAATGCTGCCCCCGCCACATTTCAGAGGTTGATGGAACTGGTATTAACGGGGTTGCAGTGGGAGACATGGCTGATATATTTAGACGATATTATCATCTTCAGCCGCACATTTGACGAACATTTACTGAGGTTGGAGGTGGTGTTCGCCAGGATGCGTTCCGCAAAATTGAAATTTAAACCTAAGAAATATCACCTACTGCAACGGTCCGTGCACTATTTGGGACATATCGTTAGTGCGGACGGGGTTGCCACGGATCCGGACAAGACGGCGTGCGTCCGTGACTGGCCAACCCCGGCCACGGTGGGGGATGTGCGTCGGTTTTTGGGGTTTGCCTCATATTATCGTAGGTTTGTTCCCAATTTTGCAACGATCGCGAGGCCTCTGCACCTCCTTACGGGTAAAGGATGGAAATTTGATTGGGGACCGCCGGAGGAGGCGGCGTTTCAAGGCCTGCACGATCGGTTGGCTACGGCGTCGATGTTGGATTATCCAGATTTCGATCACCCCTTCATTCTGGATACGGACGCGAGTGACACGGGCTTTGGGGCCGAGTTGTCGCAGTCTAAGGGCGGGTTGGAGCGCCTGGTGGCGTACGGTAGCCAGGTTTTGTCTCCCGCCGAAACCCGCTACTGCATCACTCGCCGGGAACTTTTGGCTATTGTTTACTTTCTCCGCCAATTTCGACCGTATCTCTACGGCCGTTTGTTCATTGTGCGCAAGGATCATGCGGCCTTGCAGTATGCCCTGAAGATGGACCAACCATCCGGCTAGCTGGCGGTGGTTGGACACGCTGCAGGAATTTTCCTTCCAAATTCATCATCGGAAGGGAGTGCGTCACGCGAATGCGGACGCGCTCTCTAGGTTGCCGCAGCGATCCCCTTGCGCGTGCGCGTCGGGGACGCATAGGTGTGCGCCGATCCAGCAGCCCCCTCAGCCTGTTGCGTTGGTGGTCGAGGTGCCTGAGGCTCCAGTGGGGCCGGGACCGGCTGATGGGGTTTTGAACCTTCCGAGGGCTGTATGGATGCGTGAACAAATGCTGGACGATTCATTGGGGAACCTGCGGAGTCGGGCTGCGAAGGAGAGTGGGGGACCGGGTTCTGGGGGAACGCCGGGAACCGCTCTCCGCGATGGACTGCTGATGTGGAGGGAAGGGTTACAGGAACGCTGGCGTCTTGTTGTACTGGCATCCTTGTGGTACGAATTGATTAGGACTCTGCATTGCGACACGCTATTACAACTGGGGGTGCAGAAGACCCTATTGACGTTGCAGCAAGATTACTTTTGGCACGGCATGACGACGGATGTCGTCGGGCACGTTCGCGCGTGTCCCGAGTCTATTCAGGTGTCTCGAGTTAATGAGCTGGTGGCGTTAGATATTTTGGGACCCTTCCCGCCATCAGCTAAAGGAAATAAATACTTGCTAGTTGGGGTGGAGTACCTCTCCCGCTGGCCGATGGCCTGGCCCTTGCCCGACCAGTCGGCGGCGTCCATTCCGGACGCCTTTCTATTCGGGTACGTTATGGACAAGGGGGCGCCGGAGAGGCTCCTCACGGATCAGGGCCGAAATTTTTCTTCTAAATTGTTGGGGGAAGTGTGCGCGGCTCTGGGAACTAAAAAGATCCGGACATCTCCCTACCACCCGCAGATGGATGGTATGGTCGAACGGCTGAATCGGACTTTGTCCGCCATGCTGTGTCACACGGTGAGTGAAAAACAAGCGGATTGGGATTTGCATATCCCTGGGGTGCTCTCGGCATACCGCATGATGCCGCAATCGTCTACAGAATATTCGCCGTTTTTTCTTATGTACGGTCGCGAAAACGTGCCGCCGATGGATGTGCAGTTGGGAACAGGAGTGAGGGGACCTACTAAGCCTCTTCCTGATTATATTCAGGACACCATTCGCCACGTTACTGAGGCGCGGGAAGGGGCCCGCATGGCTACGGCCAAAGCCCAGGCCTGGAACAAACGGTGTGCTCGACGCTCTAAGGGGAAGTGCCCCTGGAAGGTGGGGGACATGGCCTAGTTGCATTGCCCACAGGTGCGGCCAGGGACCTCCCCTAAATTACATAAGCCATGGCAAGGGCCTGTTCGGCTCATTGAGGTTCCCAACCCACAGTCTGCACGCGTTCAGTTCGGATCTCGGCGTTGGTACGTTCACACGTCTCGCTTGAAACCATATGTGGCCCCTCAAACGGATGCGTCATCTCCTGATGTTGCCTTGCCGGTGTCTGTTGCTGCCGACGCACCCTTGCCTGTGCCTGTTGACCCTGCAAGAGCGCCTGTCGTGCCTTTTACAGAAAAGCCGGCCGTGACACTCCAAGGGACAGGGGACTCTGCTTGGGGTGGGCCTGCCACGGCTGCGGAGACGCCGAGCCCCGCCGCCCTTCCGACCCTGCCGCGGACATGATTGCGGGACACCCCGGAATCTGGCCCTTCGGGGAAACGGGACCGTGGCGTTGACGGGCCACCAATAGCGACTGGAAGTCTTGATCCTGTCGCTCTTAAAACCCCGTCGCGTTCTTGGTCTGCAGGGGGGCCGCCGCCCGTCCGGGACTGGCCGGCGACCCGTACGTGGTCGAAGTCCCTTACTTTTCGTTGATTGATACTGTTCTTGTTGTTGTTGTTATATTTATTGTATGCTTCGTTGTCCTTGCATTCTGATGGTTGCTGGTCGCTCGCATTACTTGTTGTTGTTGTTGTTCAGCCGAGGACGGCTGAAATTTTCTCCACGGGGGAGGGTGGTGTAATGCGGGCGTAAACGGCCTCGCGGATATGACGTCACGGGGGAGGGGTTTAGGTCACGTGAGAGAGAGGGGTAAGCTCTTAAGGGCAGTAACCGGAAGAGACGAGGGGAGAGTGGGAGAATAGAGACAGGGGGAGGCCACGCAGAGCAGAAGGTGGAGAGTGGCGTGATCGCCACGCGGTGGGACTCGGCACCGTCGGCCAGCGGTGTCCGGGCACGGGTGCAACGGAGAGCAGCGGTGAGGCTGCAGCGAGAGCAGCTGAGAGACTGCACATCGGGGAAAGGGCTACGGGAGCGACGCCTGCAGCAGAGCTGCATCGGGAGCGGGCAAAGGGCTACGTGAGCGACGGCAGCTGTCAAGCTGCCAAGCATGAGGCTCTGACCGAGGGCCGTGCGGGGCAAAGTTGTAAGAACCCAAATAAAGGACACGGAGACAGAGAACGTGGAAGAGTCCTTTATTACACCTGTATTAAAGACACCTGGGAGCCAGAAATCTTTCTGATTGAGAGGGGGTGAAATACTTATTTCCCTCATTAAAATGCCAATAAATTTATAACATTTTTGACATGCGTTTTTCAGGATTTTTTAGTTGTTATTCTGTCTCTCACTGTTCAGATAAACCCACCATTAAAATTATAGACAGATCATTTCTTTATCAGTGGGCAAACGTACAAAATCAAAAGGGGATCAAATACTTTTTTCCCTCACTGTAAGTGGATAGCCCCAGAAATGACCTGATCTCCATCTGGTTCCTTGGCCGCTGCCATTCCACTACTGCACGTACCTTTTCCGGGTTGGTACATACCCCTGCCTCGATGACGCAGTGTCCGAGGTACCCCACTTCGCGCTGCACAAAATAACACTTAGGCGGTTTGAGCTTGAGATGGGCTGCTCGCAGTCGTTGGAACACCTCCTGTAACCTGGACCAGTGCTCAGATAGGGACCTACTGAACACTATCACATCATCCAGATAAATCAGGCACTGAACCCACTGCAAGCCCCGCATCACCAACTCCATCAACCGCTGGAATGTCGCAGGCACGTTAGTGAGTCCAAATGGAAGCACTCGGAGCTCGAACAGTCCCATCCGAGTGGTAAATAAGGTCTACTGCTGATCCTCCTATGCCATCTCCACCTGCCAGTACCCGGATGCTAGATCTATGGTGGAGAAATACCGTGCCCCCACGAGGCTTTCAAAGGTGTCATCGATGCGGGGGATGGGGAAGGCGTCACTGAGAGTAACCTCGTTCACCTTCCAATAATCAACACAAAACCGTGTCGACCCATCCTTTTTCCTCACCAGCACAACCGGGGCAGACCAGGGGCTCCCTGAAGGCTGGATTATGTTAACTAAGTGGGTGTTAGCCACCCGAGTACTAAGTGGGTGTTAGTCACCCGAGTAACCAAGTGGGTGTTAGTCACCCGAGTAACTATAGTTGGTGTTAGTCACCCGTGTAAATAGAGTTGGTGAAATAAAGAGTGTGTTACCCGTGAAGTCGTCTCCCGCCGAGTTACTACATTACATATAGACCATACAATAACAATTAACAGAAGTAAACCAATCCCCTCATAGCATTAGAGAATGCTGGGGCAAGTGTGGTTTAGCGACCAGAGCACCTATGAAGGTCGATAAGGCACACTGGGGGGTAATGTGTCTTTCATTCGCACAGTACACAGCCAACCGTGCTAATCAGAGGTGCGGGAGAAGTACAACAAACTTAACACAAAAAGCAGTTCGAAAGAAATTCGTTTTAAATCTAGATTTAAAAGTGCATCGCTCCAGTGGTTTCCTAACATCAAAAGGAAGAGCATTCCAGATGACCGCGGAAGCGTATCTGAAAGGGCGTGTTGTAGTAACAATCTTTGTTTGATGGCTAGCCAAAAGCTGTTTCGAGGATGACCGGAGTTTGCGTCGTGGTTTATGCTCCTTTTTCGAGATCAGCAAGGTATTGTGATACTGGTAAGAACGAAGTGGACCAGCCTACAATAGATTATATCGTCCGTCCGTCCGTCCGTGTAGCAACATCGCCCCCTAATGCAAACACTTGGCATGACCCTACAAAAACCTTAAGACTCTGTGAGGCTTTCCTGGCTAAACAAGTGTAACATTCCCTTATAATTCCCTCAGATAGCTTTTAATTAAAACATTTAAATTAATGAGGCTTTCCTGGCTAAACACGTGTAACATTCCCTTATAATTCCCTGAGATAGCTTTTAATTAAAACATTTAAATTAAAAATTAACTCACAGCGGCCTAAAGCCTACAGCTAGGCCTCAAGCCTCGAACAACGCCTCAAACTCTCCCTTCGTATCGTTCCTCCGCATGTGTGAAAGGGAGCTAATGTTTAACAATGTTACATTCCCTGATGTTTTTTAATAGAAACATTTTAATTTAAAGCTTTTACATAAATAATAAAAACAGGTAAATTAAAAATTAACTCACGGCGGCCTAAAGCCTACAGCTAGGCCTAAAGCCTAGACGTAGGCCTCAAACTCTCCCTTCGTATCGTACCCCCGCGTGTGTGAAAGGGAGTTAATGTTTAACAATGTTACATTCCCTGATGTTTTTTAATAGAAGCATTTACATTTAAAGCTTTTACGTTAAAAACAACTCCCTACCCCCTCCTCGTCGGCGGCTCTCCAGCCTAGAGCCAGGCCTGGGAATCTCTCCCCCGCTAGGGGTGTATTGGGCGGGGCTACAGCGGCAGGGGGCGGGCCTACGAGGGGCTGGGTGGGGCAATGGCGGCAGGGGGCGTGGTCACGAGGTGGAGGGCGGGGCTACGCGGGGTTGGGGCGGGGTTACGGCGGTAAGGGGCGGGGCAACGAGCTGGGGCCGGGGACACCGAGATGGGGCGGGGCCACGGGTGGCCGGGGCGGGGTTACGTGGGTGGAGGGCGGGGCCACGGGGCATCCACTTATTGGCGCCCATTTTTTGCCATTTCATTTTATTATAGCCATTCAATTGTTCGTTCCTACCAGCCCACCCCGCAGGGTCCTGTTTTATTTGTAGCAGGCACTTTGTGTGTAATGAGTGCGACCTTATAATGTATTCGTTTGGCAACCAGAAGCCAATGCAGCTCAGTGAGCACTGGACGAACATGGACACCCACACCTCTGCCACCGACGTAGCTACCAAGGTGTCGAGTTTTGCATTCGTTCCAGGTTGATCAAACTCAGTTGGGAGACCGGGAGAGTGCGTTGCCTTCAAGTTAGACACTGCTGTCTTGATTGTCACTATTTTATTGGCAAAGAACGTCGCTTTTTCTATGCACAGACCGGGTTGGTTGGTGAATGCGTGGTTTGAGTGCAGGAGACCCTTCATGACGCATCACAGAGCACGGGGTTGCGAGCCGACTCATTGACGCGCAGAACATATAACGGTCTGCGAGACTCAATAATGAGTCGGTTGGCAGATCTGCAGGCGCCTCTGTAAGCGAGTCGGACAGTCTCGAAACCATGTGGTGGGGGGTAGTTAGCTGGGGTGGGGTCTGCGAATGGAGCATGGGGATTGACACTGGAGAGGGGGCACCTAGGGGTTTGGGGTGAGGCGACGGGGGGGGGGTCAATGATTGTACTGCCACCACCATTCCAGAGTTTAAGCCTGAGTCATGAATCGTGACCGATTCCAGACATCGTTTGGATCCCAGCAGGGATGAAACTGTGTTGGTGCGCGCCACTTCAGGCGTGTCTCGCTTAACGAGCGAGCTACATTCCGTTAAAGTTGTTCAGTAAGTGAACACTCGTTAAACTGCCCTCGTTTTCTCATTGACTTCCATATTTAGATACGTTTCAACCTCAACATGCTCCACATCTGAACAACCTTTTGACCATGAGACATATAAATTACCTATCATTTTGAAATAAAGTAATAAACATCAAATATAACACTTACCACACCTGAAGAACTGTTGGGGCCGCTGGCCGCCGCGGTCCCTCCTGGCTGCTCAAATATGTGGGGGCCGTTGGCCCCCGAGGTCTCTCCCTCACGCATCCCCTATTCCGTTCGCGTTGCCACCCCGCCCTAATACCCGCTAGGGTGTCGCCGGCATTCGAACGCGACGCCCCTACTCATCCATCCTCACGCAGCGCTCCCCCGCTGTGAGCATACGTACGCACAGCCACACACACACGCAGCTCCGTGCACTCCAACTCAACACTGACTACTCACATTATGATCGCGCACCTGCATCATACACGGAGTGAACGCACGCGCACACACGCAGCTCCACACGCGACACCCACTCTCGCGCCACTCTGCGCAACGCTCCCACGAGGCGAGCCGCTGTATACACAGCACCACACGCGTTCACACTTCTCAGCGAGATCACACGAGGCCACGATCAGATATTAATGATTTATTGTCTGCTACCTGGGACTGGTTGAGTCAGTATGAATCGACGAGGCTGGCCTACGCTGATACCTTTATGCCTATTCCTCATTTATCTGCTTATGATCCGAATTCACCTTCTTACTCACAGTTAGGTGCCCACGGCGGTCCGTTGATCCCGTGCTCGCAGCGTACCTCGATGCGTTGCATGGACGTCCGGGTCGCTGGGCTGGAGAGCGTCTCGTGGCCTGATGCTGGAGCAAGAGAGACAGATCTCCCGTTTTCGCCCCCTTTTATCCTAATTCCTGGACTCAAGCCCCCCCCCCCTTCCCACGTACTCTTCGCTCCCCCTCCTGCGATGTGTGGGGCATGTGCTGTTCAATCGCTTTCTTATGCAGGGTGCCTTAGTTATGCACATTATGCGGCGGCGTCCATCACAATGCTTATGCGCGGCGCTCACTCCAACTATGCTCCTCCATCACAATGCTTATGCCCCTCTTCTTGCCCCGTCGATACTTGCGTGTGTGGGGTATGTGTGGTGCGTTTCACCCGCGGTGGCCGAATGGCCCCTCGCTGCGACCTTGCAATCTTAATGCCGGTCGCAGCGCTGCGAAGTAGCATCGGGGGAGGTCGTCCAATTCCCTGGTCACCGGAAACCGTGAACGTTTATCCCGATAAGGGTTTCTCGGATTAAAACCGGTCGGCCCGGTGACTTCCCCTCGGAGCTCTATGGGGGGGGGGGAAATGCGTGCGGGTGTGTTCATGTGAGGTGAGGTGAGGGGGACGCGGGGTTGGCCCCGTCGCTTGGTGGTGGCGAGGACGTAGCTAGGGCGCCTGTTGAAAGGCTTCGTGGCGGCGGCATCACAGAACCACAGTGCAAGGTCCCCCGTATAGCCTATGAAATCAGCTACTTACAGACATATTTCAATTCAAGACTCTCACACACTCTCTCGCTCCACTCCATCACACAGCCTACTCGCACTCTCTCTCTCTGTCACTCTCTCCGTCTCCCCCCCAAAGCCAAATATCCCCCGTATAGCCTTAACAGGGTGTTGACCCAAGTGATACTGTATTAGCAAATACCTATGAAGGCTGGTATGGCACACGAGGGGTGGGTGGCCAGAACCACAACTTGTCTGAGTTATCTTAGGGGCCATGAGCAGGAATTGTATTGTGTCACCGTGTTCATAGCGCCTGCTATGAAGGAGGTCGTGGGTTCTCTGCAAACCCTGACGCCTGCATATATGGAGTTTGCATGTTCTTTCTCTCTCCCCATGGTCGTGTGGATTTTTCTACGGGCTCTCCGGTGTTTCCCTCCACATTCAAATGTATGCGTTTTGATGATTTGCCTGCTATAAATATCCACGTTATAAGCCACTTCGTTAAGATTCTATTTGTCATAGCCAAGTCGCTTCTGAAAAAGCTAATAGCTCAGTAGGCTTTACGTGGTAAGTAAACATAGTTTAGTTTTAGTTTAGAATGTTGCCTTTTGCACTGGAGGCTTTGAAGTAATGAAGATAAGCTGAGAGTCTGGTCAAGTGTAACTTCTGAGGTATTGGGGGTTTTGGTCATGGTTAAGGTGGCAATCACAGTTTAAATAAAGGTTCTGATTATGATCTGACCTCGAAGGGCCTTGAGGCTTCGATGTTTCTCAAATGCAAGGAGGATGCTTGCGTCTTCCCTGCATTGGGCTTTATGCAACACACATTTAAGTACTTCTCGACTATTGTCAGGTCCAACCTCCAGGGAGACACGAAGACACGCAGACAGACACGGATACACACAGAGCCATAGTGGAACACAACTTATTCTGGAGAAAAAAAAAACCTGTTTTTAAGAGATAGATTTTCAATCGGCACTCAACACCTACATGGCTATCGGTTGATACTGGTAGGAACGAAGTGAACCAGCCTACGATAGATTATATCGTCCGTCCGTCCGTCCGTCTGTTCGTCCGTGTAGCAACATCGCCCCCTACTGCAAACACTTGGCATGACCCTACAAAAACCTTTAGACTCAGTGACGCTTTCCTAGCTAAACAAGTGTAACATTCCCTTATTATTTCCTCAGATAGCTTTTAATTAAAACATTTAAATTAATGAGGCTTTCCTGGCTAAACAAGTGTAACATTTCCTTATAATTCCCTGAGATAGCTTTAATTAAAACGTTTAAATTAAAATTTAACTCACAGCGGCCTAAAGCCTACAGCTAGGCCTAAAGCCTCGAACTACGCCTCAAACTCTCCCTTCGTATCGTACCCCCGCGTGTGTGCAAGGGAGTTATTGTTTAACAATGTTACATTCCCTGATGCTTTTAAATAGAAACATTTAAATTTAAAGCTTTTACATAATAATAAAAAATGTAAATTAAAAATCAACTCCCGGCGGCCTAAAGCCTACAGCTAGGCCTAAAGTCTAGAAATAGGCCTCAAACTCTCCCTTCATATCGTACCCCCGCGTGTGTGAAAGGGAGTTAATGTTTAACAATGTTACATTCCCTGATGTTTTTAAATAGAAACATTTACATTTAAAGCTTTTACATAAATAATTAAAACATTTAAATTAAAAATTAACTCACAGCGGCCTAAAGCCTACAGCTAGGCCTAAAGCCTAGAACTAGGCCTCAAACTCTCCCTTCGTATCGTCCGATTAGGTGTAGCAACATCGCCCCCTACTGCAAACACTTGGCAGGACCCTAGAAAAACCTTAGACTCAGTGGGGCTTTCCTGGCTAAACAAGTGTAATAATAAATTATGTTTATATTCTTTGGTTATTTGTTCCTACCAGCCCACCCCGCAGGGTCCTGTTTAATTAATTATTAATTAGCTATTACAAGCCAATATTCAATTCACCATACCTCAGGGCATAGCGATTGTCGTTTCCAGGAACCAGAAAGCCAGGTACTGTTTCATTCAGCCTCGTCATCTACCACCTATTGAGAGCTGATGTCAACAAGCGATAGAGAAGAGACTACTATACCTGTACTTGTTACACTACATATCAGCTTCACACAACCTATTTTGGCTACTCGTCAAGGTTTGATCACAAAATTGCCGTTTTAGAATGTTACTCAGCGTAAGGATGTTCATGAGTATTTACTTTTTAATTACCGGTCAGTTGTTACTGCTTAACATATCCTACTAATTCCCTATGCCCATCTAATATTCAATTCATAACTCATCTAAAATGCTCTGACTCATATGTTCTGTCTCTGCTGTTTGTCTCATTTGCATTGACTAATTTTCTATATCATCTATCTTATGTCTTCCTTATTTGTATTGTCTCAGATGGCCTGATTCACACCATCTGTCTGCCTTGATTGTATTGTTTCATTTGTCCCGTGTCGTTATTATGGTCTGCATTTTTTGGGCTTTTTAGAAGTGGAAACTACTCAGCCCAACTAAACGAGTTATTGGGTATAGAGAGGACTGACACTGGGAGTGTGTATTCATATTCTTAGGGTTTTTCGGTAAAGTCACGTAGGTAAAACAAATAAAATTAATAAAAGTAAAATAAAAATAAAATAATTTTATTTTTATTTAATTTTTTGACTACGTGACTTTACCAAAAAAACCTAAGAATATGAATCCTTTCAGTCACGAAAGCTTCAAATCTAGAATATTGTATTCATATTCTGTTAGTGGCTGGCTGGTGTACCATCTCCCGAGGAGGTGCGAAAAAGGATAATCAAGTTAGGGATGCTAGATTTGAAGCTTTCGTGACTGCAATGATTCATATTCTTAGGTTTTTTCGGTAAAGTCACGTAGGTAAAAACATTAAAAAGGAAAATAAAATAAAATAAAAATAAAAATCACGACGTTTCGGGGGCAACACAAGCTTCCGTCTTCAGGTGGTACCGTCACAGCCACGACAGCTGTATCAAGTAAATGAGAGATTGCAGGAGTTACTTATATAAACGCAGTGGTAACTCCTGCAATCTCTCATTTACTTGATACAGCTGTCGTGGCTGTGACGGTACCACCTGAAGATGGAAGCTTGTGTTGCCTCTGAAACGTCGTGATTTTTATTTTTATTTTATTTTACTTTTTAATGTTTTTACCTACGTGACTTTACCGAATAGACCTAAGAATATAAGTTAGGGATGATTCGCAGTTGATTATAATCTACTTTCCCCCTTCACTTACCAGCATATGATTACTGTATATGGTGATAGGGCTGGTAGGGGTACACATCAAAGAAAAAGGTTGGGAACCGCTGGTATAGCAGATAATTTTATTTACCCAGTTCAGGGTTATATGTTTCAGTAAATGCACAAAGTAATACATATGTAATAATTCTCCGGAGACGGATTCGGAATCAGTCCTCTTTATTTTCACTTGACGGTACACTTGCTCCCACACGCTCCGTTGCTGGCAGACAACGTAGCGTCAGCGGACTCCCACCAGCTCCCACCGCGCACGTGGCACCCGGAGCCCCGTACGCGCGTGGCTCTCGCCCCCGTTCAGTTCCCAGACCCCTCCTCGATCCTTCCTCTCTCTCCCTCTTAATCCCTTCGTCACGTGGTCCTCCCAGCCAATCCTCCATGGACAATCTCGACCGTTCTCGATGGTTCCCTGTCAATCCCGGGACCACGCCTCTTACCCCGATCCCCATTGGCTGGGGTCCCAATTGGCTGGGCCAATCACTCCTGCTGACATGCCGTGATCACGCCGGCCCCACACTCCCTATCTCAACCCTTATTGGCTACAAGCAGGACCGGCAAGCCAATCCCCCACGTGAACCCACGATAGCTGTTATTACATCACCCCCCCCCCCGGTGAAAAAAATAGCCGTCTCGGCTGGGAAAGGGTGATAAACCAATTCCGAAACATATTATTAGGGCACCAAGGTGCGTTTAACGATATAAGGGTGAACCGGCGTCCCTGCGCCTACAACATATAAAAAGTCACCCATACAACAAAACAACGACATACATTAGGGCGCCCCTGCAGCGCAGTAACAACAGGGAATAAAACAAACGATAAAACGTTAACGAAACGGGAGAGATTTCGACCGCGTACGCGACGCGGGACCCCCTCCGCTCCCAGCGCCTGATCCCTTTGCTTCCGGATGGACAGGAGGTGGTAGGCTTGAAGAAGAAGTAGGTTGTGGATGCTTGGTCACGTCCAGATCAGGTCTCCTTGGAGGGGGGGCGGCTGGGGCCACCTCAGCCCTCAGAACCTGTTCATCTGTAGGAGGCACAACACAGTCCCCCTTGGGATCAATAGGTGTGATAAGCGGCGTGGTCGGCTCGACGGAACCCGGCAGGTCAACTAATGGGGATGAAGGGCCGACACGCGCGTCAACATAGGGTTTGAGCCGTGAGGAGTGGACATACCACCGCCGATTTTCATACTGAACACGGATACTCTGCAAGTTCCGAACATCTATTAGTGTTACAGGCCCCCGCCACGGCCTGTGCAGTTTGGGGGATGTGCCCGCCGGTACTTGGGGGCAGTGGAGCCACGCTCGGTCCCCCACTGACCAAGACATGTGCGTATGCGATCGACGCGCATAACGTTCGTTCCTCGCCTGAGCACGGGCTGTCGCACACCGGGCAGCCTCTCGCGCCTCCGTCACCCGTTCAAGCGAGTCACGCACGTGGTCAAGCAAGGAACGGGACGGCCGTTTGCTTGGCTCACCCAATTGCACGTCGATGGGTGGAACATTTTCACGGCCATACATCAAAAAGAATGGTGAGTATCCCGTGGATGTGTGCGGAACCATGCGGTAAGCCGTTAAGACGCCTGGTATGTGCAGGTCCCAATCGGTTTGCTTTTCACTGACCGTGTGACAAAGCATAGCCGAGAGGGTGCGGTTAAATCGTTCCACCATACCATCTGTTTGTGGGTGGTAAGGAGAAGTGCGAATTTTCTTCGTACCCAACGCGTCACAAACTTCCTTAAGCAATTTGGAAGAGAAATTCCGCCCCTGATCTGTGAGCAACCTTTCAGGTGCCCCCTTGTCCATGACATACCCGTTCAAGAAAGCGTCGGTAATGGATGCTGCCGTCTGGTCGGGTAGGGGCCAGGCCATCGGCCATCGAGAAAAATATTCCACCCCGACGAGAAGGTATTTATTGCCCCTCGCCGACGGGGGAAACGGGCCCAGAATATCGAGCGCGACCAATTCGTTAATGCGGGACACCTCAATGGAACGTAACGGTGGTACATAGGGGTTACGAGGCGGCTTCCTCATTGCACAGTCCTGGCATGAGCGAATAAAGTCATTGACGTCTGTTGTCATACCGGCCCAAAAGAAATCCTTCTGCAGTGCGGCCAAAGTCTTTTGGACGCCGAGGTGCATCAATTTATCAGCGTGCAAAGCACGAAGCAGGTCGTAGCGAAGTGAAGTAGGCACGACCAAGCGTGGCCGATCAGACAACGCGTCAGTACACAATAACAATCCCGACTTGCCTCGGATCATCTGCCATTTCCAACCCGCCAATCGAGATTTTTGTTTCCCTATCAATTTCCGTAGTGGAGACAGCGAGGCATCAGCCTCCTGCTCACGTAGCCAAACCGCGTGCGGTAACCGCAAGATATCATCCGTGTCCACCGACCCTTGCTGGTTGTCCTCCTTCGCTTCCGCCCCTGCATCGTCATCCGCTATCGCCCCCATAACCGGACAAGGCGAAGCGGCCGGTGCCGCACAGCGGTGCGTGCCCGTCAGGCAAGCGCACGGAGGAAGGAGCGGCAGCCTTGAGAGCGCGTCAGCGTTCGCATGACGGGCCCCCTTTCTGTATGTAATATCAAAGGAAAATTCTTGTAACGATTCCAGCCACCTGGCCAATTGGCCTGACGGTTGATCTAATTTCAAGGAGTATTGTAAAGCCGCATGATCTGAGCGAACTAGGAATTTCCGTCCATACAGGTACGGCCGGTACAAACGAACAAAGTGAACAATTGCCAAAAGTTCCCGTCTTGTCACACAATAGCGTGTTTCCGCAGGGGACAAAACCCGGCTGCCGTACGCCACTACTCGCTCTACCCCGTCCTTACGTTGCGACAAAACGGCCCCAATGCCGATATCACTAGCGTCCATATCGAGGATGAACGGCTGTGAGAAATCTGGGTAATCCAGCGTTGGCGCCGTGGCGAGGTGGTCCCGAAGTGCCATAAAAGAGTTTTCCTCTTCCGCTCCCCATTGAAACCTTTGATTTTTGCCAGTCAGAACATGTAATGGCTTTGCCAACGTCGCAAAATTTTTAACGAAGCGGCGATAATAGGAAGCGAAGCCAATAAACCGCCGAACATCTCCCACCGAAGTGGGTGTGGGCCACTCTCGTACGCATTTCGTTTTCAGCGGGTCAGTGGATACGCCGTCCGAACTGACGATATGACCCAAGTAGCGGACAGAGTGTTGCAGAAGGTGGCATTTTTTAGGTTTAAATTTAAGGTCAGCCGTACGCATTCTTAGAAAAACTGCCTCTAGACGTTGGAGGTGTTCTTCGAACGTGCGGCTGAAAACAATTATATCGTCAAGATATATGAGGCACGTTTCCCACTGCAGTCCAGTCAGCACCAATTCCATGAGCCGCTGAAACGTCGCCGGTGCCGCATTCAAGCCCATAGGCAACCGATTAAATTCAAAGAAACCTTGCGGCGTGCGGAATGCCGTTTTTGCCTTCGACTCATCGTCGAGGGGAAGCTGCCAGAACCCCGAGGACAAGTCAAGGGTAGAAAAAAACTTAGCACCCGATAAAGCGTCCAACGAATCATCCATCCTCGGTAAGGGGTATGCATCCGCCACCGAAATTTTGTTTAACCGGCGGAAATCAACACAAAATCTTGTACCGCCATCTTTCTTCTTTACCAGAACGACGGGCGCGGCCCAGGGGCTGTTGGACGGCGAAATGATGTCCGCCGCCAACAATTCATTTACCGCTCCGCGCACGTGATCCCTTTCCGCCGGGCTCATGCGATGAGGGTGCATAGAGATGGGAGGCATCGCACCGGTGTCAATATGGTGCGACAAAAGCGACGTGCGGCCGAGGTCCAAATTATTTTTACTGAAAACATCAGTGTACTGTATCAATAATGAACGCAGGGCGTTCCTTTGTTCGTTCGACAAGGAAGAATTTTCTCCGCACAAATCTGCGATCCAACGTTCTTGAGAGTGATCGTGTGGGGGCCTACCAGCGGGCATTCGTGCGCGCGGCGCTGTGTCGCAAGAGGCGAAGTCGGTAGTGGCGTGAGCCAACACCGACCCCTCTGGAACAATAACGCGGTCAGGTCCCCCATTTAACACCTGTATAAAAGGTGCTTGACCCGGTCGTACGATCGTTTGCGCCGCCGCTAAAGAAAATGATTTAGATGCCGAATTAGATGGGGATAGCAGCACGCCTTCTGCACCCTTCCCCATTCGAAAGGGTTTACGGTAACGCAACGGTATCAACATCTGTGCTCCCGGCGGTACTTCTACCGTAGCAGCAACAACGGCAGTGACTGCGTTACCTGTAGGCGCGCTGTCCAACAAGGAAGGCAGGAACGCCATACGACGACCCCCCGGCATTTCTAAACAGTCCTGGTCGACTCGTATTTTCAGCGGCATCCGACGCAGGAAATCAGTACCGAGTAAGCATGGAACAGCTAGCGAGCGAGAGATTAACACAGGTCCTGCGGCGGTAATATTACCGATAGCGATGCTCACATCCACCTGGCCACAGATACCCATGCTTCCCCCATTCGCGGCGACACACGCATCATTAACCCTACTTATCTGCGACGCAGGGATGGACAACAGATGGAAAATAACATCAGAAATGATGGTGGCCGACGCGCCCGTGTCCACCAAGATGCGCACATCAACGCCGTCGATGGTACCTCGTACCGTCGACGAGCCCGAAGCCGCAGCTACCACCCTGCGAGCCAATTTTTTCCACTGCGTAGCAGAGCGCGTAACTGTAGCGGGGGAAGTAAATTTTTCCCGAGGAGTGTGAGAATGAGTGCGAATGGATGGGTGATGTGACAGGACCTGCCGGGTGTCCGATGTGTGCCGACTCGCCCGAGGTTGTTGCGGCTCCGCGGCAGGTGGAGGAGATGGAGGTCCCCTCGTCGGAGGAGGCGACAGCAGAGGCCGACAGCGGCAGTCACGGGCGAAATGGCCCCGTCTGCCACACTTGAAGCAAGCCGCCGACGTCGGCCGGCGGTCGGACGACCCGGCCCTTGCACGCGGACGGCCCATGTAGTTGCCACGCTGGTCGCGCAGCCGCCGTCCCGGACTCTCGTGCGAAACAGCAGCAGCCAGCATGTCGTCGTCGCCCGAGTCGTCGGAGCAGTGGACCACTAGTCGTGGAGACCACCCCAAAGGTGGCCCGTCGATCTCCGGTTTCCCCGTCCACGCCGCCATCTGGTCCCAACGCCTGATATTAAATTTTGCGTCCAGGCAGCGCGCCACCCATCGCGATGTAAGTGGTTCGTGGCCGCACACTGGCAGCGAAATCTTGAGTTCCTGAGCCAACTCCAGCATACGGGAGAGGATGAGAGGATCCAAATGGTCGGCCGTCGCGTCGGGGTAGGCAGCCATGGCCAGCGCCATCAATGCCCCCCGATAGGCCAACGGCGATTCTTCCGATGCTCGGCGACGTAACATAAATTTTCTGGTGGCTGACGTCAGTGGGTCATAGAATTCCGCCATCTCCACGAACGCGTCCCGCAGTGTCTTCTTCTTGGCCGCCGGAATGGAACGGAAGACCCCCAGAGAAACATCGTCGAGCAGTGTAGGTAGCGCTCCCAGTGCTTCCTCCTCCGTCCAATTGACGGATCTAAAAGCTGATTCAAAGCGCCATGTGAAAGCACTCCAATCACCTCCGGCGATGAATTCTTTGATTTGTGGAAGGCGATGTCCGCGGTGGCAAGCGCGCGCCGCGGGCGTCTCCGACTGGCGTTCCCGCTCTCCACCCGTATCAGACAAAATGGCGGCCGGCGGCCGCGTGGCGGTAGGCGCGCCTAAAATGGCGGCCGACGGCTCCGGCGCAGCTGCTCCACCCAGAATGACGGCGTCCTCCCGCGTAGCAGAAGGAATGGCGGACGCAGGTTCCTTCACCGGACTCCTTCCCACGGCGTCCAGTTGATCGGCAATCTGGCGGCCCGCGGCTGGTGAGGATGCCACGGCGGTCACCAGACTAAGCAGAATGGCGCGTAATGATTCGATCTGCTCCGCCATCAGCCGCCACTCGTCTTTTGTTCCTGCAGCGGTTGCATCTGCCGTCGGTCGACGCTGAGAGACGTCGAGAGGAACATCTTCAACAGGCGGCATAGGGGCTGTAGCTCCCAACAGCTCATCTTCATCCGTCTCGACTTCCTCCTCCGATAGAGGCACAGGCAGGTTCTTTTTTCTGGGGTGCTTGGACATCTTGACGATCGTCCAAACAGTCGCAGAAGTACTTCTGACACCAATGTAATAATTCTCCGGAGACGGATTCGGAATCAGTCCTCTTTATTTTCACTTGACGGTACACTTGCTCCCACACGCTCCGTTGCTGGCAGACAACGTAGCGTCAGCGGACTCCCACCAGCTCCCACCGCGCACGTGGCACCCGGAGCCCCGTACGCGTGTGGCTCTCGCCCCCGTTCAGTTCCCAGACCCCTCCTCGATCCTTCCTCTCTCTCCCTCTTAATCCCTTCGTCACGTGGTCCTCCCAGCCAATCCTCCATGGACAATCTCGACCGTTCTCGATGGTTCCCTGTCAATCCCGGGACCACGCCTCTTACCCGGATACCCATTGGCTGGGGTCCCAATTGGCTGGGCCAATCACTCCTGCTGACATGCCGTGATCACGCCGGCCCCACACTCCCTATCTCAACCCTTATTGGCTACAAGCAGGACCGGCAAGCCAATCCCCCACGTGAACCCACGATAGCTGTTATTACACATACTATCGTTAGGCATTTTAATGACAAACTTTTGTCATAATTCCAATGTATCACAATTTTACTTTCATTGTATTTGCTGGGGGATCCCCCCCCCCCCCCCAATTTTATTGCAGTTCGTGTAGGCAATTAGATAGGCAGGGTGTCACAGTGTTAACACAGATTAGACGTTCTGGGTTCGATTCTTTACTCAGGTTCCTTTTTGTGTGGGGTTTGTGTGTTACCCTCTTCTCTTGGATGGGTTTCGACTGGGTTCGCCTCTTTCCTCCTATACCAAATATATATCTTCTTCTTCTATCTATATAAAAGTAAAAAATTGTGGGTTTGTGGGTTTGTGTGTGGTCGCGCGCTTTGCTCTCCAACGGTGGGGTTTATGTAAAAAAGAAATAGCCAGGTACCACGCCATAAGCAAGCGCTATTCCTTTTTCACATCCGTCAACTTTTAATTAGTTTAATTAGCGATTTAGTGCGATTTTTGTGCGCTTCAATTATATAGAATTATTTATTACGCCTGCACGACCGTACCAACTCACGCGCCTTTGGTGGGGGGGCAGCCCATGTCAAGTCACACGCCTTTGGTGGGAGTGAGGGGGACATTTTCTTCCGCGTTAAAAATGCTGTAAAAGTACACTAAACGCTCAGGTAAATTCTTACCACTATAGGCCCTAGATATTACTGCAGAACAGCCGGGAACATCGTGGCTGCGAGGGGGGGGGGGGCAATGGTAGCAGCCCATCCCCAGCCTGCCAAGGTGCCACCTCGGCAGGCTGGGCAATATAGGCAAGGCCAGAGGCTCTGCACGGGACTACGCCTCGCCACATTGGCCCCACAGGCATAGCTTCTCTCTGCCTTCTACAGGCACAGCTTCTCTCTGCCTTCCACAGGCACAGCATCTCTCTGCCTTCCACCGATCACCTGCACCCACTCCCCTCTCACCCTCCCTCCCTTGCCCCCCCTTTTTTCTTCCCTAGCTCTGCCCACTTGCCCTTGGGTTGGGCCCACCACAACCCTATATAAACTCTTGTTGTCAGCAGCTCTTTCTCCTGCGGCTGTCCTGCTGTATCAGTGCCACCTGATGAAGGTCGCTTGTGTTGCGATCAAAACGTCGTGATTTGTTTTATATTATTTTTAAACTACGTGACTTTACCGAAAGAAAAAAAAGAGTATGAATCACCTAGCAGAGGAGAAAAGAGCGTGACCAGCGCAACTGATAAAGAGTGTCGGCGCTGGCGACCAGCGGACGATCTGTGAGCACTATCGGGCACCGCCGAAGGCGAGCATCGTGCCGACTCAACAATCATCCGGCAGTGGAGAAGCCTGGAGCTGCCACCAAGCGAGAGAGAAATAGAGCGCCGTGTGTATGACACGCCCACACACACATCGCCCAGCAGGGAACCGAGGTATTCTCGGTACAAGGGATGCCCCAACTCGGCGCTCGCTTAACTCAAAGAGTTGAGCACAAAGTGAACACACACAAAACGCACATACAGCGAGGGAAAAAAGTATTTGATCCCCTGCTGATTTTGTACGTTTGCCCACTTGACAAAGAAATGATCAGTCTATAATTTTAATGTTAGGTTTATTTGAACAGTGAGAGACAGAATAACAACAGAATCCAGAAAAACGCATGTCAAAAATGTTATAGATTGATTTGCATTTTAATGAGGGAAATAAGTATTTGACCCCCTCTCAATCAGAAAGATTTCTAGCTCCCAGTTGTCTTTTATCCAGGTAATGAGCTGAGATTAGGAGCACACTCTTAAAGGGAGTGCTCCTAATCTCAGTTTGTTACCTGTATAAAAGACACCTGTTCACAGAAGCAATCAATCAATCAATCAGATTCCAAACTCTCCACCATGGTCAAGACCAAAGAGCTCTCCAAGGATGTCAGGAACAAGATTGTAGACCTACACAAGGCTGGAATGGGCTACAAGACCATCGCCAAGCAGCTTGGTGAGAAGGTGACAACAGTTGGTGCGATTATTCGCAAATAGAAGAAACACAAAAGAACTGTCAATCTCCCTTGGCCTGGGGTTCCATGCAAGATCTCACCTCGTGGAGTTGCAACGATCATGAGAACGGTGAGGAATCAGCCCATAACTACACGGGAGGATCTTGTCAATGATATCAAGCTAGCTGGGACCATAGTCACCAAGAAAACAGTTGGTAACACTACGCCGTGAAGGACTGAAATCCTGCAGCGCTCGCAAGATCCCCCTGCTCAAGAAAGCACATACACATGCCCGTCTGAAGTTTGCCAATGAACATCTGAATGATTCAGAGGACAACTGGGTGAAAGTATTGTGGTCAGATGAGACCAAAATGGAGCTCTTTGGCATCAAATCAACTCGCCGTGTTTGGAGGAGAAGGAATGCTGCCTATGACCCCAAGAACACCATCTCCACCGTCAAACATGGAGGTGGAAACATTATGCTTTGGGGTTTTTTTTCTGCTAAGGGGACAGGGCAACTTCCCCGCATCAAAGGGACGATGGACGGGGCCATGTACCGTCAAATCTTGGGTGAGAACCTCCTTCCCTCAGCCAGGGCATTGCAAATGGGTCGTGGATGGGTATTCCAGCATGATAATGACCCAAAACACACGGCCAAGGCAACAAAGGAGTGGCTCAAGAAGAAGCACATTAAGGTCCTGGAGTGGCCTAGCCAGTTTCCAGACCTTAATTCCATAGAAAATCTGTGGAGGGAGCTGAATGTTCGAGTTGCCAAACGTCAGCCTCGAAACCTTAATGACTTGGAGAAGATCTGCAAAGGGGAGTGGGACAAAATCCCTCCTGAGATGTTTGCAAACCTGGTGGCCAACCACAAGAAACGTCTGACCTCTGATTGCCAACAAGGGTTTTGCCACCAAGTACTAAGTCAGGTTTTGCAGAGGGGTCAAATACTTATTTCCCTCATTAAAATGCAAATCAATTTATTACATTTTTGACATGTGTTTTTCTGGATTTTTTTGTTGGTATTCTGTCTCTCACTGTTGAAGTAAACCTACCATTAAAATTATAGACTGATAATTTCTTTGTCAGTGGGCAAACGTACAAAATCAGCAGGGGATCAAATACTTTTTTTCCCTCACTGTATATGCGGGAAAATATGGTATATAAATGGAAATAATAATAGGTTATTAGAAACACATTTTCTTATCCCTCTCATTTTTCTTCAAGTAATCTTAAACATCAGGACATCTTTGTTGTTATGATTATAACAAGGCAAATTAACGCTATCACGACAATCAGCGCCATAAAATTCCATCCCGCTTCAGGTTTCCCTCCTTCGTTCTCGCCTTCGCTTTTGTCAAATTCATGTTTGACTTCTTCATTCGCGTCTTCATCTACAAACAACACCAACAAAACATCGAAGAATGTTATAAATTAGTTGTCGTGTTTATATTACGCCTGTGACCAAAACTTACAAATGTATATGTTTAATGTAATAAATCCTAGACCACTGCAACCGTTTAAAGAAGTATTTTCATTGGTGCGTGTTCACGTTGAGACATCTCCACGTGTGATCTCCTCATGATAGGAGTGCCTGTGTCTGTGTCTCTGCTTGTCAGTGCTGACAAGCAGAGACATGGGGGGGGGGTGTCCTTGTCTTTGCCTCTGCTTATTAGGGCAGTACTGCCATCTAGTGCTATGAAGACAGGCGCCACACGGTAGCTGTGAATGAGAGTTGAGGCTGTCAGGTGGAGGCTGAGGAGCCAAGATATAGGCCAGAAATGGGCAAAGTACGGCCCGCGGGCCGTATACGGCCCGTTGGGCTTTTTAATCCTGCCCGCCGAACTTGTCCAAATATTATTATTAAATACAATTTTACCTTCCTCCTGTAATGCCCCCATTTCCCCATTAAATGGCACATTCTATGCAATTCAACAAAACAAACAAAACCTAACTCCGAGTTCTCTCCGAATTTCACGAGTCCGTTCTAGACCCCAGAGTTTTTTAAAATAGTTTTAAGCACAGAAAACTTAATTAAAGTTTGAAAAATCATTAATTATACAAACTTTTCAATAATTTCCTTCTTCACTTCGATTTAAATTTTCTTTAAAAACTTCTTCTCACCAACATTACCACTCATTACCACTTTCTCCGAAGGCAAGTTTGTAAAAGAATACATGGTACAGACAGCAGACATCTTGTGTCCGGAGATCAAAAGCTAATTTTCAAACGTCAGTTTATCACGTAGGACTGTGACTCGCCGTGTGGAACTGATTGATAAAAATATAACCAGTAAATTAAACAAAAAGTCTGATTCCTTTGAATTATATTCACTAGCACTGGATGAAAGTACGGACGTAAAATACACTGCTCAGCTCCTCATTTTTATCCGAGGCATTGGCGATAGTTTTGCGATAACAGAGGAGTTTTTGACCATGCGCGGGGAGATGACTTGTATAACCAGGTATCTGCTGTCATCGAAAGAATGACGCTACCTCGGAGTAAACTTGTCAATGTCACAACGGATGGATCGCCAAATTTAACTGGAAAAAATGTTGGGCTGCTGAAAAGAATCCAGGATAAAGTGAAAGAGGAAAATCCTGTCCAGGATCTTATTTTCCTTCACTGCATCATCCATCAGGAATCCCTGTGTAAGTCTGTATTACAGCTTAATCATGTCGTGAATCCAGTCGTAAAACGTGTGAACTTTATACGAGCAAGGGGACTTCAGCACCGTCAGTTTATTACGTTCCTGGAGGAAACTGATGCGGATCATCAGGACTTGCTGTACCACTCTCGTGTCCGCTGGTTAAGTTTGGGGAAAGTGTTACAACGAGTGTGGGAGCTGAAAGAGGACATCATCGCATTTTTGGAGTTGATGGGGAAATCTGACGAATTCCCTGAGCTAAGCGACAAGAACTGGCTTAGTGACTTTGCGTTTGCTGTGGACATATTTTCACACATGAATGAGCTGAATGTCAAACTGCAGGGGAAAGATCAGTTTGTTCACGACATGTACAAACATGTGAAAGCCTTCAAATACAAGCTCACTTTGTTCTCCGGACAAATTGCAAACAAATCTTTCGCTCATTTCCCCACACTTGCCATGCAGGAAGAGGCACCGCGAAACGCAAAAAAATACAGCAAATCGCTTGAGGACCTGTACGGAGAATTCTGCCGTAGGTTCTCTGATTTCGAAAACATTGAACATTCACTTCAGCTGGTGTCCTGTCCCTTGTCACAAAAACCTGAAACAGCACCACAGGAGCTGCAGTTGGAACTGATAGATCTTCAGTCTGACTCCGTCCTAAAGGAGAAGTTCAACTCTGTTAAACTGAATGACTTTTATGCTTCACTTAATAGAGCCACGTTTCCAAACCTCCAGACGACTGCACAGAAGATACTGACTTTGTTTGGCTCGACTTATGTGTGTGAGCAGACATTCAGCGTCATGAACGCCAACAAAGCCCGTCACAGATCAAAGTTAACGGATCAGCACCTCAGATGTATCCTGAGAATTGCTACAACCAAAATAAATCCAGACTTGGATGCACTGGCAAAAATGGGAGATCAACAACACTGTTCCCACTGAAACTGAAAGTGATGATCTGTTGCTGCAGCGAGGTTGGAGCCAAATCTCCATCACACAGCCTGCGTGGCTGCTCTAACCTGTTAATGTAGATATTAAAGAAGTTCAAGTGAAGTAATTGGTTTGGGCGCAGGCCTCAGATGTTTTCATGATGTTTCATTAGTCACGTTACGACATGTTTTTGTATTGTTCATGTTCGTGCAATTTGTTAAATTTCCTTGCAAATAAATGCTTTGCTACCTGTTAAAGGCCAAATCCTTTCATGTAATGATTTTTACATGTCATTTATATTAGTTCACACAAACACTCCATCCATCCGTTCCTGGCTCGGCCCCTCTGTCAATTTTAGAGCCCATTGTGGCCCGCGAGTGAAAAAGTTTGCCCACCCCTGGTATAGGCTGAGCCGATTTTTTGTTTGCCGGGAGGGGGCTGTGTGCAGGAAAATAACCTCTCAGTGAAACTAAACGCCTATTCAGCTGAATGCGTCTATACACTTGGTGTAGTGTATTTATGTGTAGTGTGCGTGCAATGTATGTGCAGGGTATATGTGTTTGTGCAGCTTTTGTGTATTCTGTGTGACTCTTCGTGTGTGTCTGTGCGGGGAGTGGTACCGTAGTGGTGAGCACACTGTGTTACGAGCCCGGCCATCCGAGTTCAATTCCCACTCACAACCAATAACAGTGGAGAATATTTTAATCGGTCCTGGACCTCTCCAAATTCGAATTAGCCTCAAATGAGTACCTGGTGCGGTGTGTAAACATTGCCACCCTGGAAAAACAGGCAGCCGTGCGTGGTGGCTGGCCACTCACCCCTTTATGTGCTGTGTCCCGTGACCTTCTTCATAGGTGCTCATTAACAGCATTGCCACAACATGCTATTGAAGGCTATGCGGGGGTTTTGTTTGCGTTTAGTTTGTGTAATCTGTGGTTGCCTATGTTTGTGTGTATGTACAGCATCTGTTTGTGTAGCATATGCGGCTGTGTCTCTAACCTGTGTGTGTGTGAGGTTGGCCACCCACAACCCCCTTGTGTGCCGTGCCAGCCTTCATCGGTACAACTCGCTTACAGCACGTGCCTCAAAAGTCTGTTAAATGCTATAGAGGGGGATCTTTGCTTTTTGTGGTGGCTGAGTGTGTGGAGGGAGGGGTGGCATGGATAACAATAGAATGTCCCTCGTCCCCCTACATTATTATAACCAAGTGGGTTACGTTCTATTTCACCACTTTTTATAACGCCCTCTGTGTCAATCTCTTCACGGCCAGAGTTCTCGACCCCGAGGCGTCCCGAGTTGACATCGCGCCCTGGAGCAGAGCGAGGCCGCTAGAGGGGTGCGCAATGTGCACGGACATCGCGATGTAATTCACATCCTATGCTGGCCGCCGCACTCAGTCATGGAATTAGCCAAACACAACACCAAGAGTGCACTTTGTTTACCGAGGAGGGTCTCGCTGAGTTTGATGACATGTCCTGCAGGAGGGTCCTGCCACATTGGGATGCGAGGCCATGAATCCCATTGATGAGATGCTGGCTTCGTGGGGGAGGAAGCCGGAGAACCTGGAGAAAACCGCCATGCTGTATACGAGGGAGTGACACCCAAAACTCCACACAGATAAATTCAATCCAGAGGCAGATCAGATTCACCGCATCGTCTGTGGACTGAACAATTTGCTGTACTGCCATCCCCTGGTCATCTCACAACCCCACGGTGGTCAATCATTACATTCTATTTTCCTCCGGCCAAAGTAAATTCCTTGTCTGTGCGAACTTTCATGGCGAATAAAACCCTTTCTGATTCTGATTCTGATCTAACCAGGCTCACAACTGATTTGCTTCCAAGCATGTTCAACGGGTCCCCACTTGTTCACATGAAGTTGCAGGGCTTCCTACCTAGGTGATATGGAGACCTGGGTGATATAGAGACCTGGGGGATATGGAGACCTGGGTGATTATAGAGACCTGGGTGATATCAAGATTTAGGTGAAAGAGACTTGAGTGATATAGAAACCTGGGTGATATGGAGATCCTCAGGGATGATGTGTGGCGTATGTAGACCCGCTCTGTAACGCGTGTGTATCTTCTCACGTGATCTTTGATAAACGAAAGCTATGAGCTTCTGAATCCGCACAGCGTAGCGTGCACGACCTCCGCTTGAGGTCAGCACTCCTCTTTATCCAGGTTACTCAACGTTAAGTTTGTACTCAGCGCGATGGCGAGATGTTATCTCCCTCGTATGGTATTCAGGAAGTTGTGGATTCGGTCCTGACACTAACGCCTGCATATGTGGGGTTTGCATGTTTTCCCCATCGTTGTGTGGAGTTTTCTCCGGGTCTTCCGGTTTTTCGCTCCATATTTAGAATCAACATCACGCATATAGGGTATTTGGCTGCTATACATTTCTACATAATGAACCACTTAGTTGAACTATCATTTGTGGCCAGTTCGCTTCTGAAAAAAAAGATATAGCTCAGCGGTCTTTACTTGGTCAAGTAATATATTTGAATGTTTTTTTAAGCCACACGCCCCAATGCTATGCCACCTCACTTAAACAAAGGACACCAGCCTACCCAGCAGTGCCTTTCTGGATCATTGTGTTTGGAATGAATGATGTTGACAGAGATCAGTGTAGAATGCAGAGAGACTCACACACGAGACCCATGAGTTTCGTCTTCACTCCTCCTATCGAGATGACCCCCGTGAGCGCTTGGTGACTGAATGTGGGAGGAGGGGCATCTTGGATCCCCTGCAAGTCCGAGCTCCTGCACTCACACAGCACGAGAAACGGAGTCCATAGTGGGTGGAGTCCCTCCACTTACACAGCATGGCACACGGGGAGTGAAAGGGCATGAGGAAACGGCTCCCCAAGTTCACTGCCTATTCAACACTGCTAAAATATCCTGAAGCAAAGCATTGGAGTTGGATACAACTGCATTTGAAAATTTTATTTGTAAATTTTATCCGAATCCCTGTGTCGATACTTAAATTTTAATGGACTATTTCATTGGTGTGGTCTGGGTCTGTTTTATTGTTGTGTAGTGTTGTACAGACGGACTCTTCAACGTCTTTTGTAGCACACACTTTTATTCGTTTATTTAACACAGTCCCTATGCACTGAGGGGTATACGGTCCCCTCACCCGTTACACTCAGAACGTACAAGCCCCCGTACCCTACAGGCTACTTAATATCCCGCTCTTCCAGTGTCCTCTGGCGGGACCTAGGGAGATGTCTCCCGACCACTGGTTACACTGAACCCTAGCCCTGATAAGGGCTGGAGGGCTTGGTCCAGGGTCCTAGGCTTCTTCCGCCGTCTTGGGTCTTCGTGTCGTTTCAACTCCCCGAGAGCTCTGAGCGCTCTGGCTTTATACCTGCTCGTGGCCGGGTTGTCCAATCCCCGGCCACCTTGTGGAACCCTGTGATTGGTCGTTCCCAATATGGTTTTCGATCCCAATTCACCCTATCTGACCCTGACCGTTTGGTCACGCGGGAAAACCTTGTTTACGGTCAGCTCTCACAGCTTGTGAGACCCTCTTCTTAGGTTTTTTCGGTAAAGTCACGTAGAAAGTAAAATAAAATAAAAACAAAAATCACGACGTTTCGGAGGCAACACAAGTCTCCGTCATCAGGTGGGACCGTCACAGCCAGATTAGCTGTATCAAGTGAGGCAATGATTCAAGATGTAATCCCTTAAAAGCGAGTTGAGGGGGGAGGGAGAGGGAGGGGGGAGCTCATCAGACTATGGTAGCCAATGAAATGAACGTATCGGGAGGGAGGGGGGGCGAGGCCAAAAGGGTGGGCGATGGACGTGGAAGCGCTTGTGCGCAAGCGGCCAATTACTGCACACGCCAACACAATAGAGCGATTGTGCGCAAGCGGCCAGCCACTGCACCCGCCAACACAATGGGCAGAGAGGAGGAGGGGAGGTCTAATACAGGGATTACATCTTGAATCATTGCCTCACTTGATACAGCTAATCTGGCTGTGACGGTCCCACCTGATGACGGAGACTTGTGTTGCCTCCGAAACGTCGTGATTTTTGTTTTTATTTTATTTTACTTTCTACGTGACTTTACCGAAAAAACCTAAGAAGATGATTCCTTGCAGTCACGAAAGCTTCAAATCTAGAATTGTGAGACCCTGACCGTTAGTTTGAGCGGGAAAACCTTGTTAACGATTTGCTCTCCGAGTTTGTGAATATCGAGTGGGTAACTCTACTACATCACCCTCCCCTTCGGAAGCCTCAGCCGTCCCGGCTGTTACAAGCAGAAAATCCCCATCAATGAATCAAAGTGTGTGTGTGCCACAACCAACAAGAACAGGAACATCCAACAAGAACAGGAACATCCAACAAGAACAGGAACACCCCCCCCATCAACAACGCAACATATGTACATGGTCAGAACCAATAACAAATAACGACATTCGCGACGCACAACGCATGCAGCATTCAGCTGCCGCAAAAAAAACGATGGGCAATCAAGAAAAGCGACGCGATCTAGCCCGTGTGTATTTCGCTGGCCCGTCGTAGGGGATGGGTGCCCCTTTCCGGGCTGCAGGCTGACCAGGCGTCCTGGCAAAACTGTCAGCAGGGGCAGGAGGCCTCTCTGCGTGGACCCTTGGAGCAGACGGGTCGGGCAGCCTGGCAAACATGTTGGGCGGGTCAGGCATCCTGGTAAACATGTTGGGCGGGTCAGGCATTTTGGCAAACATGTTGGGTGGGTCAGAAGGTCTCTTTGCAGAGACTCTTGTTGTAGACGGGTCAGGCATCCTGGCAAACATGTTGGGCGGCTCACGGGGCCTTCGTGCAGAGACTCGTGGCTCGCACGGCTCCCTCAGTCCCGCATCATCTGTGGGAGGAATGAGACGTCTGCGCTGTGGATTAGGTACCAACGGGGCGACATCCAGCTCGTCGGGCATATCACACGCTCGGCCCTCGTGTTTTGAGTGTGACGCAGAGCCGCGCGGAGCAATAAATGGCTTCAGACGAGAGGGGTGCACGAACCAGCGCCGTCGTCCCCAACGTATCTTAACACACTGTGGGCGCATTACCTGGACCACCTCAACCGGACCTCGCCATGGTTTTAGGAGTTTAGCCGATGTGGACACCGGCACCTGGGGGCAATGAAGCCACGCCATATCACCTGGAGCCCACTGATGCACGGACGTGCGAGGGGCCTGCAACCTCGAATTTGCCCGCTGGCGGGAAGCAGAATTTTCAATCGCCGCATCACGAGCCTCAGACAGCTTTTGCAGGTTGAACCGCAAATGGTCAGTGAGCTTCGATGACTGTGGGAGCTGCTCTATCCCAAGCCGCACATCAGCGGGGGGAATGGCCTCCCTGCCATACATTAGGAAAAATGGGGAGAACCCTGTCGCTGCATGTGGCGCCATGCGGTAAGCAGCGAGGACCCCTGGGATCTGCAGGTCCCAGTCTACGTGGGATTCGTCAACCTGATGGCATAGCATAGAGGTGAGGGTTCTATGCAACCGCTCCACCATGCCATCTGTTTGGGGGTGATAGGGCGAAGTGCGCACCTTCTTAGTGCCCAACAGGCGGCATACCTCACTCAGCAGGGTACTTGAAAAATTTCTTCCCTGGTCGGTCAGCAACCGTTCTGGAGCGCCCTTGTCCAGCACATAGCCTTGAACAAAGGCGTCCACCACGGCTGCTGCCGACTGGTTGGAGAGGGCCCAGGCCATAGGCCACCGTGTAAAATACTCCACCCCAACCAGAAGGTACTTGTTACCACGAGGCGTCGTAGGGAAAGGCCCCAAAATGTCGAGAGCAACCAGCTCGTTCACACGGGATACCGTGATGGGCTGCAGCGGTGGGCATGCCGGCTTCGCTGGAGGTTTACGTTGCGCACATTGGGTGCAGCCCGTTAAAATATCAGTTACGTCGCGGAGCATGCCCGGCCAGTAAAATTGTAGTTTTAGCAAGCCAATGGTTTTGTGCACACCCAGGTGCGACAATCGCTCGTGTGCTGCGCACACAGCCGAACACCGCAAAGCCGATGGCACTACAATTTTGTACTGGCAAGAATCAGCATCCCAATGCATGAGCAGACCGCGGCGCATGGCAAAAGAGTTTTATTTACTTGAATGTGAGGACGAATCACATGCGCGACGACGCAAAGGCAACAATGACGCGTCGTTCATTTGGTGCCGACCCCATTCATCCAACGTTATCCCCAGCAAGTCGTCACTTGCTGGCGGATTTTGGTGGTCCACACCCGGCGCAGGATCGGAAGGAAGGGCAGCAGAAACCGTTTCAGGAGGTGCAACCGGGCGTACTATTTGCGGTTTGCACCGGCCAGAACCCGTGAAACAGGCGCATTGTTCTGACGGGAGGCGAGATAGCGCGTCCGCATTACTGTGCTGTGTACCCTTACGGTAAATCACCATAAAATTGTAGTCCTGGAGGACTTCAAGCCATCGGGAGAGCTGGCCAGACGGTTGGTCAATGCGCAAAGCGTATTGTAACGCAGAGTGATCGGAGCGCACGGTAAACCGTTGACCGTACAGGTATGGCCTGTATTGTTGTATAAAGTAAACAATGGCCAGCAGCTCGCGTCGGGTTACGCAATAACGTTGCTCTGCAGGGGACAAAACCCTGCTTCCATAGGCAACCACCCTCTCAACGCCATCAACGATTTGGGACAGCACCCCGCCGATCCCGGTGTTACTGGCATCGGTGTCCAGAATAAATGGCTTTGCAAAATCGGGGTAAGCCAGGGGCGGTGCTGCTACAAGAGCATTCCGTAAGGAGTCAAATGCGGCCTGTTCCGCGTCTCCCCAATGAAATTTCAGCCCTTTCGCTGTAAGAGCGTGTAGTGGCTTGGCGATTGTAGCAAAACCAGCCACAAAACGTCGGTAGTACGACGCGAACCCGATAAAACTGCGAACATCCCCAGCAGAGGTGGGGGTAGGCCATTGGCTGACACATTTAGTCTTTTCAGGGTCTGTGGAAATACCCGAGCGGCTGACTATGTGGCCTAGATAGCGCACAGACTCACGCAGAAGGTGGCACTTCTGTGGTTTGAATTTAAGGTCCGCAGCTCGCATCTTTTCGAAAACAGCGCGCAACCGTTCAATGTGTTCGTTGAACGTGCGCCAAAGACGATAACGTCATCAAGATAGATAAGGCATGAGTCCCACTGGAGCCCAGCGAGGACCAGCTCCATGAGCCTCTGAAACGTCGCTGGAGCCGAGTGGAGCCCCATGGGCAATCTATTAAACTCGAAAAGGCCCTGTGGTGTCCGAAAAGCAGTCTTTGGCTTTGATGCTTCGTCGAGGGGGAGTTGCCAAAACCCTGACAGAAGGTCCAAAGTGGAAAAATAACGCGCCCCTGCCAGAGCATCCAATGACTTATCCATACGTGGAAGAGGATATGCGTCAGCCACAGAAATTTTATTTAGGCGCCGAAAATCTACACAGAATCGAAGACTGCCATCGTGCTTTTTGACCAGCACTATCGGGGCACTCCAGGGGCTGTTGGAAGGAGAAATGATATCAGCCGCCAGCATGTCGTCAACTGCCCATTTAACATGCTGTTTCTCCGCAGGGCTGAGCCGAAACGGGTTTTGGCGGATAGGGGCAGCGTCACCAGTGTCAATGTGGTGACGCAGCAGCTTGGTGCAGCCAATATCAAATTGTGATTTGCTGAACACATCCGAAAATTCCCGCAAAAGAGCCCGCAATTTACTCTGCTGTGACCCGGATAAATCGCCGGCATCCGCGCAGAGAGCGTCAATCCATCCCTCGTCAACGTTATGAGGGAGAGGCTGCTGACTGTTCGCTACGTGTCCGACAACCCCGGTCCCCAGGGGCGCCACTGTCGCATGAGCGAGCACTGTCCCCTGTGGAATGACGGTGTCTGACAGACCGACATTCAAAACTTGTATAAATGGCTCCCTGTCGCCCGCTACAAGAGTCTGTGCGGCCACCAACGAAAGGCTGTTAACTGCTGTGTTGGAGGGTCCCAATAAAATGCCATTTACCGAGGCGGTGGGAGCAAGCGGTTTCTTTAACCGTAAGGGTACGAGCATTTGTGCCCCTGGCGGAATGCGTACAGCGCAAGCCGCAAAAGCCTGTACGGAAGCATTTTCCGTCCGTGAATGCGTGGCCGCGGTTAAAAATGCCATCCGGCGGCCCGAGGGAAGTTCAATACATCCCTGATCGATAAGGATTTTAATGGGCATTTTGGCAAAAAAATCAGTTCCCAGAAGGCACGGCACCGCAAGGGAAGAAGACACAAAAACAGGTCCGGCCAATTTAATATCGCCAATGGCAATTTGAGCCCGAATTTGCCCGAGAATCCCTAGGGAACTTCCATTAGCGGTGAAAAACGGAATGGAAACCTTTTCCAATGAACGACATCGGCCGGGCAGTATGTTGTAAATTAACTCGGAGATGATAGTGGCCGATGCACCGGTATCGACAAGCACGCGCACTTCCACCCCCTCGATCGAACCAACAACCACCGAGGAACCCGCCGTTGCTGCAACCACTCTATGGGCCAGCTCTGACCACTGCCCGGGTCGCAGTGGTCGCGAAGAGTCGGCCAAACGCCGCGTGTCATACGCCGTGTTCCGAGCGGAGTCAATGGTGTGTTGTGGTGTGTATGAGGGCCGAGCGTGCGGGGTGCCGCGACTTGCCTGGTTATGCTGCGCTGCTCTGGAAGCTCTGTAGTCCCGGTCTCGGGATCCGGCGGAGCGGCGGCGAGGTGCACGGCAGTCGGAAAAAAAGTGGCCTCGGCGGCCACAGTTGAAACACGTCGCGTCGCCGCGGGGGAAGGGCCGTCCCCGCTCCCAGTCGTTGCGGCGACTGGTGCGATCCGGTGATTGCTGGGGCGTCGCGCTGAACGTCGAGAAGACTCGATCAGGAGAGCGAGCGTTGTCCCTGCTGGCAGGCACCGATGTCGTAGCCGATGCGGTGATGGTCTCGTCCTGGTCCAGCATTAAGTGAGCATGAATGCTCCGGGCAGCTCGCAGTGAGCACATTTCCTCGTCATCCACGGCCTGGATGACAAGGCGCAGCCCCCTCGCCATCTCCAGCAGCTTCTGAAGGACGAGTGCGTCGATAGCCTCATCGTCCATGCGGGGGTAAGCCGCTCTTGCCATGGCGAGTAGCGCGGTGCGGAACGCCAATGGCGACTCCCTTGGCTTGCACCGTCTTTCGTAGAACTGGTGGCGTGTGGCGGAAGGAGGTCCGTAGACATCAGACAGCCGCTGAAGTGCTGCTTGTAGTGTCGCCCTTTGTCGCTTGGGAATGGAGATGAGTGCAGCGAGAGAGTCATCGTCCAAGGTGGCTGGCAGTGCACGAAGTGCTTGTGCATCCGACCAGCCCACCATCTCCTGATGGCTGAGGAAGCGACGTTGAAATGCCGCATGCATGCAGCAGCTGGGCGAGGCGGGCGTGAGCAGCGTGGGTGCCGTCGCTCGCGGCGATCGGCTGCACAGCTGGTGGTGGGGCGGCTGGCAACACGCCAACATCTTCAGCGCCGCCCGCAGCACCCACAGGTGAGTCGGAGCTTGCATCATCGGGACTTCGCGTGCGGTTCGTTCGTCTTGTCTCCATCTTCTGACGCCACTGTAGTGTTGTACAGACGGACTCTTCAACGACTTTTGTAGCACACACTTTTATTCGTTTATTTAACACAGTCCCTATGCACTGAGGGGTATACGGTCCCCTCACCCGTTACACTCAGAACGTACAAGCCCCCGTACCCTACAGGCTACTTAATATCCTGCTCTTCCAGTGTCCTCTGGCGGGACCTAGGGAGATGTCTCCCGACCACTGGTTACACTGAACCCTAGCCCTGATAAGGGCTGGAGGGCTTGGTCCAGGGTCCTAGGCTTCTTCCGCCGTCTTGGGTCTTCGTGTCGTTTCAACTCCCCGAGAGCTCTGAGCGCTCTGGCTTTATACCTGCTCGTGGCCGGGTTGTCCAATCCCCGGCCACCTTGTGGAACCCTGTGATTGGTCGTTCCCAATATGGTTTTCGATCCCAATTCACCCTATCTGACCCTGACCGTTTGGTCACGCGGGAAAACCTTGTTTATGGTCAGCTCTCACAGCTTGTGAGACCCTGACCGTTAGTTTGAGCGGGAAAACCTTGTTAACGATTTGCTCTCCGAGTTTGTGAATATCGAGTGGGTAACTCTACTACAGTTGTTTTGCTGCCTTGCCCAAGCTTGCATTTAGTCTTGACAAATTTATGTAATTGGTACTTATACACGGTAGGTCTTCGGTTAAAGTGTTTAATCCATTCCACGAAAACTACTGTTAACCGATATAACTGTTAATCGAATTCACTTAAAAGTTGAAAAATAAGCAAAATTCACTGAGTCTGCAAGAGAGCTGTTTCCACTAACAAACAGAAAACAACGTAAACAAAGCCGGTTGAGGTCTAAATGCTCATAAATGGGCGTCTCTGATTGGCTGAGGCATGCTCAGCCACCTTACGAAAGCTCGTATTGGCCGAAATTGGCGCCCATGTGAATAATGTATACATGCCGTTAATCAAATTGTTAACGGTAATCAAACCATGGGGTGATATGGGAAGCAAAACGTTAAATTATGAAATGCTAACTGATGTCACTGTTAACCGAGGGACCACTGCAATTTTATTTATATATATTTTCGTGACCTGCTCACCCTTTCTCTATTTTGCACTCCAATCGTTCTTATTATTGTCTGTTGTTGTAGCTTGCTGATCTGTCCATACTGTACATCTGTAATAAGTATTCAGGAGGCTTTGACGACGGGGTCGGAGGCACACTTATTTATTAACACCAACTTGTGTACAGTAACGGGTACACACAGTACTTAAAGGGGTTATCGTCCCCTTTACTCGGCTAACAGGGAGACACAACATCTAACCCCGCTAACCTAAGCCCAAGTCCTCCACTACGGAGCTAGTGGAGGCTACCTATCCCAGCCCTGGTCAAGCTGGGATCCCGGCACCCTGAGTCTCCAGACTGGCTCTTATAAGAACATCAGTCTGGGCTCTCGGGGCCTATTCTAGCTGGTCTTCCGTCTTCGCTGGTTTAAGCTGATACTCGACCTCGAGCCCTCCGGCTCACCACCTTTTATAGTACTCGGCCCCCGGGAGGGGCCCGTGGGGGATGCAGGTGCGGACGTCGGTGTGAGCACCTCCTCTGTGTACGGCCCTAACCACGCCCCTTGTGTTTGTTAGCCATCCGCACCCATACACAATTACACCTCTACATCACCCCCCCCCTGTACAGCTCGCAGCCGTCCCCGGCTGCAACAAAATCAGAATAAAGGTGCATCCCTCCCCAAAACCGTGTGTGCCTCGCGTAATTTTAACAAGAACAATGACAACCATAACAACAACAACAACAGGAAACAGGTAGAAGAAGAAAGAGAAAAAAAATAACCCGGCGCACCCCCCCGAATAAATACCCCATTCCGCAAAACCAACATATATATACACGCGCTCCGGGCGCCTCCCCCCCTCGTCCGCAAAGGCCCCCCAACGGCCGACCTTACAATAGTCTGCACGTTTTGGCGCGCGTTCTCGCGGCGGGCCCGTCACAAGGGCCCGTCCCGGCATGCTCAGTGGCGGTTGTTGACGGTCCGGGTGCGAGAGAGTCTGATTTCGCTGCCGAGTGACCCCCGACCCCCCCGGGGGGGGGGGTTGGCGGTCGTGGACCCGTCACTCAAGTTGCACCTGGAGATGGAACAGTTGATGTCAGGTTAGGCGAGAGCAGCGACGTTGGGGAGTCGGCGGACCCCTCACACGTTTGGCCATGCGTGTGTGTGTGCGAACCACGGGGCGGCGCAATGAACGGTTTCAACCTTGAGGGGTGCACGTACCACCGACGCCTCCCCCATTTGACGCGTACACATTGCGGCCGCAAGACCTGTATGACCTCCACGGGCCCCCGCCACGGCCGTACCAACTTTGACGAGGTCGCCAGCGGCACCTGGGGACAGTGCAACCATGCCCTGTCCCCTGGTTTCCATTTGAACACATGTACCCGCCCCAGCCGAAGCCTCTCGTTCGCCTTCTGGCGGAGTTCAGAATTTTGCACGGCCGCTTCCCGCGCCTCAGATAATTTGCCGATGTTAAATTTAACGTGTTCGGACAATGTAGACTTCGCCTGAGGCGCCGAGAGCTTCAGCTGGGTCGTCACAGGGGGGTTAGCCTCGCGGCCATACATTAAAAAGAAAGGGGAAAATCCGGTGGCCGCATGGGGAGCCATCCTGTAGGCTTGCAACACACCGGCAATGCGAAGGTCCCAATCTGTCTGGGATTCCGATACCTGCTGGGACAGCATGGACGTGATGGTCCGATGCAGCCGTTCCACCATCCCGTCAGTTTGTGGGTGATACGGGGAGGTCCGAATTTTCTCCGTACCCAAGAGGTCGCACACCTCGCGGAGGAGTTTCCCCGAAAAATTCTTACCCTGGTCAGTCAGCAGCCGTTCCGGAGCACCCTTGTCGAGGACATAGCCCTGGACAAAGGCCTCCGCGATGGCTGCTGCCGACTGGTTGGCCAGGGGCCAGGCCATAGGCCATCTCGTGAAGTATTCGGCCCCTGTCAATAAATACCTATTTCCCCTGGGTGTAGCGGGAAATGGCCCGAGAATATCTAGAGCAACGAGCTCGTTAACCCGGGAAACCTTTATGGACTGCAGCGGAGGGTTGGACCCCCTTGCTGGTGGCTTCCGCTGCGCGCATTGCGTGCACGACCCCAGGAGATCCCCCACGTCCTTTGCCATGCCCGGCCAGAAGAAATCGAGCTGGAGCGTGGCAAAGGTCTTGTGAACCCCCAAGTGCAGGAGCCGCTCATGAGCAGCCCATACCACCTTACCCCTTAATTCTGCAGGCATCACGAGCCGTTGGCGGCGGGATTTTCCATCCCAGTGCATTAAAAGACCCTGGAACAACCCCCACGAGTCAACGTTCGCCACCCCCTGACCAACCCCCCCGGTGCGACGGCACAGAGCGAGGAGGGAGGTGTCCTTCATTTGGAGGCGTCCCCACTCCGCGACCGACAACCCCAGCAACGAATCCCTCCATTCTTGCTCGATAGGACCCAAAGCCGAAGGCGCATCGGCGGCGGCCACGAGGACCGAATCGGTGGTGACGTTCGGGGGCCTACAACGCCCCGAACCCAAGAGGCAAGCGCACTCCGAAGTGGGTGGCAACCGCGACAGGGCGTCAGCGTTCGTGTGGCGGACGCCCTTACGATATGTGGTGACAAAGTCGTAGTCTTCGAGAATCTCCAACCATCGAGACAACTGGCCCGATGGTTGTTGAACCCGCAGGGCGTACTGTAGAGCCGCATGATCTGTACGGACGGTGAAACGCCGACCGTACAGATACGGGCGGTACTGCTGAATGAAATAAACAATTGCCAATAATTCCTGATGGGTAACGCAGTACCGTTGTTCCGCTGGAGACAGTACCCGACTACCGTAAGCCACCACATGCTCTACGCCCCCAATGACCTGGGACAGCACGCCCCCAATGCCCGTGTTACTTGCGTCTGTATCGAGCAAGAAGGATTGTGAGAAATCGGGGTAATTCAACGGCGGAGCCCCCACCAGGGCATTCCGGAGGGCGCGAAAAGCAGCCTCCTCCTCCGGCCCCCAATGAAACCTGACTCCCTTGGACGTCAAGGCATGCAATGGTTTCGCGATCGTAGCGAAGTCAGCCACAAACCGTCGGTAGTACGACGCGAACCCAATGAAACTCCTGACCTCTCCCACCGAGGTGGGAGTCGGCCAGGAGCTGACGCATTCCGTTTTGGCGGGATCAGTGGATATCCCCGAGCGCCCAACAATGTGACCCAAATACCACACCAATTCGCAGAGCAAATGGCACTTCTGCGGTTTAAATTTCAAATTGGCAGCCCGCATTTTGAGAAAAACAGCACGCAACCTCTGGAGGTGTTTCTCGAAGGATTTGCTAAAGACGATGACATCGTCCAAGTAAATTAAACACGAATCCCATTGCAAGCCCGCCAAGACCAGTTCCATTAACCGCTGAAAAGTTGCCGGCGCAGAATGTAAGCCCATCGGCAAACGGTTAAATTGGAAGAGACCTTGCGGTGTACGAAAAGCAGTCTTAGGTTTTGATTCGTCATCCAGAGGAAGCTGCCAGAATCCAGAAAGTAAATCGAGGGTGGAAAAGAATCGCGCCCCCGCCAAGGCATCGAGCGACTCATCCATTCGAGGAAGCGGGTACGCATCTGCCACAGAAATTTTGTTCAATCGCCGAAAGTCGACACAAAACCGAAGTGAGCTGTCATGTTTTTTCACCAAAACGATCGGCGCGCCCCACGGGCTGTTGGAAGGGGAAATGATATCGGCGGCTAGCATGTCATCAACGGCCGATTTGACATGATCCTTTTCGGCGGGACTCAGCCGAAAGGGATTTTGGCGGATTGGCGCGCTGTCACCCGTGTCAATATGGTGTCGCAGCAATTTAGTACAACCAATATCAAATTTGTGTTGACTAAAAACGTCGGCAAATTCTTTCAGGAGAACTCGCAGCTGCGCACGCTGCGAGTCGGACAGGTCCACTGATCCCGCGCAAAGTGCATCCAGCCATCCATCATCACAGTCCGAATGCGGTCGCGACGGAGGATCGGTGGTTACCTGACCCACGAGTGGTTCCTCATAGGGTGCCGGCGTTGCGTGTGCAAGCACGGTCCCTTGAGGAACCACGGCCGTTCGCGATCCTACATTAAGGACTGCAATGAAGGGGTCCCCATCCCCTTTCACCATGGTCTGAGCCGCTAGTAAATCGGGACCATTGACCCCGGCCCGAGATGGTCCCAACAAGACCCCCCGATCCGCAACCCCCTCAGCAAACGGCCGACGCAACCTAAGAGGGACGAGCATCTGAGCCCCCGGGGGTACGCGCACAGTTTTTGCCACGAGCGCCTGCACGGTTGCAAACGCCCGACGCTCCGTGGCGGGGGAAGACAAAAACGTTACGCGTCGACCCGACGGAAGCTCGATGCACCCCTGGTCAATCAAGATACGAATGGGCATTTTGGCCAAGAAATCCGTCCCCAACAGGCACGGAACCGCCAGTGAGGAGGAAACCAAAACAGGGCCGGATAATTTAATGTCTCCAATGCAAATTTTGGCGCGGATTTGGCCAATGATGCCTAGCGAGCCCCCGTTAGCAGCATAGCATGGCACGTCAACGGGGAGCAAGGGACGACTTTGAAGGGGAAGAATGTTATAGATCAAATCAGATATAATGGTCGCCGACGCTCCTGTGTCAATTAAAATCCGCACCTCTATCCCATCAATATGACCGACCACAACCGACGATCCCGCCGACGCTGCAACGACACGATGGGCGAGCTCCGACCACTGACCCGGTTGGAGCGCTCGCCGCATTTCAGAACAATCGGGCGCAACGGCCGGCGATTTTCGAGCCCTGTTCGGTTGAGCGCGTGAGTGTGTGTCGGATGTGTGCATGGGCCAAACGTGTGAGGTGCCACGACTCGCCGTATTTCTCTGCTGGAGCTTGGGTGGAGACGGCGCGGCGTCCTGACGAGGTGTCGCCCCGCGCTGACGGGGAGCCCGGCATCCTGAAGCAACGTGGCCTTGCAGGCCACAGTTGTAGCAGCGTGTGAGCGCCCCAGATGGCCTGGGCTGCTCCTGGCGGCTCGGTCCATTCCGAGCCTGTGGTGCCGCCGATCTCCATTCCCCCCGCCGCTCCACCCCGCAGACCTCCTCCGATGGGAGGGTGGTGGCCGCCATGGCATGGCCGGCCACCCCCTTGGCGGCCTTGCGACGCAGGGACCGCAAGCTCCCGTGGATGTGGCGCGCGACCAGCAAGGACGACATCTCTGCGTCATCTTGAGCCAAGACGGCGACGTCCAGCTCATCCGCGAGTAGCAGCAGCTTTTCAGCCACCATAGCGTCCACTCCCTCCTCGTCCATCCGCGGGAAAGCTGCCTTCGCCAGGGCCAGGAGAGCCGTCCGGAAGGCCAGGGGCGATTCGTTGGCGCCCCGATGACGATCGTGGAATAGCTGCCTGCAGTCCGAAGGCGGGCCATAGACAGCTGACAGCAGCTGCAGCGCCAAGTGCAGCGTGGCGTGCTTTTCCTTAGGCGCCGAGGTGAGAGTAGCCAGGGCGTCGTTGTCCAGCATCGCCGGCAGCGCGCGTAGTGCTTCGGCGTCCGTCCAGTTCGCCATCTCTTGATGAGCGATGAACCGCCTTTTGAAGCCGCCCCAGTCTCCGTCCGCGCCCACGAATTCTTTGAGAGGCGGCAGTCGCTGCTGTAACGCGACGTCCGTGGCTGCGGATCACGCTCCGTCGTTCCCAGCAGACGTTACAGTGTGGGCGGGCTGCGAGCATGGCATTGCCGGTCGCTCTGTTGTTGACGCGCAGGCCAGTGTTGATGATGTCACGGCTTGTGCTTGGCCCTCAGCAGTCACCTGACGCAGGTCGGCCCCGCCCTCTGCTCGCACTGTAGTGATGGCGGGAAATTTAACCGCGAGCCGCGTCGGGGTGGCGGGAAATGCCGCCGTGCGTCGGCTGCTGTCGTCGTCCCGCGCAGCCCCTCCAGCCCCCAGCCGCGTGATCTCTTCCAACGCGACGGCCGCAGCGTAGAGCAGCTCCGCCAGGCGGGAGTGAGCCAGCCGAAGTCCCTCTGCCGACGCATCCCCCTCTTCCTGTCGTAGCAGCGCGGGTGTACTCGGCCCCGGCTGCTCCGATCCGACCTCGGCCATCTCTGGTGGCGATTCGGCCGCAGTGTCCTCCATCTCCGACTCCCTGGTACATGTCGTCCCTCGTGTGTCCATCGTTGAACGTTTACTTCTGACACCAGATGTAATAAGTATTCAGGAGGCTTTGACGACGGGGTCGGAGGCACACTTATTTATTAACACCAACTTGTGTACAGTAACGGGTACACACAGTACTTAAGGGGTTATCGTCCCCTTTACTCGGCTAACAGGGAGACACAACATCTAACCCCGCTAACCTAAGCCCAAGTCCTCCACTACGGAGCTAGGGGAGGCTACCTATCCCAGCCCTGGTCAAGCTGGGATCCCGGCACCCTGAGTCTCCAGACCGGCTCTTATAAGAACATCAGTCTGGGCTCTCGGGGCCTATTCTAGCTGGTCTTCCGTCTTCGCTGGTTTAAGCTGATACTCGACCTCGAGCCCTCCGGCTCACCACCTTTTATAGTACTCGGCCCCCGGGAGGGGCCCGTGGGGGATGCAGGTGCGGACGTCGGTGTGAGCACCTCCTCTGTGTACGGCCCTAACCACGCCCCTTGTGTTTGTTAGCCATCCGCACCCATACACAATTACACATCTACACATCTATGAAAAAGAGTTTTATAGCTTATCGGATTCCTCCAGTCTAAATAAAGATTCTGATTTTGAGTCTGAGCTCCCTCTGGCTCCACAGTGCTGAAGCTGTGGTGAGTGAATGTGGAGCTGAGTGTTTGCTGTACAAGAAGCCACACAGAGGCCTCAAAGTCTGTCCTCTACTGAACAAACCACAGCCCCCTTCCTTGATTTATTAAAACCCTGTGACTGGTTACTTGTTTAAACTGATATTGGGCTTAATGCTGGACTAAGGATGAGTGTGGTCATTCAATCATAGTCATTGGCAATATTTTATGAAGGGGTTTATTTGGCAAATGGTAATGCACACACATTATATGTGATATGAATTAGATTTGGATGACTGACACTGGTTTTAGAGAGATTCGTGGATGACTGTTGTGTCCAACTGGTGGCAGATAGAGCTCGAGTTTGAGTCTGGATTGGTACTGACCTGAGATTCTCATGCACGGGATGCTGAAAAACACCAACCCACATTTTACATTAATACATGCCCTACTTCCATATAGTCACCTGCTATTTACAGTATAGTGCAACATCAGAACATTCACAAATACCTGCAAATGGAGAATGGTAAAACATTTTGGTTAACTGGACCCGGACGGATATCTACAAATGACAAAACCACTCTTCACAGGTTTCGTCTAGCATCTAACAAATGGTAAAGACAGTTTAAGAACTCGTGTGTTTGAGCTCTGAATATGGTGAGGTTGTACTGGACAAGTCCAGGTCTGAATGTCACGCGGAAAAAAATGTATGTCTATTTCTGGACACCCCCCCTCCCCCCTCCTCCCCAGATCTTAAAGCTCTGAAATAAAATTGCCAACAATATCAATGTTTCACAGAGTGGTGAACCTCACCTGGTTGTAGATAAACCCTCTGATAGACCAAGGCAGTGAGTGAATGGAGGTGGAGGCACCTGCAGGAAGGCGAGTGGGTCGTGCACGTTGAGGGTGGCTAGCAGCTGGTTGATCTCCTGATCCAGGCCGCCTGCTTTTCTCTCGTAGCGAGCGATGTCCGCCTGGATTCTGGACACCACGGAGCGGCTCTCCTCGTCCACGCGCTCCAGCGCCTCCCTCTCCTCCTCCCCCAACTGCTCCCTCCGGCGCTCAAACTCTCGGCTGATCCGCTCCTTGGTCCCACGCAGAGACTCCTACGCAGAGATACGATGACGCGTTATAGAATCGCTCATCATTTAACATGGAGCTATGTGACATCATACAACATCTCTTACACCGCTATATATCCATACTTTGTAAAAGGAGGCAGGAGACTTACATTATGAGAGCATGGGGGAAATTAAACGCAACAATGATAGAAAGGAAATCAATTTCATACAATTCACAGGCGAATTATAAGAGGGAGTTTGTAACTCTGCCGCTTTTGTATTCTCCTCTCTCCTCGTCTTCTCGAGTCTGAGCTCCTCCTGAGTGGTGAAGAGGAACAAACGTGCTCAAAACTACATCATCAAAGTAATCCGCAGCAGCTGCCAATGCTTCTCCACTATTCGATAGACAAACAAATTGTGTTTGTGTTAAAACACTAACATATAAAGTAGAATTTGGAATATTAAAATGTCTTTTTTACAGTTTTATGGTCAGTGGCGCACATGTAAAGTGCATATTCAACTATAAAGCATGTTATTAAACATCATTAAGCCATTAAATAGATAAGGAGACTATTCCTCACTCATATATGTCTCCCCACGTACAAACTTTAAGTATACAAATAAAAATACGTTCTATTCAACCCATGAGCTTCGGTTCAAGCGAGCCAAACTTTGCTCATAAGACCTGTATGTCAAGCCCGATCCAGAGGCTGCTTACATTGAATCAATGCTGCTGAAATGATGCACTTTCAGTAGGCCGTGAGGTTGATGGGTTGAGTAAGAATTGCATTTATTTTGTACGGCTCGAGGAGTTGCTGGTCATTTCTCCCTGTCTTCAATCGGCATCATAGGTGGAATTTATTTTTACTTCCAACAATTTATTCCCCAACGAGAAAAAAGTGTAAAATCACTGCTGTACAAGGTTTCCGAGAATTCACAAAAAATGCAATGTCTCGAATCAACCTTTGGCAGTCCAAAGCCCAAGTAATGTGGGCTGAAAAGTTAAACGCGCATATTTTAATTAAAATTGCAGCATTTTTGCTCTTAAATTTAAGCTGCTTCTTTAAAATACAATAATAAATAATGTGATTTTGATCAATATATGAGTTCATTTATACAACGATGCAACCAAGAGCTGCTGTGTGTGACTGGCGTTGCAGCAACTAAAATTATGAGAATATATTTCAAACTCGAATGTGGAAGTTTTATTTTAAAACACACATGGCCGTAAACTTGTTAATAATATCATAAAAGAAGCATCTACAAACAATATGGGTACGTGTGGTTAATGTAGTCATTATTGCTTGTAAAAGGTTTATATTTGGCGTTTGAACATATTAACACCTATTTTATTGTCAGAAAGGGTAAACCGTTCTTATTTTGTCATAACATCGGTTAAGTATAGTTGTACAGTTAATTTAAACGTGTATCTATTTCAAAACATGGCTGGGCTTTTTTTGGATAGTTATTTTTATCACGGAGATCAAATCGATGACCTAAAGTTGGGTAATGGATGACCTTATGAGGGTGGTGTACAACCACCAAAAATGTATTTTATTTTATACCTACGTGACTTTACCGAAAGAACCAGAGAGTATAGATCATTGCAGTCACGAAAACTTCAGATTTATATTCAAGACCAACTGTTTTTAGATGGAATCACCATCAACAAAAGGTGGTTGGCGACCACCATGGGTGGTTGGATGTCAATGATGAATAAGTGGAATCTACCACATATATTTACAAAACTGTTGCTGTGGGTGATACGAATCACGGGAACAAACGGGTCAACTAATTTTGACCACCGCTACGTACAATGTATATACATTGTAAGGTGTAGCTAATATTTATGCTTTAATTTATTTAAACGTAATTAGCATGGCTATGGTTTATCCAATTTGGACTTTAAATTATCTGAAAGTTCATATGAGTGTTGCAGAGGTGAGTGCTGGCGCGACCCCATCTTTGTGCTCCGGTCTCTGAGCGGCTCCGGTCTCTGAGCGACTCCACTCACCTTCCATGCCTCGTGCTCTTCCTCCACGCTGCTGAACTTGAGTCCCGCGTGCCCCCACACGATGGCGCAGCTAGTGCAGACCAGGCTTTCGTCCTGCGTGTAATAGAACGCGAGACGCTTCTTGTGCTTCTTGCACTTGCGACCTTCCGTGCTGACACCCAGCTCCACCAGCTCATGTTTCTTGAATCTCGCGTTCTGCAGGTGACGCTTACAATGGAACTCACCGACGGACGCCGCACACGTCAGGCAGCTTCTCACAGCGGATACTTCACCGTCCAGACAGCAGTCACAGGAAACTTGCAGAGCCTCTTTCTCCACAACGCTGAGCTCCTCCACGAGGTTGGCGAGTGCCACGTTCCTGCTCAGCTGCGGCTTCTGCTCGAACTCGGCTCGGTACTGGGGGCAGAAGCAGCGCCCGGCCGCCTGCCACGCGTCCTCCAGGCACCGCAGGCAGAACGAGTGGCCACAGCTCAGTGTGGAAGGGCAGTGGAACGCACCCAGGCAGATGGAGCAGCTGAGCTCCTCAGATACAGCAGCAGAAGCTGAGGTGTCCATGGCTCTGCTCCTGTCTCAGTCACTCAGTGCTGATCACTGAGTGACTGATACTCGCTGAGTATCACAGCGAGTGTTTGCATGAGTGTGGGGAGAGCACAGAATGTTTTCGTTTTCATGCCTGAAAAGAAAACATCATTATGTCGTCATTGGAATTGTGACTTCCTGCATTGCGTTCATTCCACACTGACAGTCTGATGTGTGTGTGTGATGACACAGACAGCTGTGGTCAATGACGTAAAACCATACCACAGTCTCGGTATGGACATTACGATGTAAGCTCTACCTGTCTCTTATATTGGCATGCTTCGTTCTCGCGTTAAAAGACACAAAGTGGAGTTTTTGGACATCAGATTGTAAATTTGTACAAGATAAATCTTCTTCTTGGTTCTTTCGGTAAAGTCACGTAGAAGGGAAGGAATAAAATAATAAAAATAAAACATAATAAAACAATTCTCACGACGTTTCGGCCACAACGCAAGCAGCCGTCCTCAGGCGAAAAATGAGACATTATCAAGCTAGGAGCTTATATAGGTGTAGCGAGGAGGAGCGCCTTAACAAAAGAATGTGCATATGAAGAGGAATTTAACATACCAATGGGCAATGCGTAGGAGGTGGGCGGAGGGGTTTCAAAGTCCCATTATGCCCATGCATTATGCAGGATCAACAGCACCACGGGGGGGCGCAAGGAACAGCGTTAATAAACGAAAGGAATGTTAATGATATGTAGCTGCATTTACCAAACAACCATGTAGAAAACCAAAGTAAAAAACTACATAAAAAACTAAAATATAAACTGATACTTACTATACTCTACAATAAGCTGAGTTACTAACAACAAATAATAAATTACAATTCTACGTCGTAAGAAGTATATAATATACTTCCATCTAAACTTTATTCTCTTAGCATATACAGTACTATATACTGCCATAGATAAACCCAACATTAAATTATATACTGTATTGCTGTAAACCACTATGTATTATTCAACTCACCCTAATGTGTATCGAAATGGTTTATTACGTCCTTCCAATGATTGCTAAGCCTGAATCCATCTTCTCGGTTAAAATTGTCTCTGTGTTTGTATATGTGGATCGCCTCATGAACGAATTTCTCATGATAGCCAGATGGCTTGCAGAGAACCTCCGTCTTGGAGAAGTCAATGTCATGTGAGCCCACTGAGTTGTAACAGTGGTCTGCCACGGCTGAGGTGTTTGTCCTACCGTGTTTTAGATCAGCTTTATGTTCACGAATGCGGTCTGAGACGTGTCGTTTGGTTTCCCCAATGTAACTGCTACCACAGAGGCAACTTAGTTTGTAGAGAGATTCGTTCATGAGGCGATCCACATATACAAACACAGAGACAATTTTAACCGAGAAGATGGATTCAGGCTTAGCAATCATTGGAAGGACGTAATAAACCATTTCGATACACATTAGGGTGAGTTGAATAATACATAGTGGTTTACAGCAATACAGTATATAATTTAATGTTGGGTTTATCTATGGCAGTATATAGTACTGTATATGCTAAGAGAATAAAGTTTAGATGGAAGTATATTATATACTTCTTACGACGTAGAATTGTAATTTATTATTTGTTGTTAGTAACTCAGCTTATTGTAGAGTATAGTAAGTATCAGTTTATATTTTAGTTTTTTTACGTAGTTTTTTACTTTGGTTTTCTACATGGTTGTTTGGTAAATGCAGCTACATATCATTAACATTCCTTTCGTTTATTAACGCTGTTCCTTGCGCCCCCCCGTGGTGCTGTTGATCCTGCATAATGCATGGGCATAATGGGACTTTGAAACCCCTCCGCCCACCTCCTACGCATTGCCCATTGGTATGCTAAATTCCTCTTCATATGCACATTCTTTTGTTAAGGCGCTCCTCCTCGCTACACCTATATAAGCTCCTAGCTTGATACTGTCTCATTCTTCGCCTGAGGACGGCTGCTTGCGTTGTGGCCGAAACGTCGTGAGAATTGTTTTATTATGTTTTATTTTTATTATTTTATTACTTCCCTTCTACGTGACTTTACCAAAAGAACCAAGAAGATGAATCCCTGCAGTCACGAAAGCTTTAAATCGAAATTTAACCGCCTCTACGTGGAGGGTTTCCACGTAACTTTGAGATCCTTCAACAAGCTCCGGGATAAGAAGGCTCAGCTAATCGAGTCTCTCACCTTTCTGAAGAGATGCCACGACTCTAAGGTAATACCAAACGCATTCACACTAACATCTGCTGCTGTAACTTCTTCTAATGCGAAACGAATTCTGTCTAGAACTAGCTTAGCTCTTATCTCAGAGAAAATCAGACTTACGCGCACCGAACTAGATCAGTTAGACAAGACACTCTACAAATCACACTTATCTTTGAGTGCAACAATGTCCACATCGGATTGGGAACACGTGGAAAAAATGACTGCCTCTTCAGCTGCCGCTATGTCGACTAAATGTAAGGACAACTTGATTTCCAAATTCAACCGCCTCTCAAACAAGAAACCGGACCCACACATTGAAAAGCTAGATGTTAACAAAGTCGTAATTAATCGCAGTAACAGTCCTATTTCTGAAGGTTTGAAATCCGTTTTAGCTAAAGGACTAAACTTTGCAGTCACACCTAGACACATACCAGTTAATGATATAATTGCTCGAGTAGATGTAGCTCTCAAGGGCTTGAGTCACATCGCTGCAGACGTAGCAAGATCTGAAATCTCTGTAACCCTCAAAAACGCTAAGATGCCAGCTAGCAACATCAGCAAAGATGAGCGTTTTGAATTAGCTCAATTAAAAAAGAGGGATGACATTGTCATCCTCTCAGCCGACAAAGGCAATGCCACTGTCATCATGGACAAAATAGAATACAACAACAAAATTCAAGAACTACTCAACGATGGCAGCTATACAAAAATAAAAAGAGACCCCACCAACAGCCTCGTCTCCAAAACCAACAACATCATTTCTGCTTCAACCGCATTAATTGATCAGACCAAACAGTTCTCGTTGAAACCTTCTGCAGCCAGGCCACCAAGATTGTACGGCTTGCCAAAGATACATAAAGAAGATACACCTCTTCGTCCCATTGTCTCTACTATCAACTCCCCCACTTACAAACTGGCTCGTTTTTTGTCCGAAATCCTACGGCCTTTCACTGGAAAAACCACCTCTGCAGTACTAAACTCTACTGACCTGGTATCGACAATCAAGGGGATTGCCCTGTCCCCAGACGACCTGCTTGTCAGTTTTGATGTGGTTTCCTTGTTCACCAAGGTGCCTGTGCCTGACACCATCGCAATCATTGAAGACTTGGTTCATCAAGGACTAAATGCTGGGGTACCCCCCCTGGTGAGACACTGCTTAACCAATACATACTTCACCTGGAATGGAACCTTCTACAAGCAAATTGAGGGCACCCCAATGGGCTCCCCCCTATCTCCGGTTGTAGCCAACATCTTCATGGAGAAATTTGAGACAGACGCCATCCAGACTGCCACTCTACGCCCGACCTTATGGAAGAGGTACGTAGACGACACTTTTGTCATCTGGCCACATGGCCGGCCTGCTCTAGACCAATTTCTCGACCACATCAATTCCATACACCCAGCCATAAGATTCACCATGGAAGTCGAAAATGATGGCAAGCTACCCTTTTTGGATGTCCTAATCAAAAGGAGACCTGATGGTTCAATGAGCCACTCTGTCTACAGGAAAGCCACCCACACGGATGCTTATCTAAAACCGGATTCCCACCACCATCCATCCCAGAAGAATTCCCTCATCAAGACTCTATATCATAGAGCCCAATGCATCTCCGACCATGAACACATTTCCAGTGAACTCAAACACGTACGCCAAGCTCTTAAGGCTAATGGTTACTCCGACTACACAATCCGCAAAGCCATCACTCCAACCATCAAGAAGGATCCTGTTGAGGAACCTTTCAAGACTATCACCTTACCCTACATTGCTGGGGTCACAAAAAAGATCTCCAAAATCCTGATTAAACACAAGATCCAGGTCCGATTCAACACAGTACATAAAATCCGTGATCTGGTATCGTCTGTAAAAGATGTGATTCCAGACATACAGTACCCTGGCGTCTACAAACTAAGTTGCCTCTGTGGTAGCAGTTACATTGGGGAAACCAAACGACACGTCTCAGACCGCATTCGTGAACATAAAGCTGATCTAAAACACGGTAGGACAAACACCTCAGCCGTGGCAGACCACTGTTACAACTCAGTGGGCTCACATGACATTGACTTCTCCAAGACGGAGGTTCTCTGCAAGCCATCTGGCTATCATGAGAGATTCGTTCATGAGGCGATCCACATATACAAACACAGAGACAATTTTAACCGAGAAGATGGATTCAGGCTTAGCAATCATTGGAACGACGTAATAAACCATTTCGATACACATTAGGGTGAGTTGAATAATACATAGTGGTTTACAGCAATACAGTATATAATTTAATGTTGGGTTTATCTATGGCAGTATATAGTACTGTATATGCTAAGAGAATAAAGTTTAGATGGAAGTATATTATATACTTCTTACGACGTAGAATTGTAATTTATTATTTGTTGTTAGTAACTCAGCTTATTGTAGAGTATAGTAAGTATCAGTTTATATTTTAGTTTTTTATGTAGTTTTTTACTTTGGTTTTCTACATGGTTGTTTGGTAAATGCAGCTACATATCATTAACATTCCTTTCGTTTATTAACGCTGTTCCTTGCGCCCCCCGTGGTGCTGTTGATCCTGCATAATGCATGGGCATAATGGGATTTTGAAACCCCTCCGCCCACCTCCTACGCATTGCCCATTGGTATGCTAAATTCCTCTTCATATGCACATTCTTTTGTCAAGGCGCTCCTCCTCGCTACACCTATATAAGCTCCTAGCTTGATAATATCTCATTCTTCGCCTGAGGACGGCTGCTTGCGTTGTGGCCGAAACGTCGTGAGAATTGTTTTATTATGTTTTATTTTTATTATTTTATTACTTCCCTTCTACGTGACTTTACCTAAAGAACCAAGAAGATGAATCCCTGCAGTCACGGAAGCTTTAAATCGAAAGATAAATCTTATCTTGTCGCAATTTGTATAGCACCTTGGCCAAGGAGCAGAGTGACTGACTGATCTGGACCACACTTGCAAAGTTACCCTGGGCTGTGATTCATGTTTGTAGCCTGTATAACTTCATAGTTTAGTTATGTATGTGGCTCTATTTAGAACTACGGGAGATGTGTAATAAAGGACTTTGACAACACACAGCTTGGTCTCCGTCTCTGTCGTTATTCTTGTTATGCTGGTCACACTCCGCCGGTCCCGACCATGGACTGGTTGTTGCACTGGCGCGCCCCGCGCGCTCTTTCCATTAGTTGCACTCCCACACACCATTGGCTGACGGTGTGCTTGGAGCCGTCTCCAGCCACGTGGCCGATGGCGCTGGAGACCTTCCACGGCTCGACGTGGTCCCACTTCGAGTCTATGCCAACTGCCACTAGCCTCTTCCGGATCCCCCTTATATTCCCCTCCCTCGTCATCCCGTCTCCACCTTCCACCACGCCCTTTCCGAACCTTCCAGATCACGCCCTTCACTTAGCGCCCCTCCCAGCTCAGCCCCTAGGCTCCCCCCTGATCATCCGGGCATCCGATTGGACCGGAGGTGGGCGGCGGACCTCTCCATATGCCCACCTTACTGGGCCCCGCCCCCAATACTCCAGGCCGTCCGATTGGCCCAGAGCTGAGCGGTGAAACCTCGCTTACGCTCACATTACAGATGTAGGACTCTTACTGACGCGACAACTTTCTTGTCTTTCTCGTTCCTTTTATTTTGTGTATAGTTCACATCTCCGACAGCATCGTTCAATGTTCCTCCCTACTCTTCAATGTACAATTCTCCATCAGCCCCACTCAATATCCCTCCGTTCGCTCGCTCTGCTGCTTCGCTCGCTCTCTCTCTCTCCACCAAGGTACGTTACTCCGCTGCTTCGCTACGCTGTACTCGCTCCATCCTTGCTACTCTGTCCGCACTCTCTATATCCACTGCTACCGTATACTGTATTCTCTTTGTCCACTGCTACCTTATACTATATACTCTTATCCACTGCTACCTTATACTATACACTCTTATCCACTGCTATCTCATACTATACACTCTTGTCCAGGCACCAACTCCAACTGCGACTCCAACACTCACAATCCCCCCGTCTCTCCTCTACGCTCTGCCTTTATCCCCAAACCAATTAGTCCCAATTAGTTATGTCATCCCCCGCTCCTCCCTTCGCCCCCATGGCCCCCAGCCTCACGTGATGTCACGTGATGTTGTTTTCGTGGACACCCCGACGCCAGTCCCAGACACTTACCCTCTCGACCAATCACTGGCCTGCATCCTCTGTTACTCTTAACACCTGTGGCGCCTCTTAATGACCTCACCCCTTAATTGGCATAACAACAACTGTATGGCATCAGTTACCCCTAACACCTGTGGCGTCTCTTAATGACCTCACCCCTTAATTGGTGCAACAACAACTGTATGTCCTCAGTTGCCCCCACTGTCCGCTGCACGCTCGCATCGCAACCAAACGCGTGGCCCGTGTCATCTCAAGTCCTACACAGATGTAAAGAAAATTCAAGGGACTCAGATTGTTCACTCACTAAATGTACCCCTTCCCTCTGATTGCCTGTGAACAAATAATTCAGAATCCACCCAATCTCGACAAATCTCGGAAGCTAAGCCGCAGTCCGCACAGTGCGTGAAGGATGGACCTGCACCCGGTACAGACAGAATGGGGCATGAGGGCGCAGGTAACAACAATAACGCCTCCACATCATCTTTCTAGTCATTTTAACATGCAGCAGATATTTTTGTAAGTTCCCTTACAAGTGTTGTATATGTCGGATTATGAAATTTTGATAAAAAAAATTATAAAAATGGATAAAATTTAGAAAAATGCGTAATTCGCGGAAATTATGCTAATGTATGTAATTATATGCATAAATTATGATAATCACGGAGATAATCGTATTATTTTATGTGAATGCTTGCGATTAGGTTTATGTGTGCATTTATGATAATTAGGCTTAGCTTCGTTATCCAGAGTTGTATCAATCAGGATATAACGATTATCCTTGATTAAACATTTATTGATTATCTTAGTGTGTTTTTTTGTTATGTTAGGTCTCCAAATTCATATCTCAACGCAAGATACAGTTCTTATAAATAAGAGTTTTGCATGGACTTGGAAAGAAACACTCAACCACTTTGTGTTAAGAAATTTTAATTCTAACCAAACATATTACACTCTAATATGCAAAGGCGAAAGCATACGTCCATAGATTCATTGGCGGGATTATGCAATTAACGAAAATGAATGACTAAAACACTTCTAACAACCGTAATTTCTCCTTTCCCACCGCACATCTCATTAATTCCACCGCGTACCGAGCACATCCGGCGACAGGCAGAGTTTTAAAACAGACATGCAACGATATTAATATGAAGGGAAATAAAAGCACTTATTATACACCAAAGGCGAAGCATATGTCAATAGATTCGTTGGCAAGATTAAATTTGTTAACGAAATGTTTGAGACAATGGTGGGTGAGTGCGTGTGTTTGTGTGAGAACGTATTCTAGCTCTGCTTTAATTAATTCTTAAGCGAGACTCTATGACAAACGAACAGGTTTGACACGATATTCTCTCTCTGAAAACGTGTAGATTCGTAATGAGGATTTCAAGAGTTTTAGTTTGCATCGACGAATCTATTTGTCGTTTATGCGATAAGAGAAAACGAAAGATAAATAAAAACAAAACGCCTAATACTCCTATAACCGACGGATTCTTAATCACTCGATGGCCACGATTCCTAACGGCCAGCTGGTGTTCAAACTTTATAATTAGTCTTCTGATGATTGTCTAGGGTCGGTACCATTGTGTGGGAGAGGTGGATTGTCTCTTAGATAAATTCTTGCATGAGCCCTGGGGATGTAGATGTGTGCGTGTATGTGCTTCCTTGGGTTTGTGAGTGGGGGAGGTGATACGAACGGCTCGGAGTTTTCCTTTCGCCCGTGCGGGGTTACAGCCGTGACGTTCTCCGCTGGGAGATGAGCGGCGTCGGGCCAGCTTCTGTTCGTGGAGAGGCTTGGTCGCTGGGTGGTGCCCGGTGGGGCTTGGTGGCGCTTGGCGGCGCTTCGGCACTGGCACTCGTACTCTGTAGCTCTGACGGCGCGGCGGTACTCGTTCACTTGTGCGCTGGCAGACTGGCACCTGTGCTCGGGCACTCTCTCCACTGCTAGATGAGTGGCGTCCACGACGCTCGCCGTCGTGGTGCGCGATGATTCCGTCGTTGGATAGCGCGCAGCTCCTTCACTGCGGGATGATGAGTCGGTTCTCAGCGGGTGCTCGCTTGGTCGATGCTTGGCGATTTCCGCCCTTTTCTCCAGGTTGATTGCTTGTTGTCACTCTGACGACGAACGATGCTCTCGTTCGTTGCTGGGTTGTCCTTGGGTGTCTTCGTTGGCTCGAGAATGATAACTGTAATCTCCGTCAGTTTCACTCGCACCTCGGCGGCTCGGTGTAGCGATTCTTAGGTGGTGCAGACCTCGGCTTGGCTTAGCACGTCGCTGCTCAGCGAGTATCGCCATTCTGGGTGATGAGAGACCTCCTCCGTTGGAGGTGATGAGCTGAGCCCCGATGAGCTGAGCTCCGACGATCTCCGATGAGCTCCGATGGTCTGAGTTGAGATGATCGAGGTCTGATATATATCTGGAAAAACCACTCAGCTTCTGCGATGTCTTCAAAGGACCGAACATCCTTTGTGGTTTCAACTGCGTCCCTGTGTGTCCGTGAGTGTGCGATTTATTAGAGGAATAAAATTATTCAAGCGAAGCAGCTGTCCGTAATAATTAACCTGGAAAGATGGGGGGGGGGGGTCTTCCTCGCGAAACGGCATCACAGATGAGTCACCAGACTGACGATTCGCGTTCGCACCGAGAATTACATAATCATAATCAACGTTTTTGGGTTTAGATTATGAATAATATTGGTCGCGAAAGCCTACGCGTTAAACGAGTTATAGAATCCCTTCCCTCGCTCTGGGCGTTATCCTTTGTCTCACACAGCTTTAAGTTGTTCGTTTCCTGTTTGGAAGTTAAAATGAGACTCACTTTACTGCTTATAGTATTATTGTAATTTGATTGTAAGTGATTCAAGGTATGTTGTAGCCGTGTTCACAGTATTTCCATCGTGGTTTGATTTCTTTATGGGGAGATGTTATTCGCTTGTGTGTGCAAATATTGCTATCCGTGCTGCGGGAAGACAAAGGCGGTCGCGGCTCCCTCTCCACAGAGCACACTGTAATCCTGCACCCCGGCTTGTGCGTGTGTCTTTAATTAGAGTGAGGATGAGGGTAGATAATGTTTGCTTAATCTTCGTGGCTAAGTTGGTAACTTTGTTTAACTAATATGGCTCAAAACCCATCTGTTTGCTTTCCCTGTTGCCAATTTTTGAACTTTTATTCGTTACAAAAAAATTAATTAGATATGTCTCGTGGCGCCTACTGCCTGTATTGTGTGGGGGCCTTTTGAAGTAGAGGTGACTGTTTTAACCCCATTCGCAATTCCCCCCCCCCTCTCTGTGTGTGTATACGGGGAGGGGTTTATGACCATTTATGGTTCATCTCCTGCCCTCTGGCCTTTTGTTGCTAGCGTGTCTGAGCAGCTGCTCGCGGAGGTGGGGAAATGGGTGTTTGCGCTTCCGAGTGACTATGTGAACCAAAAAAATATGATTGGCCGAATTATTCTTAATATTAAACCAAATGACGCCAAAAGGCCAAAAGGCGTCATCTGGTCGAACACCATATGAGACTAGGCTCTAAAGAAAGCTGTCTCTGGTGTGGACCAATCAGTTTCAAGGACAATCCATAAATTATCAGAGTATTGTTTTTTGTTTACATTTGACTGCAAGTATTGTGGTTAATGTAAACATGATTCCTTGCAAAAGGTGTCAGTTTTGTTGCCAGAAAAAAGGGGAAAAACTGTATTAGTATATTTTGGTACTGGCAAAGGAGGTCCCATAAATTGTTGCTGTTTGAATCTATTATTTAATCTTTTTATTACGTATATTCTTTTTTTTCGTGTTGTGAAACGTGATGTTGGAGGATTATTATGTTTTTGGTTAGGAGTAGTTAGAATCACTGTCCGAAACACATTCCTAATTTTTTAATCCTTTATATTAAGTTCGCTTGCTTGCTTGCGTGCTTGCGTGCTTGCTTGCTTGCTTACGACCGTGTGTTTAGGGAAAACAAATTAAATATTTAATTACCAATTGCTTAATGCTGCCAGACAATCATCTGACCCATAGGTGGCAGCCATCTCAAGCCAGAGGACGAGAGGACTCTAGCCGCCACGCATATTAAGGATTTCTAGGGAAAAACTTTGTTTTTACGGGTTAATTTTTTCCTATTTGAATCTCTATTTTTTGTCATATGGCTACTAGACATCTGTGAAAAAGAGCTTCATAACTCGTCGGATTCCTCCAGGCAAAATACAGATTCTGATTCGAACAAAAGGGCGGTACGAGTGCACCGTGTAGACATCTACCCAGTACAGCAGTGAGGGGCAGAGGGAGGGCAGGGAAGGGGATAGACTGACCCCTCTCAAATACCAGAAAGTCACACAAACAACCCCCCAGGGAATCCGAGATGCTCACCATAACAACAGCAACCAGAAGCTGGTAGGCAGCGCGCCTGCTCACGTTGAACGTTTTGTGTGCACGAGGGAGACACAGCCTCGCCCAGCACTGGGCTGAGTTCACCACTTACGCACTCACTCGCACAATGGAAAAGAAACCAATGCATCAACAATGCATCTGTACGGCCCTCTGTAATCCATTTCTGTATGAAGGCGTCCAGCAGTGTAATAGATGATGATTACGTAACGTCGAAATATTTGTAGCTCCTTTGATTACTTGGTTAAGATGCGTGTAACTGACAGCATGTATGCGCTGCAGACTGTCAACGTTTAATGATCAGGTGGCAGAGTTATGCCGAGTTGTCTGCAGTTGAATAAAAGTTGAGAAAAATGTATCTGAAGTAAAGCAAAACACAACAAACAATTGTATAATACAAATGTGTAAGACAGGCAGCGCTCAAGATACGTTCATAGAGAAGTGAGTGCTAATTGAATCAGCACTAAAAGGGGTCATTATATCATTGTGTATATGGAAATGCATTCCCAACAGCGTTAGTTCTTTCGTAAGAGAAATATGTGAGGGCATCATTCGGGTTTCGGTAATATCACTAATCATAATACAGATGGTTAACATTATTTGACAAATAAAAATAATACTGTATTATAATCAGTAAGTATTATGTGTGTAGTGACATCACTGGATGTCAACATGCTGGGTGCAGTGCCGGCCCTAGAGGGGCACGGCCTGTAGTGTAGCAACATCGCGGATACCATAATGGTGTGGGTGTAGTACCGGCCCTAGCGGGGCCCAATGAGTGCTGAATAATAGCCCGAGATGGCACCACGCCTTACGTGCAGTGCCTACCCTACAGGACAGGGTGTGTGGGTGCCGGCCGTGAGATGAGGTTATGTGAGGCCATGGCACTCTGGTTGACCTGGAAGGACACGTGACCGGTTAAGTTGACAAAGGGGCCCCAAGAGGGGGCTAGGGGTGGTCACGTGATTAGGAACCAGATTCTGGAAGGTGGACGTGACCAAGGGCGGAGCCGGCCATGCCACAGATAATATAAGCCTGGTCCCGGAAGGGACCAGGGTTGTTGTTCATCCTGGAATAAACTTTTCGTCTATGTTTTCCGTTCAACGAGTCTCCAACACATGGACCCGGGCCGAAGTCGTTGGTCCCGGTCCATAGTAGCAGTTACGTTGTAACTAGTGTAGTTACTAGTGTAGTGTAATCGCTAGTCTAGTAACTTGTGTAGTAGCTAGTGTAGTAACTAGTGTAGTAGCTAGTGTAGTAATTAGTGTAGTTAGCCTGGTGGTGACCACCTTAGGTTGTTATTCTGTTAAGGGGAAAGTTACCCTGTGTGTGGAATTGAATAAATGTGTTGCCTCCAAGTTTACGTCTGCGACTCAGTTGAACCCATTACATGTGCATTCAGGAGTGCATTGGATGGTACTCCTCCTACACGGCAGCGGTAGGAGACGAGGTTGGGGCTGTTATGTTCCCGATTGGGGTTTTCGTGATCCCATCAGTCTAATTTCTGTGGTGAGGTTTCTTTCAGGTTGAACCTGAGACTTTATCCTGCTCTTGTTGCTTCTCACCTGGCTAAACGAACTGTGATAAGATTATTTTTCCTATGTAATCATGACCACAGGGGGTGGGATCCGGTTGGCTCAGCGTACGTCGCTCTCATTGGGTGATCGAACAATGGGGGGCAGGTATGTTACCTCGGCCGGCACTGCTTCATGTTCTTCATTGTAAGTGCTTTTATATTTCATAATTTGACTTCCCTTGCCAGTTCCAAAATATAAGAATATTATTTTTCACTTTTTTTCTGGCAACAAAACCGAAACCTTCTTATGAGGAATCATGTCTGCAATAACCACAATACTTATGGTCAGAATGCAAACAATAAACGCACTCTGATAATATATGCATTGTCCTTGAAACTGATTGGTCCACACCAGAGACAGCTTTCTTTTGAGCCTCGTCTCAAACGGTGCTAGACCAGAGGACACCAAAAGGCGTCCTCTTGCTTTTATATTACGTGATTTTATTTATTTTGCATATTTGTCTCCAATACAAAGAGCGCTATAACCAATTAGCGTTTTATGGTGTCGCACTAAGCAAGGTCTGCAAGTATTTATATCTCTCTACCTAAATCAGCTCCATGTGGCTACCCCCACTATAAATTCCTCCTGTCTCATCTATGGAATCAGAATCTGTATTTATACATGAGGAATACTATGAGCTATGGAGCTCTTTTTTATAGATGTCCAGTAGGAGAAGGTAAGATCGCTACAAAAACAATCAATACAAAACACAATAGTAGTGCAAAGTACAAGAAAGGTAAACAAACCACCAAAAAACATACCAATTAAACGAAACCTTTCTTATCCTACTTGGTAAAGCCCACTGAGGTATTTACTTATTTTTCACAAGGGACCTGGCCACAAACGATAGCTTAAAAAGTGGCTTATCATGTGCACATTTATAGCAGCAAAATAAACTAAATAATCTCAATGCATGTTTATGAATGCAGAGGAAAAACCAGATTACCCGGTTTTGCAACGTGACCACGGGGAGAACATGCAAATTCCAAACATACAGGCATCAGGGTTGGGTTTGAACCCACGACCTACTGCATACCAGGCGAGGAAGACAACACCACCGTGATGCCCTTTAAATAAATCAATGGAGTATATAAGTTAAAATTGCATCATTGGGCAAGTCAGTAAAATAACAGCAACAACAGTCCCAGACAACACCAAGACAACACACAGTCCCTCAGGAAAATTGTACAAATTTGGCTGCAACTATCACTAATCTGCTTCACCTGAAGACGGCTGCTTGCGTTGTGACTGAAACGTCGTGAGAATTTGATTTAATTATGTTTTAATTTTATTATTTTCCTTCTACGTGACTTCACTGAAAGAACCAAGAATATGAATCCCTGCAGTCACGAAAGCTTTACATCGAAAAATACATTTTTATCACTAAAATTGTTCCTACATCCTAAAAGAAACTATCATCATGGTTTTTTCCTCAAACAAAAATCCCAATTTCATCATCTTCACCTATTACTGATATCAGAAACTAAATCAATGAATAGAGTACATAACATAATTGGGTTTACACATGTATTCAAAACCTACATTCCAACCCCATATTTATCACATCTCGAAGAAAAAAAAATAGGTTATATATGTTTAAACAAACATTGTTTTCCCATTTGATTAAGCCAGCACATTGTTGAGGCTATCATTCTACCACTATGGTGATGCTGCTTACATATCAGTTGCTAATGAATCACTAAACAGACTAAACCCACTTTATGATTCTGCACTTTGATTTGTACTGGATGTGGGCAGTGATGCATCTCGCTATAGTTCTCTTGCTGCCAAATGTGTGTTCAGGCACTTTTTCGTGCTCTCCACCTGTTCATCACCGAGTCTGTTCATGCGACCGAACGTCCGGCGGTATAATTGGTCGGGGTGTAGATGTATAGGAGACATTTTACTCTGATGTGTCCTGTAACTACCCTGCTGATCCAAAATTATGTTTTTGAATTATTCCAGGCGATGACTCTAGTTTTCATTATTATTATATAAATTGTTTTTTAAAGGATGTCTAAATACTTTCATGAACAGGAAATGTTGATCACCATATCCCATTCAAAATAGAGAGTGTCATGTATGAATTCTTGAAGATCAAAAATTGTTATTGATCGTTTTATAATTATTTTGAGGTGTTTTTGTCCTTTCATCTGAGGAATGCCATACGTGAATACTGAGATGGTTACCTAAGATTCACACTTTTGAAAATGTACTGGGTGAATTTGTGAGAAGAATATCAATCTGAATCAGAATATTTATCTTGGAGAAGTACAATAAGCAATGACGCTCTTTTTCACATATGTCCAGTAGGAGCGGGTCAGAGAGTTACCACAACAAACAATACAAACACGGAACAGAATGCAAAATGTAGAAAAGAAAAGCAACTCACTAAAAAATAAAAAGTTAAATAAATAAAGTAAATACTTTCAAATTGCATAAGTACTCCAATTCCCAAGCTTGGGCAAGGCATAAAAACAACAGCAAGAACAGACCCAGACCACACCACGCAGCTGTGCTGGACATCTATGGAAAAGAGCTTCATAGCGCATTGGATTCCTCCAGATTAAATTGTAATTCTGATTACGCCAGTAGTCAATATGCCCAGTTAGCTGTACGTACTTTATGGTTAGCTCAGGGTGGAATTAAATTTCTTGTAGGCCCTAGGCACTTCTGTTCCGTCGACCTTCAATTATAACTTTCTCCAGTTGGTACTGCTGCCCATGTTACTACCGCTGTTGTCACTCTGGGAGCCAGAAATCTTTCTGATTGAGAGAGGGTCAAATACTTATTTCCCTCATTAAAATGCAAATCAATTTATACCATTTTTGACATGCATTTTTCTGGATTTTGTTGTTGTTATTCTGTCTCTCACTGTTCAAATAAACCTACAATAGAAATTATAGACTGATCATTTCTTTGTCAGTGGGCAAACGTACAAAATCAGCAGGGGATCAAATACGTTTTCCCTCGCTGTACATAACATGGTTGAGAAATAGGGAGCCATCCCTTGACTGCACCCGGGCATCGATCAGCCTCCCATTGTATCTGTACCATATGGTAATTCCTCCGGTACAGCCATTGAAGTCTTCACGAACTACGTGGTCAAGAGATATGTTAAATAATATGGCAGCCAGAGGACATCCCTGTCACACCCCAAGATGTAGAGGGAATGGCTCTGACTGACGGCCACGTAGTTTGACGCGGGGCCGCTCACCATCATGAAGGTCCTTTAGGATTGTGAGCAAAGGGTGAGGGACTCCGAAAGCATGAAGAACAACCCAGAGGCTAGGTCTACTGATGGTATCATAGGCCTTGACCACGGTCAATAAAGCACACACATTCACTCACACGCACACATGGACCTACAGACACGCAAAGAAATTGACTTATACTGACTCACATGGAGCCACGCACACAAAGCGACTAACACACACGCCCATGGACTGACACACACAGACATATCGACTCACGCACACAAACACATGGACTTACACACACACAAATATGGACTCACACACGCATAGACATCCACTTTAGATACACACACATATATCGACGTACACACATACAGCGACTCACACACACACCCATCGACTCACACACAGACATACGTGGACTCACACACACATTGACGTAAACACACATATGTACTTACACACACACATATCGACTAAGACACACATACATACATACATAGACTGACACACACATTGCCCTACACACACATACACATATGGACTGTGACACACAGACATCTACTTCAGATACAAACACATAGATTAACACACACATATCGACTCACACACACGCATTGACTTACACACACACATCGAGTGACACACACACATGTATGGACTTACGCACACATGTGGACTGATACACACACACACATCGACTGACACACGTAAACACACAAACGCACATTGACTTACACACTGAGATGGAGCCATACACACACATCAACTAACACACACACAGCGACTGATACGCACACAAATGGACTGACACACACACACACACACAAAAACTTGGACGTACACACACACAACGGGCGTTGTCCGTTCGTAAAAGACAGACACACATGGACTTAAACACATGCATGGACCTACACGCACACACAAATGGACTCAAACACACACACAAAGATCAAATATCCCCCGTATAGCCTCAACAGACTGTAGGGGCAAGTGCTGTGAGCAAGCACCTATGAAGGCCGCAACGGTACACGAGGGGGTGGGTGGCCAGCACCACGCCCGACCGCCTTTATCTCCCTAGTGGTGATGTTTACACACCACACCAGGTACTCATTTGAGGCTGAGTCGACCTAGGGGAGGCCCAGGACCGGTTCAAATAATCGTCACTGGTGTTGGCCGTGAGTGGGAATCAAATTTGGGTCGCCAGGTTCATAGCGCAGCGCGCTAACCGCTACACTACCGCTCCCCACCAAACACACACACACATCGACTCACACACACGTTGACGTGCACAGCAATCCCCGATGATGGCACAGCTATGAGTATCGCATTACTACGTATGAGTAAATAGCGTGACGTGAGCAATCAAAACATTGAAGAAATAAGCAGAAATAAGTGTAAATTAAAGAGCAGCAGTATGCACAGGTAAGTTGAGAAGCAGGCTACAGTCTAGATTATAGACTGCCAGTACGCCGACTCAATGACATAGGCATTGCTACAGTCGACATAAAAAGATGTCAATACGGGCAGCAGCTGAAAAAGCAGAATCCAGTCGACATGAAAGGCTGGCAGTACACTGAGTGAGGTAAAGAAGCAGGCAACAGAGTATAGACTGGCATACACTCATAATGGTCAAAAGGAAAATTAGCAGTGTAGATGTAGTGGTGGTATTGACGTGCGCCGACTGTGACAGTGATGGATCACGGGGCGGCGCGGGGTGCGGGGTTGGGCACGCGTTGTGGGCGTGGTGTGGACGCGCGCGCCGGTAGTGACAGATGACGGGGCGGCGCGGAGTGAGTGGTGAGGCACGATGAGATGTGGGAAAAGAGGATCGTAGCCAGCGCCCGGCGATTGGTCGAATAAGTGGGTGCTCGCAGCGACGTCCGCAGGTGGGGTATAAAGGGGGACGCGCGAGAGCACTCGAGGAGAGTTACCCAGTTGAAGACCCGAAGACGGAGCTGAAGACCTAGTGCATCCGAGTAGCTCAGTGGCGTTAGTCGCCGAGTAGCTAAGTGGATGTTGGTCATCCGAGTAGCTCAGTGGGCGTTAGTCGCCAAGTAGCTAAGTGGGTGTTTGTCACCCGAGTACTAAGTGGATGTTGGTCATCCGAGTAGCTCAGTGGCGTTAGTCGCCGAGTAGCTAAGTGGATGTTGGTCATCCGAGTAGCTCAGTGGGCGTTAGTCGCCAAGTAGCTAAGTGGGTGTTTGTCACCCGAGTACTAAGTGGATGTTGGTCATCCGAGTAGCTCAGTGGGCGTTAGTCGCCAAGTAGCTAAGTGGGTGTTTGTCACCCGAGATACAAAGTAGGTGTTAGTCACATGTAAACGAGTTTGATAAAATAAAGAGTGTGTTACCCGTGAAGTCGTCTCCCGCCGAGTTACTACATTACAACTGGCGTCAGAAGTAAACCTGTCTTCGAGAAGTATGGACACAAGGAAGACTACCCGTACCCACGAGCGAGGTCGGGATGACGACGGCGTACCGGGGACACCGACCTCGGGAGTACAGGACGAGGAGTTGCCGCCGATGCAGCACTTCGCGGTGATGGCCGACGCTCCGCTTGCCTCCGACACCAGCCTCCAGGACGCGCACTCCCGGTTGGCGGAGTTGCTACTCGCCGCCGCCGCTGTCTTGGCCGACATCTCCGTTCCGGCGAGCGGAAAAACGGCTGCGGGGGTCGTGGAGGAAGCGACGTTGGAGGATTCCCGCCAAAAGGCGCTTCGCGCCAAAAGTCTGGAAGTTGCCGCCGTTTTCGGGGGGCCGCCACCGATTGGCGGGAAAGACGGACGCCACGTGGCCGGACACCTCCGCGCAGCGCAGCCCACGTCATCAGCGCGCGCCGGAGCCCTCCATTTTGCGCCTGACAACCGAGCCGACATTTTACACAACTCCAGCGGAGCGCGGGAAAATCTCTCCGACGTCGACGACGATCGGGTCCTCCAGCAAAGATTGCCCGCGCTGTCGGCGTTCAAGGCGGATGGGGGCGACTGGGGAGCCTTCCAACGAAGGTTCCTCGCTCATCAGGAGATGTCGGGGTGGTCCGACACCACTGCCCTGCGTGCGTTGCCAGCGATGCTTGACGACGACGCGCTTGCAGCCTTCACATCTGCTGCAAGGTCGTCCCGCTCTACGCTCCAGGCCGCACTACACCTGATGGCGAAGGTGTTCGGGCCGCCCTCCACGTGTCGCCACCAGTTCTACGATCGGCGGAAGGTGGCTGGGGAAACGACGCTAGCCTACCGCACGGCACTACTCGCCTTGGCGGACGCAGCTTTTCCCCGCATGGATAAGGAGGGGAAGGACGCCATGGTGACGGAGCAGCTGCTGGTGTTGGCCCACGAGTTGGGGGTCCCCATCAACGTGGCAGACGAGATGGAGATCTGCTCCCTGGCGATCGCCACGAGCATTCACGCGTACGAGGTCCTCAAACGTAAGCCGGGGGTCGTCTGCAAATGGCCGGGGAACGCGGCACTGGCCGCCACGATCGCCGAACCTCAGCCAGCTGCGGTGCAGGAGCAGGCCTTCGCTGCATCGCGTCCGGGGGAGTGGAGAACGGGAGGTCGTTCGCCCACACGTTCGCCCCGCAAGCTGGAGCAACCGAAACCTACGACGTCCGTCGTCTGCTACAACTGCGGCCTTCGGGGTCACGTCGCAGCCGGGTGCCGGGCCCCGCGTCAGCGTGCCGCAGGACCACGTCGGGACGACGACCAGGGCCACAAGTCATCCCAACAAAACCCGGCAAGTCGCGGCACCTCACACGTTCGGTCCACAAACACGGCACATTCGGGTCGCCGCTTCGCGGTGGGGGGTTCGCGGCTGGGTGCCGGGGGTTCAATTCGGCGAGGGGGGTCCGTACGCGGCCCGCAAGCAGTCGAGTGGTCCGAATTGGCCCACAGGATCGTGGCTGCGTCAGCCGGGTCGTCCGTGGTAACGGGGTTCATTGACGGGGTTGAGGTCCGGGTGCTTGTTGACACGGGTGCGTCGGCCACCATCATCTCGGACCTTATTTATAACATTCTTCCCGTCCAAAGTAGACCCCTTCTGCCAGTAGACGTGCCATTTTATGCGGCGAATGGGGGATCCCTGGGGATCATCGGCCAGATTCGGGCGACTATTTGCATTGGTGACATTAAATTAGCGGGCCCTATTTTTGTATCATCATCGCTGGCCGTTCCCTGTTTGCTAGGTACGGACTTTTTGTCAAAAATGCCCATCAAAATTCTTATAGATCAGGCCTGCATAGAGCTTCCGTCAGGTCGGCGGGTTGCCTTCTTGTCGAGCCCTACCAAAGTGCGCACGGTTTGTGCGACGGTGCAGGCGCTGGCGACTCACACTGTACGGGTGCCTCCGGGATCGCAAATGTTAGTGCCCCTTCGGTTCAGGAAGCCACTCGAGGTGGGTGCGGAGGCACAGGGGGTGCTGTTGGGGCCGTCAAACAGAGCCAGTAAGGGCCTCGACTTAGCGGTTGCTCAAACCATGGTGAGAGGGGACAGTGAGCCGTTCGTAATGGTCCTGAATACGGGGTCGCGGCCGGCCGTAATTGCGCAGGGAACGGTGCTGGCTCACGCCGCGCCGCTACCCGTTGAGGAACGGCTCGTGGCTCAAGCAGATTTCACTGTCGAGTCGCATCCTCAAAGTGATGAGGGGACTGAGTGGTTGGACTCGCTGTGTGCGGGTTCTGCTAATTTGTCCGGGGTGCAATTGGGAGCATTGAGGGGTTTGCTCATCGAGTTTGCTGACGTGTTCAGCAAACATAAGTACGATATCGGCTGCACTGACCTGTTGCGCCACCACATAGCTACAGGGGACGCGGCCCCTATTCGTCAGAATCCCTTCCGGCTCAGCCCAGCCGAGAAGGAACATGTGCAATCGGCGGTTAATGATATGTTGGCGGCCGATATCATTTCGCCCTCTTCTAGTCCGTGGGGTGCTCCTATTGTCCTAGTAAAGAAACAGGACGGGTCCTTGCGGTTTTGTGTCGACTTCCGCCGCTTAAACAAAATCTCGATGGCGGATGCGTATCCGCTCCCCAGGATGGATGAGTCGCTGGATGCCTTGGCGGGAGCGCAGTTTTTTTCCACACTCGATCTGCTTTCTGGATTTTGGCAATTGCCACTCGATAACGAGTCTAAACCTAAAACTGCTTTCCGGACACCTGGGGGCCTATTTGAATTCAACCGTTTGCCCATGGGCTTACATTCCGCTCCCGCCACGTTCCAGAGACTCATGGAATTGGTTTTGTCGGGCCTCCAATGGGATACCTGTTTGATTTATCTTGACGATATCATCGTCTTTAGTCGGACTTTCGAGGAGCACCTCCAGCGACTGAGAGCGGTGTTCCTCAGGATGCGTTCCGCTAAGCTTAAATTTAAACCGGCTAAATGTTTTCTGCTTCGGGAATCGGTCAGGTATTTGGGCCATATCGTGAGTCGTTCAGGGATCTCGACGGACCCTGCTAAGACGCATTGCGTTAGCTCATGGCCAACGCCAACCTCGGTCACGGAGGTTCGTAGTTTTATTGGGTTTGCCTCCTATTACCGTCGTTTTGTCAAGCAATTTGCCACCATAGCCAAGCCCCTGCACGCTTTGACGGCTAAGGGTGTGAGGTTTCACTGGGGGGCGGAAGAGGAGGCTGCGTTCTGCTCCCTCCGTGACGCCTTGGTGCAGGCTCCCCCCTTGTGTTACCCCGATTTCACACAACCGTTTTTGCTTGACACGGACGCCAGCAATACGGGTATCGGGGGGGTGCTCTCACAGGTGGTCGGGGGGGTTGAACGGGTGGTCGCCTACGGTAGTAGGGTTCTTTCCCCCGCAGAACAACGCTATTGCGTAACTCGTCGTGAATTGTTAGCCATTGTGTTTTTTACACAACAATTCAGGCCGTATCTTTACGGCCGTCATTTTACGGTCCGGACGGACCATGCGGCTCTACAATACGCTATGCGCGTGGCACAGCCATCGGGCCAATTGTCCCGATGGTTGGAGGTCCTTCAAGACTACCAATTCACGACGATTTGCCGCAAGGGGTTGCGACACTCAAACGCGGACGCCTTGTCGCGGTTGCCGCCGTGCACGGACTGCACATGTTTGTTGGGATCAGCGCGGTGCAAACCCCCGGTCGCCGGCACCCCGGGAGTTGCGCTCGCCGCCACTGACACCCCGGGAGAGGACGCCCCCACGGGGAGGGATTCGCTGTTGTCGTTGCCCCTCATTGAGTGGGGCCGCCTCCAGATGTCCGACAGCTCCCTACTTACGCTACGTCGGAAAGTTGGCGCTCCCGAAGAAGGGGAGGCGCGGGTCGGTTCCTGGGTGTGCAGACAGGGCCTTTTGATGAGGTGGGACAACATGTCCCGGCGTCACGTGCTCGTTGTGCCTGTTGCTATGCGGGGTAGGGTTGTTCTGGCAGCTCATGAACGGCTCATGCATCTGGGTTTTCACAAAACGCTCGCCCTAATCCAGCGAGACTATTATTGGCCGGGGATGGGTAACGACGTGGCGAATATTCTTAAGGGATGCGTAGGGTGCGCCAAAAGGAAACCGCCACCATTGGCAGCTAATCCACCGCTGCAATCCATTCAGGTTTCGCGTATAAACGAATTGGTAGCGTTGGACATCTTGGGGCCCTTTCCGGTTACACCAAGGGGAAATAGGTTCCTGCTGGTTGGCGTGGAATACTTCACCCGATGGCCTATGGCATGGCCGCTCGCCAACCAGTCGGCTGCGGCGGTGGCGGACTCCTTTGTCCAGGGTTATGTGTTGGACAAGGGCGCCCCCGAACGCTTGCTGACGGATCAAGGGAAGAATTTTTCGAGCGTTTTGTTGCGCGAGGTGTGCGACCTGTTGGGTACAAAGAAAGTGCGTACTTCCCCCTACCACCCGCAGACTGACGGGATGGTTGAGCGTCTGAACAGGACGATTACGTCTATGTTGTGCCAACAGGTCTGCGACGATCAGGTTGATTGGGACTTACAGGTGCCGGGGGTACTCGCGGCCTATCGAATGGCCCCTCATGCGGCGACGGGGTTTTCCCCATTTTTTCTTATGTATGGGCGGGAGGCCGATCCGGCCATGGACGTCCAACTGGGGATTTCCCAGCCACGTGCGAAATCTAAATTGGCAGACCACATCAAATTTAATATCGCCAAATTGACTGAAGCGCGGGAGGCGGCAAGGTTGAATTCGCGGTCGCGGCAAATTGCAAACGAGAAATTGCATGAGCGGAGGGTGCATACGCATGATTGGAAACCAGGCGATAAGGCCTGGCTGCATTGTCCACATGCACCGTTGGCTACGTCCCCCAAGTTGTTGAGACCTTGGAGGGGACCGGTGGAAATTGTGCGGGTTGCACGACCCCAGAGTATACAGATTAAATGGGGGAAACGCCGTTGGTATGTGCACCCCTCCCGACTGAAGCCCTATGCGGCGCCGTGTGACCCCGTTCTGTGCCGTGACGACCGGGCGTGTGATGTGACCGTCGACTCGGGGAGGGAGGTGTCGCAGGCTGATCCTCACGTGTCTCCACCTGACCCACCCCCAGGTGCCTCGGGCTTGACGGCTGCTGACCGTCGAGAGCCTGAACCCCGGGGCACGCACGAGTCCTCGATGCCTGGCCGAGGTCTTCCTGAACCGCCGGCACCACCGGACGTTCAACCGCGTCTGGTGCCGTACGACGGACCGGCAAGGCGGACTCGGGCTAGGTCTCAACAATTTTCATGAAGACGTTTTTTGCTCTACACCGAGCTCGCCCGGTGTTCCCCTCTGCCGGGGTAATGTCCCGTTGTAGGGACGCTCGGAAGAAAAGGGGACACTGCACGAGTCGAAAGAAAAAAAAAAATGTTTCCATTTATTTTCTTTTTTTGCATACACATTGCTATTGTCACTCGCCGGTTTGTATATATTGTTCTATTGTCGGGGTGGCATTGGTTGAGGGTTGCGGATGGTAGTGTTCGCGTCGTGTTGTGTTGTTAGCTTAGTTGTTGTTCTTGTTGTTGTGTTGTGTTACGGGGCACACAGGGGGGGCTTGTATATTTTTATAGCAGCCGGGGCGGCTGCGAGCTATGTGGTAGGGGGTGATGTAGTGGTGGTATTGACGTGCGCCGACTGTGACAGTGATGGATCACGGGGCGGCGCGGGGTGCGGGGTTGGGCACGCGTTGTGGGCGTGGTGTGGACGCGCGCGCCGGTAGTGACAGATGACGGGGCGGCGCGGAGTGAGTGGTGAGGCACGATGAGATGTGGGAAAAGAGGATCGTAGCCAGCGCCCGGCGATTGGTCGAATAAGTGGGTGCTCGCAGCGACGTCCGCAGGTGGGGTATAAAGGGGGACGCGCGAGAGCACTCGGGGAGAGTTACCCAGTTGAAGACCCGAAGACGGAGCTGAAGACCTAGTGCATCCGAGTAGCTCAGTGGCGTTAGTCGCCGAGTAGCTAAGTGGATGTTGGTCATCCGAGTAGCTCAGTGGGCGTTAGTCGCCAAGTAGCTAAGTGGGTGTTTGTCACCCGAGTACTAAGTGGATGTTGGTCATCCGAGTAGCTCAGTGGCGTTAGTCGCCGAGTAGCTAAGTGGATGTTGGTCATCCGAGTAGCTCAGTGGGCGTTAGTCGCCAAGTAGCTAAGTGGGTGTTTGTCACCCGAGTACTAAGTGGATGTTGGTCATCCGAGTAGCTCAGTGGGCGTTAGTCGCCAAGTAGCTAAGTGGGTGTTTGTCACCCGAGATACAAAGTAGGTGTTAGTCACATGTAAACGAGTTTGATAAAATAAAGAGTGTGTTACCCGTGAAGTCGTCTCCCGCCGAGTTACTACATTACATAGATAATAGCGTGCCAGTGCACTGACGTTAATTAATCAGCAGGCAGCAGGCCACATCACAAACTGGCAGTAGACCGTCGCAGCGTCATAAAAGCACAGCAAAAAGGGAATATTTAGCAAGCTAATAATGAAAAAATAGTTTTGTGCACAGAAACGTGAAAAATAAATAGCCTATTCCCACCGTTCGAGAGCCAAATGCCTCGCTAGCGCGCGTGCGCGGAGACTTTAATATATAAGAAAAAAAAATACCCTGTGCTACTGTATCCTTGCTATATACATATATTAATGCAAGAAGATATCCTGGTATTTTTTTTGTAATACTTAAAAACATGATCAACATTTTTTTTCTTAGGCCCTTAAGTTTCCGTAGGCCCTAGGCACAGTACTTACTATGCCTTTTGGATAATACGGCGCTGGGTTAGCTGCAGAGTTGGCAGCACCAGAATCCAAGCATGAGACCACTCTGTGTGTGACAAATTTGATTAAAATTGCTTTTGTCGAATTTCCACCTACAAAAACCTGGAAGTAAATTGTACCTTAATAAATTTGATATAAATGTATTAAGATAAACATGATTTCAGTTCATACTCTTAGTTCTTTCGGTAAAGTCACGTAGGTAAAATTAATAAAAATAAAACAATAAAAATCACGACGTTTCAGAGGCAACACAAGCTTCCGTCTTCAGGTGAAACCGTCACAGAAAAATATCTGTACCTTATATAGTGGTTAAGGGGGGAGGAGCCAGGAAGGGCAGCGGGGGAGGAGGAGTTGTGAAGTGATCAATTACTGCTTTTGTTATACTGCTGGGTGGGTAAATGAATTAGATACGATTAAGCCGCTCTTTGTTATGCTGTTTGTGCACAAGTCACTGTGGGATGAATGGACTCGTGGTCAGGGACGTGTTGCGCAAGTAACTGTGGATGTACATAATAGAAAAGGAGCGGAAATGCCCATGTTTATACCAGTGTTGGCTGACAATAAAGAGTACTGTTAAACGTTAGGGATGTTAACACTCGGTGAAGTAAAATAGTGCCTGTCAGATAATATGGTCCAAAAATGTGTAATTAAATCTTTTTTGCATGGTTGATAACATCTTTCCAATGATTACTAAGTTTGTACCCATCATCACGGTTGAAATTATGTCTGTGTTTGTATATCTGAATGGCTTCGTGTACAAACATTTGATGGTAGCCAGAAGGCTTGCAGAGCACCTTAGTCTCGGAGAAAACAATCTCATGAGAGCCCACCGAGTTGTAGCAATGATCGGCAACGGCGGACGACTCAATTTTGCCGTGTTTCAAATCTGACTTGTGCTAGCGGACACGATCAGAGACATGACGTTTCGTTTCCCCAATGTAACAGTCACCACAGCTGCAACTCAGTTTATAGACTCCGGGGTATTGCAAGTCAGGGATGACATCCTTCACAGATGGAATTAGATCACGGATTTTATGTACTGTACTGAATCGGACTTGGATCTTATGTTTGTTTAGAATTTTGGAGATCTTTTTGTTCACGCCTGCTATGTATGGTAACGTGACAGTTTTGATCGGAGTTTCAAGTGGCTGTTTCTGTATGGTGGGAGAAACAGCTTGGCGGATGGTGCGTTCAGAGTATGCGTTCACCCTGAGGGCCCGATGTACATGTCTCAATTCACTGGCCAGGTGGTGTTGGTCAGAAATGCCATGAGCTCTGTGGTATAGCGTTGGCATTTCTGACCAACACCACCTGACAGGCACTATTTTACTTCACCGAGTGTTAACATCCCTAACGTTTAACAGTACTCTTTATTGTCAGCCAACACTGGTATAAACATGGGCATTTCCGCTCATTATCTATTATGTACATCCACAGTTACTTGCGCAACACGTCCCTGACCACGAGTCCATTCATCCCACAGTGACTTGCGCACAAACAGCATAACAAAGAGCGGCTTAATCGTATCTAATTCATTTACCCACCCAGCAGTATAACAAAAGCAGTAATTGACCACTTCACAACTCCTCCTCCCCCGCTGCCCTTCCTGGCTCCTCCCCCCGTAACCACTATATAAGGTACAGATATTTTGCTGTGACGGTTTCACCTGAAGACGGAAGCTTGTGTTGCCTCCGAAACGTCGTGATTTGTATTGTTTTATTTTTATTAATTTTACCTACGTGACTTTACCGAAAGAACTAAAAGTATGAATCCTTGCAGTCACGAAAGCTTCAAATATAGAAATGATTTCATTTGCATAACTCCTCAGCCCAAACTAGTAATGCTTTGATATTTGCATTGCCTTTGTACTGTTTAACATTTGATGTTGTTCTCTGGGCTAAAACTGATGAGACAAGGCCATAAAGGAGGCTGTCCCTGGTGTAGGCCAATCAGTTTCAAGGACAATGCATACATTATAAAAAATATGTTTGCATGTTTAAACGCAGGCACTTGTGGTTAATGCAGATGCGACGCCTTGCATTATGTGTTTATGTGGTGTTTGAACATCTTAACACCTAATGCGTGATTGTTGGCAAAGGGAAAGCCGATTCTTTTTCATCATTTCATGATGTGTCCATCCTCACTCTACACTACATGGCCATGGCATCTCAGTCTCGCTTCCCTCACATTGTCGATACTAGTTGGTGCCTCCAGTTGTTTTCTAATGCCCTGACTTCTCTTCCGATCATTTGTATGTTTACTGCCTTGTCTACAATGTTTATCTTACAAATTTGTGTTTTCCTTGAAAGAGCAATATACAGCAGGCAGACTGCAGGGATAAATTAAAGTATCATGGATGATGGATCTAAAAATTCACGACAAATTTGAAGTTGTCTGAAATAATCAGACTATATCAAGCAACCCTAAGATGCTTTGGAGACGATGTGGCCAGGTGTCTCATAGGTTTGATTGGCGAGCTTGCACTGCTAAGGTCCTGGATTCGTAATCATGTCAGCACTCTGAAGGGTTTGAGACCACCAACTCACCACACTTGAGCGTGCAGTTTAATCACAGGCGACTGCCTGGATTCGAACTGAGGTTTTCAGTGATGCTGGCTCAAGCGGTTGTGGATGTGATAATGGTGATACTGAATTCAAACACAATCCAATGTATTTTGGAAGATCTTTAATTTTGCATATCCATCCCAAAGCATTGCATAACATGCACATTACTATTTGCATGCAATTTCCTATAATTAAAAGAGCATGCAATTGTAATCTAAAAACAAAAATCCAGATGGTGGTGGTGGTGATGATACTGCAAGAGCGGTTCTTGAATTTGTGGATGTCAACTTTGGAGAAACTGTTGCTAATTCGAGGCCAGTTGTCATAATTCTATTTTCCATGCAATGTGAAATGGAAAACAAATATGAGCGTTTCTGAAAATAGCTGTCCCAACACAAATGATGATTGGTTGATTGTATGGGGAATCTTTGTCTTTTTGTCACCGTTTTGTTTGGTATCATTCAAACGTGGATGTCGTCTCTCTCCAATTTTGGTATTGGTTAAGTTAATCGATTTTTCTGTACGTGGCAGCATGCAGAATCTGTAATGTCAATATTTGTTCGTATTGTTTTGCCGTAGATAATTTGCTCTGTGTAGGTTTTTACTCTCCATCTTCTCATTTCTGCTGCCCATAAAGCTTCCACCTCTTTCACCTCCTTCCAGTTCTTTATATCGGTCATCCAGCCTCTTTGGTTCTTTCGGTTACGAAAGCTTCAAATCAAGATCGGTCATCCAGCTTGTACTTTGATGCCTCGAACCCCTCCAGATTTGTACTCTGCCGATCAGCATTGCCTATGCCAGTTTGTGTTGTCTTGTTACATTGCCCAGACTACTGCAGGAAGGTTACGTCCATTTTCTTTTGCTAGTTGGAGCTCATTCTCACCTAAGTAATTGGCCCACCACCTTCTCCAACCATTATATAAACGCAGTGGTAACTCCTGCAATCTCTCATTTACTTGATACAGCTGTCGTGGCTGTGACGGTACCACCTGAAGACGGAAGCTTGTGTTGCCTCCGAAACGTTGTGATTTTTATTTTTATTTTATTTTACTTTTTAATGTTTTTACCTACGTGACTTTACCGAAAAAACCCAAGAATATGAATCATTGCAGTCACGAAAGCTTCAAATCTAGAATTAATTGGCAAATGTGATTTTTAGCTTTGATCCTTATCTTTGATAGATATTGTAATATCCAATATTAGGAAGATACCCTCTGCAGTGTTGGTTTGAACTGGAACTGTTTTTGTCGTCGTTTTGTTGCCTTGCCCAAGTTTGCATTTAGTGTTGGAAAATCGTCAGGAATTTACTTATGCTATTTGTACTTATATACTTTTCATTTTTTACTTACTTATTTACGTTTTAGCTACTTGCTTACCATTGCTCTACTTTGTACTCCTTTCGAGTTTTGTATTGCTTGTTGTTGTAACTTGCTGACTCGCCCCTACTGGACATCTGTAAAAAAGCGATTCATAGATAATCGGATTCCTCCAGGATAAATAAACATTATGATTATGATAATTTCATTGTGATTTCTGAGCGAACAGACTCGCTTATGTACGGTATGTGCGAGAAAAAGCCGTTGAAATAACTGAATCTTTGTGTTAATTCTTTTGTCACCGATTCAAGATTCCTTAATTGCAAAAACTGTACTCTCTCAAATGGCGTATGTATTGCACCATATTTTATACTGCGAGTTTCAATAAATTATTTTTAAAAAAACAGGCAGCGTTGCATGCAGCATGCAGCTGGTAAAGCGCAGCACGTGCGTGCTTTTCCAATGCCAATTCACTTTTCTTTTGTTTCTGCAGTCGCCTTGGTGTAGGCGAGGCCCTTGTAGACACCCTCCATTGGGATGTCGAAGGTGGCGCCGTTCAATAAGGACATGCGCACCGTACCCTTGTACGGGAGATCGATTTCTGCACGACCGATGGTTATGTCGATCGCCGTGGTTTTGCCTGGAGGAACCGTGACGTCGAATGAGAGGAGCTCGGTTTTCGATTCTGAATTCTCCACACCGCGCGTACTCTCGGTGCCAACGGTGAAACTAAAGCCACTTTCAACCTCTACGACATCCGGAATGCCGGCTTTGACGCTGATGCTCACGGTTGCCTCCAGCTTGTTTGAGATCGACCAGGAGGAGGTTTTGGTCAAGGTCTTGGAGGATTCAATTTTATAGGTTTGGGGGACAGAACCCTTATTCTTGTAACTGATTGATTTGATCTCTTCCATCTGGACTTTTGGAAGCTGCTTGTGCAGTGTAGGGTATGTCACGTTAATCAATTCTGAACGTTTCACCGAATTGATGAACACGAAGCCCATGCAGTCGATGTCTGAACTGGCTTTGCCCTGAATTCCAAGGCAGATCCCAGAGCCGATGTCGACCGGGTACTCGGTCTTTAGGCCCCAGTCTGTCATCTTCACGAAGAAATCCCTGCCTTTGCTTGTCCTGAACTTGAAGGCGCCCATGCGTGTGCCAGCCCCATTTCCCCACAGTGAGAGGGATGAAAAGAGCTCCCCAGGCTGGAACACAAACTCTTTCTGAGATCCCGAGGGATTGCCGTACTGTGCAGACCTTCCATCCGTCAGCCAGGCCTTCACGCACTTGATCTGCCACCCTCCGACCCACACCCAGATTTTTTCCAGCGTTGCTCCATTGTTCCTCCCATCAAAGTTGAAGTTTGTTCCTCCTTGTCCTCCACAGGTGTGTATGGCCAATGGATAAGGCATTTTCTCCTTTCTTCCTGCACATTACAAGATACAGATTTGGTAAAATTACGAAAGGAATTTCAAATATTGTGATATTCACAGTTTTGACATTCAATACCACATTTTATTGACACATTTATAATAGTTATGCACTTCGAAATTTTCATGTCGACTCAGACGTTATCGACAATACAACAACAAGTTCACTATTGCGAACAAACGGTGAAAAAGCAGTATAACATCAACATGTTGGGCAATAAAAAAACACACACATATTGTATCAGATTATTAACTATCAATAGCTAAATTATAGATAAAGACAATGAAAGAACAGCAGACAATGACAAGGTTTGATACTTGACAAGTATGACTGAGGTTAAGAGAACCTTGTCTGCAAGAGAAATACAGCTCATCTGAAATAAACTTCGATACAACACAGTACAGCAAACGCTTTCCTCGCGGGTTTGCTGTTTTGGGCCAATTTAATTAATCGATTCTGCCCCTGTGGCTCAACCATTCGCAGGCCATTTGGTGTTCCCTGCCTCCAGTGGGGAGGCAGTGAGGTTCAGCCGCTCACGATTTTTACTTCCTGTAGTGTACAGTACCGTACACGGTTACCTAAACAGTATTGTACACTACATATTGTTTTCATTCTATTTACTTTAACACGTAGGCTTTCAGATTCCAAAGAACACAGGATGAGATGTTACTATCCTTTGTGCAAGCACTTCCAAGAGTTCATGAACAGTGAGCCTGGTGAAATTTGGGGAGCGCATCGTCAGTAGTGACCCTTTGGTTCCTAGGGTGTTTCGGCCTTTCATACTATACACTCTCCCCAAAGGTGGCCAGCGACAGGGTGATCAATCCTACGCTTGCGTCCTATTCCCAATTAGTCATAGGAGTTGCCTTGTTGTTGATAGCCAACATCCCATGGGACTATGCATGGCAGGGGCGTCCTCCTCCCTGAGTCAAGCATTGTTGACTGCATACCTCCTGGCCCTCTCACTTTGGGGCCCAGCTGGGGTCTTTCCTCTTCATCCAGAGCCACTGACTGCTGCCTTCTGCCGCCTCCTATACAGCTCTGATTGCCAAACGCTGGCTCTGGCCCTTAATTCCCAGGTCTCTAAGCAGTCTGGTTGTAGATGTTGCCACAAAACCTCTGCAGCCCACCTCCACTGGTCGGACTTCTGTGTTCCAGCCATGATGCCGTGCTTCGGCAGCTAGATCGGCATAGCGCAGATGTTTTCACTCATAAGCTTCATCTACTGAGTCCTCCCAGGGTACTGTGAGCTCAATGATGAAGACCTTCTTGAGCGAACGGGACCAGAGCACCATGTCAGGTCTTAGGGTGGTGGTTACGATCTCCGGAGGAAACACAAGTTGCCGGCCAATGTCAGCTAGCATTTTCCAGTCGCGGGCCAAGCGCAGCTGGTCTCGCTCTATTGGTGTAGAGCCGCTCTTCGGTGGTTTAGCCCCTTCGCGGACAAAGGTCCTCCGTAAGGGGTGTGATGCTGCTGGGGGTGGTAGGGAGTTGGTGGCAGCTCGCTTGTCCTCCAAGGCGGACGCAAGTTTTTTAAGGATTTGGTTGTGATGCCAAGTGTAGCGTCCTTGGGTGAGGCTTGTTTTACACCCTGTGAGAATGTGCCTGAGGTTGGCTGGCATGGAACAGAGGGCAGAGTCCGGATCTTCACCATACCATTGGTGAAGATTAACTGGTGTTGGAAGGATGTCATATGTTGCTCTGATGGAAAAGCTCAACCGCCTCGCTTCCATGGCCCACAGATCCTTCCAGCTGATCTTCCTCTTTTCCACACTGTCCCATCGACTCCACTGTCCTTGTTTGGCAAGAGAGACTGCCTTGGCCCACCTTGTAGCCTCCTCCTGATGGCGTACTTCCTGCACTACCATCTTCCGCCGCTCTGGTGCAGTGGCCTTACTCCAAGCAGCACGGCTAGTTAGCCCAAGGCCTCCTCTCCCTTGCTGAACATGACCCACAATGTCAGCATGTCTGAGGGCTGCTGTTGCCTCCTGGACTGCTTTTCCTGGCCTCCATTTGCGCCCAGTTGCCAAGGTCGGCGCTTTGTTGCTCACCACTGGGTCTCGAGATTCATTCAGTGTAATCTGGAGCCTGGTTTTTGCACACTTGAATTCCTCGGTTAGACTGGTGAGGGGCAGCTTGAGGACACCATCTCCATAGAGGCCTATGGTGGTAAGGCATCGTGGAACTCCGAGCCACTTCTTTAAGTAGCTCGTGGCTCCTCTTTCCAACTTCTCCACTGTTGAGATTGGAACCTCATACACTGCTAGGGTCCTCTTGTCTTCGGGGTTGGCTCCCGATGGCCGTCGGTGCCCCCCCTCTTCTCACTCGCCCGCGTGGCCTCACTCTTTTCCGCTCACACCCCGACTGACTTCCCCTTCCGGTTTACCCGCTTAAGGACCCGAACCTTCCACCCACGTCACATGACTCCACCCCCCCGTGACGTCACATCCGGAAGGTCGCTTACGCCCGCATTACAAATGCTTGAGGGAAGCTCACTTCAAATTAAAGCCTAAAAATGCTTCCAACAGAACAAGTACAGTACAGCACGCATCAGTACAATACAGCAAACCCTGTCTATCCGTGAGGGTTAGAATCTTGATACGTTCGCAAATGCAGAAACCTTCCATTGGAATACGGGGTTATGTTCCTGGTATGAATGAACATAGGTTGAAGATGGAAAATGTTTGATAACAATGACTGCAAATAATAAATTATGAAGAACAATGTTTTTTTAAAAATTACCTTTGATGATGATGCTTTGACGACGATTGAGGTGGGTGTGATTGTGAGGAATTCAGGAACGATGACTCATCGGGAGATAATGCACTTATCATTTGAGCACTTTCGGGAGCGCTTGTCATTACAGTTTCCCTTATTGTGTTCGCGTTCTTTTTCATTGATCTCACGAACGACTCATTTATACCAAAATGTATAAACGAGTCGCCTGTAAGTATGTATAAAGTAAAAATGCACAATAGCAAGTTCAGAGCTGAATTACCGCGAGTTTGACGACGTGAGCAGCCGAGGGGGCATGCCTAATATTTGCAATTTCGAATGTAACATTCTGCACACATCTCCCTGGTGTCGGTGGTCCGGCATGTCCACTCACGAATACTGGAGCCTGGTCGGTCGCAAATAGGGGATTCGTCTACATTTAGTAACTAGTGATTATGCGAAACTTGCAAATCCAGAACTACAAGCTTCCAGCATCACCGAACAATGCTTGCAACAAACACGCCGGCCAGAACAAAAGTATGTCATGCACAAGACTCGCGGTATAGCGAGTAGTCCGTCACATGCTAGACTCGCGTTTTCGGGAGTAGTTGATCACATTCTAGACTGGCGTTATAGCGAGTAGTACGTCACATGCTAGAGCCGCGTTAATGCGAGTATTCCATCACGCGTTAGACTCGTGTTATAGCGAGTAGACCATCGTGCTCTAAACTCGCATTGTCGTGAGTAATCCATCATATGCTAGACTCGCGTTATAGCGAGTAGTCCATCGCGCTCTAAACTCGCATTTTCGCGAGTAATCCATCACATGCTAGACTCGCGTTTTAGTGAGTAGTCCATAGCGCTCTAAACCCGCGTTGTCGCGAGTAATCCATCACATGCTAGACTCGCGTTTTAGTGAGTAGACCATCGCGTTCTAAACTTGCCTTGTCACGAGTAATCCATCACATGCTAGACTCGCGTTATAGCGAGTAGTCCATCGCACTCTAAACCCGCGTTGTCGCGAGTAATCCATCACATGCTAGACTCGTGTTATAGCGAGTAGTCCATAGCGCTCTAAACTCGCGTTGTCGCGAGTAGTCCATCACATGCTAGACTCGTGTTATAGTGAGTAGTCCATCGCTCTAAACTCGCATTGTCGTGAGTAATCCATCACATGCTAGACTTGCGTTATAGCGAGTAGTCCATAGCGCTCTCAACTCGCATTGTCGCGAGTAATCCATCACATGCTAGACTCGCGTTATAGCGAGTAGTCCATAGCGCTCTAAACTCGCATTGTCGCGAGTAGTCCATCACGTACTAGACTTGCGTTAGTGACTTGGGTGTTGGAAGCGTTGTTCGATGATGTTGGGAACTGGTATTGTAGTGCTGTAGTACTCCTACTGTACTAGTGATGCGCGCTGTAAACACATCACTCTTTCCTCTTCCTCCTCAGTCTTTGTTCCATCATCTTTGTGTGAATAGCGTCATCTCACTCCCTTATCTTGTTTAACTCGTCATACCTCTTCTCACACACTTATTATTTTAATGAACGACTGTCACACATATATTTAAAGACACACCATATAAAAACAACACGTTTATAAAGAAACATGTAAAGCAGTCTACTCTCATATACAAACAATTATACAATTACTGGCTTGATCAACCACTATTATTATTCCTCTTGTAAAAATTATTGCCACTTAAGGGGATTTCGCTTCACGTGGCCAGAGCTGTCCCTAGGGTATGGCGAATTAGGGCAAGCAGCCCCGGGCTCCACACTTTGGGGGGGGGGGGGCGCTTCGACATCACGGTCTCTGATGTAATACTTCCAGTTTGGTTTGAAGGCGTCGGGTAGGCCCACGCCCCTCCCCCCGTTCATTAACAGGGGTAGGTAGTGACAGGGATAGGTAGTGACAGGGGTAGGTAGTGACAGGGGTAGGTAGTGACAGTAGTAGATAGTAACAGGGGTAGGTAGTTACAATGGGTAGGTAGTGACAGAGGTTGGTAGTGACAGAGGTAGATAGTGAAAGTGAAAAGTAGTGACAGGGGTAGGTAGTGACAGGGCTGTAGGTAGTTATCCTACCCCCTGTTACTACCCCTATCATCTGCTTAACTCCACACTACGCCATGGGGTGCTCGCCATTCTTCCGAATGTACGAGAGGCAGGCGCACTGCTAAATTGACGTGCTGGGTAATGGGGAGCAGTCACGCGATTTTATCAACTTTACCGAATTAAAGGGGTAGCTGTAGGCACTGCATACAGCTATGGATATTTGAACAGCTCGCCAGCATCCCACTCCAATGAATGAAAGACAAGATTTAAACGATGAATTTGTAAAACACACGAGTCTATGATAATCTGGGGCAATTGTTTAGTTTATGGTTTCCGGTCGTCAGAAATGGGGTGATAGGACGACCATGAGGATCGATGTTTCGATGAAATGGGCACACCCACATTTTTCCATACCAATTTGGGAATAACACAATCAATGTTTTAGCTAGAATATTAGCAAATAATTAAAGTTACAATTACATACGTTACAAAGGAAAATATCCCCTGTCTTGCCCTTAACAAACGTTTGGGGAAAGTGCTGTTAGCGGGCACCCATGAAGGTCAGCATGGCACACAAGTGGGTGGGTTTCTAGCACCATGCCCGCCGGGCCGCCTTTGTCTGGCTAGTGGCGATGTTTAGATACTGCACCAGGTACTCATTTGTGAGTGAGTCGACCTAAACAAACTTTATAAACACTCAAGCACATATATCAAGTTTACAAGATCGAGTTGCACTTTGTTGTGCATGGATTAGCTGTTCTGGACATTTAAAAAGCATGTAGATAGCCACGTGTGGTGGTGGTGTTTTAGGCGAGATATGCAGCACCAAGCAAACTGGGCCAAGGGTGGAATTCACATTGTCCTTTAACACAAGTTGGAACCACCCCTCCAAAAATTACCTTCGGCCTGGTCTCTACGAGATACATGCGCAACAGAACTGGCCCTTGTGATATGCTGTACAGCGCTCCTGCTTCCTTGTGCAAGTTTTGCACTTCAGGTCACTGTGCATCTGTAGTGGTTCAACTTAGAGGCGGTAATTCATGGAGGAACCTATTTTATTATATTCACAATCTCCCTTCACATACCCTACAGTCGCTTAGGCTACACACACCCTAGCCTATACACAACACTAGCCGTCTAACACCGATGGCGCTGACTGATACAGCCAACAACTATATAACAGCGCAATATCAAGCGACGATGGCAGCAGCCACTTAGAGAAGAATGGTGATGATGACGACGATGGACTTGAGCAGCACGATGATGGACTTGAACAGCACGACAGGGATCCCATTTACAATAAACAGCCCCTTTTATACTCTCAGTGTGGTCTTGGTCTGCCCTGGCCACGCTCCTTTCTAGAAACTACTAGTGGGTTCCCGGGGCTTCCCCTATGTGCCCCTTCTGTGACCTTTCCCCCAGATATCCCCCTCCCATATATACTGTCGCCTCCTGGCGTAAGTACTGTCATACACCGCGGTTATACTTTTGCGCCAGCAGCTCGCGTTATTTCTCCAGACTTGATCGTTGCAGAAAGTTGTGTCGCTCAAATGCTGGTCTTGTTAGTCACAAGCGAACTAACAGGAATCAAACACAACAACCACATAATATGTCAAAGGATTAATGACTCGATGCAAGAGAGATGATGATCAAATTTGCATAGAACACTGCAGGGAAGCCAATTGGATGATGCCCCTCCACTTATGCACCTCGCTCAGAAGCAGAATGGGGAGTAAGAGCCGCTAAATTCTCCCCTCCTCCCCCGATTCGAAATTCATGGCCTCCCCTTTCACCCTCCCGATCCCCATCTTTGGGTTTATGCACACCGGGTTTGTGTTTTTTTATTTGTTTATCCTTGTCCCTTATCCCTTCCGGTTTCCTCAGTCATTTGGTTCCATTGGTGATGCGCATGGTTATAACATAATTATCACATTCCTGGTGCCCGTGATTGGTGTTTGGCACGTACTGTAGCTTCTGGTCACTGGAAAACCAAGTTCTGGATCATAAGTTGATGAACGAGGAAGTCGGAAAGAAGTTCAGGTATTTAATGTAAATCAATTCAAATATCAGAAACAAGCAACGTGTGCTGCATGAAGACTACAAAACCATGCAATCATGAAAGAGATCAACATAACTAAACTGGAACGAGAGAAGGTTTAAATGACCAAGACATCCTCCTATATGCGAAAGCCAGGATCCTCTTCCATGATCCTTCTCCCTCTACAAGGAACATCCTGGCGAGGCAAGTTCAATCTCGGGGGAACCGGACACAAATTGCCTCTATACTGCCTAACTTACAATGGCATTCCATTGAATTATGGCACCAGCCATGGCTATCCCCTCTCGCAGCTGTTATTCAAAGGGCTATCGCAACCTCTACTGAGAGCATTCTGAAACGCCAATAGGTGGTATGGGTGAGAAAATGGAAAGAGGAAAATAAAATCAATCTATACACGGATGACGTCGTCATCACCCTAACAGAACCAGCGTCTTTGATCCCTGCATTAGTGTCCCTGGTCAAAGAATACGGGGAAGCGTCGACGTATAAAATAAACACAACTTAATCAGAGTTGGTGCCCTTATCCCCTGCTACCCCGAAGCCACCTGAAGGGCTTTCACCCTCTCACCCGTCCGGTGGTGCCCAGTGCCAATTAAGTATTTTTAGATACTGGTCCCTTCCTATCTCGCATCTCTCTTCAGAAAAATCCCCCCCATGCTCTCTGAAATCACCACCTCACTGGAGACATGGACGGATATTTACCTTTTCCTTTCCAACAGGGCACACCTACTCAAGATGATGGAATTGCAGAAGCTCCTTTACGGGAGGAGGCTATTCGTAGATGATATTCTGAAAGCTTTCTTTAAAACGCTTCATTTACGCATACCCTCATTCATATGGAATCACAAAATAGAGCAAATTGACTATCACTCATTTACGTTACTGAGGAGAGAAGGGGGCATGGCCCTTTCAGATTTCCAAAAATACGACAAAGGACTCGCTGTCAGAACGTTAGACACTGCATCAACTCGAAAAAGAAAGGAACATGGAAAAAGTGTGAAGAAGGCTCGGTTAACCCCTGGTCATTTGCTGGAGTTGCCTATGCCCCTATCAAAGATAGATGCTGAGTCCTAAACCATTATGGATGGTTTCTAACACCTTGGGGAGATGCAACCACAGGCGAATCTCATTCCCCTCCATACGTAGACAATTGCCTCTGTGGGGCAACCAATCACTAACAATAGAATGCACAGGGGTTAACTGGCCTGGCTGGAGAGTTACAGGACTGGAAAGGGTGGGGGACCTTCTGAAAAACGATACCCAAGATCAGGGATATCATCTCCAAAGCTACAAACAAAAACTTTGACCACAGCGCTCACCCCATCTTAGATGGTCTGGTGGACAAAAATGAAAATAAAAGTTTCTGCATGTATGCCACCTTACTAATAGAGATGGAGACCAGATTAGAACCTAAACGAGAAAGCTGAGGGGGAAAGGCTGCTGGGAAAGGACATTCCTCACCAAAAAAGGACTCAAATATACCATTGGAACCTCCTTTGCCAGTAGCAAAATATGATAATAGTTTTTTTACCCTTTAATCTGGCAACAAAACTGACACCTTTTTTACAAGGAGTCATGTTTGCATTGACCACAATACCTGCGGTCGGAATGCAAACAAAAAACACAACTCTGATAATGTTTCAGGTGTGGATCAATCAATTTCAAGGACAGTGCATACATTATCAGAGTTGTGTTTTTGTTTGCATTCCGACCGCAGGTATTGTGGTCAATGCCAACATGACTCCTTGTAAAAAAAGACTCAAATATAGTTAGGGCCAGACAACAGGCCCCTGGCCCCTTCCGCTAAAAATAATTTAGTTCAAATTCATGCATGGGTCCTACCTGACCAATGACCGGAGAGCCAAATTCATAAATTCCTCTTCTAATTGCTCTAGATGCCCACAAGGCATGGTACAGATGTAACAGAATGCCTTCTGGACATGCCTAGATATTGTTGAATTCTTCGAGGATATAATGGATTAGTTTAATTGGATCTGGGGCACAGAGCTGAGCCCCGTCGTGGACTCAACTCTTCGGGGCTTGAAACCAAGAGGGCTATCGGAATACCAACATGCCTTCCTCCAAACCTTCTATAATGTAGAAAGAAAGACAATACGGGTGAATTGGAAAATCATGAACCCCCCCTTGGGGACTGTGGTACAGAATTCTCCTTGCTTTGGCGGGAATGGAACACCTTAGCCAGGAGATGAAATGAAAATAATTGGTGTATGAGACAATGTGGTCCCCATTTTTACTGAATCCAGCGTGAATAACCAGAACAATAGGGGATGGTGCGAGGGGATGAACTCCTGACGCTGAAACATTGTAGTAGGCACCGTTGCTCCTAGAGGAAAACAAGAAGGATAACCCCAGACATTGCACCTATGTTATTTTGTTTACTGTCTAGATTGGTTATATTATTCCCCTTCCTCCCCCTCTTCCTTATTTTCCCCCTTCCCGGTTAATCTGCTGCTCCTGATCGTTGCCTCTACTTGTGGTAGGGTAGCGAGCCCAAGGGCCTTCAGACGGGCCCTCATTTGAGGGTGTATTGTACCGGGTTCGACACACGTTCGTAATTTGTATCTCCCTCTGTGATGTCCGTGTTCTGGGCTCTTGCTTACAAAAATAAATCATGCATTGGATAAATAAATTGTGGACGATTGACCAAAGACATCAAGAGTAGTGTTTTCCTTCTGCATGTGATGCATCATAAGTGTCAGTGCAGTGCGGATAGCGAAGAAATAGATCGAGACAGGAAGAGAGCAAAGTGAGAGAAGAAGCACGAGTATTGTGCAATCGACGTCACTTTTAGACAAACGCGATCAATGGATTTGTCGGTAAAGTTTTATTGAACATTTAAACCAACGTATAATTGTAACTTAAATTCACATCTTTATATTATAGGAGTTGCTTTTTGATGATGATGTTGCCCGTTGTTTTTTTCATTGATTTTGAGACAGTGCTTGACAGAACAGATTTGTAATGAAAAGAAACACAAAAATCCGATATCAGCATCTTGTTTGCCAACATCACACCAGGCAGGCAGGGTCTCAAGGGGTGCCAGCTCAGATGCCCTTACCTGCGAGTCACCTGTCAATCACACACACACACCACCTGAATTGTTAATAACGAGACCAGTCAGGAGTAACCCACACACTCACCTTAAGGTTCTCTTCCCAGAGCATGATCGTCTATCCCCAGAACACTGCCATTTATACTACTGTTGCACGGGCCACGTGACCCAGCCACAGCCGAAATTATAGATCGCTTCGCATCACTCACGTCAGAATAGTTTATGGCAATATAGGTAAGCATATCATACATACAATATTAATATTGAATCTATCATACATATACATTTTTCAAACTTGAACCTCATTTTTTCATGATGACGAGGTGTAGTGAATCAGTGAGTGCTGTATTATATATCAAAGATCTTCCAACGTTATGGAAAAACCTTGTTTCCTCGCCAAACATCGTTAACCTTCCCTTAAAAATGTTCTGAAGCAGAAGGTTAGTAGTGCCAGAAACATCAGCCACATTTGGAAATGCGTTTTGTAACATTGATCCTTACTCACCGTGTAGCAATATTTTAATGTAAATGTAAAATGTAATTGAGGTATTATCTTGGTGTGGTCTGGAACTGTTGTTGTACATATCCGGGAATCGTCTGGGACTGTTCACAAGTGGTCATCCTGAGGACGACCGCTTGTGTTGCGATCGAAACGTCGTGATTTATTTTAATTTATACCTACGTGACTTTACCGAAAGAACCAAAGAGTGTGGGATTTTTGTTGCTGTTGTCTTGGAGTGGTCTGGGACTGTTGTTGTCTTGTTTGGGACTGTTGTTATTCTTGTCATGGTGTAGTCCGGGACTGTTGTTGTTGTTTTTGTCGTTTTGCTGTTATGTCCCAGGCTTGCATTTGGTGTAAAAAAAATTGGCAGGAATGTATGTTCTTGCGCAATTTGTACATCTGTGTAATATAGTTGAGGACTCTTGGACGCCGGGGTTGGAGGCACACGTATTTATTCCGCGTCAGTTGGCACAATCACGGACATACAACACTGGAGGGGGTATCGGCCCCCTCACCCGACTAGCTGGGGATACACTTGCTAGCTATGCCTAACCTAGCTCCTAGTCTTCCACTAACGGGCTAGGGGAGGCTATCTGGCCCGACACTGGTAAGTCGGGCTTACGGTACCCGGAGTCCCAGACCAGCTCTGATAAGAGCACCGGCTCTGGCTCTCGGGACCACGCCGCTGGCTCGGTCCTGTTCGGCCCTGATAAGGGCGGCGATCCAGGGGAGTCCAGGGCTCTATCTGGACGATCTTCGGTCTTCACTGGTTTAGCTTTAACATTATTCCCTGAGCCCTCCGGCTCATCCCCTTTTATACCAAAACCCCCCGCTGAGGGGTGGGGCCCCGGGGGATCACAACTCCGGGTCAGCCCCCCAGGCTGCCCGGTGCGGACGTCGTTGAGAGCACCTCCCCGTGCACTCACGTAGCCACGCCCACTGTGTTTGTTTCCCGTGTGATCCCATGTATAACAGCCCCTCCGTAACACCCCTACATCAACCCCCCCCATACAGCTCGCAGCCGTCCCGGCTGCAACAAACGACAATAAAAGTGTATTTACCCCTTGACCCCGCGTGTGCCTCACAATTTTTTTTCAACAATAACGAGAACGAGAACAACAACAAGAACAACAACAGCAAGAAGGGAAAATAACCCGACGCACCCCCCCCCCCCCGAATAAATACGAATTCCGTAAAACCACCCTATATACAATTTGCAGGGAACCACACCACACACACAACACACAATGAACGTAACATGTGTACTTTTTTTCTTTCTTTTTTTCCGGCATCACAAGAGTCTGCGCATTCTTGCGTGCGTCCTTGCAGCAGGCCCGTCACACGGGGCAACCCCGGATGGCGGACTGTCGGGTGGCAACTGTCCGTCTCCGAGTGAGTCTCTTTTTGATGCCGCGAGACCCTCGGCATCCCCAGGAGGGGTTGTCGGGCGTGAGCCCGTCACTCCTGGTGCACCTGGGGGCGGGACAGCCGGCAACACGTTAGGTGAGAGCAGCGGAGACAGACCCTGTGAGTCGGTCGACCCCCCCACATGTTTGGCCATGCGTGTGTGAAGTGGGAATTCGTACCGCAACGAAGGGTTTTAATCTGGAGGGGTGCACAAACCACCGCCGCTTCCCCCATTTGATGCGTACGCACTGAGGCCGCAAAACCTCAACCACCTCCACAGGGCCCCGCCACGGCCGCACCAGTTTAGAGGAAGTTGCAAGTGGTACCTGTGGACAGTGCAGCCATGCCTTGTCCCCCGGCTTCCACTGCAGCACGTGCGCCTGACCCAGTCTGAGTCTCTCATTAGCTTTCTGACGGAGGTCGGAATTTTGCATGGCAGCATCCCGTGCCTCTGTTAATTTAGCAAGATTAAATTTAACATGGTCGTCCAATTTAGTTTTACCCTGCGGCGCGGGGATCTGCAGCTGGGCCCGAACAGGCGGGTCAGGTTCGCGGCCATACATCAGGAAGAAGGGGGAAAATCCCGTTGCCACATGGGGGGCCATTCTATATGCTGCCAAGACCCCTTGAATTTGCAGGTCCCAATCGGTCTGTGAGTCCGAAACCTGCTGTGACAACATCGACGTGATGGTTCGATGCATACGCTCGTCCATCCCGTCAGTTTGCGGGTGATACGAGGAGGTACGAATTTTTTTCGTGCACAGGAGCTCACAGACTTGTTGGAGTAGTTTGCCGGAAAATTTTTTGCCCTGGTCGTTCAGCAGCCGCTCCGGAGCACCTTTGTCCAGGACGTATCCCTGGACAAAGGCCTCCACGATGGCTGCTGCCGACTGGTTGGCAAGGGGCCAGGCCATAGGCCAGCGCGTAAAGTATTCCACACCGGTCAACAAATATCTATTGCCCCTGGGGGTGGCGGGGAATGGGCCCAGAATATACAGCGCGACAAGTTCGTTGACTCTGGAGACTTTGATAGATTGCAAAGGCAGGTTAGACTCCCGTGCTGGTGGTTTCCGTTGCGCACACCGAGGGCATGACCCCAACAGATCCCCGATATCCCTTGTCATGCCCGGCCAAAAAAATCAAGCTGGAGCAAGGCGAGGGTCTTTTGGGTCCCCAGGTGGAGGAGGCGCTCATGAGCGACCCACACCACCTTACCCCGCAACCCAGAAGGGACCACCAGCCGGTGTCGATGGGATCTCCCGTCCCAATGCATTAGCAGACCCTGGACCATTTCCCATGAGTCGGCATCACCCCTCCCCCGCCCAGCACCGCCGACGCGACGACGCAACGCGAGGAGGGAGGGATCCTCCATCTGGAGGCGCCCCCATTCAGTGACAGGCAACCCCAACAGGGAATCTTTTCCCTGTTGTGCGATTGAATTCGTCATTGACGCTGCGTCGTCGGCGGCCGCCAAGACCGGAACGGATATCTGACCTGGAGGCCTGCAACGTCCCGACCCCAGGAGGCATGCGCATTCGGAGGTGGTTGGCATGCGCGACAGAGCGTCCGCATTGGTGTGGCGAACGCCCTTACGGTACGTAGTTTCAAAATCAAAGTCCTGGAGAATCTCCAACCATCGAGACAATTGTCCCAATAGTTGTTGAACTCGCAGGGCGTACTGCAGTGCCGCATGATCTGTACGGACGGTGAAACGCCGACCGTACAGATATGGGCGGTACTGTTGGATGAAATTGACAATTGCCAACAGTTCCCGACGGGTGACACAATATCTTTGCTCCGCTGGAGACAACACCCGACTACTGTACGCGACTACCCGTTCTACGCCGTCAACCACCTGCGAAAGCACGCCCCCAATACCCGTGTTGCTCGCATCGGTGTCGAGCAAAAAGGGTTTAGAAAAATCGGGGTAAACCAAGGGAGGAGCTTTTACCAGAGCGTCCCGAAGGGAGCGGAAAGCAGCCTCCTCCTCCTGTCCCCAATGAAACCGGACCCCCTTTGACGTCAAAGCGTGTAGGGGCTTCGCAATCGTCGCAAAATCCGCGACAAACCGTCGGTAATACGACGCAAATCCAACGAAACTCCTGACCTCTCCCACAGAGGTGGGAGTCGGCCAGGAGCTGACGCACTGCGTTTTGGCGGGATCGGTAGCAATACCTGAGCGTCCGACGATATGTCCCAAATAACGCACAGATTCGCGTAACAGATGACATTTTTGGGGTTTAAATTTCAAATTAGCAGCCCGCATTTTGAGGAAAACCGCCCGCAACCTCTGGAGATGTTCGTCAAATGTTTTGCTAAAGACGATAACGTCATCCAAATAAATCAAGCACGAGTCCCATTGCAATCCAGCCAAAACCAATTCCATCAATCGCTGGAAAGTTGCCGGCGCTGAGTGGAGTCCCATCGGCAACCGGTTGAATTGGAACAGGCCGTGCGGTGTAAGGAATGCAGTTTTAGGCTTTGAATCATCTTCCAGAGGAAGCTGCCAGAATCCCGAAAGCAAATCCAATGAGGAGAAGAATCGTGCTCCCGCCAAGGCGTCAAGCGATTCGTCCATCCGTGGGAGCGGGTATGCGTCGGCAACAGAAATTTTGTTGAGGCGACGAAAATCGACGCAAAACTCAACGAGCCGTCCTGTTTTTTAACCAGGACGATCGGCGCTCCCCAAGGGCTGGTAGAGGGAGAAATTATGTCGGCGGCTAACATGTCATCAACGGCCGATTTGACATGGTCCTTTTCGGCGGGACTTAACCGAAAAGGATTCTGGCGTATTGGCGCGCTGTCACCTGTATCAATTTGGTGACGCAGCAGATGAGTACAGCCCAAATCGAATTTGTTCCGACTGAAAACGTCTGAAAATTCACGCAGCAGTGTTTTAAGCTTTTGATGCTCTAAATCCGACAGGTCCATCGATCCCGCACAAAGCGCCTCGAGCCACCCTTCATCGCTGTCCGAATGTGGTCACGGCAGAGGGACAGCGCTTACGTGATTCGCGACGGGTTCCTCACAGGGCACCGGCGTTGCGTGAGCAAGCACGGTCCCCTGTGGAACCACCACCGTCTGCGACCCCACATTGAGGACCGCGATGAAAGGATCCCCGTCCCCTTTAACGATGGTCTGGGCTGGAATTAAATGAGGTCCGCTAACCCCGGCCCTAGACGGCCCCAGCAGAACCCCCTGGTCCCCAATGCCTTTAGCGAAGGGCCGACGAAGTTTAAGAGGCACCAACATTTGTGCCCCCGGCGGTACGCATACCGTTCTATCGACGAACGCCGGTACCGTCGCGAACGCCGTCAGACCCGCAGCGATGGACGGCAGAAACGCCATGCGTCGGCCCGACGGGAGCTCAATGCAGCCCTGGTCGATTAAAATACGAATCGGCATTTTGCCCAGGAAGTCCGTCCCCAGCAGGCACGGAACCGCCAGCAAGGAGGAAGCAAAAATCAGGCCAGATAATTTGATATCACCGATACAAATTTGCGCTCGAATTTGTCCAATGATGCCAAGCGAGCCCCCGTTAGCAGCATAGAATGGAACGTTAACGGGCAGCAAAGGACGGCTCTGGACAGGAAGAATATTGTAAATTAGTTCCGAAATGATGGTCGCCGATGCTCCCGTATCGACCAGCATGCGCACCTCAACCCCGTCAATGTGCCCCACAACGGCTGACGACCCCGACGATGCGGCCACAACGCGATGGGCCAACACGGACCACTATCTGGGTTCGATATGAGTCCCCACAGTGGTGCGTGTTGGCGCGACGGTGTGCAATGTCGGCCCCCCGTTCGCTGCGGTGTGCGAGTGTGTGACGGGTGTGTGCGTGGGCCAAACATGAGGGGTGCCGCGACTCGCTGGGTTATGTTGATGGAGCTTGGGAGGAGGGCCGGCGTCCTGTCGAGGCGTCGTCCCGTGCTGCCGAGGAGAAGCGGCACCCCGAGGCGACATGGCCCCGGATGCCGCAATTGTAACAGCGCGGGAGCGCTGGCGACGACGATGGATGGTCGAGGCGGCTCGATCCGTCCCGGCCCGCCCGTACTCCCGCTCTCTGCTGCAGTTGACGGTCGACGGCGCAAATTTCCTCTGCCGGGAGGGTGGCTGCAGCCACAGCACGCCCTGGTCGCTGCCTTGCTGGCCTTCCGTCGCTGCGAGAGTAGGTTGGCATGGAGGAGTCGTGCAGCCTGGAGGGAACACATTTCTGCGTCGTCCTGTGCCACGACGACGATGTCCAAGTCGTCCGCCAGCAGGAGGATCTTCTCCGTTACCATAGCGTCCACGCCTTCGTTGTCCATTCGTGGGAAGGCCGTCTTCGCTAGTGCCAGGAGACTCGTACGATACGCCAGGGGCGACTCCTTTGCACCCCGCTGGCGATCATAAAAGAGCTGCCTGCAGTCCGACGGTGGTCCGTAGACTGCAGCCAGCAGCTGCAGTGCCATCTGTAGCGTGGAGCGTTTGTCCTTCGGCGCCGATGTAAGAGTGGCGAGGGCGTCGCTGTCGAGGAGCGCCGGCAGCGCGCGGAGAGCCTCGGCATCTGTCCACTGCGCCATTTCCTGGTGTGTGAGGAAGCGCCGCTGGAAGCTGCCCCAGTCGCCATCCTCGCCCACAAACTCCTTGAGTGGAGGTAGCCGTTGGTGCAACGCAGCGGCCGCCGTGGAAGGTCGCTCTCCGTTGTCCCCGTCACTCGGCTCGGCTTCGGCGCGAACGACGGATGGCATCGCCGGTCGCACCAGTGGTGACGCTCTGTCCACTGGTGATGACGCGGCAGCCACTGTATGCCCGACGTCGGACGCGAGGCTCAGGCCGGCCACGCCCTCAGCAGCTGCTGCGGTGATGGCGGGAGATTCGAAGTCGGGCTCCGTCGAAATGGCGGGAAGGCGCACTGGTCGTCGGCTGTCGTCGCCCCGTGGCGGTCCACCAGCCCCCAGCCGTGTGATCTGTTCCAGCGTGGCGGCAGCAGCGTACAGCAGCTCCGCCAGTTTCGCGTGAGCCTGCCTCAGTCCATCTGTCGACGGCTCCACTCCATCTGGATGCTGCGGTGTGGATGCATCCGGCCCCGGCTGCTCGATGCCTTCTTCAGCCGTCTCGGGCTCCACAACTGCAGCGGTGTCCTCCGCCTCCGGTACCCTGGCTCGAGCTGTCCGGCGCGTGTCCATGTTCGTGGTCGTTCACTTCTGTCACCAGATGTAATATAGTTGAGGACTCTTGGACGCCGGGGTTGGAGGGACACGTATTTATTCCGCGTCAGTTGGCACAATCACGGACATTCAACACTGGAGGGGGTATCGGCCCCCTCACCCGGCTAGCTGGGGATACACTTGCTAGCTATGCCTAACCTAGCTCCTAGTCCTCCACTAACGGGCTAGGGGAGGCTATCTGGCCCGACACTGGTAAGTCGGGCTTACGGTACCCGAAGTCCCAGACCAGCTCTGATAAGAGCACCGGCTCTGGCTCTCGGGACCACGCCGCTGGCTCGGTCCTGTTCGGCCCTGATAAGGGCGGCGATCCAGGGGAGTCCAGGGCTCTATCTGGACGATCTTCGGTCTTCACTGGTTTAGCTTTAACATTATTCCCTGAGCCCTCTGGCTCATCCCCTTTTATACCAAAACCCCCCGCTGAGGGGTGGGGCCCCGGGGGATCACAACTCCGGGTCAGCCCCCCAGGCTGCCCGGTGCGGACGTCGTTGAGAGCACCTCCCCGTGCACTCACGTAGCCATGCCCACTGTGTTTGTTTCCCGTGTGATCCCATGTATAACAGCCCCTCCGTAACACCCCTACATCTGTAATAAACCCCGTTCAGACGACGTCGTGACTTCAGAGTTCTTTATTCGGTTTCGTTCACAGCTTCCACCACATTCGTTCATTCAGTTACCTTGCTCCCTCACGCTGTTGGCTGACAGCGTGAGAGAGAGAGAGAATGCTGCGGCCCACCACGTGGCAGGCTCCGGACCACGGCACCAGCGTGGCTTCCCCCTTCGTTCCTCCGCACACTGACCACGTGCTGTCTCTCTCCGCCCCTTTTAATCCCTGGCCCACGTGATGCCACGCAGCCAATCCTCAGCCACACCCCTGGAACTTTCCCGAAGATACTGTACGGCTCCAGGGCCACGCCCCTGGCTCGACTCCCCATTGGTTGCGGGCTGAGGCCAGCAGAGCCAATCATCATCATCCAGGTGTAACCTTCACATTACATCAGGACCACGGCCCTGGCTCGATTCTCCATTGGTTGCGGGCTGAGGCCGGCAGAGCCCATCATTATCATCCAGGTGTAACCTCACATTACACATCTATACAGGCGTATCTCACTTAGTGAGCATTCAATCTCTGATCATTTGCAATAACGAGCGATTTGAATATATATTAATTTGTTCCAAAACGAGCAACAATCTCACGGCACTACTTTTAGTTGCTGAGATGATCAACTTAAGCAGCACTAAACCATGTATAGCCAAAACATAACCCTCGTGTTCCTCAAAAGAGAGCTCGTTATTTAACGCATATTGGGCTGAAAAACGTGTTCTATAAATCCTCGTTGGGTAAGGATTTCCTGTATTTGTATTCTGCTGGTCTACCCAGAATATCCTTACTGACTCTCAAGATACATTTTCAAAAGGTCCTTTCTAAGTTTCACAGTAGGGAGCGATGTAGCTGCTCTGTGTGATCCCATTTGAGTAATTTGCAGATACATTTTCAACATTGGAATGTTCGGCCAAACCAGTAACATAAAAAAATCGTTAAAGAAGAAAAGCAGAGAACTCATAGAAAACCCATCCAGCAGCGGAGAGGAACACACAAACCCCAGGCACAAAGGCACGGGAGTCAGGAATCGAACACAGAACGTCTAAGCTGTGAGGCACAAGTGTTACCACTCTGCCACCCCGCCTATCTAATTTAATGCACGAATTTAAATCGAATTGGGAAGAAAAAAAAGCCCCACTGCAACTGCAATGGAATTAAAATGGTAATGATTTGGAATTATGACTAAAGTTTGTCATCAGAATGCCTAAGGATATGATGTATAATGTAGTACATTTAGTAAAACATATAACCCATGACTGGTTATAATTGGTTTTTTACCCTTCTATCTGGCAACAAAACTGACACCTTTTTACAAGGAGTCATGTTTGCATAGACCGCAATACCTGCAGTCATAAATACAAACAAAAGACATAACTGATAATGTGCACTGTCCTTGAAGTTGATTGGTCCACACCCGAGACAGCTTTCCTTAGAGCCTAGTCTCACATGGGTTGGACCAGATGACGCCAAAAGGCCTAGTCTCACATGGGTTGGACCAGATGACGCCAAAAGGCGCCTTTTGGCGTCATCTGGTCCAACCCATGTGAGACTAGGCTCTAAGGAAAGCTGTCTCGGGTGTGGACCAATCAACTTCAAGGACAGTGCACATTATCAGTTATGTCTTTTGTTTGTATTTATGACTGCAGGTATTGCGGTCTATGCAAACATGACTCCTTGTAAAAAGGTGTCAGTTTTGTTGCCAGATAGAAGGGTAAAAAACCAATTATCATATTTTTACTGGCAAATGAGGTTCCCATAGAGTAGAATAGCATGACTGGTTAATTACATTAATCTGCTATACCAGTCGTTCCCAACCAGTGTGTTTGATGTGTACACCTCCCAGCCCTATCACCTGTCCCCATTCCCTGACCAGCACAACATCTACTGCGAATGATCCCTAACTATACTTTTTAATCCCTGTTCGTACCCCCTCTAGAGATGATACAGAAGATTAATACAGTAAATTCTCCGAACGTTTAGGCTCCACAGTCCCAGAGTGTCAGTCCACTTTATACCCAATAACTCGTTTGGTTTGATCGACTACTTTTACTTCTAGAAAAATCTTAAAATTAACAGACCATAAAAACTAGACGTGACAAATGAAAAACTAAAATCGAGGCAGACAGAGGTTGTGAATCAAGCCATATGACACAATACAAATAAGGAAGGCATGCACGTGTAAGATACACGATATATAAAATTAGTCAATGCAAATGAGACAAACAGCAGAGACAGAACATATGAGTCAGGGCATGTTAGATGAGTTATTACGAATTGGATATTAGATGGGCAAAGGGAATAGGTGGGATATGTTAAACGGTAACAATTGACGGCGAATAAAAAAGTTAATAATCATGAGCATCCCCACGCTGAGAAACATGTAAAGAAAGCAATTTTTTCGAGCAAGCTGTTACGAGTTGCAACAACATCTTGTGTTAAGCAGACGTGTTGTGTAAGAAGTACCGATATAGTTGTCTCTTCTCTTCCATCAGCTGTCAACAGGTGGTTGACGACGAGGCAGAAATAAATAGTTCCTTGATTTTCGGTCACTGGACACGACATTCGCTATGCCGTGAGGTATGGTGAATTTAATATTTGTTTGTTAACATTGATCTGTAATATGTTAAGATTAAATAATCAATAAATAACCGTGATTGTGTTGATGTATTGAGCTACGACTTAAGCAAACCTTATTTGGCTTTGTAACAAGGATAGAGGGCAACAGATTACCAACAGTGGCTTTGCACGGTAGTGTGAAAGGAGTAGAAAGTAGAGGTCGACCGTGAATAAGGTGGATCTATCGTTTTTTTTCGTGGAAGTTGCGGCGTCGGGATTGTTAATTTCTGGGGGGACTGTATGGTGTATTGCTCGGGAATGTCGATGATTGTGGGGACTGTGTGGTGTGTTGCCGTCGAGTGGAGTGCTCTGTCTCGTGGGAATCCCGTGTTTTGTTAATGGGGATATCCAAATGGCAGGTCCAGTGTTGTTCAAAGTCAATGGTTGTATCCTGTGTTGCTGGACCGATATATTGAGAGATCCAAAGGACAGGTCCCGTGCTTGTTTCAATGTCACTGGCTGTATCCTGTCTGTTGTTGCACGGATTTTTTTGTGTGAGAATGCCCCTTACGACCTTGGTGGATATAGGGTGCGTTGGCCTGTCATCTGGCCGTCAAATAGCGTTTTGTCCTCTCCGTTTCATTGTGTACAGAAAACGCTGCAATGCGAGCCCTGGTGAGAGTGCCAGTTGAAAATAAACCCCCCCGATATGGCTGACGTGTGCGAAAATTTAAAGGAGATGCCACGTCGGAAAGGCGGGGGGGTGGTAAAAAGGGTGCTGGTGGGAAAGTATGCTCTGTGCCGGGTGTAAACACGTTCCTTCGGATTGGGCATGTAGGAACTTGGTTGCACAGCGCGTCGTTCGGGGGGGGGGCAGTTGGATGAGTGGGCATGTTGACCCTTCCCCCCCACCCTCCCCGACATCGTCAACCAATCGCGGAGTAGCTTGGTGTTCTGTGGGGAGGTGCGTGGGTGGGCGGAATTCCGGATTTGCACGACAGACAGAGACACGTAATCCCTGGTGGGCAGTGTGGAACTTGTTGTTCCTACCTGTATAAAACTAGGTAATTAAGACTCGCACAAACACATACACTCACTATCACACTCTCAGACACACACACACACTCTCAGACACACACACACTCAATCTCACACTCTCAGACTCACACTCACACACACTCTCACACTCTCAGACTCACACACACACTCACTCTCACACACACGCTCACTCTCACACTCTTAGACTCACACACATACACTCACTCTCAAACTCACACACATACTCACTCTCAGACACACACACTCTCAGACACACACACACTCACTCTCACACTCTCAGACTCACACTCACACACACTCTCACACTCTCAGACTCACACACACACTCACTCTCACACACACGCTCACTCCCACACTCTTAGACTCACACACATACACTCACTCTCAAACTCACACACATACTCGCTCTCACACTCTCAGACTCACACACACACTCACCCCTCACACTCTCAGACTCACACACATACACTCACTCTCACACTCACACACACTCACCTCTCACACTCTCAGACTCACACACACACTCACCTCTCACACTCTCAGACTCACACACACACACTCACTCTCACACACACATACACTCATGCTCACACTCTCAGACTCACACACACACACTCACCCTCACACTCTCAGACTCACACACACTCAGACTCACACACACACTCACCCTCACACTCTCAGACTCGCACACACACACACTCACTCTCACACACGCACTCTCACACTTTCAGACTCACACACACACTCTCAGACTCACAGAAACATACACTCACTCTCACAGTCTCAGACACACACACACACACTCACACTCTCAGACACACACAGTCACGCCCACACTCTCACTCACACAGATGCTCACACTCTCAGACTCAGACACACACTCTCCTCTCACACTCTCAGACACACAAACACTCACATCTCACACTCTCAGACTCACACACACATACACTCACTCTCAAACTCTCAGACTCACACACACACAATCACGCTCACACTCTCAGACTCACACACACATACACTCACACTCACACACACCCACTCTCTCAGACTCACACACACACTCACTCTCACACTCTCAGACTCACACACACACACTCACCCTCACACTCTTAGACTCACACAAACATACACTCACTCTCACACTCTCAGACTCACACACACACATACACTCACTCTCACACTCTCACACTCTCAGACTCACACACACTCACACTCACACTCTTAGACTCACACAAACATACACTCACACACTCTCAGACTCTCAGACTCTCTCACACACACACACACACTCTCACACTTTCAGACTCACACACACACTCACCTCTCACACTCTCAGACTCACACACACACTCACGCTCACACTCTTAGACTCACACACACATACACTCACTCACACACTCTCAGACTCTCTCACACACACACACTCTCACACTTTCAGACTCACACACACACTCACCTCTCACACTCTCAGACTCACACACACACTCACTCTCACACTCTTAGACTCACACACACATACACGCACCCTTACACACACACACACTCTCACACTTTCAGACTCACACACACATACACTCACAGTCTCAGACTCACACACACACTCACATCTCACACTGTCAGACTCACATACACTCTCACACTCTCAGACTCACACACACTCACTCAATCTCACACACACACACACTCACTCTCACAATCTTAGACTCACACACACATACACTCACTCTCACACTCTCAGACTCACACACATACACTTACTCTAACACTCACACACACACTCACACTCTCAGACTCACACACACACTCACTCTCACACTCTCGGACACACACACACACTCACCTCTCACACTCACATACACTTATGCTCACACTCTCAGACTCTCAGACTCACACACACACTCACTCTCACACTCTCAGACTCACACACACTCACTCTCACACACAGACTCTCACACTCACAGACTCACACACACACTCACTCTCAGACTCACACACACACACTCACCCTCACACTCTTAGACTCACACAAACATACACTCACTCTCACACTCTCAGACTCACACACATACACTCACTCTCACACTCTCAGACTCACACACAATCACTCTCACACTCTCAGACTCACTCACACTCACACACACACACACACACTCTCTAAGACTCACACACACACTCACTCTCACACTCTGACTCACACACACACACTCACCCTCACACTCTTAGACTCACACAAACATACACTCACTCTCACACTCTCAGACTCACACACACACACATACACTCACTCTCACACTCTCACACTCTCAGACTCACACACACACACTCACCCTCACATTCTTAGACTCACACAAACATACACTCACTCACACACTCTCAGACTCTCAGACTCTCTCACACACACACACACTCTCACACTTTCAGACTCACACTCACCTCTCACACTCTCAGAATCACACACACACTCACTCTCACACTCTTAGACTCACACACACATACACACACTCACACACTCTCAGACTCACACACATACACACACCCTCACACTCTCAGACTCACACACACACACATACACTCACTCTCACACTCTCAGACTCACACACACTCACTCTCACACACACACTCACCCTCACACTTTCAGACTCACACACACATAAACTCACAGTCTCAGACTCACACACACACACTCTCACACTCTCAGACTCACACACACACTCACATCTCACACTCTCAGACTCACACACACATATACTCACTCTCACACTCTCAGACTCATACACACTCACTCAATCTCACACACACTCACTCTCACACTCTTAGACTCACACACACATGCACTCACTCTCACACTCTCAGACTCACACACATACACTTACTCTCACACTCACACACACACACTCACTCTCTCAGACTCACACACACTCACTCTGACACTCTCAGACTCTCTCACACACACACACACACACTCACTCTCAGACTCACTCTCACACTCTTACACTCTCAGACTCACACACACACTCACACTCACAGACTCATACACACACTCACTCTCACACTCTCAGACTCACACACACACACACTCACCCTCACACTTTTAGACTCACACACACATACACTCAATCTCACACTCTCAGACTCACACACACTCACTCTCACACACACACTCACTCTCAGACTCTCAGACTCACACATACACTCACTCTCACACTCTCAGACTCAAACACACTCACTCAATCTCACACACACACACTCACTCTCACACTCTTAGACTCACACACACATACACTCACAGTCTCAGACTCACACACACACACTCTCACACTCTCAGACTCACACACACACTCACATCTCACACTCTCAGACTCACACACACATACACTCACTCTCACACTCTCAGACTCACACACACTCACTCTCACACACACACTCACTCTCACACTCTCAGACTCACACACACACTCACATCTCACACTCTCAGACTCACATACACATACACTCACTCTCACACTCTCAGACTCACACACACTCACTCAATCTCACACACACATACACTCACTCTCACACTCTTAGACTCACACACACATACACACACCCTCACACTCTCAGACTCACACACACACACTCACCCTCACACTCTTAGATTCACACAAACATACACTCACTCCCACACTCTCAGACTCTCAGACTCTCTCGCACACACACACACTCTCACACTTTCAGACTCACACTCACCTCTCACTCTCTCAGAATCACACACACACTCACTCTCACACTCTTAGACTCACACACACATACACACACTCACACACTCTCAGACTCACACACACATACACACACCCTCACACTCTCAGACTCACACACACACACACTCACCCTCACATTCTTAGACTCACACAAACATACACTCACTCACACACTCTCAGACTCTCAGACTCTCTCACACACACACACACACTCTCACACTTTCAGACTCACACTCACCTCTCACACTCTCAGAATCACACACACACTCACTCTCACACTCTTAGACTCACACACACATACACACACTCACACACTCTCAGACTCACACACACATACACACACCCTCACACTCTCAGACTCACACACACACACATACACTCACTCTCACACTCTCAGACTTACACACACTCAATCTCACACACACACTCACCCTCACACTTTCAGACTCACACACACATAAACTCACAGTCTCAGACTCACACACACACACTCTCACACTCTCAGACTCACACACACACTCACATCTCACACTCTCAGACTCACACACACATATACTCACTCTCACACTCTTAGACTCACACACACATGCACTCACTCTCACACTCTTAGACTCACACACACATACACTCACTCTCACACTCTCAGACTCACACACATACACTTACTCTCACACTCACACACACTCACTCTCTCAGACTCACACACACTCACTCTCACACTCTCAGACTCTCTCACACACACACACACACACTCACTCTAAGACTCACACACACACTCTCACAATCTCAGGCTCACACACACACACACTCACTCTCGGACACACACACACACTCACCTCTCACACTCACATACACTCATGCTCACACTCTCAGACTCTCAGACTCACACACACATACACTCACTCTCACACTCTTACACTCTCAGACTCACACACACACTCACACTCACAGACTCACACACACACTCACTCTCACACTCTCAGACTCACACACACACTCACCCTCACACTCTTAGACTCACACACACATACACTCACTATCACACTCTCAGACTCACACACACTCACTCTCACACACACACTCACTCTCAGACTCTCAGACTCACACATACACTCACTCTCACACTCTCAGAATCACACACACTCACTCAACCTCACACACACACACACACACTAACTCTCACACTCTTAGACTCACACACACATACACTCACAGTCTCAGACTCACACACACACACTCTCACACTCTCAGACTCACACACACATACACTCACTCTCACACTCTCAGACTCACACACACTCACTCTCACACACACACTCACTCTCACACTCTCAGACTCACACACACACTCACATCTCACACTCTCAGACTCACACACACATACACTCACTCTCACACTCTCAGACTCACACACACTCACTCAATCTCACACACACATACACTCACTCTCACACTCTTAGACTCACACACACATACACACACCGTCACACTCTCAGACTCACACACACACACACATACACTCACTCTCACACTCTCAGACTCACACACACTCACTCAATCTCACACACACATACACTCACTCTCACACTCTTAGACTCACACACACATACACACACCGTCACACTCTCAGACTCACACACACACACACTCACTCTCAGACTCACTCTCACACTCTTACACTCTCAGACTCACACACACACTCACACTCACAGACTCATACACACACTCACTCTCACACTCTCAGACTCACACACACACTCACCCTCACACTCTTAGACTCACACACACATACACTCAATCTCACACTCTCAGACTCACACACACTCACTCTCACACACACACTCACTCTCAGACTCTCAGACTCACACATACACTCACTCTCACACTCTCAGACTCAAACACACTCACTCAATCTCACACACACACACTCACTCTCACACTCTTAGACTCACACACACATACACTCACAGTCTCAGACTCACACACGCACACTCTCACACTCTCAGACTCACACACACACTCACATCTCACACTCTCAGACTCACACACACATACACTCACTCTCACACTCTCAGACTCACACACACTCACTCTCACACACACACTCACTCTCACACTCTCAGACTCACACACACACACTCACATCTCACACTCTCAGACTCACATACACATACACTCACTCTCACACTCTCAGACTCACACACACTCACTCAATCTCACACACACATACACTCACTCTCACACTCTTAGACTCACACACACATACACACACCCTCACACTCTCAGACTCACACACACACACTCACCCTCACACTCTTAGATTCACACAAACATACACTCACTCCCACACTCTCAGACTCTCAGACTCTCTCGCACACACACACACTCTCACACTTTCAGACTCACACTCACCTCTCACTCTCTCAGAATCACACACACACTCACTCTCACACTCTTAGACTCACACACACATACACACACTCACACACTCTCAGACTCACACACACATACACACACCCTCACACTCTCAGACTCACACACACACACTCACCCTCACATTCTTAGACTCACACAAACATACACTCACTCACACACTCTCAGACTCTCAGACTCTCTCACACACACACACACACACTCTCACACTTTCAGACTCACACTCACCTCTCACACTCTCAGAATCACACACACACTCACTCTCACACTCTTAGACTCACACACACATACACACACTCACACACTCTCAGACTCACACACACATACACACACCCTCACACTCTCAGACTCACACACACACACATACACTCACTCTCACACTCTCAGACTTACACACACTCAATCTCACACACACACTCACCCTCACACTTTCAGACTCACACACACATAAACTCACAGTCTCAGACTCACACACACACACTCTCACACTCTCAGACTCACACACACACTCACATCTCACACTCTCAGACTCACACACACATATACTCACTCTCACACTCTTAGACTCACACACACATGCACTCACTCTCACACTCTTAGACTCACACACACATACACTCACTCTCACACTCTCAGACTCACACACATACACTTACTCTCACACTCACACACACTCACTCTCTCAGACTCACACACACTCACTCTCACACTCTCAGACTCTCTCACACACACACACACACTCACTCTAAGACTCACACACACACTCTCACAATCTCAGGCTCACACACACACACACTCACTCTCGGACACACACACACACTCACCTCTCACACTCACATACACTCATGCTCACACTCTCAGACTCTCAGACTCACACACACATACACTCACTCTCACACTCTTACACTCTCAGACTCACACACACACTCACACTCACAGACTCACACACACACTCACTCTCACACTCTCAGACTCACACACACACTCACCCTCACACTCTTAGACTCACACACACATACACTCACTATCACACTCTCAGACTCACACACACTCACTCTCACACACACACTCACTCTCAGACTCTCAGACTCACACATACACTCACTCTCACACTCTCAGAATCACACACACTCACTCAACCTCACACACACACACACACTAACTCTCACACTCTTAGACTCACACACACATACACTCACAGTCTCAGACTCACACACACACACTCTCACACTCTCAGACTCACACACACATACACTCACTCTCACACTCTCAGACTCACACACACTCACTCTCACACACACACTCAATCTCACACTCTCAGACTCACACACACACTCACATCTCACACTCTCAGACTCACACACACATACACTCACTCTCACACTCTCAGACTCACACACACTCACTCAATCTCACACACACATACACTCACTCTCACACTCTTAGACTCACACACACATACACACACCGTCACACTCTCAGACTCACACACACACACACATACACTCACTCTCACACTCTCAGACTCACACACACTCACTCTCACACACACACTCACTCTCACACTCTCAGACTCACACACACACTCACATCTCACACTCTCAGACTCACACACACATACACTCACTCTCACACTCTCAGACTCACACACACTCACTCAATCTCACACACACATACACTCACTCTCACACTCTTAGACTCACACACACATACACACACCCTCACACTCTCAGACTCACACACACACACACACACATACACTCACTCTCACACTCTCAGACTCACACACACACTCACCTCTCACACTCTCAGAATCACACACACACTCACTCTCACACTCTTAGACTCACACACACATACACACACTCACACACTCTCAGACTCACACACACATACACACACCCTCACACTCTCAGACTCACACACACACACATACACTCACTCTCACACTCTCAGACTCACACACACTCACTCTCACACACACACTCACCCTCACACTTTCAGACTCACACACACATAAACTCACAGTCTCAGACTCACACACACACACTCTCACACTCTCAGACTCACACACACACTCACATCTCACACTCTCAGACTCACACACACATATACTCACTCTCACACTCTTAGACTCACACACACATACACTCACTCTCACACTCTCACACTCACACACACTCACTCTCTCAGACTCACACACACTCACTCTCACACTCTCAGACTCTCTCACACACACACACACTCACTCTCAGACTCACACACACACTCTCACACTCTCAGACTCACACACACACACACACACTCACTCTCGGACACACACACACACTCACCTCTCACACTCACATACACTCATGCTCACACTCTCAGACTCTCAGACTCACACACACATACACTCACTCTCACACTCTTACACTCTCAGACTCACACTCACACTCACAGACTCACACACACACTCACTCTCACACTCTCAGACTCACACACACACACACACTCACCCTCACACTCTTAGACTCACACACACATACACTCACTCTCACACTCTCAGACTCACACACACTCACTCTCACACACACACTCACTCTCAGACTCTCAGACTCACACATACACTCACTCTCACACTCTCAGACTCACACACACTCACTCAATCTCACACACACACACACACTCACTCTCACACTCTTAGACTCACACACACATACACTCACAGTCTCAGACTCACACACACACACTCTCACACTCTCAGACTCACACACACACTCACATCTCACACTCTCAGACTCACACACACATACACTCACTCTCACACTCTCAGACTCACACACACTCACTCAATCTCACACACACATACACTCACTCTCACACTCTTAGACTCACACACACATACACACACCGTCACACTCTCAGACTCACACACACACACATACACTCACTCTCACACTCTCAGACTCACACACACTCACTCTCACACACACACTCACTCTCACACTCTCAGACTCACACACACACTCACATCTCACACTCTCAGACTCACACACACATACACTCACTCTCACACTCTCAGACTCACACACACTCACTCAATCTCACACACACATACACTCACTCTCACACTCTTAGACTCACACACACATACACACACCCTCACACTCTCAGACTCACACACACACACACATACACTCACTCTCACACTCTCAGACTCACACACACACACTCACCTCTCACACTCTCAGAATCACACACACACTCACTCTCACACTCTTAGACTCACACACACATACACACACTCACACACTCTCAGACTCACACACACATACACACACCCTCACACTCTCAGACTCACACACACACACATACACTCACTCTCACACTCTCAGACTCACACACACTCACTCTCACACACACACTCACCCTCACACTTTCAGACTCACACACACATAAACTCACAGTCTCAGACTCACACACACACACTCTCACACTCTCAGACTCACACACACACTCACATCTCACACTCTCAGACTCACACACACATATACTCACTCTCACACTCTTAGACTCACACACACATGCACTCACTCTCACACTCTTAGACTCACACACACATACACTCACTCTCACACTCTCACACTCACACACACTCACTCTCTCAGACTCACACACACTCACTCTCACACTCTCAGACTCTCTCACACACACACACACTCACTCTCAGACTCACACACACACTCTCACACTCTCAGACTCACACACACACACACACACTCACTCTCGGACACACACACACACTCACCTCTCACACTCACATACACTCATGCTCACACTCTCAGACTCTCAGACTCACACACACATACACTCACTCTCACACTCTTACACTCTCAGACTCACACTCACACTCACAGACTCACACACACACTCACTCTCACACTCTCAGACTCACACACACTCACTCTCACACACACACTCACTCTCAGACTCTCAGACTCACACATACACTCACTCTCACACTCTCAGACTCACACACACTCACTCAATCTCACACACACACACACACTCACTCTCACACTCTTAGACTCACACACACATACACTCACAGTCTCAGACTCACACACACACACTCTCACACTCTCAGACTCACACACACACTCACATCTCACACTCTCAGACTCACACACACATACACTCACTCTCACACTCTCAGACTCACGCACACTCACTCAATCTCACACAAACATACACTCACTCTCACACTCTTAGACTCACACACACATACACACACCCTCACACTCTCAGACTCACACACACACACATACACTCACTCTCACACTCTCAGACTCACACACACTCACTCTCACACACACACACACTCACTCTCACACTCTCAGACTCACACACACACTCACATCTCACACTCTCAGACTCACACACACATACACTCACTCTCACACTCTCAGACTCACACACACTCACTCAATCTCACACACACATACACTCACTCTCACACTCTTAGACTTACACACACATACACACACCCTCACACTCTAAGACTCACACACACACACATACACTTACTCTCACACTCTCAGACTCACACACACTCACTCTCACACTCTCTGACTCTCTCACACACACACACTCACTCTCAGACTCACACACACACTCTCACACTCTCAGACTCACACACACACTCACTCTCGGACACACACACACACACTCACCTCTCACACTCACATACACTCATGCTCACACTCTCAGACTCTCAGACTCACACACACATACACTCACTCTCACACTCTTACACTCTCAGACTCACACACACACTCACACTCACAGACTCACACACACACACTCACTCTCACACTCTCAGACTCACACACACACAATCACTCTCACACTCTCAGACTCACACACACATACACTCACTCTCACACTCTCACACTCTCAGACTCACACACACACGCATTCACCCTCACACTCTTAGACTAACACAAACATACACTCACTCACACACACACAATCACTCTCACACTCTCAGACTAACACACACATACACTCACTCTCACACTGTCACACTCTTAGACTCACACACACATGCACTCACTCTCACACTCTTAGACTCACACACACGTACACTCACTCTCACACTCTCACACTCACACACACTCACTCTCTCAGACTCACACACACTCACTCTCACACTCTCAGACTCTCTCACACACACACACACACTCACTCTCAGACTCACACACACACTCTCACACTCTCAGACTCACACACACACACACTCACTCTCGGACACACACACACACTCACCTCTCACACTCACATACACTCATGCTCACACTCTCAGACTCTCAGACTCACACATACACTCACTCTCACACTCTCAGACTCACACACACTCACTCAATCTCACACACACACACTCACTCTCACACTTTTAGACTCACACACACATACACTCACAGTCTCAGACTCACACACACACACTCTCACACTCTCAGACTCACACACACACTCACATCTCACACTCTCAGACTCACACACACATACACTCACTCTCACACTCTCAGACTCACGCACACTCACTCAATCTCAAACAAACATACACTTACTCTCACACTCTTAGACTCACACACACATACACACACCCTCACACTCTCAGACTCACACACACACACATACACTCACTCTCACACTCTCAGACTCACACACACTCACTCTCACACACACACTCACTCTCACACTCTCAGACTCACACACACACTCACATCTCACACTCTCAGACTCACACACACATACACTCACTCTCACACTCTCAGACTCACACACACTCACTCAATCTCACACACACATACACTCACTCTCACACTCTTAGACTTACACACACATACACACACCCTCACACTCTCAGACTCACACACACACACACATACACTCACTCTCACACTCTCAGACTCACACACACTCACTCTCACACTCTCAGACTCACTCACACACACACTCTCACACTCTCAGACTCACACACACACACTCACTCTCGGACACACACACACTCACCTCTCACACTCACATACACTCATGCTCACACTCTCAGACTCTCAGACTCACACACACATACACTCACTCTCACACTCTTACACTCTCAGACTCACACTCACACTCACAGACTCACACACACACACACACACTCACTCTCACACTCTCAGACTCACACACACACAATCACTCTCACACTCTCAGACTCACACACACATACACTCACTCTCACACTCTCACACTCTCAGACTCACTCACACACGCATTCACCCTCACACTCTTAGACTAACACAAACATACACTCACTCACACACTCTCAGACTCTCAGACTCTCTCTCACACACACACACACACTCTCACACTCTCAGACTCACACACACACTCACCTCTCACACTCTCAGACTCACACACACACTCACTCTCACACTGTTAGACTCACACACACATACGCTCACTCTCACACTCTCAGACTCACACACATACACTTACTCTCACACTCTCACACACACACACTCACTCTCAGACTCACACACACACTCTCACACTCTCAGACTCACACACACACTCACACTCACAGACTCACACACACACTCACTCTCACACTCTCAGACTCACACACACACACTCACCCTCACACTCTTAGACTCACACACACATACACTCACTCTCACACTCAGACTCACACACACTCACTCTCACACACACATTCACTCTGAGACTCTCAGACTCACACACACACTCACCCTCACACTCTCAGTCTCACACACACACACTCACACACACTCACTCAATCTCACACACACACACACTCACTCTCACACTCTCAGACTCACACACACACTCACCCTCACACTCTTAGACTCACACACACATACACTCACTATCACACTCTCAGACTCACACACACTCACTCTCACACACACACTCACTCTCAGACTCTCAGACTCACACATACACTCACTCTCACACTCTCAGAATCACACACACTCACTCAACCTCACACACACACACACACTAACTCTCACACTCTTAGACTCACACACACATACACTCACAGTCTCAGACTCACACACACACACTCTCACACTCTCAGACTCACACACACATACACTCACTCTCACACTCTCAGACTCACACACACTCACTCTCACACACACACTCAATCTCACACTCTCAGACTCACACACACACTCACATCTCACACTCTCAGACTCACACACACATACACTCACTCTCACACTCTCAGACTCACACACACTCACTCAATCTCACACACACATACACTCACTCTCACACTCTTAGACTCACACACACATACACACACCGTCACACTCTCAGACTCACACACACACACACATACACTCACTCTCACACTCTCAGACTCACACACACTCACTCTCACACACACACTCACTCTCACACTCTCAGACTCACACACACACTCACATCTCACACTCTCAGACTCACACACACATACACTCACTCTCACACTCTCAGACTCACACACACTCACTCAATCTCACACACACATACACTCACTCTCACACTCTTAGACTCACACACACATACACACACCCTCACACTCTCAGACTCACACACACACACACACACATACACTCACTCTCACACTCTCAGACTCACACACACACTCACCTCTCACACTCTCAGAATCACACACACACTCACTCTCACACTCTTAGACTCACACACACATACACACACTCACACACTCTCAGACTCACACACACATACACACACCCTCACACTCTCAGACTCACACACACACACATACACTCACTCTCACACTCTCAGACTCACACACACTCACTCTCACACACACACTCACCCTCACACTTTCAGACTCACACACACATAAACTCACAGTCTCAGACTCACACACACACACTCTCACACTCTCAGACTCACACACACACTCACATCTCACACTCTCAGACTCACACACACATATACTCACTCTCACACTCTTAGACTCACACACACATGCACTCACTCTCACACTCTTAGACTCACACACACATACACTCACTCTCACACTCTCACACTCACACACACTCACTCTCTCAGACTCACACACACTCACTCTCACACTCTCAGACTCTCTCACACACACACACACTCACTCTCAGACTCACACACACACTCTCACACTCTCAGACTCACACACACACACACACACTCACTCTCGGACACACACACACACTCACCTCTCACACTCACATACACTCATGCTCACACTCTCAGACTCTCAGACTCACACACACATACACTCACTCTCACACTCTTACACTCTCAGACTCACACTCACACTCACAGACTCACACACACACTCACTCTCACACTCTCAGACTCACACACACACACACACTCACCCTCACACTCTTAGACTCACACACACATACACTCACTCTCACACTCTCAGACTCACACACACTCACTCTCACACACACACTCACTCTCAGACTCTCAGACTCACACATACACTCACTCTCACACTCTCAGACTCACACACACTCACTCAATCTCACACACACACACACACTCACTCTCACACTCTTAGACTCACACACACATACACTCACAGTCTCAGACTCACACACACACACTCTCACACTCTCAGACTCACACACACACTCACATCTCACACTCTCAGACTCACACACACATACACTCACTCTCACACTCTCAGACTCACACACACTCACTCAATCTCACACACACATACACTCACTCTCACACTCTTAGACTCACACACACATACACACACCGTCACACTCTCAGACTCACACACACACACATACACTCACTCTCACACTCTCAGACTCACACACACTCACTCTCACACACACACTCACTCTCACACTCTCAGACTCACACACACACTCACATCTCACACTCTCAGACTCACACACACATACACTCACTCTCACACTCTCAGACTCACACACACTCACTCAATCTCACACACACATACACTCACTCTCACACTCTTAGACTCACACACACATACACACACCCTCACACTCTCAGACTCACACACACACACACATACACTCACTCTCACACTCTCAGACTCACACACACACACTCACCTCTCACACTCTCAGAATCACACACACACTCACTCTCACACTCTTAGACTCACACACACATACACACACTCACACACTCTCAGACTCACACACACATACACACACCCTCACACTCTCAGACTCACACACACACACATACACTCACTCTCACACTCTCAGACTCACACACACTCACTCTCACACACACACTCACCCTCACACTTTCAGACTCACACACACATAAACTCACAGTCTCAGACTCACACACACACACTCTCACACTCTCAGACTCACACACACACTCACATCTCACACTCTCAGACTCACACACACATATACTCACTCTCACACTCTTAGACTCACACACACATGCACTCACTCTCACACTCTTAGACTCACACACACATACACTCACTCTCACACTCTCACACTCACACACACTCACTCTCTCAGACTCACACACACTCACTCTCACACTCTCAGACTCTCTCACACACACACACACTCACTCTCAGACTCACACACACACTCTCACACTCTCAGACTCACACACACACACACACACTCACTCTCGGACACACACACACACTCACCTCTCACACTCACATACACTCATGCTCACACTCTCAGACTCTCAGACTCACACACACATACACTCACTCTCACACTCTTACACTCTCAGACTCACACTCACACTCACAGACTCACACACACACTCACTCTCACACTCTCAGACTCACACACACTCACTCTCACACACACACTCACTCTCAGACTCTCAGACTCACACATACACTCACTCTCACACTCTCAGACTCACACACACTCACTCAATCTCACACACACACACACACTCACTCTCACACTCTTAGACTCACACACACATACACTCACAGTCTCAGACTCACACACACACACTCTCACACTCTCAGACTCACACACACACTCACATCTCACACTCTCAGACTCACACACACATACACTCACTCTCACACTCTCAGACTCACGCACACTCACTCAATCTCACACAAACATACACTCACTCTCACACTCTTAGACTCACACACACATACACACACCCTCACACTCTCAGACTCACACACACACACATACACTCACTCTCACACTCTCAGACTCACACACACTCACTCTCACACACACACACACTCACTCTCACACTCTCAGACTCACACACACACTCACATCTCACACTCTCAGACTCACACACACATACACTCACTCTCACACTCTCAGACTCACACACACTCACTCAATCTCACACACACATACACTCACTCTCACACTCTTAGACTTACACACACATACACACACCCTCACACTCTAAGACTCACACACACACACATACACTTACTCTCACACTCTCAGACTCACACACACTCACTCTCACACTCTCTGACTCTCTCACACACACACACTCACTCTCAGACTCACACACACACTCTCACACTCTCAGACTCACACACACACTCACTCTCGGACACACACACACACACTCACCTCTCACACTCACATACACTCATGCTCACACTCTCAGACTCTCAGACTCACACACACATACACTCACTCTCACACTCTTACACTCTCAGACTCACACACACACTCACACTCACAGACTCACACACACACACTCACTCTCACACTCTCAGACTCACACACACACAATCACTCTCACACTCTCAGACTCACACACACATACACTCACTCTCACACTCTCACACTCTCAGACTCACACACACACGCATTCACCCTCACACTCTTAGACTAACACAAACATACACTCACTCACACACACACAATCACTCTCACACTCTCAGACTAACACACACATACACTCACTCTCACACTGTCACACTCTTAGACTCACACACACATGCACTCACTCTCACACTCTTAGACTCACACACACGTACACTCACTCTCACACTCTCACACTCACACACACTCACTCTCTCAGACTCACACACACTCACTCTCACACTCTCAGACTCTCTCACACACACACACACACTCACTCTCAGACTCACACACACACTCTCACACTCTCAGACTCACACACACACACACTCACTCTCGGACACACACACACACTCACCTCTCACACTCACATACACTCATGCTCACACTCTCAGACTCTCAGACTCACACATACACTCACTCTCACACTCTCAGACTCACACACACTCACTCAATCTCACACACACACACTCACTCTCACACTCTTAGACTCACACACACATACACTCACAGTCTCAGACTCACACACACACACTCTCACACTCTCAGACTCACACACACACTCACATCTCACACTCTCAGACTCACACACACATACACTCACTCTCACACTCTCAGACTCACGCACACTCACTCAATCTCAAACAAACATACACTTACTCTCACACTCTTAGACTCACACACACATACACACACCCTCACACTCTCAGACTCACACACACACACATACACTCACTCTCACACTCTCAGACTCACACACACTCACTCTCACACACACACTCACTCTCACACTCTCAGACTCACACACACACTCACATCTCACACTCTCAGACTCACACACACATACACTCACTCTCACACTCTCAGACTCACACACACTCACTCAATCTCACACACACATACACTCACTCTCACACTCTTAGACTTACACACACATACACACACCCTCACACTCTCAGACTCACACACACACACACATACACTCACTCTCACACTCTCAGACTCACACACACTCACTCTCACACTCTCAGACTCACTCACACACACACTCTCACACTCTCAGACTCACACACACACACTCACTCTCGGACACACACACACTCACCTCTCACACTCACATACACTCATGCTCACACTCTCAGACTCTCAGACTCACACACACATACACTCACTCTCACACTCTTACACTCTCAGACTCACACTCACACTCACAGACTCACACACACACACACACACTCACTCTCACACTCTCAGACTCACACACACACAATCACTCTCACACTCTCAGACTCACACACACATACACTCACTCTCACACTCTCACACTCTCAGACTCACTCACACACGCATTCACCCTCACACTCTTAGACTAACACAAACATACACTCACTCACACACTCTCAGACTCTCAGACTCTCTCTCACACACACACACACACTCTCACACTCTCAGACTCACACACACACTCACCTCTCACACTCTCAGACTCACACACACACTCACTCTCACACTGTTAGACTCACACACACATACGCTCACTCTCACACTCTCAGACTCACACACATACACTTACTCTCACACTCTCACACACACACACTCACTCTCAGACTCACACACACACTCTCACACTCTCAGACTCACACACACACTCACACTCACAGACTCACACACACACTCACTCTCACACTCTCAGACTCACACACACACACTCACCCTCACACTCTTAGACTCACACACACATACACTCACTCTCACACTCAGACTCACACACACTCACTCTCACACACACATTCACTCTGAAACTCTCAGACTCACACACACACTCACCCTCACACTCTCAGTCTCACACACACACACTCACACACACTCACTCAATCTCACACACACACACACTCACTCTCACACTCTTAGACTCACACACACACTCACATCTCACACTCTCAGACTCACACACACATACACTCACTCTCACACTCTCAGACTCACACACACTCACTCAATCTCACACAAACATACACTCACTCTCACACTCTTAGACTCACACACACGTACACACACCCTCACACTCTCAGACTCACACACACACACATACACTCACTCTCACACTCTCAGACTCACACACACTCACTCTCACACACACACTCACTCTCACACTCTCAGACTCACACACACACTCACATCTCACACTCTCAGACTCACACACATACACTCACTCTCACACTCTCAGACTCACACACACTCACTCAATCTCACACACACACACACTCACTCTCACATTCTCAGACTCACACACACACTCACATCTCACTCTCTCAGACTCACCCACACATACACTCACTCTCACACTCTCAGACTCTCTCACACACACACACACTCACTCTCAGACTCACACACACACTCTCACACTCTCGGACACACACACACACACACACTCACCTCTCACACTCACATACACTCATGCTCACACTCTCAGACTCTCAGACTCACACACACACACTCACTCTCACACTCTCACACTCTCAGACTCACACAAACACTCACTCTCACACACACACTCTCACACTCACAGACTCACACACACACTCACTCTCACACTCTCAGACTCACACACACACACTCACCCTCACACTCTTAGACTCACACAAATATACACTCACTCTCACACTCTCAGACTCGCACACACACATACACTCACTCTCACACTCTCAGACTCACACACACACACAATCACTCTCACACTCTCAGACTCACACACACATACACTCACTCTCACACTCTCAGACTCACACACATACACTTACTCTCACACACACACACAACAACAACAACAACCGCCATTCGCCACTAAGTGGCGGTGACGTCACCACGACGCTTGTGCCAGGCCATGTGCTCCCTGAGGCCACGTGAAGTGTCGAACGCCCGCTGGCAGGAGGTCACGGGGCAGACCCAGGTGCCACGGGTCGACTGACCGAGATGACCGAGATGACTGGCTGATGCACCACCTGTGCCCCCTACTGTGCCAACTTGCTGTGCTTTAGCCACCCGGCGCTCCGCTCGTTGTTGTGAGCGTCGCTCCTCCGCCCTCCGTTGTTGTTGGAGGGCGACTGCCTCCAACTGCCCAGTAGCGTCCTTCACGAGCCTCCTCCACTGAGGCCGATCTTGACACCGCTGGTACCAGTCATCGGCAAGTCCACTCAGCTCCACGTCCTCCTGTATTACATCACTCCATCTCTTCTCTAGCCCGTGCCGCGCCCGTTTAGCCCCCTCGATCCGGCCGAACAAAAGCTGTTTAGGCATGCGGTGGCTGGGCATGCGGGCTACATGACCCAGCCAACGCAGCCTTGCCTGCCGGAGGAGCTCACTGATGGGACTTTGCCCAGATATTTCAAGGACTTGTGAGCTCCTCACACAATCCAGCCTGGTTAAACCCAGGATGGATCGTAGGCAGGCCAGCCTAAATGTTTCCAACCGGCGAAGATGCTCCACTAGGGGGGTCCACGTTTCGCAAGCGTAGAGAAGGGAGGGAATGACCGTGGCCGAGAAGACCTGAAGCTTCGTGCGGAGCGACAGACCAGGTAGCTTCCACACAGCGTTACGCAACCGATGAAAAGATATTGCCGCTCGACTGATTCGGAGTGAGACCTCTGCTGATAAACTGGAGCCGGTCATAAGCACACTGCCCAGGTATGGGAAACTCTCCACTCTCTCCACAACTGCCCCATCACCGATTGAGAGTTGTGGGGGTGGAGTGCCCGATGGTACAAAATACCCAGGCAGGTGCTTAGTTTTGGTGGGGCTGATGGTAAGGCCCCACCTCTTAGTGGCACGCTCCAGTCTCAGCAGCAGCGTCTCCAACTCCTCTTCTGAATGAGCAGCTATTACCAAATCATCGGCATACATAACGTGGTTGACCAATAGGGAGCCATCCCTTGATCGCACCCGGGCGTCGATCAGCCTCCCATTATATCTGTACCAAATGGTAATTCCCCCGGTACAGCTATTGAAGGCTTCACAAACTACGCAGTCGAAATAGATGTTAAATAATGTGGGAGCCAGAGGACATCCCTGTCGCACCCCAAGGTGTACAGGGAAAGGCTCCGACTCCCGGCCACGTAGTTTTACCCGGGCCCGCTCACCATCATGAAGGTCCTTAATGATCGTGAGCAGAGGGTCAGGGACTCCGAAAGCACGAAGAACAACCCAGAGCCCAGTCCTACTGATGGTATCATAGGCCTTGACCAGGTCAATAAAGCAGAGATGTAGGTCTTTTTGGAATTCCCTACACCTCTGCTGTAGCAGACGGACAGAAAATATGGCATCTGTGCAGGGACCGCCCTTTCCTGAAACCGCATTGGGGCTCCGCAAGCCTCGCCTCAGCGTGCCTAGCAAGGCGATGTTGAATAATCCTTGCCAGGACCTTACCCGGCACACTGAGGAGTGAGATGCCCCTGTAGTTGTTACAGTCGGTACGGCCCCCCTTCTTAAAGAGGGGGACCACCAGGGCATCCTTCCAGTCCTGCGGAACCTGTCCAGTGGTCCAGACTGTTGTTATGATGTCATATAGGGCAGTCTGTGCACAAACGCCACCCTCCCTCAGCATTTCGCTTGGGAGATCATCTCTGCCCGGTGCCTTCCCTGGTCTCAGACTCCGGATCGCCCTCAGTACTTCCTCAACAGCTGGTACCTCAGCCAGCCACTCACAGGGGGTGACCTCTTCCAATATTTGAGGCACCGCAGCCTCAGCAGGGTTATCCCCACTTTGTGCCATGATGTTTTCCTGGCTGAGAGATTTTCCCTCCTCCAGGACCTCACAGAAATGCTCAGCAAATCTGCAAACCTGTTCCTGGGGGTCGGAGATTGGATCACCGTTTTTTCCTCTAATGATGGTAATAGGTGTGGCGCTGCAGGTTACTTTTTTGATGGAGTTAAATAGTGATTTGTGATCGCGGGCCACTGAGGCAGACTCCATCTCCTCAGCAACCCGCGACCACCACCCATCCTTACAGCGCCTTACGGCTCTCCGAACCTCCGAGCGAAGGCTGCGGTAAACCTCCTCATTCTCTGACGTGGGATGTTGTAGGCGATGAGAGTGGGCCTGTCGCTTTTTCTCAATTAACCTGAACACCTCCTCCGTCAGCCAGGGTTTCTGGGGAGGTCTGGACCGCGTACCCAAAGCAGCCATTGCAGGTGCATGAGTCACAGTCTTAAACCTCGCCCATTTACCCTCGACATCAGGTGGAGTGGGGGACGATGCCAACCCCAGCTGCAAGCAATGATGAAATTCTCGCTTGCAACTTTCATCAGCTAGCTGAGACCAGGCCACTTTTGGTTGGAATGGGGTCCTGGGTGTACACCCACCACCGGAGTGGAAGAATGGCAGGCGCATCTTACAGATGACTAGTCGATGGTCAGAGGTCAGATCAGCTCCACGGTAGGTCCTGGTGTCAAGGACATGGGCTCGCATCCGCTGGTCCGTCACTATGTAGTCCAGCAGATGTTCTTGCTTGGACCCGGCATGTATCCATGATGTTGTGTGGATGCGCCGATGCCGGAAGAGCGTGTTGGTAATTACAAGCCCATGGGCTGCACAAAAATCTAGCAGCCTCCTACCGTTATTATTCAGCTGATCTGGCCCATGCCTTCCAATCACTCCAGACCAGGTGCCAGCATCATGACCAACTCGGACATTGAAGTCACCCAACAAGATGACTCTGTCCCGAGTGGCCACTTTAGCCAGCACCTGTGACAGGAGGTCATAGAAAGCGTCTGACTCATCGGCTTTGCCTGCATCCCTTCACGGATGTTCGTCTTCGGTGGGGGCATAAGTAACCACGACCACCACTCCTCGCCTCTGGTTGATGGGAAGGCGAGCCCAAAGTATCCTGGGGCTTAAAGCTTCCCACACCTCACCGCCACGCTCCCACGCCCCCTTCATTCTTTTGTTCAGAAGAAGAGCCACACCCTGTTGTTTGGCAGTCTCCTGCCCCGAGTAGAGGACTGTCCACCCCTCATGGTGGCAGGAGCCAGAACCGGTCCACCGGACCTCCTGAATGCCACAGAGATCCAGGTGGTACCGGTCCAGCTCCCGACAGAGGAGTGGCAGCCTCTCCTCCGCAGTGAGCGTTCAAACATTCCACGTGTCCATCCGCAATGGTTTTTCGTTGTTTCACACACACACACTCACTCTCTCAGACACACTCACTCTCACAATCTCAGACTCTCTCACACACACACACACTCACTCTCAGACTCACACACACACACTCACTCTCAGACTCACACACACACTCTCACACTCTCAGACTCACACACACACACACACACTCACTCTCGGACACACACACACACACTCACCTCTCACACTCACATACACTCATGCTCACACTCTCAGACTCTCAGACTCACACACACATACACTCACTCTCACACTCTTACACTCTCAGACTCACACACACACTCACACTCACAGACTCGCACACACACTCACTCTCACTCTCACACTCTCAGACTCACACACACACACACTCACCCTCACACTCTTAGACTCACACACACATACACTCACTCTCACACTCTCAGACTCACACACACTCACTCTCACACACACACTCACTCTCAGACTCTCAGACTCACACATACACTCACTCTCACACTCTCAGACTCACACACACTCACTCAATCTCACACACACACACACTCACTCTCACACTCTTAGACTCACACACACATACACTCACAGTCTCAGACTCACACACACACACTCTCACACTCTCAGACTCACACACACACTCACATCTCACACTCTCAGACTCACACACACATACACTCACTCTCACACTCTCAGACTCACGCACACTCGCTCAATCTCACACAAACATACGCTCACTCTCACACTCTTAGACTCACACACACATACACACACCCTCACACTCTCAGACTCACACACACACACATACACTCACTCTCACACTCTCAGACTCACACACACTCACTCTCACACACACACTCACTCTCACACTCTCAGACTCACACACACACTCACATCTCACACTCTCAGACTCACACACACATACACTCACTCTCACACTCTCAGACTCACACACACACTCACATCTCACACTCTCAGACTCACACACACATACACTCACTCTCACACTCTCAGACTTTCTCACACACACACACACTCACTCTCAGACTCACACGCACACTCTCACACTCACACACACACTCACTCTCACACTCTCAGACTCACACACACACTCACCCTCACACTCTTAGACTCACACACACATACACTCACTCTCACACTCTCAGACTCACACACACTCACTCTCACACACACACTCACTCTCAGACTCTCAGACTCACACACACACTCACCCTCACACTCTCAGACTCACACACACACACTCACTCTCACACACACACACACTCTCACACTTTCAGACTCACACACACATACAATCACAGTCTCAGACTCAGACACACACACACTCTCACACTCTCAGACTCACACACACACTCACATCTCACATTCTCAGACTCACACAAACATACACTCACTCTCACACTCTCAGACTCATACACACTCACTCAATCTCACACACACACACATTCACTCTCACACTCTTAGACTCACACACACATACACTCACAGTCTCAGACTCACACACACACACTCTCAGACTCACACACACACTCACATCTCACACTCTCAGACTCACACACATACACTCACTCTCACACTCTCAGACTCACACACACTCAATCAATCTCACACAAACATACACTCACTCTCACACTCTTAGACTCACACACACATACACACACCCTCAAACTCTCAGACTCACACACACACACATACACTCACTCTCACACTCTCAGACTCGCACACACTCACTCTCACGCACACACTAACTCTCAAACTCTCAGACTCACACACACACTCACATCTCACACTCTCAGACTCACACACACATAAACTCACTCTCACACTCTCAGACTCACACACACACTCACATCTCACACTCTCAGACTCACACACACATACACTCACTCTCACACTCTCAGACTCATACACACTCACTCAATCTCACACACACACACACTCACTCTCACACTCTTAGACTCACACACACATACACTCACAGTCTCAGACTCACACACACACACTCTCAGACTCACACACACACTCACATCTCACACTCTCAGACTCACACACATACACTCACTCTCACACTCTCAGACTCACACACACTCACTCAATCTCACACAAACATACACTCACTCTCACACTCTTAGACTCACACACACATACACACACCCTCAAACTCTCAGACTCACACACACACATACACTCACTCTCACACTCTCAGACTTGCACACACTCACTCTCATGCACACACTCACTCTCAAACTCTCAGACTCACACACACACTCACATCTCACACTCTCAGACTCACACACACATACACTCACTCTCACACTCTCAGACTCACACACACTCACTCAATCTCACACACACATACAGTCACTCTCACACTCTCAGACTCAACACACATACACTTACTCTCACACTCACACACACACACTCACTCTCTCAGACTCACACACACTCACTCTCACACACACACTCACTCTCAGACTCTCAGACTCACACACACACTCACCCTCAGACTCACACACACTCATTCTCACACACACGCTCACACTTTCAGACTCACACACACATACACTTACAGTCTCAGACTCACACACATACACTCACTCTCACACTCTCAGACTCACACACACATACACTCACTCTCACACTCTCAGACTCACACACATACACTTACTCTCACACTCACACACACACACACACTCTCAGACTCACACACACACACTCACTCTCACACTCTTAGACTCACACAAACATACTCACTCTCACACTCTCAGACTCACACACACACATACACTCACTCTCACACTCTCAGAACAACACACACACAATCACTCTCACACTCTCAGACTCACACACACAAACACTCACACTCCCACACACGCACTCTCTCAGACTCACACACACACTCACCCTCACACTCTCAGACTCACACACACTCACACTCTTAGACTCACACAAACATACACTCACTCTCACACTCTCAGACTCACACACACACATACACTCACTCTCACACTCTCAGACTCTCTCACACACACACTCTCACACTTTCAGACTCACACACACACACATACACTCACTCTCACATTCTCAGACTCACACACACACATACACTCACTCTCACACTCTCAGACTCACACACACTAACTCTCACACACACTCACTCTCACACTCTCAGACTCACACACACACTCACTCTCACACACACACACACTTTCACACTTTCAGACTCTCACACATACACTCACAGTCTCAGACTCACACACACACACTCTCACACTCTCAGACTCACACACACACTCACATCTCACACTGTCAGACTCACACACACATACACTCACTCTCACACTCTCAGACTCACACACACTCACTCAATCTCACACACACACTCACTCTCACACTCTTAGACTCAAACACACACACTCACTCTCACACTCTTAGACTCACACACACATAAACTCACCCTCACACTCTCAGACTCACACTCACACACACAAACTCACTCTCTCAGACTCACACACACACACTCACTCTCAGACTCACTCACCCTCACACTCTCAGACTCACACACACACACTCACTCTCACACTCTCGAACACACACACACACTCACCTCTCACACTCACATACACTCATGCTCACACTCTCAGACTCTCAGAATCACACACTCACTCTCACACCCTCACACTCTCAGACTCACACACACTCACACTCTTAGACTCACACAAACATACACTCACTCTCACACTCTCAGACTCACACACACACATACACTCACTCTCACACTCTGACACTCTCAGACTCTCTCACACACACACACACTCACTCTCAGACTCACACACACACTCTCACACTCTCAACTCACACACACACACTCACTCTCACACTCTCGGACACACACACACACTCACCTCTCACACTCACATACACTCATGCTCACACTCTCAGACTCTCAGACTCACACACACACACTCACTCTCACCCTCTCACACTCTCAGACTCACACACACACTCAATCTCACACACTCACACTCACAGACTCACACACACATACACACTCTCACACTCTCAGACTCACACACACACACTCACCCTCACACTCTTAGACTCACACAAACATACACTCACTCTCACACTCTCAGACTCACACACACACATACACTCACTCTCACACTCTCAGACTCACACACACACAATCACTCTCACACTCTCAGACTCACACACACATACACTCACACTCACAAACACCCACTCTCTCAGACTCACACACACACTCACCCTCACACTCTCAGACTCACACACACTCACACTCTTAGACTCACACAAACATACACTCACTCTCACACTCTCAGACTCACACACACATAATACACTCACTTTCAGACTCACACACACACTCACCCTCACACTCTTAGACTCACATAAACATACACTCACTCACACACTCTCAGACTCTCAGACTCTCTCACACACACACACTCTCACACTTTCAGACTCACACACACACACATACACTCACTCTCACACTCTCAGACTCACACACACACACATACACTCACTCTCACACTCTCAAACTCACACACACATACACACACCCTCATACTCTCAGACTCACACACACACACATACACTCACTCTCACACTCTCAGACTCACACACACTCACTCTCACACACACTCACTCTCACACTCTCAGACTCACACACACACTCACTCTCACACACACACACTTTTACACTTTCAGACTCACACACAAACACTCACAGTCTCAGACTCACACACACACACTCTCACACTCTCAGACTCACACACACATTCACATCTCGAACTGTCAGACTCACACACACATACACTCACTCTCACACTCTCAGACTCATACACACTCATTCAATCTCACACACACACTCACTCTCACACTCTTAGACTCACACACACACTCACACTGTTAGACTCAAACACACATACACTCACCCTCACACTCTCTGACTCACACACACACACTTACTCTCACACTCACACACACAAACTCACTCTCTCAGACTCACACACACACACTCACTCTCAGACTCACTCACCCTCACACTCTCAGACTCACACACACACACACACTCACTCTCACACTCTCGAACACACACACACACTCACCTCTCACACTCACATACACTCATGCTCACACTCTCAGACTCTCAGACTCTCACACACACACTCACTCTCACACTCTCACACTCTCAGACTCACACACACGCTCACGCTCACACACACACTCTCACACTCACAGACTCACACACACACTCACTCTCACACTCTCAGACTCACACACACACACATACACTCACTCTCACACTCTCAGACTCATACACACAATCACTCTCACACTCTCAGACTCGCACACACATACACTCACACACACCCACTCTCTCAGACTCACCACACACTCACCCTCATACTCTCAGACTCACACACACACACTCACACTCTTAGACTCACACAAACATACACTCACTCTCACACTCTCAGACTCACACACACACACACACTTACCCTCACACTCTTAGACTCACACACACATACACACACCCTCACACTCTCAGACTCACACACACACACATACACTCACTCTCACACTCTCAGACTCACACACACTCACTCTCACACACACACTCACTCTCACACTCTCAGACTCACACACACATACACTCACTCTCACACTCTCAGACTCACACACACTCACTCAATCTCACACACACATACACTCACTCTCACACTCTCAGACTCACACACATACACTTACTCTCACACTCACACACACACACTCACTCTCTCAGACTCACACACACTCACTCTCACACACACACTCACTCTCAGACTCTCAGACTCACACATACACTCACTCTCAGACTCACACACACTCACTCAATCTCACACACACACACACACACTCTCACTCTCTCAGACTCACACACACACAATCACTCTCACACTCTCAGACTCACACACACATACACTCACTCTCACACTCTCAGACTCACACACATACACTTACTCTCACACTCACACACACACACACTCACTCTCTCAGACTCACACACACTCACTCTCACACTCTCAGACTCACACACACACGCATTCACGCTCACACTCTTAGACTAACACAAACATACACTCACTCACTCACACACTCTCAGACTCTCAGACTCTCTCACACACACACACACACACACTCTCACACTTTCAGACTCACACACACACTCACCGCTCACACTCTCAGACTCACACACACACTCACTCTCACATTCTTAGACTCACACACACATACACTCACTCTCACACTCTCAGACTCACACACATACACTTACTCTCACACTCACACACACACACACTCACTCTCTCAGACTCACACACACACACACTCACTCTCGGACACACACACACACTCACCTCTCACACTCACATACACTCATGCTCACACTCTCAGACTCTCAGACTCACACTCACATACACTCACTCTCACACTCTTACACTCTCAGACTCACACTCACACTCACAGACTCACACACACACTCACTCTCACACTCTCAGACTCACACACACACACACTCACCCTCACACTCTTAGACTCACACACACATACACTCACTCTCACACTCTCAGACTCACACACACTCACTCTCACACATACACTCACTCTCACACTCTCAGACTCACACACACTCACTCAATCTCACACACACATACACTCACTCTCACACTCTCAGACTCACACACATACACTTACTCTCACACTCACACACACACACTCACTCTCTCAGACTCACACACACTCACTCTCACACACACACTCACTCTCAGACTCTCAGACTCACACATACACTCACTCTCAGACTCACACACACTCACTCAATCTCACACACACACACACTCTCCCTCTCTCAGACTCACACACACACAATCACTCTCACACTCTCAGACTCACACACACATACACTCACTCTCACACTCTCAGACTCACACACATACACTTACTCTCACACTCACACACACACACACTCACTCTCTCAGACTCACACACACTCACTCTCACACTCTCAGACTCTCACACACACTCACTCTCACACTCTCAGACTCACACACACACGCATTCACCCTCACACTCTTAGACTAACACAAACATACACTCACTCACACACTCTCAGACTCTCAGACTCTCTCACACACACACACACTCTCACACTTTCAGACTCACATACACACTCACCGCTCACACTCTCAGACTCACACACACACTCACTCTCACATTCTTAGACTCACACACACATACACTCACTCTCACACTCTCAGACTCACACACATACACTTACTCTCACACTCACACACACACACACTCACTCTCTCAGACTCACACACACACACACTCACTCTCGGACACACACACACACTCACCTCTCACACTCACATACACTCATGCTCACACTCTCAGACTCTCAGACTCACACTCACATACACTCACTCTCACACTCTTACACTCTCAGACTCACACACACACTCACACTCACAGACTCACACACACACTCACTCTCACACTCTCAGACTCACACACACACACTCACCCTCACACTCTTAGACTCACACACACATACACTCACTCTCACACTCTCAGACTCACACACACTCACTCTCACACACACACTCACTCTCAGACTCTCAGACTCACACATACACTCACTCTCACACTCTCAGACTCACACACACTCACTTAATCTCACACACACACACACTCACTCTCACACTCTTAGACTCACACACACATACACTCACAGTCTCAGACTCACACACACACTCTCACACTCTCAGACTCACACACACACTCACATCTCACACTCTCAGACTCACACACACATACACTCACTCTCACACTCTCAGACTCACGCACACTCACTCAATCTCACACAAACATACACTCACTCTCACACTCTTAGACTCACACACACATACACACACCCTCACACTCTCAGACTCACACACATACACTTACTCTCACACTCACACACACACACACTCACTCTCTCAGACTCACACACACACACACTCACTCTCGGACACACACACACACTCACCTCTCACACTCACATACACTCATGCTCACACTCTCAGACTCTCAGACTCACACTCACATACACTCACTCTCACACTCTTACACTCTCAGACTCACACTCACACTCACAGACTCACACACACACTCACTCTCACACTCTCAGACTCACACACACACACACTCACCCTCACACTCTTAGACTCACACACACATACACTCACTCTCACACTCTCAGACTCACACACACTCACTCTCACACATACACTCACTCTCACACTCTCAGACTCACACACACTCACTCAATCTCACACACACATACACTCACTCTCACACTCTCAGACTCACACACATACACTTACTCTCACACTCACACACACACACTCACTCTCTCAGACTCACACACACTCACTCTCACACACACACTCACTCTCAGACTCTCAGACTCACACATACACTCACTCTCAGACTCACACACACTCACTCAATCTCACACACACACACACTCTCCCTCTCTCAGACTCACACACACACAATCACTCTCACTCTCAGACTCACACACACATACACTCACTCTCACACTCTCAGACTCACACACATACACTTACTCTCACACTCACACACACACACACTCACTCTCTCAGACTCACACACACTCACTCTCACACTCTCAGACTCACACACACACGCATTCACCCTCACACTCTTAGACTAACACAAACATACACTCACTCACACACTCTCAGACTCTCAGACTCTCTCACACACACACACACTCTCACACTTTCAGACTCACACACACACTCACCGCTCACACTCTCAGACTCACACACACACTCACTCTCACATTCTTAGACTCACACACACATACACTCACTCTCACACTCTCAGACTCACACACATACACTTACTCTCACACTCACACACACACACACTCACTCTCTCAGACTCACACACACACACACTCACTCTCGGACACACACACACACTCACCTCTCACACTCACATACACTCATGCTCACACTCTCAGACTCTCAGACTCACACTCACATACACTCACTCTCACACTCTTACACTCTCAGACTCACACACACACTCACACTCACAGACTCACACACACACTCACTCTCACACTCTCAGACTCACACACACACACACTCACCCTCACACTCTTAGACTCACACACACATACACTCACTCTCACACTCTCAGACTCACACACACTCACTCTCACACACACACTCACTCTCAGACTCTCAGACTCACACATACACTCACTCTCACACTCTCAGACTCACACACACTCACTTAATCTCACACACACACACTCACTCTCACACTCTTAGACTCACACACACATACACTCACAGTCTCAGACTCACACACACACTCTCACACTCTCAGACTCACACACACACTCACATCTCACACTCTCAGACTCACACACACATACACTCACTCTCACACTCTCAGACTCACGCACACTCACTCAATCGCACACAAACATACACTCACTCTCACACTCTTAGACTCACACACACATACACACACCCTCACACTATCAGACTCACACACACACATACACTCACTCTCACACTCTCAGACTCACACACACTCACTCTCACACACACACTCACTCTCACACTCTCAGACTCACACACACACTCACATCTCACACTCTCAGACTCACACACACATACACTCACTCTCACACTCTCAGACTCTCTCACACACACACACACTCACTCTCAGACTCTTCACACACATACACTCACAGTCTCAGACTCACACACACACACACTCTCACACTCTCAGACTCACACACACACTCACTCTCACACACACACACACTTTCACACTTTCAGACTCACACACATACACTCACAGTCTCAGACTCACACACACACACTATCACACTCTCAGACTCACACACACACTCACATCTCACACTGTCAGACTCACACACACATACACTCACTCTCACACTCTCAAACTCACACACACTCACTCAATCTCACACACACACTCACTCTCACACTCTTAGACTCAAACACACACACTCACTCTCACACTCTTAGACTCACACACACATACACTCACCCTCACACTCTCAGACTCACACACACACACTTACTCTCACACTCACACACACAAACTCACTCTCTCAGACTCACACACACACACTCACTCTCAGACTCACTCACCCTCAGACTCTCAGACTCTCACACACACACTCACTCTCACACTCTCACACTCTCAGACTCACACACACGCTCACGCTCACACACACACTCTCACACTCACAGACTCACACACACACTCACCGCTCACACTCTCAGACTCACACACACACTCACTCTCACATTCTTAGACTCACACACACATACACTCACTCTCACACTCTCAGACTCACACACATACACTTACTCTCACACTCACACACACACACACTCACTCTCTCAGACTCACACACACACACACTCACTCTCGGACACACACACACACTCACCTCTCACACTCACATACACTCATGCTCACACTCTCAGACTCTCAGACTCACACTCACATACACTCACTCTCACACTCTTACACTCTCAGACTCACACTCACACTCACAGACTCACACACACACTCACTCTCACACTCTCAGACTCACACACACACACACTCACCCTCACACTCTTAGACTCACACACACATACACTCACTCTCACACTCTCAGACTCACACACACTCACTCTCACACATACACTCACTCTCACACTCTCAGACTCACACACACTCACTCAATCTCACACACACATACACTCACTCTCACACTCTCAGACTCACACACAGACACTTACTCTCACACTCACACACACACACTCACTCTCTCAGACTCACACACACTCACTCTCACACACACACTCACTCTCAGACTCTCAGACTCACACATACACTCACTCTCAGACTCACACACACTCACTCAATCTCACACACACACACACTCTCCCTCTCTCAGACTCACACACACACAATCACTCTCACACTCTCAGACTCACACACACATACACTCACTCTCACACTCTCAGACTCACACACATACACTTACTCTCACACTCACACACACACACACTCACTCTCTCAGACTCACACACACTCACTCTCACACTCTCAGACTCTCACACACACTCACTCTCACACTCTCAGACTCACACACACACGCATTCACCCTCACACTCTTAGACTAACACAAACATACACTCACTCACACACTCTCAGACTCTCAGACTCTCTCACACACACACACACTCTCACACTTTCAGACTCACACACACACTCACCGCTCACACTCTCAGACTCACACACACACTCACTCTCACATTCTTAGACTCACACACACATACACTCACTCTCACACTCTCAGACTCACACACATACACTTACTCTCACACTCACACACACACACACTCACTCTCTCAGACTCACACACACACACACTCACTCTCGGACACACACACACACTCACCTCTCACACTCACATACACTCATGCTCACACTCTCAGACTCTCAGACTCACACTCACATACACTCACTCTCACACTCTTACACTCTCAGACTCACACACACACTCACAGACTCACACACACACTCACTCTCACACTCTCAGACTCACACACACACACACTCACCCTCACACTCTTAGACTCACACACACATACACTCACTCTCACACTCTCAGACTCACACACACTCACTCTCACACACACACTCACTCTCAGACTCTCAGACTCACACATACACTCACTCTCACACTCTCAGACTCACACACACTCACTTAATCTCACACACACACACACTCACTCTCACACTCTTAGACTCACACACACATACACTCACAGTCTCAGACTCACACACACACTCTCACACTCTCAGACTCACACACACACTCACATCTCACACTCTCAGACTCACACACACATACACTCACTCTCACACTCTCAGACTCACGCACACTCACTCAATCTCACACAAACATACACTCACTCTCACACTCTTAGACTCACACACACATACACACACCCTCACACTCTCAGACTCACACACATACACTTACTCTCACACTCACACACACACACACTCACTCTCTCAGACTCACACACACACACACTCACTCTCGGACACACACACACACTCACCTCTCACACTCACATACACTCATGCTCACACTCTCAGACTCTCAGACTCACACTCACATACACTCACTCTCACACTCTTACACTCTCAGACTCACACTCACACTCACAGACTCACACACACACTCACTCTCACACTCTCAGACTCACACACACACACACTCACCCTCACACTCTTAGACTCACACACACATACACTCACTCTCACACTCTCAGACTCACACACACTCACTCTCACACATACACTCACTCTCACACTCTCAGACTCACACACACTCACTCAATCTCACACACACATACACTCACTCTCACACTCTTAGACTTACACACACATACACACACCCTCACACTCTAAGACTCACACACACACACATACACTTACTCTCACACTCTCAGACTCACACACACTCACTCTCACACTCTCTGACTCTCTCACACACACACACACTCACTCTCAGACTCACACACACACTCTCACACTCTCAGACTCACACATACACTTACTCTCACACTCACACACACACACTCACTCTCTCAGACTCACACACACTCACTCTCACACACACACTCACTCTCAGACTCTCAGACTCACACATACACTCACTCTCAGACTCACACACACTCACTCAATCTCACACACACACACACTCTCCCTCTCTCAGACTCACACACACACAATCACTCTCACACTCTCAGACTCACACACACATACACTCACTCTCACACTCTCAGACTCACACACATACACTTACTCTCACACTCACACACACACACACTCACTCTCTCAGACTCACACACACTCACTCTCACACTCTCAGACTCACACACACACGCATTCACCCTCACACTCTTAGACTAACACAAACATACACTCACTCACACACTCTCAGACTCTCAGACTCTCTCACACACACACACACTCTCACACTTTCAGACTCACACACACACTCACCGCTCACACTCTCAGACTCACACACACACTCACTCTCACATTCTTAGACTCACACACACATACACTCACTCTCACACTCTCAGACTCACACACATACACTTACTCTCACACTCACACACACACACACTCACTCTCTCAGACTCACACACACACACACTCACTCTCGGACACACACACACACTCACCTCTCACACTCACATACACTCATGCTCACACTCTCAGACTCTCAGACTCACACTCACATACACTCACTCTCACACTCTTACACTCTCAGACTCACACACACACTCACACTCACAGACTCACACACACACTCACTCTCACACTCTCAGACTCACACACACACACACTCACCCTCACACTCTTAGACTCACACACACATACACTCACTCTCACACTCTCAGACTCACACACACTCACTCTCACACACACACTCACTCTCAGACTCTCAGACTCACACATACACTCACTCTCACACTCTCAGACTCACACACACTCACTTAATCTCACACACACACACACTCACTCTCACACTCTTAGACTCACACACACATACACTCACAGTCTCAGACTCACACACACACTCTCACACTCTCAGACTCACACACACACTCACATCTCACACTCTCAGACTCACACACACATACACTCACTCTCACACTCTCAGACTCACGCACACTCACTCAATCTCACACAAACATACACTCACTCTCACACTCTTAGACTCACACACACATACACACACCCTCACACTATCAGACTCACACACACACATACACTCACTCTCACACTCTCAGACTCACACACACTCTCACACACACACTCACTCTCACACTCTCAGACTCACACACACACTCACATCTCACACTCTCAGACTCACACACACATACACTCACTCTCACACTCTCAGACTCTCTCACACACACACACACTCACTCTCAGACTCTTCACACACATACACTCACAGTCTCAGACTCACACACACACACACTCTCACACTCTCAGACTCACACACACACTCACATCTCACACTGTCAGACTCACACACACATACACTCACTCTCACACTCTCAGACTCACACACACTCACTCAATCTCACACACACACTCACTCTCACACTCTCAATCTCAGACTCCCACACACCCACTTTCTCAGACTCACACACACACTCACCCTCACACTCTCAGACTCACACACACTCACACTCTTAGACTCACACAAACATACACTCACTCTCACACTCTCAGACTCACACACACACATACACTCACTCTCACACTCTCAGACTCACACACACTCACTCTCACACACACTCACTCTCACACTCTCAGACTCACACACACACTCACTCTCACACACACACACACTTTCACACTTTCAGACTCACACACATACACTCACAGTCTCAGACTCACACACACACACTATCACACTCTCAGACTCACACACACACTCACATCTCACACTGTCAGACTCACACACACATACACTCACTCTCACACTCTCAAACTCACACACACTCACTCAATCTCACACACACACTCACTCTCACACTCTTAGACTCAAACACACACACTCACTCTCACACTCTTAGACTCACACACACATACACTCACCCTCACACTCTCAGACTCACACACACACACTTACTCTCACACTCACACACACAAACTCACTCTCTCAGACTCACACACACACACTCACTCTCAGACTCACTCACCCTCACACTCTCAGACTCACACACACACACTCACTCTCACACTCTCGAACACACACACACACTCACCTCTCACACTCACATACACTCATGCTCACACTCTCAGACTCTCAGACTCACACACACACACTCACTCTCACACCCTCACACTCTCAGACTCACACACACTCACACTCTTAGACTCACACAAACATACACTCACTCTCACACTCTCAGACTCACACACACACATACACTCACTCTCACACTCTGACACTCTCAGACTCTCTCACACACACACACACACTCACTCTCAGACTCACACACACACTCTCACACTCTCAACTCACACACACACTCACTCTCACACTCTCGGACACACACACACACTCACCTCTCACACTCACGTACACTCATGCTCACACTCTCAGACTCTCAGACTCACACACACACACACTCACTCTCACCCTCTCACACTCTCAGACTCGCTCACACACTCACTCTCACACACTCACACTCTCAGACTCACACACACACACTCACCCTCACACTCTTAGACTCACACAAACATACACTCACACTCACACTCTCAGACTCACACACACACATACACTCACTCTCACACTCTCAGACTCACACACACACAATCACTCTCACACTCTCAGACTCACACACACATACACTCACACTCACATACACCCACTCTCTCAGACTCACACACACACTCACCCTCACACTCTCAGACTCACACACACTCACACTCTTAGACTCACACACACATACACTCACTCTCACACTCTCAGACTCACGCACACTCACTCAATCTCACACAAACATACACTCACTCTCACACTCTTAGACTCACACACACATACACACACCCTCACACTATCAGACTCACACACACACATACACTCACTCTCACACTCTCAGACTCACACACACTCACTCTCACACACACACTCACTCTCACACTCTCAGACTCACACACACACTCACATCTCACACTCTCAGACTCACACACACATACACTCACTCTCACACTCTCAGACTCTCTCACACACACACACACTCACTCTCAGACTCTTCACACACATACACTCACAGTCTCAGACTCACACACACACACACTCTCACACTCTCAGACTCACACACACACTCACATCTCACACTGTCAGACTCACACACACATACACTCACTCTCACACTCTCAGACTCACACACACTCACTCAATCTCACACACACACTCACTCTCACACTCTCAATCTCAGACTCCCACACACCCACTTTCTCAGACTCACACACACACTCACCCTCACACTCTCAGACTCACACACACTCACACTCTTAGACTCACACAAACATACACTCACTCTCACACTCTCAGACTCACACACACACATACACTCACTCTCACACTCTCAGACTCACACACACTCACTCTCACACACACTCACTCTCACACTCTCAGACTCACACACACACTCACTCTCACACACACACACACTTTCACACTTTCAGACTCACACACATACACTCACAGTCTCAGACTCACACACACACACTATCACACTCTCAGACTCACACACACACTCACATCTCACACTGTCAGACTCACACACACATACACTCACTCTCACACTCTCAAACTCACACACACTCACTCAATCTCACACACACACTCACTCTCACACTCTTAGACTCAAACACACACACTCACTCTCACACTCTTAGACTCACACACACATACACTCACCCTCACACTCTCAGACTCACACACACACACTTACTCTCACACTCACACACACAAACTCACTCTCTCAGACTCACACACACACACTCACTCTCAGACTCACTCACCCTCACACTCTCAGACTCACACACACACACTCACTCTCACACTCTCGAACACACACACACACTCACCTCTCACACTCACATACACTCATGCTCACACTCTCAGACTCTCAGACTCACACACACACACTCACTCTCACACCCTCACACTCTCAGACTCACACACACTCACACTCTTAGACTCACACAAACATACACTCACTCTCACACTCTCAGACTCACACACACACATACACTCACTCTCACACTCTGACACTCTCAGACTCTCTCACACACACACACACACACTCACTCTCAGACTCACACACACACTCTCACACTCTCAACTCACACACACACTCACTCTCACACTCTCGGACACACACACACACTCACCTCTCACACTCACGTACACTCATGCTCACACTCTCAGACTCTCAGACTCACACACACACACACTCACTCTCACCCTCTCACACTCTCAGACTCGCTCACACACTCACTCTCACACACTCACACTCTCAGACTCACACACACACACTCACCCTCACACTCTTAGACTCACACAAACATACACTCACTCTCACACTCTCAGACTCACACACACACATACACTCACTCTCACACTCTCAGACTCACACACACACAATCACTCTCACACTCTCAGACTCACACACACATACACTCACACTCACATACACCCACTCTCTCAGACTCACACACACACTCACCCTCACACTCTCAGACTCACACACACTCACACTCTTAGACTCACACAAACATACACTCACTCTCACACTCTCAGACTCACACACACACATACACTCACTTTCAGACTCACACACACACACACTCACCCTCACACTCTTAGACTCACACAAACATACACTCACTCACACACTCTCAGACTCTCAGACTCTCTCACACACACACACTCTCACACTTTCAGACTCACACACACACACATACACTCACTCTCACACTCTCAGACTCACACACACATACACTCACTCTCACACTCTCAAACTCACACACACATACACACACCCTCACACTCTCAGACTCACACACACACACTCACACTCTTAGACTCACACAAACATACACTCACTCTCACACTCTCAGACTCACACACACACACACACTCACCCTCACACTCTTAGACTCACACAAACATACACTCACTCACACACTCTCAGACTCTCAGACTCTCTCACACACACACACTCTCACACTTTCAGACTCACACTCACCTCTCACACTCTCAGACTCACACACACACTCACTCTCACACTCTTAGACTCACATACACATACACTCACTCACACACTCTCAGACTCACACACACATACACACACCCTCACACTCTCAGACACACACACACACTCACTCTCACACACTCACACTCTCAGACTCACACACACACTCACGCTCACACACACACTCTCACACTCACAGACTCACACACACACTCACTCTCACACTCTCAGACTCTCACACACACACTCACCTCTCACACTCTCAGACTCACACACACTCTCACTCTCACACTCTTAGACTCACACACACACATACACTCACTCACACTCTCAGACTGACACACACACACTCACCCTCACACTCTTAGACTCACACAAACATACACTCACTCGCACACTCTCAGACTCTCAGACCCTCTCACTCTCACACTTTCAGACTCACACACACACTCACCTCTCACACTCTCAGACTCACACATACACTCACCCTCACACTCTCAGACTCACACACACACACACCCATACACCCACTCTCACACTCTCAGACTCACACACACTCACTCTCACACACACACTCACCCTCACACTCTCAGACTCACACACACACACACTCACTCTCACACACACACACACACTCTCACACTTTCAGAATCACACACACATACACTCACAGTCTCAGACTCACACACACACACTCTCACACTCGCAGACTCACACACACACTCACATCTCACACTCTCAGACTCACACACACATACGCTCACTCTCACACTCTCAGACTCACACACACTCACTCAATCTCACACACACATACACTCACTCTCACACTCTCAGACTCACACACATACACTTACTCTCACACTCACACACACACACACGCACTCTCTCAGACTCACACACACTCACTCTCAGACTCTCTCTCACACACACACACACACTCACTCTCAGACTCACACACACACTCTCACACTCTCACACTCTCATACTCACACACACACACACACACTCACTCTCACACTCTCACTCTCTCAGACTCACACACACACACTCACCCTCACACTCTCAGACTCACACACACATATACACTCACTCTCACTCTCAGACTCACACACACATACACTCACTCTCACACTCTCAGACTCACACACACATACACTCACTCACACTCACCCTCACACTCTTAGACTCACACAAACATACACTCACTCACACACTCTCAGACTCTCAGACTCTCTCACACACACACACTCTCACACTTTCAGACTCACACTCACCACTCACACTCTCAGACTCACACACACACTCACTCTCACACTCTTAGACTCACATACACATACACTCACTCACACACTCTCAGACTCACACACACATACACACACCCTCACACTCTCAGACTCACACAAACACACACACATACACTCACTCTCAAACTCTCAGACTCACACACACTCACTCTCACACACACACTCACTCTCACACTCTCAGACTCACACACACACTCACTCTCACACACACACTCACATCTCACACTGTCAGACTCACACACACATACACTAACTCTCACACTCTCAGACTCACACACACTCACTCAATCTCACACACACACTCACTCTCACACTCTTAGACTCACACACACACACTCACTCTCACACTCTTAGAATCACACACACATACACTCACTCTCAGACTCACACACATACACTTACTCTCACACTCACACACACAAACTCACTCTCTCAGACTCACACACACTCACTCTCACACTCTCAGACTCTCTCACACACACACACACTCAATCTCAGACTCACTCACCCTCACACTCTCAGACTCACACACACACACTCACTCTCACACTCTCGAACACACACACACACACTCACCTCTCACACTCACATACACTCATGCTCACACTCTCAGACTTTCAGACTCACACACACACACACTCACTCTCACACTCTCACACTCTCAGACTCACACACACACTCACGCTCACACACTCACTCTCACACTCTCAGACTCACACACACACATACACTCACTCTCACACTCTCAGACTCACACACACACACACATACACTCACTCTCACATCTCAGACTCACACACACTCACTCTCACACACACACTCACTCTCACACTCTCAGACTCACACACACACTCACCCTAACACTCTCAGACTCACACACACACTCACTCTCACACACACACACACTTTCACACTTTCAGACTCACACACACATATACTCACAGTCTCAGACTCACACACACACACTTTCACACTCTCAGACTCAAACACACACTCACATCTCACACTGTCAGACTCACACACACATACACTCACTCTCACACTCTCAGACTCACACACACTCACTCTCACACACACACTCACTCTCACACTCTCAAACTCACACACACACTCACCCTAACACTCTCAGACTCACACACACACTCACTCTCTCACACACACACATACACACTTTCACACTTTCAGACTCACACACACATACACTCACTCTCACACTCTCAGACTCACACACACTCGCTCAATCTCACACACACACTCACTCTCACACTCTTAGACTCACACACACACACTCACTCTCACACTCTCAGACTCTCACACACACATACACTCACTCTCACACTCTCACACTCTCAGACTCACACACACACTCACCCTCACACTCTTAGACTCACACAAACATGCACTCACTCACACACTCTCAGACTCTCAGACCCTCTCACACACACACTCTCACACTTTCAGACTCACACACACACTCACCTCTCACACTCTCAGACTCACACATACACTCACCCTCACACTCTCAGACTCACACACACACACACCCATACACCCACTCTCACACTCTCAGACTCACAACAACAACAACAACCGCCATTCGCCACTAAGTGGCGGTGACGTCACCACGACGCTTGTGCCAGGCCATGTGCACCTTGAGGCCACGTGAAGTGTCGAACGCCCGCTGGCAGGAGGTCACGGGGCAGACCCAGGTGCCACGGGTCGACTGACCGAGATGACCGAGATGACTGGCTGATGCACCACACATACACTCACTCTCACACTCTCAGACTCACACACACACACACACATACACTCACTCTCACATCTCAGACTCACACACACTCACTCTCACACACACACTCACTCTCACACTCTCAGACTCACACACACACTCACCCTAACACTCTCAGACTCACAAACACACTCACTCTCACACACACACACACTTTCACACTTTCAGACTCACACACACATATACTCACAGTCTCAGACTCACACACACACACTTTCACACTCTCAGACTCACACACACACTCACATCTCACACTGTCAGACTCACACACACATACACTCACTCTCACACTCTCAGACTCACACACACTCACTCTCACACACACACTCACTCTCACACTCTCAGACTCACACACACACTCACTCTCACACACACACACATACACACTTTCACACTTTCAGACTCACACACACATACACTCACTCTCACACTCTCAGACTCACACACACTCGCTCAATCTCACACACACACTCACTCTCACACTCTTAGACTCACACACACACACTCACCCTCACACTCTCAGACTCTCACACACACATACACTCACTCTCACACTCTCACACTCTCAGACTCACACACACACTCACCCTCACACTCTTAGACTCACACAAACATGCACTCACTCACACACTCTCAGACTCTCAGACCCTCTCACACACACACTCTCACACTTTCAGACTCACACACACACTCACCTCTCACACTCTCAGACTCACACATACACTCACCCTCACACTCTCAGACTCACACACACACACACCCATACACCCACTCTCACACTCTCAGACTCACAACAACAACAACAACCGCCATTCGCCACTAAGTGGCGGTGACGTCACCACGACGCTTGTGCCAGGCCATGTGCACCTTGAGGCCACGTGAAGTGTCGAACGCCCGCTGGCAGGAGGTCACGGGGCAGACCCAGGTGCCACGGGTCGACTGACCGAGATGACCGAGATGACTGGCTGATGCACCACCTGTGCCCCCTACTGTACCAACTTGCTGTGCTTTAGCCACCCGGCGCTCCGCTCGTTGTTGTGAGCGTCGCTCCTCCGCCCTCCGTTGTTGTTGGAGGGCGACTGCCTCCAACTGCCCAGTAGCGTCCTTCACGAGCCTCCTCCACTGAGGCCGATCTTGACACCGCTGGTACCAGTCATCGGCAAGTCCACTCAGCTCCACGTCCTCCTGTACCACATCACTCCATCTCTTCTCTAGCCCGTGCCGCGCCCGTTTAGCCCCCTCGATCCGGCCGAACAAAAGCTGCTTAGGCATGCGGTGGCTGGGCATGCGGGCTACATGACCCAGCCAACGCAGCCTTGCCTGCCGGAGGAGCTCACTGATGAGACTTTGCCCAGATCTTTCAAGGACTTGTGAGCTCCTCACACAATCCAGCCTGGTTAAACCCAGGATTGATCGTAGGCAGGCCAGCCTAAATGTTTCCAACCGGCGAAGATGCTCCACTAGGGGGGTCCACGTTTCGCAAGCGTAGAGAAGGGAGGGAATGACCGTGGCCGAGAAGACCTGAAGCTTCGTGCGGAGCGACAAACCAGGTAGCTTCCACACAGCGTTACGCAACCGATGAAAAGATATTGCCGCTCGACTGATTCGGAGTGAGACCTCTGCTGATAAACTGGAGCCGGTCATAAGCACACTGCCCATGTATGGGAAACTCTCCACTCTCTCCACAACTGCCCCATCACCAATTGGGAGTTGTGGGGGTGGAGTGTCCGATGGTACAAAATACCCAGGCAGGTGCTTAGTTTTGGTGGGGCTGATGGTAAGGCCCCACCTCTTAGTGGCACGCTCCAGTCTCAGCAGCAGCGTCTCCAACTCCTCTTCTGAATGAGCAGCTATTACCAAATCATCGGCAAACATAACGTGGTTGACCAATAGGGAGCCATCCCTTGATCGCACCCGGGCGTCGATCAGCCTCCCATTATATCTGTACCAAATGGAAATTCCCCCGGTACAGCTATTGAAGGCTTCACGAACTACGCAGTCGAAATAGATGTTAAATAATGTGGGAGCCAGAAGACATCCCTGTCGCACCCCAAGGTGTACAGGGAAAGGCTCCGACTCCCGGCCACGTAGTTGTACCCGGGCCCGCTCACCATCATGAAGGTCCTTAATGATCGTGAGCAGAGGGTCAGGGACTCCGAAAGCACGAAGAACAACCCAGAGCCCAGTCCTACTGATGGTATCATAGGCCTTGACCAGGTCAATAAAGCAGAGATGTAGGTCTTTTTGGAATTCCCTACACCTCTGCTGTAGCAGACGGACAGAAAATATGGCATCTGTGCAGGACCGCCCTTTCCTGAAACCGCATTGGGGCTCCGCAAGCCTCTCCTCAGCGTGCCTAGCAAGGCGATGTTGAATAATCCTTGCCAGGACCTTACCCGGCACACTGAGGAGTGAGATGCCCCTGTAGTTGTTACAATCGGTACGGTCCCCCTTCTTAAAGAGGGGGACCACCAGGGCATCCTTCCAGTCCTGCGGAACCCGTCCAGTGGTCCAGACTGTTGTTATGATGTCATGTAGGGCAGTCTGTGCACAAACGCCACCCTCCCTCAGCATTTCGCTTGGGAGATCATCTCTGCCCGGTGCCTTCCCTGGTCTCAGACTCCGGATCGCCCTCAGTACTTCCTCAACAGCTGGCACCTCAGCCAGCCACTCACAGGGGGTGACCTCTTCCAATATTTGAGGCACCGCAGCCTCGGCAGGGTTGTCCCCACTTTGTGCCATGATGTTTTCCTGGCTGAGAGATTTTCCCTCCCCCAGGACCTCACAGAAATGCTCAGTAAATCTGCAAACCTGTTCCTGGGGGTCGGAGATTGGATCACCGTTTTTTCCTCTAATGATGGTAATAGGTGTGGCGCTGCAGGTTACTTTTTTGATGGAGTTAAATAATGATTTGTGATCGCGGGCCACTGAGGCAGACTCCATCTCCTCAGCAACCCGCGACCACCACCCATCCTTACAGCGCCTTACGGCTCTCCGAACCTCCGAGCGAAGGCTGCGGTAAACCTCCTCATTCTCTGACGTGGGATGCTGTAGGCAATGAGAGTGGGCCTGCCGCTTTTTCTCAATTAACCTGAACACCTCCTCCGTCAGCCAGGGTTTCTGGGGAGGTCTGGACCGCGTACCCAAAGCAGCCATTGCAGCTGCATGAGTCACAATCTTAAACCTCGCCCATTTACCCTCGACATCAGGTGGAGTGGGGGACGATGCCAACCCCAGCTGCAAGCAATGATGAAATTCTCGCTTGCAAGTTTCATCAGCTAACTGAGACCAGGCCACTTTTGGTTGGAATGGGATCCTGGGTGTACACCCACCACCGGAGTGGAAGAATGGCAGGCGCATCTTACAGATGACTAGTCGATGGTCAGAGGTCAGATCAGCTCCACGGTAGGTCCTGGTGTCAAGGACATGGGCTCGCATCCGCTGATCCGTCACTATGTAGTCCAGCAGATGTTCTTGCTTGGACCCGGCATGTATCTATGATGTTGTGTGGATGCGCCGATGCCGGAAGAGCGTGTTGGTAATTACAAGCCCATGGGCTGCACAAAAATCTAGCAGCCTCCTACCGTTATTATTGAGCTGATCTGGCCCATGCCTTCCAATCACTCCAGACCAGGTGCCAGCATCATGACCAACTCGGGCATTGAAGTCACCCAACAAGATGACTCTGTCCCGAGTGGCCACTTTAGCCAGCACCTGTGACAGGAGGTCATAGAAAGCGTCTGACTCATCGGCTTTGCCTGCATCCCTCCACGGATGTTCGTCTTCGGTGGGGGCATAAGTAACCACGACCACCACTCCTCGCCTCTGGTTGATGGGAAGGCGAGCCCAAAGTATCCTGGGGCTTACAGCTTCCCACACCTCACCGCCACGCTCCCACGCCCCCTTCATTCTTTTGTTCAGAAGAAGAGCCACACCCTGTTGTTTGGCAGTCTCCTGCCCCGAGTAGAGGACTGTCCACCCCTCATGGTGGCAGGAGCCAGAACCGGTCCACCGGACCTCCTGAATGCCACAGAGATCCAGGCGGTACCGGTCCAGCTCCCGACAGAGGAGTGGCAGCCTCTCCTCCGCAGTGAGCGTTCGAACATTCCACGTGGCCATCCGCAATGGTTTTTCGTTGTTTCTGGAGGAGCCCCGAGGGTGAAAATTCAATCTCCTGGCTCCGCCAAATGGGGTTTGGCCAGGAGACGTCATGAAAGCCTGACCCCCCGGGGCCTCCGGCACAAGCTTATTAATTACAGGTTTATGTTTAATTCGTAGTTTAGTGGTGGTTAATTGAAGGTGGAGGGGTTACCAGCCCCTCGCACCCGTCCAGAGCCCCCGTTTAGCCACTGTGGTGGTCACAGACGCCATGAGGGGAGAGGCTAATGGGCATTGGCCCTCCCCCCACAGAACTGACCACGACAGTGTTGCCCGTCCGGCACCGCGAGGAGGTAGGAGGTTGTTTTGCCGGACAAAGACTCACACACACTCACACACACACACTCACTCTCTCAGACTCACACACACTCACTCAGACACTCTCAGACACTCTCACACACACACACACTCACTCTCAGACTCACACACACACTCTCACACTCTCAACTCACACACACACACTCATCCTCACACTCTTAGACTCACACAAACATACACTCACTCACACACTCTCAGACTCTCTCACACACACACTCTCACACTTTCAGACTCACACACACACTCACCTCTCACACTCTCAGACTCACACACACACTCACTCTCACACTCTTAGACTCACACACACATAAACTCACTCTCACACTCTCAGACTCACACACATACACTTACTCTCACACTCACACACACACACTCACTCTCTCAGACTCACACACACTCACTCTCAGACTCTCAGACTCTCTCACACACACACACTCACTCTCAGACTCACACACACACTCTCACACTCTCAGACTCACACACACACTCACTCTCACACTCTCGGACACACACACACACTCACCTCTCACACTCACATACACTCATGCTCACACTCTCAGACTCTCAGACTCACACACACATACACTCACTCTCACACTCTCAGACTCACACACACACTCACTCTCACACACACTCTCATACTCACAGACTCACACACACACTCACTCTCGCACTCTCAGACTCACACACACACACTCACCCTCGCACTCTTAGACTCACACAAACATACACTCACTCTCACACTCTTAGACTCACACACACATACACACACCCTCACACTCTCAGACTCACACACACACACATACACTCACTCTCACACTCTCAGACTCATACACACTCACTCTCACACACACACTCACTCTCACACTCTCAGACTCACACACACACTCACCCTCACACTCTCAGACTCACACACACACACTCACTCTCACACACACACACACCCTCACACTTTCAGACTTACACACACATACACTCACAGTCTCAGACTCACACACACACACTCTCACACTCTTAGACTCACACACACACACATACACTCACTCTCACACTCTCAGACTCACACACATACACTTACTCTCACACTCACACACACAAACTCACTCTCTCAATACTCACACACACTCACCCTCACACTCTCAGACTCTCTCACACACACACACACTCACTCTCAGACTCTCACTCACCCTCACACTTTCAGACTCACACACAGACACACAAACTCACTCTCACACTCTCGAACACACACACACACTCACCTCTCACACTCACATACACTCATGCTCACACACACACTCAGGCTCACACACGCACTCTCACACTCACAGACTCACACACACACTCACTCTCACACTCTCAGACTCACACACACACATACACTCACTCTCACACTCTCAGACTCACACACTCACACACACCCACACTCTCAGACTCACACACACACTCACTCTCACACTCTCAGACTCACACACACACACCCTCACACTCTTAGACTCACACAAACATACACTCACTCTCACACTCTCAGACTCACACACACACATACACTCACTCTCACACTCTCAGACTCTCAGACTCTCACACACACACTCTCACACTTTCAGACTCACCCACTCACCTCTCACACTATCAGACTCACACACACACTCACTCTCACACTCTTAGACTCACACACACATACACACACCCTCACACTCTCAGACTCACACACACCCACACATACACTCACTTTCACACTCTCAGACTCACACAGACTCACTCTCACACACACACTCACTCTCACACTCTCAGACTCACACACACACTCACCCTGACACTCTCAGACTCACACACACACACACTCACTCTCACACTCTCAGACTCACACACACTCACTCTCACACACACACTCACTCTCACACTTTCAGACTCACACACACATACACTCAGTCTCAGACTCACACATACACTAACTCTCACACTCTCAGACTCACACACACTCACTCAATCACACACACACACACTCACTCTCACACTCTTAGACTCACACACACATACACTCACTCTCACACTCTCAGACTCACACACTTACACTTACTCTCACACTCACACACACACTCACTCTCTCAGACTCACACACACTCACTCTCACACTCTCAGACTCTCTCACACACACACACACTCACTCTCAGACTCACACACACACACTCACACTCTCAGACTCACACACACACACTCACTCTCGGACACACACACACACTCACCTCGCACACTCACATACACTTATGCTCACACTCTCAGACTCTCAGACTCACACACACACTCACCCTCACACTCTTAGACTCACACGCACATACACTCACTCTCACACTCTTACACTCTCAAACTCACACACACACACTCACTCTCACACACACACTCTCACACTCACAGACTCACACACACACTCACTCTCAGACTCTCAGACTCACACACACCCACTCACATCTCACACTATCAAACTCACACACACATACACTCACTCGCACACTCTCAGACTCACACACACTCACTCAATCTCACACACACACACTCACTCTCACACTCTTAGACTCACACACACATACACTCACTCTCACACTCTCAGACTCACACACATACACTTACTCTCACACTCACACACACACACTCACTCTCTCAGACTCACACACACTCACTCACACACACACTCACTCTCAGACTCACACACACTCACTCTCACACTCTCACACTCTCAGACACACACACACACTCACTCTCACACTCTCAGACTCACACACATACACACACTCACTCTCTCAGACTCACACACACTCACTCTCACACTCTCAGACTCACACACACACACTCACACTCTCAGACTCACACACACTCATGCCCACACTCTAACTCACACACATACTCACTCTCACACTCTCAGACTCACACACACATACACTCACCCTCACACTCTCAGACTCACACACACTCACTCTCACACACACATACACTCATGCTCACACTCTTAGACTCTCAGACTCACACACACTCACCCTCACACTCTCAGACTCACACACACATACTCACTCTCACACTCTCAGACTCACACACACACTCGCCCTCACACTCAGACTCACACACACTCTCACACTCTCAGACTCGCACACACACACACTCACTCTCACACTCACACTCTCACACTTTCAGACTCACACACACACATTCACTCTCACACTTTCAGACACACACACACACACTCACGCCCACACTCTCACTCACACACACACTCACATCTCACACTCTCAGACTCACACACACATACACTCACACACTCTCAGACTCACAAACACACACTCTCAGACTCACACACACACTCACATCTCACACTCTCAGACTCACACACACATACACTCACCCTCACACTCTCAGACACACTCACTCTCACAAACACATACACTCAATCTCACAGACTCGCACACACACGCACTCTCACACTTTCAGACTCACACACACATACACTCACTCTCACATACACACACTCACTCTCACACTTTCAGACTCACACACACACTCTCAGACTCACACACACTCACACTGTCAGACTCACATACACACTCAGTGCGGCGTTCAGGGGGGGGCAGTTGGATGAGTGGGCGTGTTTACCTTCCCCCCACCCTCCCCGACATCCTCAACCCCCTTAACTATCGGCTCCTCCCCCTTGCTTAGGCACCTCCCCTTACCCCCCTCCCTCAGGCCCCTCCGCTGACCCCCCTCCCTTAGGCCCCTCCCCTGACCACCCCCCCATATCCTTAGGCCCCTCCCCTGACCCCCCTTCCCTTAGGCCCCTCCACTCTCCGTACTCAGCAGTAGGTCTCCACCAATCAAAAAGCTGTTTGTATTATATATTTATTTATGCACGACAGTATATTTCAGTCAGACAGACAAACAAAAAATCGCTGGTGGGCAGTGTGGAACATTGTTTCTACCTGTATAATGTACCTTGGTTGCGGGATCACCACACACATGGGTGGCATTATGAAATGACTAGCTCCCCCCCCCCCCCCCGATACGGCCGACGCGTGCGAAGATTAAAAGGAGACAAGAAATGTCCCTAGTGCTCCTCAAAGGAGGGCTGCTGATGTGTGGGACTGTTGTTATTCTTGTCATGGTGTAGTCTGTTGTTGTTTTGGTGTTTTGCCGAGGTTTGCACTTGGTGTTGAAAATTGGCAGGAATTTGTTATTTTTGCTATTTGTACATTTGTACGGGTGTGTCTCCCTTAACGATCATTCTTTTTCCGATAATTAGCAATAACGAGCGATTTGAAAATCGACTTCTTTGTTCACAAAACGAGCAACCCTCTTACGGCACTACTTTTCGTTGCGAAGATGAGAATCTTAGCAGTGTTAAACCACGTATAGCCAAAACATAACCCTCGTGCTTCTTAAAACAGATCTCATTAGGTAACTCGTGTTGTCCTTAAACACGCGTTCAATAAATCTTCTTTGGGTAAGGATTTCCTGTACCTGAGTGCTGCTGGTGTACCCAGAATATCCTTACTGACTCTAAAGATACAATTTTCGAAAGGGCCTCTCTAAGTTTCGCAGTCGGGTGTAATGTAGCTGTTGTGTGTGATCCCAATTGAGTAATTTGCAGATACATTTTCAATATTTGGATATTCGGCCAAACATTTTTAAAAATTGCGAGATAAGAAAAGCAGAGAACCCACAGGAAACCCATCCAAGAGTGGAGAAGACACAAACCCCACGCAGATAGGCATCCGAGTCAGGAATCGAACACAGAACGTCTAATCTGTGAGGCACAAGTGTTACATCTGTGCCACCCCTGCCTATCTAATTGAATACACGAATTGAAAAATAATTGGGAAAAAAGCCCTACTGCAACTGCTATGTAAGTAAAATGGTGATGAATTGGAATTATGAAAGTTTGTCATCAGAATGCCTGAGGATATTATTTATTAAGTAGTACATTTAGTGAAACATATAACCCATAACTGGCTAAATACATTAATCTGCTATACCAGTCGTTCCCAACCAGTGCGTATGATGTGTACACCTCCCAGCCCTATCACCTGTTCCCGTTTCCTTACAAGTGTAGTAACGCTCACGACTCGTTCACACCGGAGTTGGAGGCACACTTGTTTATTTAACACCAACGTTGTGACATACACATTTGAGGGGGTATCGGCCCCCTCACCCGTCTATCTGAGGACACACCTCTCTAGCTAACCCTAGCCTGCCTCTGAGTCCTCCACTAATGGGCTAGGGGAGGCTATCTTGGCCCGACACTGGTCAGTCGGGCCCGGTACCCAGAGTCCAGACCAGCACTGGCTCTGGCTCTGGTACCACGTCACTGGCTCGAGCCTGCGCGGTCCTGATAAGGACGGCGTACCAGGGGGAGTCCAGGGCTCTATCTCAGACGTCTTCCGCCTCCTCTTCTTTAGCTAAACATCACTCCCGAGCCCTTCGATACAATCCCCTTTTATACCCAACCCCTCCCTGAGGGGTGGGGCCCCGGGGGATCATAACGACCGAATCGACCCCCCAGGGTGTCTGGCGCGGACGTCGCAGAGGGCACCTGCTTGTGCACACATGTAGCCCCGCCTACTGTGTTTGTTTACCATAGGCTGCCATGCATAACGGGCTCTCTCTCTAACACCCCTACATCACTCCCCCCCGCATAGCATGCAGCCGTCCCGGCTGCCAACATACAAAAATTTGACAATAAAGGTGCCTTCACCCCCTGACCGCGCGTGTGCCTCACTATTTTTTGAACAATAACAGGAACCAGAACAAGAACGCAACAACAAGATGAGAAACAACCCGACGCACCCCCCCGAATAAATACGAATTCCGTAAAAAAAACAGCTTATATACAACCAGCAGGGAACCCACCCCGCACACACAACAAACGGTGAACCCAGCATATGTACATCCGAGGAGCGGGAAACACACCATCCACACAACACCCAATAAACACAACAGCTATGTACACATTTTCCGGCCTCACAACAGTTTGCGCATTTTAGCGCGCGTCCTTGCAGCGGGCCCCTCACACGGGGTAACCCCGCGTGGCGGACAATCAGGTGGCGACTGTCCGTCTTGAGGTGAGCATTCCTCTGACTCCGCGTGACCCTCGGCATCCGCAGGAGGGGTGATCGGGCGTGAGCCCGTCACTCCTGATGCTCCTGAAGGTGGCACAGCCGGCAAGGCATTTGGTGAGAGCGACGGAGACGGACCCAGCAAGTCGGCCGACCCCCCACATGTTTGGCCACGCGCGTGTGAAGTGGGGTTGTGAACCGCAGCGAAGGGTTTTAATCTGGAGGGGTGCACGAACCATCGCCGCTTCCCCCACTTGATGCGCACGCACTGCGGACGTAACACCTCCACCACTTCCACAGGGCCCCGCCACGGCCGCACAAGTTTAGAGGAGGTTGCCAGTGGCACCTGGGGGCAGTGCAACCATGCCTTGTCCCCCGGCTTCCACTGCAGCATGTGCGCTCGACTCAATCTGAGGCGCTCATTTGCCTTCTGACGGAGGTCAGAGTTTTGCATTGCAGCATCCCGTGCCTCGGTCAATTTGTCCAGATTAAATTTAACGTGGTCAGCCAGATTAGTTTTTCCCTGCGGCACGGGGATCCGCAACTGGGCACGAACAGGCGGGTCTGGTTCTCGGCCGTACATAAGGTAAAAGGGAGAAAACCCCGTAGCCGCATGGGGTGCCATCCGGTACGCCGCCAAGACCCCCTGAATTTGTAGGTCCCAATCCGTTTGCGAGTCCGAAACTTGTTGTGATAACATGGACGAGATGGTGCGATGCAAACGTTCGACCATCCCGTCAGTTTGTGGGTGATATGGGGAGGTCCGAATTTTCTTTGTGCCCAGGAGATCGCAGACTTGTCTGAGTAGTTTACCGGAAAAATTTCTGCCCTGGTCGGTCAGCAGCCTCTCCGGAGCACCTTTGTCCAGGACATAACCCTGAACAAAGGCCTCCACGATGGCTGCTGCCGACTGGTTGGCCAAAGGCCAGGCCATAGGCCAACGTGTAAAATACTCGACACCCGTCAACAAATATCTATTCCCTCTGGGGGTGGCGGGGAATGGTCCCAAAATGTCCAGAGCGACCAGCTCGTTTATCCTGGACACTTTGATCGATTGCAAGGGCGGGTTAGACTCCCGTGCCGGCGGTTTGCGTTGTGCACATTGAGGGCACGATCCCAACAAATCCCCCACATCCCTCGTCATGCCAGGCCAGTAAAAATCAAGTTGCAGCAAGGCGAGAGTCTTTTGGGTCCCCAGGTGTAGGAGGCGCTCATGAGCGGCCCATACCACCCTACCCCGCAACCCAGTAGGGACAACCAGCCGATGTCGACGTGACTTCCCGTCCCAATGCATTAGCAGACCTTGGCACATTTCCCATGCGTCGGAACCACCACTTTTTCCCCCCGCCGCACCGCCAACGCGACGTCGCCACCCGAGGAGGGAGACATCCTCCATCTGGAGGCGCCCCCATTCAATGACGGGCAACCCCAACAGGGAATCTTTGCCCTGCTGTTCGATCGAATTAGGAACCATTGCATCGTCGTCGTTGGCGGCCGCCAAGACAGGTACCGATGTGTCCCCTGGAGGCCTGCAACGTCCAGACCCCAGGAGGCATGCACACTCGGAGGTGGTTGGCAAGCGTGACAGAGCGTCCGCGTTGGTGTGGCGAACGCCCTTACGGTATGTGGTTTGGAAATCGTAATCCTGGAGGACCTCCAACCATCGGGACAATTGTCCCGATGGCTGTTGAACCCTCAGGGCGTACTGCAGTGCCGCATGATCTGTGCGGACGGTGAAATGCCGACCGTACAGATATGGGCGATACTGTTGGACGAAATGGACAATTGCCAACAGTTCCCTACGGGTGACACAATACCGTTGCTCCGCTGGAGACAACACCCGACTGCCGTACGCAACCACATGTTCCACGCCGTCAACCACCTGGGAGAGCACGCCCCCAATACCCGTGTTGCTCGCATCGGTGTCGAGCAAGAACGGTTTTGAAAAATCAGGGTAAATCAGGGGAGGAGCGTTTACCAAAGCATCCCGAAGGGAGCAAAAAGCAGCCTCCTCCTCCTGACCCCAGCAAAACCGAACCCCTTTAGATGTTAAAGCATGTAGGGGTTTGGCGATAGTCGCAAAATTAGCGACGAAGCGTCTATAATACGACGCAAACCCAATAAAACTCCTAACCTCTCCCACTGAGGTGGGAGTCGGCCAGGAGCTTACACACTGCGTTTTGGCGGGATCGGTAGAAATACCTGAGCGCCCCACGATGTGCCCCAAATAACGCACCGACTCGCGTAACAAATGGCATTTTTGGGGCTTAAATTTCAAATTAGCAGCCCGCATCTTTAGGAAAACCGCCCGCAACCTCTGGAGATGTTCCTCAAAAGTTTTGCCAAAGACAATGACGTCATCCAAATAAATCAGGCACGACTCCCATTGCAATCCAGCCAAAACCAATTCCATCAACCGCTGGAAAGTTGCCGGCGCTGAGTGTAAGCCCATCGGCAACCGGTTGAATTGAAACAGGCCGTGCGGAGTACGGAAAGCAGTTTTAGGCTTTGAATCATCGTCCAGAGGAAGCTGCCAGAATCCCGAAAGTAAGTCCAATGTGGAGAAGAATCGCGCTCCCGCCAAGGCGTCAAGCGATTCGTCCATCCGTGGGAGCGGGTATGCGTCGGCAACCGTAATTTTATTAAGGCGCCGAAAGTCAACGCAAAACCGCAACGAACCGTCCTGCTTCTTAACCAGGACGATCGGCGCTCCCCAAGGGCTGTTGGAGGGAGAAATTATGTCGGCGGCTAGCATGTCATCAACAGCCGATTTGACATGGTCCTTTTCGGCGGGACTCAACCGAAAAGGATATTTGGCGTATTGGCGCGCTGTCACCCGTATCAATATGGTGACGCAGCAGATGAGTGCAGCCCAAATCGTATTTATCCCGACTGAAAACGTCGGAAAATTCCCTCAGTAGTGTCTTAAGACGTTGGCGCTCTAAATTTGACAGGTCCGTCGATCCCGCGCAAAGCGCCTCGAGCCACCCTTCATCGCTGTCTGAATGTGGTCGCGGTGCAGGGGCAGCGCCGACATGACTCGCGACGGGTTCCTCACAGGGCACCGGCGTTGCGTGAGCAAGCACGGTCCCCTGTGGGACCACCACCGTCTGCGAGCCCACATTGAGGACCGCGATGAAGGGTTCTCCATCCCCTCTCACTATGGTCTGGGCCGGGAGTAAATTAGGTCCACTGACCCCGGCCCTAGACGGTCCCAGCAAAACCCCTTGAGCCCCAATGCCCTTAGCGAAGGGCCGCCGAAGTCTCAAAGGAATTAACATTTGCGCCCCCGGAGGAACGCGCACCGTTCTATCTACGAACGCCGGCACCGTCGCGAACGCCGTCCGGCTCGTAGCGGGGGATGGCAAAAACGCCATGCGTCGGCCCGATGGGAGCTCAATGCATCCCTGGTCGATTAATATCCTAATCGGCATTTTGGCCAGGAAATCCGTCCCCAGCAGGCACGGAACCGCCAGCGAGGAGGAAACAAAAATCGGCCCAGATAATTTAATATCCCCGACACAAATTTGGGCTCGAATTTGTCCGATGATGCCAAGTGAACCCCCGTTAGCAGCAAAGAATGGCACATTAACAGGCATCAAAGGACGGCTCTGGGCAGGGAGAATGTTATAAATCAACTCCGAAATAATGGTCGCCGATGCTCCTGTATCGACCAGGATGCGCACCTCGACCCCATCGATGTGACCCACAACGGCCGACGACCCCGATGACGCGGCTACAACCCGATGGGCCAACACGGACCACTGGCTGGGTTCAATGTGAGTACCCAGAGCGGTGCGTGTTGGTGCCATGGTACGCGATATTTGCCCCCCCTTCGCTGCGGTGTTCGAGTGTGTGACGGGCGTGTGCGTGGGCCAAACATGAGGGGTGCCGCGACTCGCCGGATTATGATGGTGGAGCTTGTGACGAGGGCCGGCGTCCCGTTGAGGTGTCGTTCCGCGCTGCCGAGGAGAGCGGCACCCCGAGGCGACGTGGCCCCGGATGCCGCAGTTATAACAGCGTGGAAGCGCTGGTGGCGACGATGGACGTTGTAGACGGCTTGAACCGGCCCGGTCCTCCCGCGCTCCCGCTCCGTGCTGCCGTTGATGGTTGATGGCGCAAACCTCTTCCGCCGGGAGGGTGGCCGCAGCGACGGCGCGCCCGCTCGCCGCCTTGCTGGCCTTCCGTCGTTGAGAGGACAGGTTTGCGTGGAGGAGACGGGCCGCTTGGAGGGAGCACATCTCTGCATCGTCCTGTGCGACAATGACGATGTCTAAGTCGTCCGCCAGCAAAAGTATCTTCTCTGTCACCATGGCGTCGACACCCTCGTCATCCATTCGTGGAAAGGCCTCCTTCGCCAGTGCCAGGAGGCTTGTGCGGTACGCCAGGGGCGACTCCTTCGTCCCCCGCTGGCGATCGTAAAAGAGTTGGCGACAGTCCGATGGTGGACCATATACCGCCGACAGCACCTGCATCGCCTTCCGCAGCGTGGAGCGCCTCTCCTTTGAAGCCGATGTTAGAGTGGCGAGGGCGTCGCTGTCGAGAAGTGCTGGCAGCGCGCGGAGAGCCTCGGCGTCTGTCCACTGTGCCATCTCCTGGTGAGCGAGGAAGCGCCGCTGGAAGCCGCCCCAGTCGCCATCCTCGCCCACAAATTCCTTGAGTGGAGGTAGCCGCTGATGTAAGGCAGCGGCTGCAGAGGAAGAACGCACTCCCTCGTCCGCCTCACTCAACTCAGCGTCGGCACGAACCAGCGATGGCATCGCCGGTCGCACCCGTGGTGACGCGGCAGGCACTGTACTCCCGCCGTTGGACGCGATGCTTAGAGCGGCCACGCCCTCAACAGCAGCTGCGGCGATGGCGGGAGTTTCAAAATGTTGCTCCGTTGAAATGGCGGGAAGGCGCTGTGGTCGTTGGCTGCTGTCGCCTCGTGGCGGTCCCGCAGCCCCCAGCCGCGTGATGTTGTCGAGCATGGCGGCTGCGGCGTACAGCAGCTCGGCCAGCTTCGCGTGCGCCTGCCTCAGCCCCTCCGTCGACGGCTCCCCTTCCTCCAGCTGCTGTGGCGTGGATGCACCCAGCCCCGGCTGCTCGATGGCATCTTCAGCCATCTCGGGCCCTCCGACTGCAGCGGTGTCCTCCGCCCCTGGTACTCCGACTCGAGTCGTCCGGCGTGTATCCATGTTCGTACTTTGTTTCACTTCTGACGCCAGATGTAGTAACGCTCACGACTCGTTCACACCGGAGTTGGAGGCACACTTGTTTATTTAACACCAACGTTGTGACATACACATTTGAGGGGGTATCGGCCCCCTCACCCGTCTATCTGAGGACACACCTCTCTAGCTAACCCTAGCCTGCCTCTGAGTCCTCCACTAATGGGCTAGGGGAGGCTATCTTGGCCCGACACTGGTCAGTCGGGCCCGGTACCCAGAGTCCAGACCAGCACTGGCTCTGGCTCTGGTACCACGCCACTGGCTCGAGCCTGCGCGGTCCTGATAAGGACGGCGTACCAGGGGGAGTCCAGGGCTCTATCTCAGACGTCTTCCGCCTCCTCTTCTTTAGCTAAACATCACTCCCGAGCCCTTCGATACAATCCCCTTTTATACCCAACCCCTCCCTGAGGGGTGGGGCCCCGGGGGATCATAACGACCGAATCGACCCCCCAGGGTGTCTGGCGCGGACGTCGCAGAGGGCACCTGCTTGTGCACACATGTAGCCCCGCCTACTGTGTTTGTTTACCATAGGCTGCCATGCATAACGGGCTCTCTCTCTAACACCCCTACACAAGCAGAAATTCTACTGTGAATCATCTCTAACTTTACAATCCCTGTTCGCACCTCGGGAGATGGTACACCATCCAACCACTAACAGAAGATCAATACAGTAATTTATCCAAACGCTTAGGCTCCACAGTCCCAGAGTGTCCGTACACTTTATACCCAATAACTCGTTTGGTTAGACCGAGTAGTTTCTACTTCTAAAAAGAAATACAGACCAAAAAAACCAGACATGACAAATGATACACTACAATCGAGGCAGACAGATGTTGCGAATCAAGCCATATTACACAATACAAATAGGGAAAACATGCACGTGTAAGATACACGATATAGAAAATTATTCAATGCAAATGAGACAAACAGCAGAGACAGAACATACAAGTCAGGGCATGTTAGACGAGTTATTACGAATTGGATTTTAGATGGGCAAATGGAATATGTTGGATAGGTTAAACATCAACAATTGGCATCGGAATCAACATTTAATAATCATGAGCATCCCCACGCTGATTAATATGCTATTAAAGTAACCTTGTGAGAAAGCTGTCACGAGTAGCAAAAACACATTGTGTTAAGCAGATGTGTAGTGCAAGAAGTACTGGTATATTTCGATCTAAAGCTTTCGTGACTGCAGGGATTCATCTTCTTGGTTCTTTCGGTAAAGTCACGTAGAATGGAAATAATAAAATAATAAAAATAAAATAATTCTCACTACGTTTCGGCCACAACGCAAGCAGCCGTCCTCAGGTGGAGAACAGGTCTTTCGAGAAGACAGAGTCTGAATGGCACGCCCCAGGCTTGGAGCGACTTTTTCAGCTGGGATGGAGGGGCGAAGAGCGTCTTGACAAAATAATTTGCTTATCAAGAGGAATTTAGCATATTTATGGGAAATGCAGATATGCGATTAGTACTAATCCCATAAATATGCTAAATTCCTCTTGATATGCAAATTATTTTGTCAAGACGCTCTTCGCCCCTCCATCCCAGCTTAAATAGTCACTCCAAGCCTGGGGCGTGCCATTCAGACTCTGTCTTCTCGACATACCTGTTCTCCACCTGAGGACGGCTGCTTGCGTTGTGGCCGAAACGTCGTGAGAATTATTTTATTATGTTTTATTTTTATTATTTTATTATTTCCATTCTACGTGACTTTACCGAAAGAACCAAGAAGAAGTACTGGTATAGTCGTCTCTTCTCTTCCATCAGCTGTCAACAGGCGATCGACGACGAGGCTGAATCAAACAGCTCCTGGCTTTCCGGTCACTGGACACGACAATCGCTATGCCGTGGGGTGTGGTGGATTGTATATTTGCTTGTTCACATTGATCTCCAGTAGTTAACGAATAATGTATCAATAAATAATCGTGATAGTGTTGATATCTGGAGTCACGACTGAAAATCTATCTTTTGAAAAAAATCTCAACAAGTTGAATTTCGATTTAAAGCATTCGTGACTGCAGGGATTCATCTTCTTGGTTCTTTCGGTAAAGTCACGTAGAAGGGAAGCAATAAAATAATAAAAATAAAACATAATAAAATGAAATAATTCTCACGACGTTTCGGCTACAACGCAAGCAGCCGTCCTCAGGTGAAGAATGAGACACTACCAAGCTAGGAGCTTACATATAAGCTGGGTTGGGGGTGGAAGAAGAGCGCTAAATTCCTCCTGATATGCACATTCTTTTTGTTAAGGCGCTCTTCTTCCACCCCCAACCCAGCTTATATGTAAGCTCCTAGCTTGGTAGTGTCTCATTCTTCACCTGAGGACGGCTGCTTGCGTTGTAGCCGAAACGTCGTGAGAATTATTTCATTTTATTATGTTTTATTTTTATTATTTTATTACTTCCCTTCTACGTGACTTTACCGAAAGAACCAAGAAGATGCATCTCAACAAGTTGTGTTCCACTTTGGCTCTGTGTGTGTCTCCGTGTCTCCCTGGAGGTGATTGGACCTGAAAATACTCGAGAAGTACTTAAAGCCCAATGCAGGGACGACGTAAGCATCCTCCTTGCATTTGAGACACATCGAAGCCTCACGCCCCTTCAAGGTCAAATCAGAATTTTTATTTAAACTGTGATGCCCACCTTAACAATGACCAAAACCCCTAATACCTCGGGAATTACACTTGACCAAACGTTCAGCTTCTCTCCAAAGCCATGAGCAAAACTTACTTAACTTTTTTACTAACACTAAACTACTTTATTTACTAGGTAAATCCCACTGAGCTAATAGCTTTTTTTACGAGCGACCTGGCCGCAAATGAAAGCTCACCGAAGTGGCTTATAATATACAAATCTTTGTCAGCCAAATAATACAAACGCATGTCTCTAAATGTGGAGGGATAAACTGGAGGACTCGGATAAAAATCCCAGTGATCACTTTGGAAGAGAGAGAACATGCAAACTACAAATATACAGGCGTCGGGGTTGCAACCAGATCCCTCTGCATAACAGGTGTAGTGTTCTAAACTCGAGACACTATATGACGTCTCCATTACCAGTGGCAAAATATAGTAGTAGGTTTTTACCCTTTCAACTGGTACAAAAACTGACACCTTTATACAAGGCATCATGTTTGCAATAACCACAACACAAGCAGTCAAAATGCAAACAAAAAGAAACAACTCTGATGATGATAATGATATGCACTGTCCTTGAAGTTGATTGGTCCACACCCGAGACAGCGTCCAGCAGTGTAATCGATGATGATAATTACGTAACGTAGAAATATTTGTAGCTCCTTTGATTACTTGGTTAAGATGCGTGTAACTGACAGCATGTATGTGCTGTAGACTGTCAATGTTTAATGATCAGGTGGCAGAGTTATGCCGAGTTGTCTGCAGTTGAATAAAAGTTAAGAAAGATTTATCTGAAGTAAAGCAAAGCACAACAAACAATTGTATAATACAAATGTGTAATACAGGCAGCGCTCAAGATACGTTCATAGAGAAGTGAGTGCTAATTGAATCGGCACTAAAAGAGGTCATTATACCATTGTGTATATGGAAATGCATTCCCAACAGCGTTAGTTCTTTCGTGAGAGAAATATGTGAGGGCATCATTCGGGTTTCAGTAATATCACTAATTATAATACAGATGGTTAACATTATTTGACAAATAAATATAATACTGTCTTATAATCAGTAAGTATTGTGTGTAGTGGCATCACTGGATGTCAACATGCTGAGTGCAGTGCCGGCTCTAGAGGGGCACGGCGTGCAGTGTAGCAACATCGCGGATACCATAATGGTGTGGGTGTAGTCCCGGCCTTAGCGGGGCCCAATGAGTGCTGAATAATAGTCCGAGATGGCACCACGCTTTATGTGCAGTGCCTACCCTACAGGACAGGGTGTGTGGGTGCCGGCCGTGGGATGAGGTTATGTGAGGCCATGGCACTCTGGTTGACCTGGAAGGACACGTGACCGGTTAAGTTGACAAAGGGGCACCAAGAGGGGGCTAGGGGTGGTCACATGATTAGGACCCAGATTCTGGAAGGTGGACGTGACCAAGGGCGGAGCCGGCCATGCCACAGAGAATATAAGCCTCGTCCCGGGAGGGACCAGGGTTGTTGTTCATCCTGGAAGAAACTTTTCGTCTACGTTTTCCGTTCAACGAGTCTCCAACACGTGGACCCGGGCCGAAGTCGTTGGTCCTGGTCCATAGTAGCAGTTACGTTGTAACTAGTGTAGTTACTAGTCTAGTGTAATAGCTAGTCTAGTAACTTGTGTAGTAGCTAGTGTAGTAATTAGTGTAGTTAGCCTGGTGGTCACCACCTTAGGTTGTTATTCTGTTAAGGGGAAAGTTACCCTGTGTGTGGAATTGAATAAATGTGTTGCCTCCAAGTTTACATCTGCGACTCAGTTGACCCCATTACATGTGCATTCAGGAGTGCATTGGATGGTACTCCTCCTACACGGTAGCGGTAAGAGAAGAGGTTGGGGCTGTTATTTTCCCGATTCGGGTTTTCGTGATGCCATCAGTCTAATTTCTGTGGTGAGGTTTCTTTCAGGTTGAACCTGAGACTTTCTCCTGGTCTTGTTGGTTCTCACCTAGCTAAACGAACTGTGATAAGATTCTTTTTTTCCTATGTAATCATGACCACAGTGGGTGGGATCCGGTTGGCTCAGCGCACGTCCCTCTCATTGGGTGATCGAACAATGGGGGGCAGGTATGTTACCTCGGCCGGCACTGCTTCATGTTCTTCATTGTAAGTGCTTTTATATTTCATCATTTGACTTCCCTTGCCAGTTCCAAACTATAATAATAGGATTTTTCCCCTTTTTTCTGGCAACAAAACCGAAACCTTCCTACGAAGAATCATGTCTGCAATAACCACAATACTTATGGTCAAAATGCAAACAATGAACACACTCTGATAATATATGCATTGTCCTTGAAACGGATTGGTCCACACCAGAGACAGCTTTCTTTTGAGCCTTGTCTCAAACGGTGCTAGACCAGAGGACACCCAAAGGCGTCCTCTTGCTTTTATATTATGTGATTTTATTTATTTTGCATATTTGTCTCCAATACAAAGAGCGCTATAACCAATTAGCGTGTTATGGCGTCGCACCAAGCAAGGTCTGCCAGTATTTCTATCTCTCTACCTAAATCAGCTCCATGTGGCTACCCCCACTATAAATTCCTCCTGTCTCATCTATTGAATCAGAATCTGTATTTATACATGAGGAATACTATGAGCTATGAAGCTCTTTTTCACAGATGTCCAGTAGGGGAAGGTAAGATCGCTACAACAACAATCAATACACAACACGATAGTAGTGCAAAGTACAAGAAAGGTAAACAAACCACCCAAAAACATACCAATTAAACGAAACCTTTTTAACCCTACTTGGTAAAGCCCACTGAGGTATTTATTTATTTTTCACAAGGGACCTTGCCACAAACGATAGCTTAAAAAGTGGCTTATCATGTGCACATTCATAGCAGCAAAATAAACTAAATAATCTCAATGCATGTTTATAAATGTGTAATAAAGGACTCTTTCACTGTGTCTGTCTCCATTGTCCTTTATTGGGTTCTTTACACTTGTCCCACACGGCCCTCGCTCAGATCCTCCCCGCTTGGCAGCTCGACAGCTGCCGTCGCTCCCGTAGCCTTCCTCCACCCCGATGCAGCTCCGCTGCAGGTTCCCTTGTGCAGTCCTCCGGCTGCTCTCACTGCAGCTCCACCGCTGCTCCCCGTTCCTCCGTGCTCGGTCACCGCTGGCCGACGGTGCCGAGTCTCACCGTGTGGCGATCTCGCCACTCTCCACTCTCCGCCCTGCGTGGCCTCACTCTGTCTCTATTCCCAAACTCTCTCCTCCTCTCTTCCGGTTCTCTCCCTTAAGACCTTACCCCTCTCTCTCACGTGACCTAACCCCTCCCCCCCGTGACGTCATATCGGCGAGGCCGTTTACGCCCACATTTCACCACCCTCCCCCGTAGAGAAAATTCCAGCCGACCTCGGCTGAACAACAACAAGTAATGCGAGCGAAACACAACCATCATACATGCAAGGACAACGAAGCATACAATAAATATAACAATAACCACAAGAACACGAACAGTATAAATCAACGAAACGTAAGGGACTTTGACCGCGTGCGGGTCGCCGGTTCGTACCGGACGGGCGGCGGCCCTCCCCCTGCGTGGCCTCACTCTGTCTCTATTCCCAAACTCTCTCCTCCTCTCTTCCGGTTCTCTCCCTTAAGACCTTACCCCTCTCTCTCACGTGACCTAACCCCTCCCCCCGTGACGTCATATCCGCGAGGCCGCTTATGCCCGCATTACAAATGCAGAGGAAAAAACCGGAGTACCCGGTTTTGCACGTGACCACGGGGAGAACATGCAAATTCCAAACATACAGGCATCAGGGTTGGAATTGAACCTACGACCTACTGCATACCAGGCGAGGAAGATAACACCACCGTGATGCCCTTTAAATAAATCAATGGAGTATATAAGTAAAAATTGCATCATTGGGCAAGTCGGTAAAATAACAGCAACAACAGTCCCAGACAACAACAAGAGAACACAGTCCCTCAGGAAAATTGTACAAATTTGGCTGCAACTATCACTAATCTGCTTCACCTGAAGACGGCTGCTTGCGTTGTGGCTGAAACGTCGTGAGCATTTTATTTAATTATGTTGTAATTTTATTATTTTCCTTCTACGTGACTTTACTGAAAGAACCAAGAATATGAATCCCTGCAGTCACGAAAGCTTAAAATCGAAAAGTACATTTTTATCAAATATTGTTCCTACATCCTAAAAAAAACTAACATCATGGTTTTTTCCTCAAACAAAAATCCCAATTCCATCATCTTCACCTATTACTGATATCAGAAACTAAATAAATTAATAGAGTACATCAAATAATTGGGTTTACACATGTATTCAAAACTTACATTCCAACCCCATATTTATCACATCTCGAAGAAAAAAATAGGTTATATATATGTAAACAAACATTGTTTTTCCATTTGATTAGGCCAGCACATTGTTGAAGCTATCATTCTACCACTATGGTGATGCTGCTTACATATCAGCTGCTAATGAATCACTAAACAGACTAAACCCACTTTATGATTATGCACTTTTATTTGTACTGGATGTGGGCAGTGATGCATCTCGCTATAGTTCTCTTGCTGCCAAATGTGTGTTCAGGCACTTTTTCGTGCTCTCCCCCTGTTCATCACCGAGTCTGTTCATGGGACCAAACGTCCGGCGGTATAATTGGTCGGGGTTTAGATGCTGGCACCAACGAACGAAGCACCTGATGACATCAAAGGCCTCTTCTAACAGTCTCTGGAACAGTCACTAAACCTAACAATGCAGTCTCTGGCAATTTCAGAGAAGGCATCAAAACTTAATTCTAGATTTGAAGCTTTCGTGACTGCAAGGATTCATATTCTTAGGTTTTTTCGGTAAAGTCACGTAGGTAAAAAATTAAAATAAAAATTACGACGTTTCGGAGGCAACACAAGCTTCCGTCTTCAGGTGGAACCGTCACAGCCCCGACAGCTGTATCAAGTAAATGAGAGATTACAAGAGATACCTCAAAACTGAGACCGTCCCACATGGCAGCGGCACCTCCAACGACAACTCTGAAAAGCTACTACATTTTTGAATAGGAAATGGGCTTAGAATTGGTGGCTGCTGGTTCCAGCGCTTTGACATCCACAGACTTACCTGGATTGTAAATGACGGCCACACAGAGAAAGAAATTGACCATATACTCATTAACTGCAGATGGAAAGCTCTGCTAAATTGCAGCGTTTATCAGAGCTTGGAGTTCGACACATTGGTATCACACTCAAACGATTCCCGAGCAAAAAATCGCGACCATCACCCCGATACAACATTAAAAAAATAACCCGTAAAAACAAAGTTTTTCACTATAAATCCTTTATATGCGTGGCATCGTTTTTTTTTTTATTCATTTCTGTTTTTTTGAGTAAGAGTTTCATTTTTAAATCCTTTATATTAAGTTCGCTTGCTTTATTTTACACTTTTTAGGAAAAAATCTATTATATTTAATTACCAATTGCTTAATGGTGGCAGGCAATCATCTGACCCATAGGTGGCAGCCATCTCAAGCCAGAGGACGAGAGGACTCTAGCCGCCACGGATATTAAGGATTTATAGTGAAAAACATTGTTTTTACGGGTTAATTTTTTAAATCCTTTAATATTAAGTTCACTTGCTTGATTTCGCGCTTACGACCGTGCAAATCTTTCGGTTGTTTTTTAACCCACTTCCCGTGATCCAATCGAGCTGACATTTTGCACACAGACTCGTTGTGCGTGACAATGTATTTTCGTGAACATTTTTTCCAAAATGTTACACTTTTTAGGAAAAAATAAATTATATTTAATTACCAATTGCTTAATGGTGGCATGCAATCATCTGACCCATAGGTGGCAGCCATCTCAAGCCAGAGGACGAGAGGACTCTAGCCGCCACGCATATAAAGGATTTATAGTGAAAAACTTTGTTTTTACGGGTTAATTTTATAGTGTGTTGACACACATCCAGAATAATTTTCTGTGTTTAGGAAAAATATATGATTGTGTTAGTGAATTTTATTTTTTTTCCTAAAAAGTTGAAAATTTTGGAATTTTTTTTTCACGAAAATAAATTGTCGCGCACAACGAGTCTGTGTGCAAAATGTTAGCTCGATTGGATCACGGGAAGTGGGTTAAAAAGCGACCGACAGATTTGCACGGTCGTAAGCGCGCAAGCAAGCAAGCAAGTGAACTTAATATAAAGGATTAAAAAAAAATTTCCTTAAGAAGTGGAAAATTTTGGAAATTTTTTTTCACGAAAATTAATTGTCACGCACAACAAATCTGTGTGCAAAATGTCAGCTCGATTGGATCACGGGAAGTGGGTTTAAAAACGACCAAAATATTTGCACGGTCGTAAGCGCGCAAGCAAGTGAACTTAATATAAAGGATTAAAAAAATTAACCCGTAAAAACAAAGTTTTTCACTATAAATCCTTTATATGCGTGGCGGCTAGAGTCCTCTCGTCCTCTGGCTTGAGAAGGCTGCCACCTATGGGTCAGATGATTGCATGCCACCATTAAGCAATTGGTAATTAAATATAATATTTTTGTCCTAAAAAGTGTAAAATTTTGGAAATACATTTTCTCGAACATTAATTGTCACGCACAACGAGTCTGTGTGGAAAATGTCAGCTCGATTGGATCACGGGAAGTGGGTTAAAAAACGACCGAAAGATTTGCACGGCCGTAAGCAAGCAAGCAAGCGCGCAAGTAAGTGAACTTAATATAAAGGATTTAAAAAACTGTCAGATCCGGCATTCGAGCAGCAATGCACGGTCAATATTATCAACCGATGTTCTGCTTTATCAAACGAAGAGTTAATGATTGGAACCACTTTAGACATTCTGTCAACAAAGCGGCCAAGACCTGTCTTGAAAATCGTAGTAATACAAAAAAGTGGACAGTAACGAGACATGGAGCTTAATTGACAAGAAATTATTTTATTCTCATATTCTTGGTTCTTTAGGTAAAGTAACGTGAATAGAAAGAAAATCAATGAATGTAAAAAAAAATCCAAGTAATAAATAGAAAATTATAAAAGCAAAAAACCCACGGTAAAAAATTTGTCTAAGAAAAGAAAAAAATTGTTTTTTTGAAAATGATAATTATTTTAAATGTATTTTTTTTAAAATAAAAAATGTTATTTTATTTTTATATTTTCATTTTACTGTGGGTTTTTTTCATTTTATTTTTTATGTTGATTATTTGTAATTGTTTTTTTGTTTTTTATTTACGTGATCTTACCGAAATAACCCAGAATATGAATTCCTGCAGTCACGAAAGTTTTCAGTCCAAATTATATTCTCAGCTGCTGAATCGCCCTCCATCTGAAGAACTCCTACAAGCTGCAGCAACCGAAGATCCCAGATCTCTTGCTCCGAGCCATCTGAGGAAGAAGTGATGGCTGCTCTCGTAAAAATGAAAATGGCAGGGCATCCGGAGGCCCAGCTGAAATCAAATGGCTAACATGATTCTTCCAGCAGACATAGAGGACAGGCTCGGTACCAGCAGACTGGAAGAAAGGCATCATTTATCCTTTCCGCAAGGGTAAGGGGAGTAGACATGAGTGCAAGAACTATCGTGACATCACTCTACTCTCCTGCCCTGGCAATTTATTTGCCTCAATTTTTCTGGTAAGAGTCAAAAATTTACTTTTAGAAGTGCAACGTATGGAACAGAGCAGCTTCACAACTGGACGATCCACCATAGACCGCATCACCACATTGACCTCTCTCATACAAATGTAATGCGAGCAAGGACAGAGTGGGCGCTGCCTCCGCACCACTCACGCGGGCCGGAGTATTAGGGGAGGTGGAGCCTGGTCGTCGGGGTGAGTGGGAGGCGGAGTCAGGCTCACGTGAGGAGGAGGAGGAGTCAGGTTCACGTGAGGAGGAGGATATAGGGGGAGAACCGGAAGGGGATCGGGAGTCGAGAGAGAGTTGAGTAAGGAGAGGCCACGCGGGGTGCTGGCGGAAGAGTGGCATGATTGCCACGAGGTCGGAGTCACGGCACCATCGGCTAGCGGTGTACGTGGAGCAGCGGAGTGGCTGCAGAGTGTGCGGGAGCACACGGAGCAGCAGAGTGGCTGCAGAGTGTGCGGGGCACACGGAGCAGCGGAGTGGCTGCAGAGGGTGCGGAGTCACACGGAGCAGCGGAGTGGCTGCAGAGGGTGCGGAGTCACACGGAGCAGCAGGGTGGCTGCAGCGTGTGCGGGGCACACGGGCAGTAGTGTGGCTGCAGAGAGAGAGAGCGGAGGACTCGAACGGCGTGCGGAGGCACGCGACGGAGGGGGTGCAGGTCCGACCGGAGACATCGCGGGGTGCGAGCAAGAACCCAATAAAAGACAGACGGAGATCAACATCGCCTAAGAGTCCTTTATTACACTGGGGTCAGAAGTGAGACATGTCGAAACAGCTCAGAAGAAAGAACATACCTGCACCATTTTCTGCACCATCTTCTGAAGACGACGACGATCTTTCTCCGGCGGTGGCGCTACCAACGATGGAAGGCGGAGGTGACGCAGGGACAGGCGACGCGCCAGGAGTGCAAGATGTTACCGGCTCAGCAGGACCGTCTGCGTTGGTGGGTGCCGAGGAGGGATGGCGACACGTGGCGGCCCAACTTGAGTCGCTGAAGGCTGTTTTAACGCAGTCATGCACCCTGGTAACGACCAGGACGAGTCCGGGGAGGCCAAGCGGGGGGAGCATCCGAGTGGGGCCTTGCCGACGCTTACAGCCCTCTCCAACACGTGGCACGAAGCCGCCATTTTGGGCGTGGTCGGGGAGGAACGGCGGGAAGCCACCATATTGCTGCCTCCACCGTGGGAAGCCGCTATTTTGGGCGTGGTCGGGGACGACCGAAGGGGAGCTGTCATTTTGAACACATTGCAGAGTGACGCCATCTTGTCGCTGCCGCATGGATCACCATCGGCGAATGACGGTGGCGTTGGGGACCCGCAGCCATTGTCTAACGACTGTCAAAGAGTTCTCCATTGGCGGAGATTGGAGCGCATTCGCCTGCTGTTTTCAAGCGGCGGTACAATCCGCTAAATGGACGGATGCCGAAGCTTTGGAGGTCTTGTCAACGCTTCTTGACGACGAGTCCGTCAGGTTCTTCCGTTCCATCAAGCCGCAAAGAAGACGACGCTACAGGGGGTGTTTGAAGAAATGGCGGAGGCGTATGAACCCCCAGATGATGCGCATCGTAGGTTTGTGCAGCGGCGACGGGTACCTGAGGAATCGCCGGTGGCATTCCGGGGCACTGTGATGGAGCTAGCTATGGCCGCGTATCCGGAGACGGAGCCCGATTTGTTGGAACCCCTGATACTGGGTAAAATGTTGGAGTTATCCAGGGATTTGGGCATCCCCATGCCGGTGTGCGGCCATGATAAGTTAACGTCCTGGACGGCAGCTAAGTGCCTGGATGCCCAATTCAACCTTCGCCGATGGAAACAGGTGACGGCTTGGACGGGGAGCCCCACCGTCGAGGGCGGTGCCATAGGGTGGGACCCGTCGAAGGCCATCTACGTTCGGGACGAGAGGGGGCCTGAAGAGCTGACGGCAGCATCAACCCAGTGGCCTGCTCGAGGGGAAGCGGGGTTGCGCTTGTGGCCGCTGGCCACAAGTGCACGGCGAGCCGACTTGGCGTGTTTCCGCTGCGGCCGTAACGGCCACTTCGCCAGAGAATGTTGGGCTCGCATTCGGCAGCCGCCCCAGCAGGAGGCCTCGGTCACGGACACGACGCTGCAGGACCACCAAACACGACAGGCAAGTCGGTATGCATCAGACACCCGGCAAGGCTTGTCATCTCATGCATCACCATCGCTACACGGACCGGGTGCCATTACTAACGGGGGGGCGTTCAGTGATCCGCGTCGCTCACTGACGCAGTGGCGCAAATTGGCACGGAGGGTGGTTGCGGCCGCTACTGAGTCGTCGACCGTGCCGGGTTCCATCCAGGGGATCGACGTGCGCATTTTGGTTGACTCGGGTGCGTCCGCGACTATTATCTCCGACGTGATATTTCATCTCTTGTCCATCCCGCCGGGGCGGGTGCACACGGTTTACGACTCTTGCATAGCGGCGAACGGGGGTAGTATGGGCATTGTGGGTCAGGTGGACGCCAAAATATCAGTTGGGGGTGTTTCGGCTTCTGGGACAGTGTTGATTTCCAGGTCCCTCGCGGTGCACTGTTTGTTGGGGACCGATTTCCTAGCCAAGATGCCCATTCAAATAAGGGTAGATAACAATTGTATCGAATTACCGGGGGGTCGGCAAATTTCATTCTTGCCATCACCCTGGGCCCAGGCAGCTCCTGACCGTCAGGTGCAGGCGCTGTCCGAGGTATCGGTTGATATTCCGCCTGACTCGCAGATGCTTATTCCGCTGCGGTATCGGAAACTGGTGCCTGGAATCGAGGGTGCGGCGGGTGTTTTGTTGTCACCGTCCGCTGCTATAACGGGTGGCTTGACGCTGGTCGGGGCACAGACGCTTGTCCGGCCGGGTCAACCTCCGTTTTTACAAGTGTTGAATGGGAGCGCGGAAAATGTTGTTTTACCGGCCAGAACGGTTTTGGCTAACGCTACGACTGCTTTCACGAGCCATGACGATCAGGACCGCCGGGGCCTCGTAGGGGGGGTCTCGGCCTCCACGTCACAGGACGATCGATGGATTGCCGAGTTGTGCCGGGAAAATGCGTTTTTGACTGGGGACCAGCGGTCCGCGCTTCGCGCGCTGTTGGGAAGGTATTCCGACGTGTTTAGTGCGGACGATTTCGATTTGGGTCACACCTCCTTGCTTTCTCACCACATTGATTTGGGGGATACCGCTCCGATTCGGATGAACCCGCATCGGTTGAGTCCGCCGGAGCGGGATCACATTCGCGGTGCAGTGGAGGAGATGCTGGCCGCGGACATCGCGTATGGACGATTCCCTCGATGCCTTGTCTGGGGCGAATTTTTTTTCTACTCTTGATCTCTCATCGGGATTCTGGCAACTTCCCATGGACGAGTCCTCGAGGGAAAAGACGGCTTTCCGGACGCCGCAGGGATTGTTTCAGTTTAATTGTCTTCCCATGGGGTTGAACGCCGCCCCCGCGACATTTCAGCGGCTGATGGAGCTCGTGTTAACGGGTGAGCAGTGGGAGACGTGCTTAATATACTTTGACAATGTTATCGTTTTCAGCCGCACGTTTGAGGAACATTTGCGGAGGTTGGACGCGGTGTTCGCTAGGATGCGTTCCGCCAATTTGAAATTTAAGCCCAAAAAGTGTCACCTCTTGCAACGATCCGTGCGCTATTTGGAACATATTGTCAGTTCGGAAGGGGTCGTCACGGACCCGGAAAAGATGGCGTGCGTCCGTAACTGGCTGACTCCGGCCTCAGTGGGGGACGTGCGTCGGTTCGTTGGGTTCGCATCATATTACCGCAGGTTGGTTCCAATTTTTGCCACGATCGCTAGGCCGTTGCACCTCCTTGCGGCTAAAGGCCAGAGATTCAGCTGGGGACTGACGGAAGAGGCGGCGTTTCAAGGCCTGCGCGATCGTTTAGCGTTGGCACCGACGTTAGACTATCCAGATTTCACTCGACATTTTATTCTGGATACTGACGCTAGCGACACCGGGATTGGGGCTGTTCTCTCCCAGTCTAGGAACGGCGTTGAACGGGTGGTAGCTTACGGTAGCCGCGTGTTGTCTCCTGCTGGAGACCCGTTACTGCGTTACTCGCCGCAAACTTTTGGCCATTGTACATTTTCTTCGCCAATATCGGCCGTATTTGTACGGCTGTACGTTTATTGTGCGCACGGACCATGCGGCTAAGCAATATGCCCTGCGAGTTGACCAACCGTCTGGCCAATTGGCACGATGGTTGGAAACGCTGCAGGAATTTTTGTTAGATATTCAGTATCGGAAGGGGTCGCGTCACGCGAACGCACTCTCCAGATTGCCGCAGGGGTCCCCTTGCGCTTGCGCTTCGGGCACGAATAGGTGTACGCGGGTTCCGCAACCCTCTCGGCCTGTTGTGTCCACTGTCGAGGTGCCCGAGGCTCCCGTATGCCCGAGACCGGCTGAGGTGCCCGAGGCTCCCGTATGCCCGGGACCGTCTGATGGGGTTTTGAACCTGCCGCGTTCGGTGTGGATTCGCGAGCAACTGCTCGATGAGTCGCTGGGGGCCTTGCGGGGTCGGGCTGTGAAGGGGACGGGAGGACCGCTGTCCAGTGGGACGCCGGGTGCCGCTCTTTGGGATGGGTTTCTAATGTGGAGGGAAGGGTTGCACCATCGCTGGCGTCTGGTGGTGCCGTCGTCGTTACGGTACGAGTTGGTTCGGACTCTGCACTCCGAGACGTTGTTACATCTCGGGGTGCAGAAAACCTTGTTGACGTTGCAGCGGGACTACTTCTGGCACGGCATGATGACTGATGTCGTCGGGCACATTCGGGCGTGTTCCGACTGCACCCTGCGGAAGCCGCCTAAACACCCATATGTGCCGCCAGTGCAGTCCATACAGGTGTCTCGGATTAACGAATTGGTGGCGTTGGATATTTTGAGGCCCTTAACGGGGGAATACATTTTTGCTGGTCGAGGTGGAATATCTTTTCCGCTGGGCGATGGCTTGGCCCTTACCCGACCAGTCAGCGGCGTCTATCACGGACACGTTCCTGTTCGGATATGTAATGGACAAAGGGGCGCTCGAAAGGTTGCTCACAGACCAAGGGCGAAATTTTTCTTCTAAATTATTGGCTGAGGTGTGTGCTGCACTGGGGACCAAGAAGGTTCGAACGTCTCCCTACCACCCGCAAACGGATGGGATGGTGGAACGGCTTAATCGGACCCTGTCGGCCATGCTCTGTCACACGGTTAGCGAATAGCAGGCTGATTGGCATTTGCATATCCCTGGGGTGCTCTCTACATACCGGATGACGTCTCATGCGTCGACAGGGTACTCACCTTTTTTTTTTTTTAATGTACGGCTGAGAGAATGTGCCGCCGGTGGACGTGCAGCTGGGTACGGGGGCGAATGGCCCTGTTAAGCCTCTCCCGGAGTACATTCAGGACGCTGTTCGTCGTGTGTCAGAGGCACGGGAGGGGGCCCGATTGGCTACGGCCAAGACCCAGGCCCGGAACGAACGTTGCGCTCGGCGCTCAGATGGGGAATCCCCCTGGCGAGTGGGGGACAAGGCCTGGCTGCACTGCCGGCAGGTGCGGATGGGGACCTCCCCTAAGTTGCACAAACCATGGCCGGGGCCGGTTGTGCTTATTGAGGTTCCTAGTCCGCAGTCCGCACGTGTTCGTTTCGGATCGCGGCGCTGGTACGTCCATACATCTCGATTGAAACCCTACGTGGCCCCGCAGACAGATGCGTCATCCCCTAATGTTGCCTTGCCGGTGTCTGTTGCATCCGACGCGCCACTGACTTTGCCTGTTCAACCTGCAAGCGCGCCTGTCGTGCCTTCTACAGACGGACCGGCCGTGACACGGACGGATACAGTGATTCCCACACCGGGTGGGCCTACCACGGCGACGGGGACACTTGTCCCCACTGTCCCTCCAACCCCGCTGCGGACGCATTTGCAGGAGACCCCGGCGACGGGTCTCTCTGTGGAACAGGACTCTGGACTTGACAGGACTCCAATAGCGGCGGGCGGTTCCGATCCCACCGCTCCTGAAACCCTGTCGCGGTCGCGGTCTGTGAGGGGGCCGCCCCCCGTTCGGGACGGGCCGGCGACCCGCACGCATTCCAAGTCCCTTTCCTTCCGTTAATTGTTGTTATAATCTTCGTTTGTCTTGTGATGCCTGATTGCTGTGCTGTTTCTCGCATTATTTTGTGCTGTTGCAGCCGGGGACGGTTGGGTTTTTCATCAGGGGGGGGGTCATGTAATGCAAGCAAGGACAGAGTGGGCGCTGCCTCCGCACCACTCACGCGAGCCGGAGTATTAGGGGAGGTGGAGCCTGGTCGTCGGGGTGAGTGGGGGCGGAGTCAGGGTCACGTGAGAAGGAGGAGTCAGGGTCACGTGAGGAGGAGGATATAGGGTGAGAGCCGGAAGGGATCGGGTATCGGGAGAGAGTGGAAATAGGGGAGAGCCACGCTGAGTGCTGGCGGAAGAGTGGCACCATTTGCCACGTGGTCGGAGTCACGGCACCATCAGCCAGCGGTGTACGTGGGGTAGCAGTAGCTAGCAGAGTGTGCGGGAGCACACGGAGCTGCGGGGTGGCTGCAGAGTGTGCGGGCACATGCAGCAGCAGGGTGGCTGCAGAGTGTGCGGGCACATGCAGCAGCAGAGTGGCTGCAGAGTGTGCGGGGCACACGGAGCAGCAGAGTTGCTGCAGAGTGTGCGGGGCACACGGAGCAGCAGGGTGGCTGCAGAGTGTGCGGGGCACACGGTCAGCGGTGTGGCCACAGAGAGAGAGAGCGGAGGACTCGAACGGCGTGCGGAGGCACGCAACGGAGGAGGTGTGGGTCCGACCGGAGACATCGCGGGGTGCGAGCAAGAACCCAATAAAAGACAGACAGAGATCAATATCGCCTAAGAGTCCTTTATTACACAAACAAGTAGAGAATTTCGGCGTCCGTTCTGGGTAGACTATGTAGATCTCAAGTCTGCTTTCGAGTCTCCCAACAGCAAAGCTCTTTGGCTACTCATAAGCATTGAATTGCCACAGAAGATCGTTAATCTGATGAAGGAGCTCTACACAGACATAATCAGTTGCGTTCGTGTAGACGGAGAGTTGTACGAGTGGTTCAGTATCCAAAGCAGTGTAAGGCAAGGCTGTGTCATTGACCCAATTCTGTCCCTTGCCCCACTGGACTGGAAACTGCTGGGAGTAACCCTTGGTAACGAGGCGTTCACGGACCTGGACTATGCAGATGATTTTGCCTTGTTAGCTTACATTCTTGAAGTTGTACTCTTAGACCTTGAGATCATGCCTGAAAATAGCAGTCGCACAACCTGCCTGAAGTGAAAATAGCGGGCAACAATGTTAAATTGGTAAAATTATTAAATTATCTCGGCTACACTATTAAACACACTAGAAGCAGTGAGGTAGAAATTAAAATGCGAATCTCAATTGCACGCGAGTGCATGAAACAGCTCATATGCACCTTTTGAGAAACGTCTGAGAGGTAGCTCTTAAACGATTATATTGTACTATCTTAAAAATGTAGTTGACAAAGCTTTAAAGTAGAATATCATGGTCAACAGAATCAAAGGCTTCTGACAAGTCGAGGAATAGTGCATAGCAGTAGTGGCCTTTATCCATGTGGTAGTGGCCTTTATCCATGTGGTGCATTAATCATCTCGGAAACCAGACTGCTTACTGATTTTAGGTAGCATTTAATTTGTGATTTTAGTATTTTTGCGAATATTTTAGGAACTGGTGAAAGAATAGACATTGGTCTATCATTATTAGGTTCTTCTTTGGAGCCATTTTTATATACTGGACTAATAAAAGCGTATTTCCGCTCTCGCGGAAATGTACCTTCTCGTAAGTCATAGGCTGAAATGTATGTGAGAGGCTTATAAATGAGATCTGCCACAGCCACAAATACCAATGCAGGCAACTCGTCTTCTCCCGTGGACGATGATGTCTTAATTGATGCTTGCTTACACAATACATCCAGTTCAGATATGGGACTAAACGAAAAGTATTAACGATGACTTTCATGGACATTTTTATGGTTGGTGTATGAAGAGCAAGAAGTGAATGATATGAATGTAATGTAGGAACTTGGCGGGAGACGACCGTACGGGTAGCACACTCTTTTATTAACACCAACTTATATTACACGGGTGGCTAACTCCAGCCTTAACCCACAGGGTTCCCCGGGCTACACCCACACAGGCTCTTACGCCCCGTAGCCTCTCGGAACACACCCAGCCGGGGTGTCCGTCTCGACTCTGGGTCCCACAGTCTCGGTCCACAGGGACGTCAGACCACGGGTCCCACAGTCTCGCCTCCGAGCCACACAGGGCCCCGGCCCTCACAAGGACAGCGGGACTAGGGGTCTCAGGGCCTACCTCTGAACTCCGTCTTCGGTCTTCGACTGGTTAACAACTCCCCGAGTGCTCCCGCGCATCCCCCTTCATAGTCCTTCATGCGGACGTCGCTGAGAGCACCCACCCCAGTTGACCAATCACTGCGCGCTGCCCACGATCCTCTTTCCCACCTTGTGTCAGCGCGCACAACCACGCACCCCGCGCCGCCCCGTAATCTCTCACTCCCGGCGCGCGCGTCAACACCACGCCTACATCGCGTGCCCAACCACGCACCCCGCGCCGCCCCGTGATCTCTCACTGCGGGCGCGCGTCCGCACCACCACTACATCACCCCCTACCACATAGCTCGCAGCCGACCCGGCTGCTATAAAAAAATCTTATTACCCCCCCCCCCCCCCCGTGTGTGTCCCGTAACACAAGCAACAACAACAACAACACAACACAACAAGAACAATATGTACAACGCGGCGGGCGACAACAATAAATGTGTATGCAAAAAAATGACTCGTGCAGCGTCCCTTCATTTCCGAGCGCCCCTTGAACGGGACATTACACCGGGCAGAAGGGGAACGCGGCGGCGAGCTCGTTTTTTTTTTTTTTCATGAAAAGTGTTGTGTCTTAGCACGAGTCCGCCTGGCCGGTCCGTCGTACGGCACCAGACGCGGTTGACCGTCCGGTGGTGCCGGCAGTCCAGGAAGGCACGGGGCAGGCATCAGAGATCCGCACGTGCCACGGGGTTCCGGTTCCCGACGGTCAACAGCCGTCAGGTCCGAGACACCTGGGAGTGGGTCAGGTGGAGACACGTGAGGATCAGCCTGCGACACATCCCTCCCCGAGTCGACGGCCACATCACACGCTCGGTCGTTACGGCACAAAGGGAGGCCATGCGGTGCCGCGAAGGGTTTCAGCCGGGAGGGGTGTACGTACCAACGGCGTTTTTCCCATTTAATCTGGATACTCTGGGGTCGTGCAACACGCACAATTTCCACCGGTCCCCTCCATGGTCTCAACAATTTAGGGGACGTAGCCAACGGTGCATGTGGACAGTGCAGCCAGGCCTTATCGCCTGGTTTCCAATCGTGCGTATACACCTTTCGTTCATGCAATCTTTCGTTAGCGATCTGGCGAGACCTCGAATTCAACCTCACAGCCTCTCGCGCTTCAGCCAGTTTGGCGATATTAAATTTGATGTGGTCGGCCAATTTAGATTTCGCACGTGGCTGGAAAATCCCCAGTTGGACATCCATGGCCGGATCGGCCTCCTGCCCATACATGAGAAAAAATGGGGAAAACCCCGTCGCCGCATGAGGGGCCATTCGATAGGCCGCGAGTACCCCAGGTACCTGTAAGTCCCAATCAACCTGATCGTTGCAAACCTGTTGGCACAGCATAGAAGTAATTGTCCTGTTCAGACGTTCAACCATTCCATCAGTCTGCGGGTGGTATGGGGAGGTACGCACTTTCTTTGTACCCAACAGGTCGCACACCTCGCGCAACAAAACGCTCGAAAAATTCTTCCCTTGGTCCGTCAGCAAGCGTTCGGGGGCGCCTTTGTCCAAAACATAGCCCTGGACAAAGGCGTCCGCTACTGCCGCAGCCGACTGGTTGGCGAGTGGCCATGCCATGGGCCATCGGGTGAAGTATTCTACGCCAACCAGCAGGTACTTATTACCCCTAGGTGTAGCGGGAAAGGGCCCCAAGATGTCGAGCGCAACCAGTTAGTTTGTGCGCGAAACCTGAATGGATTGTAGCGGTGGATTAGCCGCTATTGGTGGCGGTTTCCTTTGGGCGCACCCCACACATCCCTTAAGGATGTTTGCCACGTCGTTGCCCATACCCGGCCAATAATAGTCCCGTTGGATTAGGGCGAGCGTTTTGTGAAATCCCAAATGCATGAGTCGTTCGTGAGCAGCCAGAACGACCCTACCCCGCATAGCAAATGGCACAACGAGCGCATGACGCCGAGACATGTTGTCCCACTTCATCAGGAGGCCCTGTCTGACCACCCAGGAACCGACCCGCGTCTCCCTCCCCCCCCGGGAGCGTCAGCCTTCCGACGCAGCGTGAGTAGAGAGCTGTTGGCCATTTGGAGACGGCCCCACTCGATAAGAGGCAACGCTAGTAACGAGTCCCTCCCCGTGGGAGCAGCGGGTGCGTCGACCCCCGAGGCGTCAGTGGCGGCGAGCAAAACTTCCGCTGGGACGGCGACAGGGGGTTTACACCGCGCTGATCCCAGAAGACATGCGCATTCCGAGCGGGGTGGAAATCGCGACAAGGCATCCGCATTCGAGTGCCGCAATCCCTTACGGTAAATCGTCGTGAATTGGTAGTCTTGGAGGACCTCCAGCCATCGGGACAATTGGCCGGAGGGTTGCGCCACCCGCATAGCCTATTGGAGAGCCGCGTGGTCCGTACGAACAGTAAAATGACGGCCGTAGAGATACGGCCTGAATTGCTGTATAAAAAAAACGATCGCTAGCAATTCACGACGTGTTACACAGTAGCGTTGTTCCGCAGGTGACAAAACTCTGCTACCGTAGGCGACCACCCGTTCGACCCCCCCGACCACCTGTGAGAGCACTCCCCCGATACCCGTGTTACTGGCATCCGTGTCAAGCAGGAACGGTTGCGTGAAATCGGGGTAACACAAGGGGGGAGCCCGCACCAAGGCGTCTCGAAGGGAGCAGAACGCAGCCTCCTCTTCTGGCCCCCAGTGAAACCTTACTCCTTTAGCCGTCAAAGCGTGCAGGGGCCTGGCTATGGTGGCAAAATGTTCGATAAAACGGCGGTAGTAGGAGGCGAATCCTATGAAGCTGCGGACTTCAGTGACTGAGGTTGGCGTTGGCCATGAGCTGATGCAGTGCGTCTTAGCAGGGTCTGCAGAGATCCCTGAATGGCCAACGATATGCCCCAAGTACCTGACCGATTCCCGAAGCAGGTAACATTTCGCCGATTTAAATTTTAATTTAGCGGAACGCATCCTGAGGAATACCGCTCTCAGTCGCTGGAGGTGCTCCTCGAAAGTCCGGCTGAAAACGATGATATCATCGAGGTAAATCAAACAGGTGTCCCATTGGAGTCCTGACAAAACCAATTCCATGAGCCTCTGGAACGTGGCGGGAGCGGAATGTAAGCCCATGGGCAATCGATTGAATTCAAATAGGCCTCCTGGTGTCCGGAAAGCGGTCTTTGGTTTCGATTCGTCATCGAAGGGCAATTGCCAAAATCCCGAAAGCAGGTCAAGCGTCGAAAAGAACTGTGCTCCCGCCAAGGCATCCAGCGACTCATCCATCCTGGGGAGTGGATACGCGTCGGCCATTGAGATTTTGTTTAGGCGGCGGAAATCCACACAGAACCGCAAGGACCCGTCCTGTTTTTTAACAAGGACGATGGGAGCACCCCACGGACTGGAAGAGGGCGAAATGATGTTGGCCGCCAACATGTCATTAACAGCCGACTGCACATGCTCCTTCTCGGCTGGGCTGAGCCGGAAGGGATTCTGCCGAATAGGGGCCTCGTCACCCGTCGCTATGTGGTGGCGCAACAGGTCTGTGCAGCCAATATCGTACTTGTGTCTGCTAAACACGTCAGCGAATTCGAGTAGCAAGCCCCTCAATGCTCCCAACTGCACACTAGACAAGTTACCAGACCCAGCACACAACGAGTCCAACCACTCTGTCCCCTCCTCAAATGGAGGATGCGTATCGAGGCCCGAATCCGCGTGTGCAACGAGCTGTTCATCGACGGGTAGCGGCGCCGCGTGAGCCAGCACCGTGCCCTGTGTAATTACGGCTGGCCGCGACCCCGTATTCAGAACCATAATGAACGGCTCACTGTCCGCCCGCACCATGGTCTGAGCTACCGCTAAGTCGAGGCCCCCAACAGCTCTGTTTGACGGCCCCAACAGAACACCCTGTCCCGCCGCATCCACCCCGAGGGGTTTCCTCAATCGAAGGGGTACCAACATTTGCGATCCCGGGGGTACCCGTACAGTCTGAGTTGCCAGCGCCTGAACCGTCGCACAAACCGTGCGTATTTTTGTAGGACTCGTCAAAAATGCAACCCGCCGTCCCGATGGAAGCTCAATGCAGGCCTGATCGATGAGAATTTTGATGGGCATTTTAGCCAGAAAGTCCGTACCCAGTAAACAAGGAACTGCCAGAGATGATGATACAAAAATAGGACCCGCCAATTTGATATCGCCAATACAAAGAGTCGCCCGAATCTGTCCGATGATTCCCGAGGATCCCCCGTTCGTCGCGTAAAATGGTACATCTACCGGCAAAAGAGGTCGACATTGGACGGGAAGGATGTTATAAATAAGGTCCGAAATGATAGTGGCTGACGCACCCATGTCCACCAGCACCCGGACCTCAACCCCGTCAATAAAACCCGTTACCACGGACGACCCGGCCGACGCAGCCACTATCCTGTGGGCCAATTCGGACCATTCGACTGCTTTCGGGCCGTGTACGAACCCCCCTCGCCGAACCGAATCCCCGGTACCCATACGCGGTCCCCCCACCGCGAAGCGGCGACCCGAGTGTGCCGCGTATGTGGACCGAGCGTGTGGGGTGCCGCGACTTGCCGGGGTTAGCTGGGACAACTTGGGGCCTTGGTCGTCGTCCGGACGTGGTCCCGTGGTGCGCTGACGTGGAGCCCGGCACCCGGCCGCGACGTGACCCTGAAGGCCGCAGTTGTAACACATGACGAGGGACGTCGTGGGTTTCGGTTGCTCCAGCTTGCGGGATGAACGTGTGGGCGAACGACCTCCCGCTTTCCACTCCCCCGGTCTCGACACGGTGAAGGCCTCCTCCCGAGCCGTAGCAGTCTGAGGCTCGGCGACCGTGGCGGCAGGTGCCGCGATCCCCGCCGATGCAGAGACGACCATCCACTTGCGCTTGAGGACCTCGTGTGCGTGAATACTTGTAGCAATCCCCAAGGAGCAGATGTCCATTTCGTCCGCCGTATTGATGGGGACTCCCAGGTCGTGAGCCAACGCTAGCAGCTGCTCTGTCACCATGGCATCCTTCCCCTCCTTGTCCATGCGGGGAAAAGCAGCGTCCGCCAGGGCGAGCAGCGCCGTGCGATAGGCGAGCGTAGTTTCTCCAACCATCTTGCGCCGTTCGTAGAACTGGTGGCGACAGGTCGAGGGCGGTCCGAACACCTTAGCCATTAGATGTAGCGCAGCCTGGAGGATTGAGCGGGACGACCTTGGGGCGGATGTGAAGGCCGCAAGCGCGTCGTCGTCGAGCGTCGCTGGCAGCGCGCGTAGGGCAGTGGTGTCGGACCACCCCGACATTTCTTGATGTGCGAGGAACCTTCGTTGGAAGGCCCCCCAGTCGCCCCCGTCTGCCTTGAACGCCGTCAGCGCGGGCAGTCGTTGCTGGAAGACCTGGTCGTCGTCCTCCGAGGAATGCTTTTCCCGCGCGCCGCTGTGGTTGACGAAAATGTCGGCTCCGTCGGCAGGCGCATGGTGGAGAGCTCTGGCGCGCGCTGATGACGTGGGCTGTGCAGAGTGGAGGTCTCCGACCACGTGGTGTCCACGCTTCCCGCCAACCGATGGTGGACCCTCAAAAATGGCGCCAATTTCCAAACTTTCGGCGCGAAGCGCATTCTGGCAGGATCCCTCCGGCCGCGCTCCCTCCTCCAACCTCGTAGTCGTCCTTCCGCCTGCTGAAACGGTGATTTCCGCCAAAATTGAAGCGGCGGCGAGCAGCAACTCTGCCAGGCGGGAGTGTGCATCCTGTAGGCTGGTGTCGGAGGCGAGCGGAGCGTCAGCCATTGCCGCGAAGTGCTGCATCGGCGGCAACTCCTCGTCCTCTCCTTCCGAGATTTGTTGCTCCGGTACGCCGTCGTCTTCCCGATCTCGCTCGTGGGTACGGGTAGTCTTCCTAGTATCCATCCTTTTGAAGACAGGTTTACTTCTGACGCAAGTTGTAATGTAGGAACTTGGCGGGAGACGACTTTACGGGTAGAACACTCTTTTATTAACACCAACTTATATTACACGTGTGGCTAACTCCAGCCTTAACCCACAGGGTTCCCCCGGCTACACCCACACGGGCTCTTACGCCCCGTAGCCTCTCGGAACACACCCAGCCGGGGTGTCCGTCTCGACTCTGGGTCCCACAGTCTCGGTCCACAGGGACGTCAGACCACGGGTCCCACAGTCTCGCCTCCGAGCCACACAGGGCCCCGGCCCTCACAAGGACAGCGGGACTAGGGGTCTCAGGGCCTACCTCTGAACTCCGTCTTCGGTCTTCGACTGGTTAACAACTCCCCGAGTGCTCCCGCGCGTCCCCCTTTATAGTCCTTCATGCGGACGTCGCTGTGAGCACCCACCCCAGTTGACCAATCACTGCGCGCTGCCCACGATCCTCTTTCCCACCTTGTGTCAGCGCGCACAACCACGCACCCCGCGCCGCCCCGTAATCTCTCATTCCCGGCGTGCGCGTCAACACCACGCCTACATCGCGTGCCCAACCACGCACCCCGCGCCGCCCCATGATCTCTCACTGCGGGCGCGCGTCCGCACCACCACTACATGAACATTAGTGTATAGGAGACATTTTACTTTGATGTGTTCTGTAACTACCCTGCTGATCCAAAATTATGTTTTTGAATTATTTCAGGCTATGTCTCTAGTTTTCATTATTTCTGAAAATTTCGGATTAAACCAAAGTGTACGATTAACCTTTATTCAGGACTATTTAAGGGGGTACGTTTGTCAATAATTTTTTTTTCATGAATTGGTTCTTAAAAGATGTCCAAATACTTTCAAGAACAGGAAATTTTGATCACCATATCCCATTCAAAATGGAGAGTGTCATGTATGAATCCTTGAAGATCAAAAATTGTTATTGATCGTTTTATAATTATTTTTTGAGGTGTTTTTGTCCCTTCATCTGATGAATGCCATACGTGAATACACAGATGGTTACCTAAGACTCACACTTTTGAAAATGTACTGGGTGAATTTGTGAGAAAAATATCAATCTGAATCAGAATATTTATCCTGGAGAAATGCAATAAGCAATGATGCTCTTTTTCACATATGTCCAGTAGGAGCGGGTCAGAGAGTTTCCACAACAAACAATACAAACACGGAACAGGATGCAAAGTGTAGAAAATAAAAGCAAGTCACTAAAAAATAAAAAGTTAAATAAATATAGTAAATACTTTCAGATTGCATAAGTACACCAATTCCCAAGCTTGAACAAGGCATTAAAACAACAGCAAGAACAGACCCAGACCACACCACGCAGCTGTGCTGGACATCTATGGAAAAGAGCTTCATAGCGCATTAGATTCATTCAGAATAAATTGTAATTCTGATTACGCCAGCAGTCAATATGCCCAGTTAGCTGTACGTACGTTATGGTTAGCTCGGGGTGGGATTAAATTTGTTGTAGGCCCTAGGCACTTCTGTTCCGTCGACCTTCAATTATAACTTTCTCCAGTTGGTACTGCTGCCCATGTTACTACCGCTGTTGTCACTCACTTGTTTCACACGTATTTCGTCTAGCGGCTGGACAGATGTCGTTACTGATACGTACATTATTTAGTCTGTGCCCTAATTCGATGGGATCTCGCTGTGTGCCGCAGATAAGCAAATGTCATTTTAAATTATTGAACAAAAACAAGGTAAGCCTTTAATAATTACAAGAGAATGTCTTTAATTGTTTTTGACGATTATCATATTGGATGACACCGTTTTAAAATGATGCCGTTCATTTTAATCAATAACAAAGTGAAGGTCCTGACAGGACAACCACATGCCGAGCACCATATTGCTTGACTTATATATAGATCACTGTCCACAGAATAGATAGATCACTGTCCACAGAAAAAAATGTTGTGGGGGCCAATGCATTGGTTGCTGCATATCCAGCAGATCTTGAAAAATCATTCATTGTTAAATTAATGTTGTTCCTTCATTTTTATGCAGAGAGAAAAAAACTGTCAGATATATAGATTTGAAGTTATCGTGACTGCAGGAATCCATACTTTTTGGTTCTTTCGGTAAAGTCACATAGGTATAAAATAAAATAGATTAATTTAATGCAAGAAGATATAGTGTCAGATATGCTCAAAGCCCAAATATCTGACAATCTGATCAGCTGCTTTCCGAATGGTTACTATCTTGGGAACGAATTGTGAAAGGGAGCGTTTTTTTGAAAAGCTAAAACTGATTATTAAAAAACTGTCTTCGATCAACCATAGGACAACAACGCCTTGTCTTCCCTTGCACTACTCTCAATTGAGAATGAGATTGTGCGAAAAACACCATTTGCAGATGTTATTGTTAATGTTGCTAAGAAGAAATCTCAAAAAGTTAATCTCCAGTGTTAATTTTTCTCACATTATGAAAAACAACTATTGACTTTGACATATATATACTAGCGGTAAGTACCCGTCGTTGCCCGGGTGAAAAAGGCAGACACACACATGGACTTGCACACAGACATTGACCCACACACATAGAAACACATCGACTTAGACCAGACATGGGCAAAGTACGGCCCGCGAGGTGTATACGGCCCGTTGGGCTTTTTAATCCGGCCCGCCGAACTTGTCCAAATATCTTCTTATATATAAAAGTCTCCGTGCGCTACCGCTTGCGGGGGATTTGGCTCTCGGACGGTGGGGTTTAAGACCGAAATAATTTGCCAGCCGGCACGCCGTAAGCCCCGTGGTGGGAATAGGTTATTCCGTTTTCCCATCCGTAAACTTTAAAGTAGTTTAATTAACACATTTGTGCCGTTTCTATTATTCATTATTTACTTATTGCACGACATCGACTGTACCAAGTGACGCCAATTGCGTGGGGGGGGGGGGAGCGGACCCTGCCAAGTGCTGCGCGTTCGCTCGAGCTTACGGGGGACATTTCCTTTAACGCGTTTTACAGCCAACACGTACACACATCACGCTGTGGATATTTATTCACAGTGTCATGTCCTCTTCAACCCCCCCCCCACCCCAACACGATGCGTCCAGTTTATACTACAGACTCCATACATAATAATATTTTACTGCTTACATAGCATTATTCTTGCACTGGCAGGGGATGCTGGGGAGAGGGGGGTAGCGGCCCAGCCCCTAGCCTGGCAACGTGCCAACTCCGCCACCTCGCCAATGTCGGCCAGGAAGGGGGCTACGCATGGCACAAGGCCTCAACACGGCTATGGTAAGTACACATTTCCTTGCTTTTTACACTAACAACTCAAGTCCATTTTTACTATTGTTAAACACATTAGTTGACAAACATTACAATAATAATGTTTGTGTGCAGATAAAAACGCAGCTTCATTGTTCAACATTATGAAACAAGTTGACATGTTACAATTGTAGTGACATAGGACGTCACTACTGTGTCGGCCCGTACGAGGGCTGGGGGCCCCAAGGGGGTGCCTGGGGGGTCACGTGGTGGAGGGACCCAGACCTCCCGTGAGGTGGGGGAAGGGAGGCGTGGCCTGGGAAGGGAGTCGTGGCCTGGGCGGAGCCGGCCACGCCTGAGCAGATATAAGCGTGGTGTGAACGCAGAGCGGGGCGGTTGAACTCCGAAGTGAAGACGACATCATCGGTCCTCAAGTCCCAGGTCGTCGTCCTGGACCATGCAGGCCTTCGCCTGCCTGGTCCACGCTGTGTCGTGTTTGAGAGTGTTAGTGAGTTGAGGAAGGTGGTCACCACCTCATGTACAGTGTTATATTACTTACCGTTTAATAAATAGTGTTGCCTCCAAGCTGTGTGTGTGTGCACCTAATTCGAACACACTACACAATAATTATGTTTGTGTACACAAAACTCTTTTTGGATTTTTGGGTTGCTCAATTTTCCCTTTTTTTGCTGCGCTTTTATAACGCTGCCACGGTCTACTGCCAGTCTGTGATTTCTGCTTATTTCTTAAATGCATTTCCATTGTTTCCATCGCTCACGTCACGCTATTTACTCATACGTAGTACTGCGATACTTATAGCTGTGCCATCATCGGGGATTGCTGTGCCCCTCGATGTGTGTGAGTCCATGTGTGTGTGCGTGTAGAGCCATGCGTGTCTTTAACTCCATGTGGGTGTCTTTTTCGAACGGACAACGTAAAAGTGTTTATGTGTGTGTGTTAGTCCATGTGTGTGTGTCAGTCGATCTGTGTGCGTGTACGTTGATGTGTATGTCAGTCCATATGTGTGTGTGTTAGTCCACGTGTGTGTAAGTCTATACATGTGTAGGGCTGTTACAGAGAGCCCGTTATGCATGGCAGCCTATGGTAAACAAGCACAGTGGGCGGGGCTACGTCAGTGCACGGGCAGGTGCCCTCTACGACGTCCGCGCTTCGGACGTTACGATCCCCCGGGGCCCCACCCCTCAGGGAGGGGGGTGTATAAAAGGGGAATGTATCGGGAGGCTCGGGGGTGATGTTTAGCTAAAGAAGAGGAGGAGGAAGACGTCTGAGATAGAGCCCTGGACTCCCCCTGGTACGCCGTCCTTATCAGGACCGCGCAGGCTCGAGCCAGTGGCGTGGTACCAGAGCCAGAGCCAGTGCTGGTCTGGACTCTGGGTACCGGGCCCGACTGACCAGTGTCGGGCCAAGATAGCCTCCCCTAGCCCATTAGTGGAGGACTCAGAGGCAGGCTAAGGTTAGCCTAGAGGTATGTCCTCAGATAGACGGGTGAGGGGGCCGATACCCCCTCAATTGTGTATGTCACAAAGTTGGTATTCAAATAAACAAGTGTGCCTCCAACTCCGGTGTCAACGAGTCGTAAGCGTTACTACATCTGGCGTCAGAAGTGAAACAAAGTACGAACATGGATACACGCCGGACGACTCGAGTCGGAGTACCAGGGGCGGAGGACACCGCTGCAGTTGGAGGGCCCGAGATGGCTGAAGATGCCATCGAGCAGCCGGGGCTGGGTGCATCCACGCCACAGCAGCTGGAGGAAGGGGAGCCGTCGACGGAGGGGCTGAGGCAGGCGCACGCGAAGCTGGCCGAGCTGCTGTACGCCGCAGCCGCCATGCTCGACAACATCACGCGGCTGGGGGCTGCGGGACCGCCACGAGGCGACAGCAGCCAACGACCACAGCGCCTTCCTGCCATTTCAACGGAGCAACATTTTGAAACTCCCGCCATCGCCGCAGCTGCTGTTGAGGGCGTGGCCGCTCTAAGCATCGCGTCCAACGGCGGGAGTACAGTGCCTGCCGCGTCACCACGGGTGCGACCGGCGATGCCATCGCTGCTTCGGGCCGACGCTGAGTCGAGTGAGGGAGACGAGGGAGCGCGATCGTCCTCTGCAGCCGCTGCCTTACATCAGCGACTGCCGCCGCTCAAAGAATTTGTGGGCGAGGAGGGCGACTGGGGCGGCTTCCAGCGGCGCTTCCTCGCTCACCAGGAGATGGCACAGTGGACAGACGCCGAGGCTCTCCGAGCACTGCCAGCACTCCTCGACAGCGACGCCCTCGCCACACTAACATCGGCAACGAAGGAGAGGCGTTCCACGCTGCGGAAGGCGATGCAAGTGCTGTCCGCTGTGTATGGGCCACCATCGGACTGTCGTCAACTCTTTTACGATCGCCAGCGGGGGACGAAGGAGTCGCCCCTGGCGTACCGTACAAGCCTCCTGGCGCTGGCAAAGGAAGCCTTTCCACGAATGGACGACGAGGGGATCGACGCCATGGTGACAGAAAAGATACTTTTGCTGGCGGACGACTTAGACATCGTCATTGTCGCACAGGACGATGCAGAAATGTGCTCCCTCCAAGCGGCCCGTCTCCTCCACGCAAACCTGTCCTCTCAACGACGGAAGGCCAGCAAGGCGGCGAGCGGGCGCGCCGTCGCTGCGGCCACCCTCCCGGCGGAAGAGGTTTGCGCCATCAACCATCGACGGCAGCACGGAGCGGGAGCGCGGGAGGACCGGGCCGGTTCAAGCCGTCTACAACGTCCATCGTCGCCACCAGCGCTTCCACGCTGTTATAACTGCGGCATCCGGGGCCACGTCGCCTCGGGGTGCCGCTCTCCTCGGCAGCGCGGGACGACACCTCAACGGGACGCCGGCCCTCGTCACAAGCTCCACCATCATAATCCGGCGAGTCGCGGCACCCCTCATGTTTGGCCCACGCACACGCCCGTCACACACTCGAACACCGCAGCGAAGGGGGGGCAAATATCGCGTACCATGGCACCAACACGCACCGCTCTGGGTACTCACATTGAACCCAGCCAGTGGTCCGTGTTGGCCCATCGGGTTGTAGCCGCGTCATCGGGGTCGTCGGCCGTTGTGGGTCACATCGATGGGGTCGAGGTGCGCATCCTGGTCGATACAGGGGCATCGGCGACCATTATTTCGGAGTTGATTTATAACATTCTCCCTGCCCAGAGCCGTCCTTTGATGCCTGTTAATGTACCATTCTTTGCTGCTAACGGGGGTTCACTTGGCATCATCGGACAAATTCGAGCCCAGATTTGTGTCGGGGATATTAAATTATCTGGGCCGATTTTTGTTTCCTCCTCGCTGGCGGTTCCGTGCCTGCTGGGGACGGATTTCCTGGCCAAAATGCCGATTAGGATATTAATCGACCAGGGATGCATTGAGCTCCCATCGGGCCGACGCATGGCGTTTCTGCCATCCCCCGCTACGAGCCGGACGGCGTTCGCGACGGTGCCGGCGTTCGTAGATAGAACGGTGCGCGTTCCTCCGGGGGCGCAAATGTTAATTCCTTTGAAACTTCGGCGGCCCTTCGCTAAGGGCATTGGGGCTCAAGGGGTTCTGCTGGGACCGTCTAGGGCCGGGGTCAGTGGACCTAATTTACTCCCGGCCCAGACCATAGTGAGAGGGGAAGGAGAACCCTTCATCGCGGTCCTCAATGTGGGCTCGCAGACGGTGGTGGTCCCACAGGGGACCGTGCTTGCTCACGCAACGCCGGTGCCCTGTGAGGAACCCGTCGCGAGTCATGTCGGCGCTGTCCCTGCACCGCGACCACATTCGGACAGCGATGAAGGGTGGCTCGAGGCGCTTTGCGCGGGATCGACGGACCTGTCAAATTTAGAGCGCCAACGTCTTAAGACACTACTGAGGGAATTTTCCGACGTTTTCAGTCGGGATAAATACGATTTGGGCTGCACTCATCTGCTGCGTCACCATATTGATACGGGTGACAGCGCGCCAATACGCCAGAATCCTTTTCGGTTGAGTCCCGCCGAAAAGGACCATGTCAAATCGGCTGTTGATGACATGCTAGCCGCCGACATCATTTCTCCCTCCAACAGCCCTTGGGGAGCGCCGATCGTCCTGGTTAAGAAGCAGGACGGTTCGTTGCGGTTTTGCGTTGACTTTCGGCGCCTTAATAAAATTACGGTTGCCGACGCATACCCGCTCCCACGGATGGACGAATCGCTTGACGCCTTGGCGGGAGCGCGATTCTTCTCCACATTGGACTTACTTTCGGGATTCTGGCAGCTTCCTCTGGACGATGATTCAAAGCCTAAAACTGCTTTCCGTACTCCGCACGGCCTGTTTCAATTCAACCGGTTGCCGATGGGCTTACACTCAGCGCCGGCAACTTTCCAGCGGTTGATGGAATTGGTTTTGGCTGGATTGCAATGGGAATCGTGCCTGATTTATTTGGATGACGTCATTGTCTTTGGCAAAACTTTTGAGGAACATCTCCAGAGGTTGCGGGCAGTTTTCCTAAAGATGCGGGCTGCTAATTTGAAATTTAAGCCCCAAAAATGCCATTTGTTACGCGAGTCGGTGCGTTATTTGGGGCACATCGTGGGGCGCTCAGGTATTTCTACCGATCCCGCCAAAACGCAGTGTGTTAGCTCCTGGCCGACTCCCACCTCAGTGGGAGAGGTTAGGAGTTTTATTGGGTTTGCGTCGTATTATAGACGCTTCGTCGCTAATTTTGCGACTATAGCCAAACCCCTACATGCTTTGACATCTAAAGGGGTTCGGTTCTGCTGGGGTCAGGAGGAGGAAGCTGCTTTTTGCTCCCTTCGGGACGCTTTGGTAAACGCTCCTCCCCTGATTTACCCTGATTTTTCAAAACCGTTCTTGCTCGACACCGATGCGAGCAACACGGGTATTGGGGGCGTGCTCTCCCAGGTGGTTGACGGCGTGGAACGTGTGGTTGCGTACGGCAGTCGGGTGTTGTCTCCAGCGGAGCAACGGTATTGTGTCACCCGTAGGGAACTGTTGGCAATTGTCCATTTCGTCCAACAGTATCGCCCATATCTGTACGGTCGGCATTTCACCGTCCGCACAGATCATGCGGCACTGCAGTACGCCCTGAGGGTTCAACAGCCATCGGGACAATTGTCCCGATGGTTGGAGGTCCTCCAGGATTACGATTTCCAAACCACATACCGTAAGGGCGTTCGCCACACCAACGCGGACGCTCTGTCACGCTTGCCAACCACCTCCGAGTGTGCATGCCTCCTGGGGTCTGGACGTTGCAGGCCTCCAGGGGACACATCGGTACCTGTCTTGGTGGCCGCCAACGACGACGATGCAATGGTTCCTAATTCGATCGAACAACAGGGCAAAGATTCCCTGTTGGGGTTGCCCGTCATTGAATGGGGGCGCCTCCAGATGGAGGATGTCTCCCTCCTCGGGTGGCGACGTCGCGTTGGCGGTGCGGCGGGGGGAAAAAGAGGTGCTTCCGACGCATGGGAAATGTGCCAAGGTCTGCTAATGCATTGGGACGGGAAGTCACGTCGACATCGGCTGGTTGTCCCTACTGGGTTGCGGGGTAGGGTGGTATGGGCCGCTCATGAGCGCCTCCTACACCTGGGGACCCAAAAGACTCTCGCCTTGCTGCAACTTGATTTTTACTGGCCTGGCATGACGAGGGATGTTGGGGATTTGTTGGGATCGTGCCCTCAATGTGCACAACGCAAACCGCCGGCACGGGAGTCTAACCCGCCCTTGCAATCGATCAAAGTGTCCAGGATAAACGAGCTGGTCGCTCTGGACATTTTGGGAGCATTCCCCGCCACCCCCAGAGGGAATAGATATTTGTTGACGGGTGTCGAGTATTTTACACGCTGGCCTATGGCCTGGCCTCTGGCCAACCAGTCGGCAGCAGCCATCGTGGAGGCCTTTGTTCAGGGTTATGTCCTGGACAAAGGTGCTCCGGAGAGGCTGCTGACCGACCAGGGCAGAAATTTTTCCGGTAAACTACTCAGACAAGTCTGCGATCTCCTGGGCACAAAGAAAATTCGGACCTCCCCATATCACCCACAAACTGACGGGATGGTCGAACGTTTGCATCGCACCATCTCGTCCATGTTATCACAACAAGTTTCGGACTCGCAAACGGATTGGGACCTACAAATTCAGGGGGTCTTGGCGGCGTACCGGATGGCACCCCATGCGGCTACGGGGTTTTCTCCCTTTTACCTCATGTACGGCCGAGAACCAGACCCGCCTGTTCGTGCCCAGTTGCGGATCCCTGTGCCGCAGGGAAAAACTAATCTGGCTGACCACGTTAAATTTAATCTGGACAAATTGACCGAGGCACGGGATGCTGCAATGCAAAACTCTGACCTCCGTCAGAAGGCAAATGAGCGCCTCAGATTGAGTCGAGCGCACATGCTGCAGTGGAAGCCGGGGGACAAGGCATGGTTGCACTGCCCCCAGGTGCCACTGGCAACCTCCTCTAAACTGGTGCGGCCGTGGCGGGGCCCTGTGGAAGTGGTGGAGGTGTTACGTCCGCAGTGCGTGCGCATCAAGTGGGGAAAGCGGCGATGGTTCGTGCACCCCTCCAGATTAAAACCCTTCGCTGCGGTACACAACCCCACTTCACACGCGCGTGGCCAAACATGTGGGGGGTCGGCCGACTTGCTGGGTCCGTCTCCGTCGCTCTCACCTAATGCCTTGCCGGCTGTGCCACCTTCAGGAGCATCAGGAGTGACGGGCTCACGCCCGATCACCCCTCCTGCGGATGCCGAGGGTCACGCGGAGTCAGAGGAATGCTCACCTCAAGACGGACAGTCGCCACCTGATGGTCCGCCACGCGGGGTTACCCCGTGTGAGGGGCCCGCTGCAAGGACGCGCGCTAAAATGCGCAAACTGTTGTGAGGCCGGAAAATGTGTACATAGCTGTTGTGTTTATTGGGTGTTGTGTGGATGGTGTGTTTCCCGCTCCTCGGATGTACATATGTTGGGTTCACCGTTTGTTGTGTGTGCGGGGTGGGTTCCCTGCTGGTTGTATATAAGCTGTTTTTTTTACGGAATTCGTATTTATTCGGGGGGGTGCGACGGGTTGTTTCTCATCTTGTTGTTGTTTCTTGTTCTGGTTCCTGTTATGGTTCAAAAAAAAATAGTGAGGCACACGTGAGGGGGTGAAGGCACCTTTATTGTCAAATTTTTGTATGTTGGCAGCCGGGACGGCTGCATGCTATGTGGGGGGGAGTGATGTAGGGCTGTTACAGAGAGCCCGTTATGCATGGCAGCCTATGGTAAACAAGCACAGTGGGCGGGGCTACGTCAGTGCACGGGCAGGTGCCCTCTACGACGTCCGCGCTTCGGACGTTACGATCCCCCGGGGCCCCACCCCTCAGGGAGGGGGGTGTATAAAAGGGGAATGTATCGGGAGGCTCGGGGGTGATGTTTAGCTAAAGAAGAGGAGGAGGAAGACGTCTGAGATAGAGCCCTGGACTCCCCCTGGTACGCCGTCCTTATCAGGACCGCGCAGGCTCGAGCCAGTGGCGTGGTACCAGAGCCAGAGCCAGTGCTGGTCTGGACTCTGGGTACCGGGCCCGACTGACCAGTGTCGGGCCAAGATAGCCTCCCCTAGCCCATTAGTGGAGGACTCAGAGGCAGGCTAAGGTTAGCCTAGAGGTGTGTCCTCAGATAGACGGGTGAGGGGGCCGATACCCCCTCAATTGTGTATGTCACAAAGTTGGTATTCAAATAAACAAGTGTGCCTCCAACTCCGGTGTCAACGAGTCGTAAGCGTTACTACACATGTGTGTGTCACTCGATGTGTGTGTGTAACTCAATGCGTCTGTGTGTGAGTCCATATGTGTGTTAATCCATGTCTGTGTATCTAAAGTACATATCTGTGTGTCACAGTCCATATGTGTGTGCAGGGCTATGTGTGTGTCAGTCTATGTATGTGTAAGTTCATGTGTGTGTGTCTTAGTCCATATGTGTGTGTGTAAGTACATATGTGTGTTTACGTCAATGTGTGTTTTAGTCCACGTATTGCTGTGTGCGAGTCGGTGTGTGTGTGTGTGAGTCGCTGTATGTGTGTACGTCCATATATGTGTGTGCAACTCCATGTGTGTATATCTCAAGTGGATGTCTGTGTGACAGTCCACATGTGTATGTGTGTGTGTACGGCAATGTGTGTCTCACTCTATGTATGTGTGTGTGTCGCTGTATGTGTGTACGTCGATATGTGTGTGTAACTCCATGTGTGCGTATCTCAAGTGCATGTCTATGTGTGTGTGAGTCCATATGTGTGTGTGTGTCTCAGTCCATGTGCGTGTGTGTTAGTCGCTGTGTGTGCATGCCTCCATGTTAGTCAGTGTAACTCCATTTCTTTGCGTGTCTGTAGGTCCATGTGTGCATCTTAGTCCATGCGTGTGCTTTATTGACCTGCTCAAGGCCTATGATACCATCAGTAGGCCTGGCCTCTGGGTTGCTCTTCGTGCTTTCCGAGTCCCGAACCCACTCATCACCATCCTTAAGGACCTTCATGATGGTGAGCGGCCCCGCGTCTTAACTACGTGGCCGTGAGTCAGAGCCTTCCCTTTACACCTTGGGGTGCAACAGGGATGTCCTCTGGCTCCGACATTGGACCACGTAGTTCGTCCAGCCTTCAATGCCTGTGAAGTACCGTTGATGACTCTTGGACACCGTTGGTGAGGCACACGTATTTATTCCATACAAGTAGTCACAACTGTGGACATACAATACTAGAGGGGGTATCGGCCCCCTCACCCGGCTAGCTGGGAATACACTGCTAGCTATCTCTGACCTACCTCCTAGTCCTCCACTAACGGGCTAGGGGAGGCTGTCTGGCCCGACACTGGTAAGTCGGGCTACGGTACCCGGAGTCCCAGAGCACTAGCTCTGGTTCTCGGGACCACGCCGCTGGCTCGGTCCTGCGCGGCCCTGACAAGGGCGGCGTCCCAGGGGAGTCCAGGGCTCTAGCTAGACGATCTTCGGTCTTCACTGGTTTAGCTTTAACATTCTGCCCCGAGCCCTCTGACACATCCCCCTTTATACTCCACCCCCGCTGAGGGGTGGGGCCCCGGGCTGCCTGGTGCGGACGTCGTTGAGAGCACCCCCCCCCGTGCACTCACGTAGCCCCGCCCACTGTGTTTGTTTCCCATAAGCTGCCATGCATAACGGCTCTCTCTCTAACACCCCTACACCTGTAACGGAATAATTCCCATCTGCTACAGATACAATGGGAGGCTGATCGATGCCCGGGTGTGGTCAAGGGATGGCTCCCTGTTGCTCAACCACGTTATGTATGCCGATGATCTGCTAATGGCTGCTCACTCGGAGGAGGAGTTCGAGGTGCTGCTGCTGAACCTGGAGCTTGCCACCAACAGGTGGGGCCTTACCATCAGCCCAACCAAAGCGAAGCACCTGCCTGGCTATTTTGTACCATCGGACACTCCACCCCCACAACTCCCAATTGGTGATGGGGCAGTTGTGGAGACAGTGGAGAGTTTCCCTTGATAGTGTGCTAATGACCGGTTCCAGTTTGACAGCAGAGGTCTCACTCCGAATCAGTCGAGCTGCACTATCTTTTCATTGGCTGCGTAACGCTGTGTGGAAGCTACCTGGTCTATCACTCCGTACGAAGCTTCAGGTCTTCTCGGCCACGGTCATTTCCTTCCTTCTCTACGCTTGTGAAACTTGGACCCCCCTAATGGAACATCTTCGCCGGTTAGAAACATTTAGGCTGGCCTGTCTACGATCCATCCTGGGTTTAACCAGGCTGCATTGTGTGAGGAGCTCACAAATCCTTGAAAGATGTGGACAAAGTCCCATCGGTGACCTCCGGCAGGCAAGGCTGCGTTGCCTGAGTCATGTAGCCCGCATGGCCAGCCACCGCATGCCTAAACAGCTTTTGTTCCGCCGGATCGAGGGGGCTAAACGGGCGCGGCACGGGCTGGAGAAGACATGGAGTGATGTGCTACAGGAGGACTTGGAGCTGAGTCCACTTGCGGATGACTGGTACCAGCCGTGTAAAGATCGGCCACTGTGGAGGAGGCTCCTGAAGGACGCTACTGGCCAGTTGGAGGCAGTCACCCTCCAACAACAACGGAGGGCGGAGGAACGACGCTCACAACAACGATCGGAGCGCTGGGTGGCTAAAGCACAGAAAGTTGCCACAGTAGGGGCCACAGGTGGTGCATCAGCCAGTCGTCTCAGTCAGTCGACCTGTGCCATCTGGGTTTGCCCCGTGACCTCTTGCCAGCGGGCGTTCGACACTTCACGTGGCCTCAAGGTGCACATAACCTGGCACAAGCATTGTTGTGACGTCACCGCCACTTAGTAGCGAATGGCGGTTGTTGTTCAGTCTATGTATGTACGTGTGAGTTCATTAGTGCGTGTAACTCTGTGTGTGTATCAATGGATTTGCGTGTGTAACTACGTGTCTGCCTTTTTCGCCCGGGCAACGCCGGGTACTAACCGCTAGTACATATATTAATGCAAGAAGATATCCTGGTAATTTCTTTGTAATACTTAAAAACATGATCAACATTTTTTTTTTTTAGGCCTTCAAGTTTCCGTAGTCCCTAGGCACAGTACTTTCTGTGCCTTTTGGATAATACGGCCCTGGGTTAGCTGCATAGTTGGCAGCACCAGAATCTAAGCATGAGACCACTCTGTGTGTGACAAATTTGATTACATTGCTTTTGTCGAATTTCCACCTACAAAAACCCGGAAGTAAATTGTACCTCAGTAAATTTGATATAAATGTATTAAGATAAACATTATTTCAGTTTTATAACTCCTCAGCCCAAACTAGTAATGCTTTGATATTTGCATTGCCTTTGTACTGTTTAACAGTTGATGTTATTCTCTGGGCTCACACTGCTGAGACAAGGCCATAAAGGAGGCTGTCTCTGGTGTAGGCCAATCAGTTTCAAGGACAATGCATACATTATAAAAATATGTTTGCATGTTTTAACGCAGGCACTTGTGGTTAATGCAGACGCGACGCCTTGCATTATGTGTTTATGTGGTGTTTGAACATCTTAACACCTAATGTGCGATTGTTGGCAAAGGGAAAGCCGATTCTTTTTCATCATTTCATGATGTGTCCATCCTCACTCTACACTACATGGCCATGGCATCTCAGTCTCGCTTCCCTCGCATTATCGATACTAGTTGGTGCCTCCAGTTGTTTTCTAATGCCCTGACTTCTCTTCCAATCATTTGTATGTTTACTGCCTTGTCTACAATGTTTATCTTACAAATTTGTGTTTTCCTTGAAGGAGCAATATACAGCAGGCAGACTGCAGGGATAAATGAGAGTATCATGGGTGATGGATCTAAAAATTCACGACAAATTTGAAGTTGTCTGAAATAATCAGACTGTATCAAGCAACCCAAAGTTGCTTTGGAGACGAGGTGGCCAGGTGTCTCAGAGGTTTGATTGCTGAGCTGGCACTGCTAAGGTCCTGGATTCGAAATCATGTCAGCACTCTGACCTCTGAGCAACGTGGCCATCTCTCTCTGTCGAGAATCGAGATTCCAGGTTGACCACGTGCGATTGAAATGCTAATTAAAAACCAAGATCTCACTTCTGCTACGAGTTATCCGCACACCTACAAGCTTACGTTTTGTAAACTGTGACAGAAGGGTTTGAGACCACCAACTCACCACACTTGAGCGTGCAGTTTAATCACAGGCGACTGCCTGGAATCGAACAGAGGTTTTCAGTGATGCTGGCTCAAGCGGTTGTGAATGTGATAATGGTGATACTGAATTCAAACACAATCAAATGTATTTTTGAAGATATTTTATTTTGCATATCCATCCCAAAGCATTGCAATTTCCTATAATTAAAAGAGCATGCAATTGTAATCTAAATACAAAAATCCAGATGGTGGTGGTGGTGATGATACTGCAAGAGCGGTTCTTGAATTTGTGGATGTCAATTTTGGAGAAACTGTTGCTAATTCGAGGCCAGTTGTCAATTTGTATTTTCCATGCAATGTGAAATGGAAAACAAATATGAGCGTTCATGAAAATAGCTGTCCCAACACAAATGATGATTGGTAGATTGTATGGGGAATCTTTGTCTTTTTGTCACCGTTTTGTTTGGTATCATTCAAACGTGGATGTCGTCTCTCTCCAATTTTGGTATTGGTTAAGTTAATCGATTTTTCTGTACGTGGCAGCATGCAGAATCTGTAATGTCAATATTTGTTCGTATTGTTTTGCCGTAGATAATTTGCTCTGTGTAGGTTTTTACTCTCCATCTTCTCATTTCTGCTGCCCATAAAGCTTCCACCTCTTTCACCTCCTTCCAGTTCTTTATATCGGTCATCCAGCCTCTTTGGTTCTTTCGGTTACGAAAGCTTCAAATCAAGATCGGTCATCCAGCTTGTACTTTGATGCCTCGAACCCCTCCAGATTTGTACTCTGCCGATCAGCATTGCCTATGCCAGTTTGTGTTGTCTTGTTACATTGCCCAGACTACTGCAGGAAGGTTACGTTCATTTGCTTTTGCTAGTTGGAGCTCATTCTCACCTAAGTAATTGGCAAATGTGATTTTTAGCTTTGATCCAATATTATCCAATATTATGCTGGCGGAAGAGTGGCGCCATTGCCACGTGGTCGGAGTCACGGCACCGTCGGCCAGCGGTGTACGTGGGATAGCAGTAGCTAGCAGAGTGTGTGGGAGCACACGGAGCAGCGGGGTAGCTGCAGAGTGTGCGGGGCACACGGATCTTCGTAATAATATCCAATATTATGAAGATATCTTCATAATAATATCCAATATTATGAAGATACCCTCTGCAGTGTTGGTTTGATCTGGAACTGTTTTTGTCGTCGTTTTGTTCCCTTGCCCAAGTTAGCATTTAGTGTTGAAAAATTGTCAGGAATTTACTTATGCTATTTGTACGTATATACTTTTTATTTTTTACTTACTTATTTACGTTTTAGCTACTTGCTTACCATTGCTCTACTTTGTACTCCTTTCATGTTGTGTATTGTTTGTTGTTGTAACTTGCTGACTCGCCCCTACTGGACATCTGTAAAAAAGCGATTCATAGATCATCGGATTCCTCCAGGATAAATAAACATTATGATTATGATCATTTCATTGTGATTTCTGAGCGAACAGACTCGCTTATGTACGGTATGTGCGAGAAAAAGTCGTTGAAATAACTGCATCTTTGTGTTAATAATTTTTTCACCGATTCAAAGATTCCTTAATTGCAATAACTGTACTCTCTCAAATGGCGTATGTATTGCATCATATTTTATACCGCAGGTTTCAATAAATTATTTTTAAAAAGCTAGGCAGCGTTGCATGCAGCATGCAGCTGGTAAAGCACAGCACGTGCGTGCTTTTCCAATGCCGATTCACTTTTCTTTTGTTTCTGCAGTCGCCTTGGTGTAGGCGAGGCCCTTGTAGACACCCTCCATTGGGATGTCGAAGGTGGTGCCGTTCAATAAGGACATGCGCACCGTACCCTTGTACGGGAGATCGATTTCTGCACGACCGATGGTTATGTCGATCACCGTGGTTTTGCCTGCAGGAACCGTGACGTCGAATGAGAGGAGCTCGGTTTTCGATTCTGAATTCTCCACACTGCGCGTACTCTCGGTGCCAACGGTGAAACTAAAGCCACTTTCAACCTCTACGACATCCGGAATGCCGGCTTTGACGCTGATGCTCACGGTTGCCTCCAGCTTGTTTGAGATCGACCAGGAGGAGGTTTTGGTCAAGGTCTTGGAGGATTCTATTTTATAGGTTTGGTCGACAGAACCCTTATTCTTGTAACTGATTGATTTGATCTCTTCCATCTGGACTTGTGGAAGCTGCTTGCGCAGTGTAGGGTATGTCACGTTAATCAATTCTGAACGTTTCACTGAATTGATGAACACGAAGCCCATGCAGTCGATGTCTGAACTGGCTTTGCCCTGAATTCCAAGGCAGATCCCAGAGCCGATGTCGACTGGGTACTCGGTCTTTAGGCCCCAGTCTGTCATCTTCACGAAGAAATCCCTGCCTTTGCTTGTCCTGAACTTAAAGGCGCCCATGCGTGTGCCAGCCCCATTCCCCCACAGTGAGAGGGATGAAAAGAGCTCCCCAGGCTGGAACACAAACTCTTTCTGAGATCCCGAGGGATTGCCATACTGTGCAGACCTTCCATCCGTCAGCCAGGCCTTCACGCACTTGATCTGCCACCCTCCGACCCACACCCAGATTTTTTCCAGCGTTGCTCCATTGTTCCTCCCATCAAAGTTGAAGTCTGTTCCTCCTTGTCCTCCACAGGTGCGTATGGCCAATGGATAAGGCATTTCTCCTTCCTGCACATTACAAGATACAGATTTGGTAAAATTATGAAAGGAATTTCAAATATTGTGATATTCACAGTTTTGACATACAATACCACATTTTATTGACACATTTATAATAGTTATGCACTTCAAAATGTTCATGTCGACTCAGAAATTATCGACAATACAATAACAACTTCACAATTGCGAACAAACGTGAAAAAGCAGTATAACATCAACATGTTGGGCAATTACAAAAAACACACATATTGTATCAGATTATTAACTAGCAATAGCTAGATTATAGATAAAGACAATGAAAGAACAGCAGACAATGACAAGGTTTGATTCTTGACAAGTATGACTGAGGTTAAGAGAGCCTTGTTTGCAAGAGAAATACAGCTCCTCTGGAATAAACTTTGATACAACACAGTACAGCAAACGCTTTCCTAGCGGTTTTGATGTTTTTGGTCAATTTTATTAACCGATTCTGCCCCTGTGGCTCAACCATTCGCAGACCACGTGGTGTTCCCAGCCTCCAGTGGGGAGGCAGTGAGGTTCAGCTGCTCACGAATTTTTACTTCCTGTAGTGTACAGTACTGTACACGGATACGTATACAGTATTGTACACTACATATTGTTTTCATTCTATTTACTTTAACACGTAGGCTTCCCCCCTATCTCCGGTTGTAGCCAACATTTTCATGGAGAAATTTGAGACTGACGCCATCCAGACTGCCACTCTACGCCCGACCTTATGGAAGAGGTACATAGATGACACTTTTGTCATCTGTTCAAATGGCCGTCCTGCTCTAGACCAATTTCTCGACCACATTAATTCCATACACCCAGCCATCACATTCACCATGGAAGTCGAAAAAGATGGCAAGCTACCCTTTTGGATGTCCTAATTAAAAGGAGACCTGATGGTTCAATGAGCTACTCTGTCTACAGGAAAGCCACCCATACGGATGCTTACCTAAAACCGGATTCCCACCACCATCCATCCCAGAAGAATTCCCTCATCAAGACGCTATACCATAGAGCCCAATGCATATCCGACCAGGAACACATTGCCAGTGAACTCAAACACGTACGCCAAGCTCTTAAGGCTAATGGTTACTCCGACTACACAATCCGCAAAGCCATCACTCCAACCATCAAGAAGGATCCCGTTGAGGAGCCTTTCAAGACCATCACCTTACCCTACATTGCTGGGGTCACAAAAAAGATCTCCAAAATCCTGATTAAACACAAGATCCAGGTCCAATTCAACACAGTACATAAAATCCGTGATCTGGTCCCGTCTGTTAAAGATGTGGTTCCAGACATACAGTACCCTGTCGTCTACAAACTAAGTTGCCTCTGTGGTAGCAGTTACATTGGAGAAACCAAACGACATGTCTCAGACCGCATCCGTGAACATAAAGCAGACTTGAAACACGGTAGGACAAACACCTCAGCCGTGGCAGATCACTGTTACAATTCAGTGGGCTCACATGATATTGACTTCTCCAAGACAGAGGTTCTCTGCAAGCTATCTGGCTACCATGAGAGATTCGTTCATGAGGCTATCCACATATACAAACACAGAGACAATTTCAACCGAGAAGATGGATTCTGGCTTAGCAATCATTGGAAGGACGTAATACACCATTTCGGATCTTAACTGATTGTGTTCACGTTTACGGTGACTTTCAGACCGCGTTCCACTCACTGGCATTGTATTCTCCGCAGGGAATGGATTCTTTGCTCCGCTGCATTGACATATTTTGTTGCTTCCTCTTAGTATCTTTCACACGACGGTCAACGGTACAGTGTATAATAGCAAATAGTTTAAAAATGTATATGCTTAATACAATGTACAAAGTAATATATAGTACCGTAATTGTATAGTGAATATACAGCAGTGTGATATACATTAGGGTGGGTAGAATAATACATAGTGTAATATTACAATGGATAAGGTTTAGGGTGGTTTATAGCAATACAGTATATAATTTAACGTTAGGTTTGTCTATGGCAGTATATAGTACGGTGTATGCCCGTGTGATGTAAGAGAATAAAATTTAGATGGAAGCATATTATATTTTTTACGACTTTATAATTGTAATGTATTACTTACTGTTAGTAACTCAGCTTATTGTAGAGTATATCTAGTATAATGATGATACTATGTAGTTTATACTTCAGTTGTTTATGTGGTGGTTTTAGTTACTGCAGCTACATACTATTAACACTTCTTCCCTTTATTAATGCTATCCCTATCCCCTCCCTGTGATGCTGCTAATCCTGCATCATGCACGGGCAAAGTAGCACTAATCACATACCTGCATTTCCCATATCCCCTCCCTTGGATGCTGCTAATCCTGCATAATGCACGGACACAAGTAGTACTAATCACATACCTGCATTTCCCATAAATATGCTAAATTCCTCTTGATATGCAAATTCTTTTGTCAAGGCGCCCCCTTCCCCCCCCCTTCCAACCCAGCTTATATATGCTCAAAGCACGTGTGCTGTTTCATTCAGACGCTGTTGCCTCGACAGACCTGGTTTCACCTCAGGACGGCTGCTTGCGTTGTGGCCGAAACGTCGTGAGAATTATTTTATTATGTTTTATTTTTATTATTGTATTACTTCCCTTCTACGTGACTTTACCGAAAGAACCAAGAAGACGTAGGCTTTCACGACCAATATCATTCTTAATACAGGTTTTTTTAGTTAGATCACTTAAATATATAAATGTGTCGTCAAACCCGCCACCACCCGACACAGCCAATTAGTAAGGTTTGTCACGTAAACAAACATGCTATTGGTTACTAGGACAGCGCACCGGTGTGTTGGAGAGCAAGCCCAACACACCGTATGCTGTACTAGTGTAATAAAGGACTCTTTAGACAATGTAGGTCTCCGTTTGTCCTTTATTGTGTTCTTGTCTCGCACCCCGCGATGTCCCCGGTCGGACTCGCACCTCTTCTGTCGTGCGCCCCGCACACCCGTCATGTGCTCCGCACCCTCTGCAGCTACACCGCTGCCCGTGTGCCCTGCACACTCTGCAGCCACCCCGCTGCTCCGTGTGCCCCGCACACTCTGCAGCCACCCCGCTGCTCCGTGTAGCCCCGCACACTCTGCAGCCACTCTGCTGCTCCGTGTGCCCCGCACACTCTGCAGCCACCCTGCTGCTCCGTGTGCTCCCGCACACTCTGCTAGCTACTGCTACCCCACGTACACCGCTGGCCGACGGTGCCGTGACTCCGACCACGTGGCAATGGCGCCACTCTTCCGCCAGCACCCAGCGTGGCTCTCCCCTATTTCCACTCTCTCACGACTCCCGATCCCTTCCGGCTCTCACCCTATATCCTCCTTCTCACGTGACCCTGACTCCTCCTTCTCACGTGACCCTGACTCAGCCCCCACTCACCCCGTCGACCAGGCTCCGCCTCCCCAATACTCCGGCCCATGTGAGTGGTATGGAGGCAGCGCCCACCCTGTCCTTGCTCGCATTACATGACCCCCCCCCCCCCTTATGAAAAACCCAGCTGTCCCCGGCTGTAACAGAACAAAATAATGCGATCAACAACATAACAATCAGGTATGACAAGACAAACGGAGATTATAACAACAACAATTAATGAAAGGGAAGGGACTTAGAACGATTGCAGGTCGCTGGCCCGTCCCGAACGGGGGGCGGCCCCCGCACAGACTGTGACCGCGACAGGGTTTTAGTAGCGGCGGGATCGGAACCGCCCGCCGCTGTTTGAGGCTTGTCAAGTCCAGCGTCCCGTTCCCCAGAGAGACCCGTCGCCGGGGTCTCCTGCAAGTGCGTCCGCGGCGGGGTTGGAGGGGCAGCGGGGTCAAGTGTCCCCGTCGCCGTGGTAGGTCCACCCGGAGCAGGAATCACTGTGTCCGGCTGGGTCACGGCCGGTCCGTCTGTAGAAGGCACGACAGGCGCACTTGCAGGTTGAACAGGCAAAGTCAGTGGCGCATCAGACGCAACAGACACCGGCAAGGCAACATTAGGAGATGACGCATCCTTCCGCGGGGCCACGTAGGGTTTCAATCGAGACGTATGAACGTACCAGCGCCACGATCCGAACCGAACACGTGCGGACTGCGGACTAGGAACCTCAATAAGCACAACTAGCCGCTGCCACGGTTTGTGCAACTTAGGGGAGGTCCCCACCCGCACCTGTGGGCAGTGCAGCCAGGCCATGTCCACCACTCGCCAGGGGGACTCACAATTTGAGTGCCGAGTGCAACGTTCGTTCCGGCCTGGGTCTTGGCCGTAGCCAACCGTGCCCCCGCCCGCGCCTCTGCCACGCGACGAACAGTGTCCCGAACATACTCCGGGAGAGGCTTAACAGGGCCCTTCGCCCCTGTACCCAGCTGCACTTCCACCGGCGGCACATTTTCGCGGCCGTACATTAAAAAGAAAGGTGAGTACCCCGTCGACGCATGAGGCGTCATCCGGTATGTGGAGAGCACCCCAGGGATATGCAAATCCCAATCAGCCTGCTTTTCGCTAACCGTGTGACAGAGCATGGCCGACAGGGTCCGATTCAGCCGTCCACCATCCCATCCATTTGCGGGTGGTTGGAAGACGTCCGAACCTTCTTGGTCCCCAGTGCAGCACACACTTCGGCCTATAATTTGGAAGAAAAATTTCGCCCTTGGTCCGTGAGCAACCTTTCCGGCGCCCCTTTGTCCATTACATATCCGAACAGGAACGCGACCGTGATAGACGCCGCTGACTGGTCGGGTAAGGGCCAGGCCATCGCCCAGCGGGAAAGATGTTCCACCCCGACCAACAAAAATGTATTCCCCCGAGCGGACGGCGGAAAGGGCCCCAAAATATCCAACGCCACCAACTCGTTAATCCGAGACACCTGTATGGACTCCACTGGTGGAACATATGGGTGTTTAGGCGGCTTCCGCCGGGCACAGTCAGAGCACGCCCGAATGTGCCCGACGACATCAGTCGTCATGCCGTGCCAGAAATAGTCCCGCTTCAACGTCAACAAGGTTTTCTGCACCCCGAGATGTAATAACGTCTCGGAGTAGAGAGTCCGAACCAACTCGTACCGTAATGACGACGGCACCACCAGACGCCAGCGATCGTGCAACCCTTCCCTCCACATCAGCAACCCATCCCGGAGAGCGGCTCCCGGCGTCCCATCGGACAGCGGTCCACCTGTCTCCTTCGCAACCCGACCCCACAAGGCCCTCAGCGTATCATTGAGCAATTGCTCACGAACCCATACCGAACGCGGCAAGTTCAAAACCCCATCAGCTGGTCCCGGGCACACGGGAGCCTCAGGCACCTCGACAGCGGACATAACAGGCCGAGGGGGTTGCGGAACCCGCGTACACCTATTCGTGCCCGAAGCGCAAGTGCAAGGGGACCCCTGCGGCAATCTGGAGAGTGCGTCCGCGTTCGCGTGACGTGACCCCTTACGATACTGAATTTCGAACAAAAATTCCTGCAGGGTTTTCAACCATCGTGCCAATTGGCCAGACAGTTGGTCAACTCTCAGGGCATATTGCAAAGCCGCATGGTCCGTGCGCACAATAAACGTACGGCCGTACAGATAGGGCCGATATTGGCGAAGAAAATGTACAATAGCTAAAAGTTCGCGGCGAGTAACGCAGTAGCGGGTCTCCGCCGGAGACAACACGTGGCTACCGTAAGCTACCAGACGTTCGACGCCGTCCTTAGACTGGGACAGAACGGCCCCAATCCCGGTGTCACTAGCGTCAGTATCCAGAATAAAAGGCCAAGTAAAATCTGGATAGTCCAACGTCGGTGCCGACGCCAAACGATCGCGCAGGCCTTGAAACGCCACCTCTTCCGTCGGTCCCCAGCTGAACCTCCGGCCCTTTGCCGTAAGGAGGTGCAACGGCCTAGCGATCGTGGCAAAGTTTGGAATGAACCTGCGGTAATATGAAGCGAACCCAACGAACCGACGCATGTCCCCCACTGTGGCCGGAGTCGGCCAGTTTCGGACGTACGCCATCTTCTCCGGGTCCGTGGCCACCCCGTCCGAACTGACTATGTGGCCCAAATAGCGCACGGATCTTTGCAACAGGTGACACTTTTTGGGCTTACATTTCAAATTGGCGGAACGCATTCTAGCAAACACCGCGTCCAATCTCCGCAGATGTTCCTCCAACGTGCGGCTCAAGACGATAACATCGTCTAAATATTTCAAACACGTCTCCCACTGCAGACTCGTTAACACGAGCTCCATCAGCCGCTGGAACGTCACGAGGGCGGCGTTCAAGCCCATGGGAAGACAATGTAACTGAAATAATCCCTGCGGCGTCCGGAAAGCCGTCTTTTCCCTCGAGGACTCGTCCAGGGGAAGTTGCCAGAATCCCAATGAGAGATCAAGAGTAGAAAATAAATTCGCCCTAGACAAGGCATCGAGGGAATCATCCATATGCGGCAGGGGGTACGCGTCCGCAACCGACACCTTATTTAATTTGCGAAAATCTACACAAAACCGCAACTTCCCATCCTTTTTCTTCATAAGGACCACCGGGGCGCCTCACGGACTGTTGGACGGGGAAATAATGTCAGCGGCCAGCATCTCCTCCACTGCGCCGCGAATATGATCCCGCTCCGGCGGACTCAACCGATGCGGGTTCATCCAAATCGGAGCGGCATCCCCCGTATCAATATGGTGGGAAAGCAAGGAGGTGCGACCCAAATCAAAATCGTCCGAACTAAAGATGTCGGAATACCTTCCCAACAGTGCGCGAAGCGCGGACCGTTGGTCCCGAGTTAAGGACGCATTTTCTCGGCACAACTCGGCAATCCATCAATCATCCTGTGACGTGGAGGCTGATACCCCCCTACAAGGCCCCGGCGGTCCCCATCGTCATGGCTCGTGAAAGCAGTCGTAGCATGAGCCAAAACCTTTCCGGCTGGTACAACAACATTATCCGCGCTCCCATTCAACACTTGTAAAAACGGAGGTTGACCCGGCCGGACAATCGTCTGTGCCCCGACCAGCGTCAAGCAACCCGTTATAGCAGTGGACGGCAATAACAAAACACCCGCCGCACCCTCGATTCCAGGCACCGGTTTCCGATACCGCAGCGGAATAAGCATCTGCGAGCCAGGTGGAATATCAACCGATACCTCGGACAGCGCCTGCACCTGGCGGTCAGGAGCGGACTGGCCCCAGGGTGACGGCAAGAAAGACATTTTCAGACCCCCTGGCAATTCGATACAATTATGATCCACCCTTATTTGAATGGGCATCTTTGCCAGGAAATCGGTCCCCAACAAACAGGGCACCGCGAGGGACCTGGAAATCAACACCGTCCCTGAAGCCGAAACGCCCCCAACCGATATACTGGCGTCCACCTGACCCACAATGCCCATACTACCCCCGTTCGCCGCTATGCAAGAGTCGTAAACTGGTCGCACCCGTCCCGGCGGAATGGACAAGAGATGGAATATCACATCGGAGATAATGGTCGCGGACGCACCTGAGTCCACCAAAATGCGCACGTCGAGCCTTTGGATCGAACCCGGCACGGTCGACGACCCAGTAGCGGCCGCAACCACTCTCCGTGCCAATTTCCGCCACTGCGTCAGTGAGCGACGCGGATCAATGAACGCCCCCCCCGTTATTAATGGCACCCGGCCCGCGTAGCGATGGTGATGCATGAGATGACAGGTCTTGCCGGGTGTCTGATGCATACCGACTTGCCTGTCGTGGGTGATCTTGCCGCATCGCGTCCGTGCCCGGGGCCTCCTGCTGGAGCGGCTGCCGAATGCGAGCCCAACACTCTCTGGCGAAGTGCCCCCGACGGCCGCAGTGGAAGCACAACAAGTCGGCTCGTCGTGCAGAACTCCCTCTGTCTTGGCGCTCCCGCGACGACGGCACCGAGCGCAACCCCGCTCCCCCTCGAGCAGGCCACTGGGTCGATGCTGCCGTCAGCTCCTCAGGCCCCCTCTCGTCCCGTACGTAAACGGCCTTGGACGGGTCCCACCCTGTGGCACCGCCTTCGACGGTGGGGCTCCCCGTCCAAACCGCCACCTGCTTCCACCGGCGAAGGTTGAATTGGGCATCCAGGCACTTAGCCGCCATCCGGGACGTCAGCTTGTCGTGGCTGCACACTGGCATGGGGATGCCCAAATCCCTGGACAACTCCAACATTTTACCCAATATCAAGGGCTCCAGCAAGTCGGGCTCCGTGTCCGGATATGCGGCCATAGCCAGTTCCAACACAGCGCCCCGGAAAGCCACCAGCGATTCTTCAGGTGCCCGTTGCCGCTGCACGAACCTGCGATGTGCATCGTCCGGGGGCTCATAAGCCTCCGCCATTTCTTCGAACACCCCCTTTAGCGTCGTCTTCTTCGCGGCCTTGATGGAGCGGAAGAACCTGACGGACTCGTCGTCAAGGAGCGTTGGCAAGACCTCCAAGGCTTCCGCATCCGTCCACTTGGCGGATCGAACCGCCGCTTGAAAACGGCAGGCGAATGCGCTCCAATCCCTGCCGATGGAGAACTTCTTCACCGTCGTCAGACGATGGCTGCGGGTCCCCACGTCGCCGTCTCCCGCCGATGGTGGTCCACGCGGCGGCGACAAGATGGCGTCCCTCTGCGATGGGGTCAAAATGGCGGCTTCCCTCAGTGGAGGCAGCAAGATGGTGGCTTCCCGCCGTTCGTCCCCGACCACGCCCAAGATGGCGGCTTCGTGCCGCGTGTTGGAGAGGGCGGGAAGCGTCGGCAAAGGCCCCAATGGCGGACGGCTCGGCCCCACTCGTAGGCTCCCCGCTTGGCCTCCCCGGACTCGTCGTCGTCGTCACCAGGGCGCATAACTGCGTCAAAACAGCCCTCAGTGGATCAAGTTGGGCCGCCACGTGTCGCCATCCCTCCTCGGCGCCCTCCGACGCAGACGGTCCAGCCGCTCCGGTAACATCTTGCACTCCCGGCGCGTCGCCCATCCCTGCGTCGCCTCCGCCTTCCATCGTCGGGAGCGCCACCGCCGGAGGAAGATGGTCGTCGTCTTCAGAAGATGGTGTAGGTATGTTCTTTTTCTTGAGATGTTTCGACATCCCGTTCCACTTCTAACTGCAATGTAATAAAGGATTCTTTAGGCGATGTAGGTCTCCGTTTGTCCTTTATTGGGTTCTTGTCTCGCACCCCGCGATGTCCCCGGTCGGACTCGCACCTCTTCTGTCGTGCGCCCCGCACACCGTCGTGTGCTCCGCACACTCTGCAGCCACACCGGTGCCCGTGTGCCCCGCACACTCTGCAGCCACCCCGCTCCTCCGTGTGCCCAGCACACTCTGCAGCCACCCTGCTGCTCCATGTGGCCCCGCACACTCTGCAACCATGCTGCTGCTCCGTGTGCCCCGCACACTCTGCAGCCATCCCGCTGCTCCGTGTGCTCTCGCACACTCTGCTAGCTACTGCTACCCCACGTACACCGCTGGCCGACGGTGCCGTGACTCCGACCACGTGGCAATGGCGCCACTCTTCCGCCAGCACCCAGCGTGGCTCTCCCCTATTTCCACTCTCTCACGACTCCCGATCCCTTCCGGCTCTCACCCTATATCCTCCTTCTCACGTGACCCTGACTCCTCCTTCTCACGTGACTCTGACTCCGCCCCCACTCACCCCGACGACCAGTCTCTGCCTCCCCAATACTCCGGCCCGTGTGAGTGGTGCGGAGGCAGCGCCCACCCTGTCCTTGCTCACATTACACTAGTAACGAAGTGGCATGTTATGTTTTCGTCAAACACCTTACTTATTGGCCGTGTCGGGTGGTGGCGGGTTTAAGACATTTATATATTTACGCGATCTAACCACAAAAACCTGTATTATGGATATATATATATATATATACTCTATGAGATATATTTCAAACTAGAAAATATTAATCCTATTTTACATTCAAAATACTTCACGTTTAATGTTTGGGTTGATGTAGGGTGTACATGAAACATAATGAGGGAGAGTCGTATTACAAACTGTGAACCAATCCATAGTTTTCCTATTTGGCTTTGAGTTTGTGAATCGCGTGTTTACCCATTGCAGCTCTTTTAGATGGCGTGATCTAGTCAATGAACCTATCACTCCACCGAAAACAGGGTCCTTCAATGCTTGAGGGAAGCTCACTTCAAATTAAAACCTAAAAAATGCTTCCAACAAAACAAGTACAGTACAGCACGCATCAGTACAATAAAGCAAACCCTTTCTATCCGTGAGGGTTAGAATCTTGATAATGTTCGCAAATGCAGAAACCTTCCATTGGAAAAAGGGGTTATGTTCCTGGTATGAGTGAACATAGGTTGAAGATGGTAAATGTTTGATAACAATGACTGCAATAAATAAATTATAAAGAACAATTTTCTTTTTTTAATTACCTTTGATGATGCTTTGACGACGATTGAGGTGGTGGTGATTGTGAGAAATTCAGGAACGATGACTCATCGGGAGATAATGCACTTATCATTTTAGCACTTTCGGGAGCGCTTGTCATTACACTTTCCCTTATTGTGTTCGCGTTCTTTTTAATTGATATCACGAATGACTCATTTCTACCAAAATGTATAAACGAGTCGCCTGTAAGTATGTGTAAAGTAAAATGGCACAATAGCAAGTTCAGAGCTGGATTACCGCGAGTCTGACGACGTGAGCACCCGAGGGGGGGCGTGCCTAATATTTTCAGTTTCGAATGTAACATTCTGCACACATCTCCCTGGTGTCGGTGGTCCGGCACGTACACTCACGAATACTGGAGGCTGGTCGGTCGCAAATAGGAGATTAGTCTACATTTAGTAACTCGTGATTATGCAAAACTTGCAAATCCAGAACTACAAGCTTCCAGCATCACCGGACAATGCAGCCAACAACCACGCCGCCAGAAAAAAGTCTGTCATGCACAAATCTCGCGGTATAGTGAGTAGTCCGTCACGTGCTATACTCGCATTTTCGGGAGTAGTTCATCACATTCTAGACTCACGTTATAGCGAGTATTACGTCACGCGTTAGACTCGCGTTATAGTGAGCAGTCCGTCACGTACTAGACTCGCGTTATAGCGAGTAGTCCATCGTGCTCTAAACTCGCATTGTCGCGAGTAATCCATCACAAGCTCGACTCGCGTTAGTGGCGTGGGTGTTGTAAGCGTTGTTCGGTGATGTTGGGAGCTGGTATACTGTAGTGCTGTAGTACTTTTACTGCAGAGATCGCAATCGGGTACCCGATACCCGTATCCTACCCGATATCCGGCTACCCGTACCTGGCCCGGTACGGGTACGGGTAGGCCGTGAGTCACTGGTGAGTAACCGTTTGTCACTCATTTCGGGTAGGGTACGGATAGGGTACGGGTACCCGTACCCGGCCTGGTACGGGTACGGGTACCCATTTGCGACCCTGGTGCGGCCGGGTACGGGTACGGTTAAGGAATCAAAACCCGTTTGCGACCTCTGTCCTACTGTAGTAGTGATGCGCACTGTGAAACACGGCACTCCTTCCTCTCCCTCAGTCTTTGTTCCAGCATCTTTGTGTGAATAGCGTCATCTCACTCCCTTATCTTGTTTAACTCGTCATACCTCTTCTCACACACTTTATATTTTAATGAATGACTGTCACACATATCATATTTAAAGACATACCATATAAAAATAACACGTTTATAAAGAAACATGTTAAACAGTCTACTCTCATATACAAACAATTATAAAATTACTGGCTTGAACAACCACGTATTATTCCTCATGTAAAATTTACTGCCACTTAAGGGGATTTAACTCATGTGGCCAGAGCTGTCCCTAGTGTATGGCGAATTCGGGGGACCATCCCCGGGCCCCGCGCTTTTGGGGGGGGGTGCGCGCTTCAACATTACGGTCTCTGATGTAATACTTCCAGCTTGGTTTGAAGGCATCGGATAGTCCCACGTAGTCGGATTTGCAACGGCCCCCACACGCCCCCCCTCGCCCATGAACAGGGGTAGGTAGTGACAGGGGTAGATAGTGACCTAGGTAGGTAGTGTTTTCAACGATGAATTCGTAAAACACACGAGTCTATGATAAGGGAGGGCGATTGTTTAGTTTATGCTTTCCAGTAGTCAGAAATCGGGTGATATGAGGATGGACATTTAGATGAAATGGGCACACCCACATTTTCCCCAACCAATTAGGGAATAACAGAATCAATGTTTTAGCTTGAATACTAGCAAATAGTGAAAGTTACAATTACATACGTTACAAAGGAAAATATCCCCTGTCTAGCCCTTAACAAACGTTTGGGGAAAGTGCTGTTAGCGGGCACCCATGAAGGTCAGCATGGCACACAAGGTGGGTTTCTAGCACCATCCCCGTCTGGCCGCCTTTGTCTCACTAGTGGCGATGTTTAGACACTGCACCAGGTACTCATTTGTGAGAGAGTCGACCTAAACAAACTTTATAAACACACAAGCACATATATTAAGTTTACGAGATCGAGTTGCACTTTTTTGTGCATGGATTAGCTGTTCCTGACACTTAAAGAGTATGCAGATAGCCACGTGTGGTGGTTGTGTTTTAGGCGAGATATGCAGCACCAAGGATACTGTGGATGGTTGGGCCAAGGGTGGAATTCACATTGTCCTTTAACATAAGTTGGAAACACCCCTTCAAAAATTATTTTCGGCCTGGTCTCTACGAGATACATGCGCAACAGAACTGACCCTTGTGATATGCTGTACAGCGCTCCTGCTTCCTTGATCAAGTTTTGCACTTCAGGCCACTGTGCATGTGTAGTGGTTCAACTTAGAGGCAGTAATTATTTGAGGAACTTAATTTATTATTCTCACAATCTTCCTTCACATACCCTACAGTCGCTTAGGCTACACACACCCTAGCCTATACACAACACGAGCCGTCTAACACCGATGGCGCTGACAAATACAGTCAACAACTATATAACAGCGCAATATCAAGCGACGATGACAGCGACGACTAAGAGGAGAATGGTGATAATGACGACGATAGACTTGAGCAGAACAATGATGGACTTGAGCAGCACGACAGGGATCCCACTTACAATCAACAGCCCTGAGCTCTCGTTCAGGGCCCCTCTTTTATGCTCCCAGTGTGGCCTTGCTCCGCCCTGGCCACGCCCCTTTCTAGAAACTACCAGCGGGTTCCCGGGGCTTCCCCTATGTGCCCCTTCTGTGACCTTTCCCCCAGATATCCCCCTCCCGTCTATACTGCCGCCTCCTGGCGTAAGTACTATCATACACCGCAGTTACACTCTTTGCGGAAAGTTGTGTCGCTCAAACGCTGGTCTTGTTAGTCACAAGCGAACTAACAGGAATCAAACACAACAACCACATAATATGACGAAGGATTAATGACTCTGGATGCAAGAGAGATGATGATCAAGTTTTGCTTATGTTGTATATGTTGGGTATGAAAATTTTGATATGTTGTATGCGTGCGTGGGTGAAATTATTATGTTGTATATGTGGGTTATGAATATTCATTGAAAATAATAGTAATCAAATGAAATTTGGCCAAATGTGTAATTATCCGGAAATATGTTAATTTTATGTAATTATGCACATTTAATTATGCCAATTCGAGAGGTAATTGTAGTAATTATGCGAGTGGGTGTAATTATGATGATGCAAGTCGTTATGATAACCAGACCCCGCCTCGGTGACGAGGGTGGGTTATCGATCGGAATAAGGCAATTAATCTTATGCAGTTATGCAGGTGTGGTGTAAGTATGCAAGATTAACTTAGATTAACTCGGCATCGTTGTCTAGGTTCGTCTCATTCTCGCTTATTTTTTTTAGGTCCCCGGTTCACCCCGTCATCGCTTTAACATTTACTGAGTACGTGTTAGTGTGTTTATTAAGGTCACCAAGTTCAGATCTCAACGCAGAAGCAGATCTTATGCATAAATTTCAGGAAAGAATCACACAACCACTTCTGTATTAATCAATTTATTACTAATTCAACCTCAACTATGATATAGTATGCGAACTCTCAATCTCGGAACGTCAATACGGCATCAATACAGTATCATCAACGATTGTCTGATTTCACTTTGACAACGGCACATAGATCCCGCATAACGCGATGGTTGTTAGTGAGAGAGAGAGTCGTTAAAACATGCAAATACTATGCTAAGAAAACCTTAACGTTAATGAATGAAAGATACTTGAAAGATTATACGGCGATAAAAAAAACACAATCAAAACAGTTATTATTCTTAAAGGCACCAATCTCAACAGATACATCGGCAGGTTATCTGACAACAGAATGGCTCGGAGTAAGGGCCTGCGACGGCGCTCCTTTTCCGAAGATCGTTATCTTATCAAGTTTACTAATTGGGGACCAGATCACCTGTTAAGGATCTGGTGGGCCACCACTCCCCACGTGAGCGTTGCTCGGCGGAAGGAGGTGCCAAGAATCAATTCGTATTGATGGATCTGTTGGGAATTTATGCGATTAAGAGTACAGCCCACTAAATATTAAAGATAAAATTACGAATACTCTTATAAACGACGGATGGCCATCACTCGTTCTCGTTGTGCCCTCACAGCCACGGATGGCTTATGGGTTCGAGTGGGTTTGAGTGGTGAGAGTTGTCTTCAATAGTCAGTGTTCGGAGTCGGTTCTTTATGTCAAACAGACGCCTGGTGGTCGTGTGGTGAGGGGGCGGTGCGCGTCATACGTATTAGTCGCTCCTCTGTCACCGCGGTGAATTGGTTGGATGCCTGTTGATACGCTGTCGTAGTTCGGAACCCGGTCGGTAGGTGGCGCCCACAGCTCGCTCGCAGCGCGCAGTGTTGGGTCGTCACCTCGTCGCCAAACCGCGACGCTGGCGGCCAGCAGAGGGACCTCCGACTCGGCAGAGGTTGGCCGAGTTGAGCTGTCAAGCGGGTCTTGCCCGCCTGCAGAGGAGACGGGGAGCCGCTTGAGTCGAGCCCCGAGAGCCGGCTGAACTCGGCTGAGTCCCAGAAGCTGAAGAGTCGAGCCGACCCGTTGGTCGCAGCTCGCCCTTGAGTCGACCCTCTCGGTCGAGCTGGTTATGAGCCGAGCCGACCCGCTGGTCGCTCGCTCCTGAGTCGACCCGTTGGTCGCACTCGTGATGAGTTGACTCTCCTGGTCGAACTGATTTCCAATGCTCAGGGTCCTTTCTTTTATGCCGAAAAATCCCTTTGGGTCCTGCCCACAAGGCGGGGTTTTCTTTTGATTTACTGTGTCAGGATCTGTCCGTGTGTAGGTGTGTTCATGTGTGTGTCCGTACGTCCGTGTCCTTGTGTGCATCACCCACGGTATTTTCCGTTGTCATACTCCCTCCATAAAATCCATGAGCAAACAATCAGATGTTACAAATTGCCTCGAAATCGTCTCTCTGTCTGGGTGCAATATTATCTCTTGTCTGGCCTTCTTCATGAACCAAAACACAGACGTTACAAATCGTCTCACAGGCGCCTCTGTCCGTGTTGCACGACCTGGAGGGAGGGGCACACTCCCTCCGATCCTCACAGCACACAAAGACATGGTTAAAAAGTTTTAAATTAACATTTGTCCCTTACCATTTCCCAGTTATGATTCTGTATGTAACCTCAGGTGTGTCGTTTCCCATCGTGGTGCTTGACCCAAGTGGAGGTGCCTCCCCGAGCACATACACACTCACATCCCGCGCTGCGGGGATACAAAGACGGCCGGGATCTCCCTTTCTCTCCGACCCTGGGTTTAACATCGCTCTTTTATTATGTATTTTATTTCGACCTGGTGGTGATTTATCCCGCTATCCTGGCTTTTCATAAGTTTTACTTTTGTCTTTTCATGCATAGGCTTATTATTATTAATTTATTTCCGATATCTTAGGTTAAGGGGTAAGTTTCTTGATCCTAGGAATTCGTATTCCTTGGTGTCTGCATGGTTATATAAGTGGAATATAGTTTACGGTGAATAGCGTTAACATTGATGTTATGTACGATATTATGTATTGTGATGTCTTTAACTTAACTTGTTGGTCGGCTTTACTGACATGAAGTTGCATTTCATAGCCTCGCAGTCTTTGCCTCACTCTGTCTCTGCTCGCCGTTGTTGTTGCTGTCCAGCTGACGCCGTTAACTCAAGGCCTCATTAATTTCCGTCACTCCTTGTAGGTGAGGGCGGTTGAACCTTGGAGTCAGTTCTGGTTTTTGTCTGCTTGCTTTTTCTGATGTCCCCTGACCCCGGGAGTTATTATTCCTACTTTTATGGCCTGTCGAAGCCCGACTCGCCGTTGCTGGCTGGTGGGTCGCTGGGTTGGTGTGTGGTGTGTTCCTGTTTTTTTTGCTTACGTTTGCAGTTCGCCGTGCTCTTAATTTCCTTCTCTCTTCAACCTTATATCGACTATTCGCTCCTGTCTGGGTGTGATTCAATTTTGACTTAGGAAGGTTCTGATTGTCATATGCTTTGGGTCGAGTTGTATATTAAAGTATGGAAATAACATTTCATATTGACTTAATGATGGTGATGGTTCAGTAGGCGTAACTTGTGGCCTGGTTTAATTGGAGTGGGTGTGAATATCAATAACTTTAACCTATCCTGTTGTTAAATTCCGACTTTAACGTTACTTTAATAGCAATACAGAATAATTGAGCTTTTCGTCTTAACTAGGCGAACACGAACTTTTGGTGACCCCCGCAGCCTCGCCGTTCAGCTGAGCCTGCAGCCTTGAGAAAGGCACAACACCCTTATTCTCGTCTCACTGTGGTCATCCAACCTTCTGCTCTGGGAGTGTTATTCTTAATTTCAGGTCAAAGGCCCCCTCACGTTCAGACGCGCAGGTTGTTAATCAGCTCCCTCCCCTGTATACACAACCTTGAGCTGACCCACTTCGTTTGACCACTCACCCTGGATTTATCTATCCTTGAGGCAAGGTTGCAAATTCTGTCATCCCAGCCCTCCTCCAGTTCATCACTTAACAACACCTGGTGTTTTGCAGTTTGCTGCGCTTTGGGGTGTTTTCATTCATTATATATCAAGTAAAAAGATAATATATAAAAATATCAAGTTTGGAAGAAGGGTTAGGATACAACACTTAGAACACTGCAGGGAAGACAATTGGATGATCACCCTCCACTTATGCACCTCGCTCAAAAGCAGAATGGGGAGTAAGAGCTGCTAAATTCTCCCCTCCTCCGATTCAAAATGCATGGCCTCTCCTAACACCATCCCCATCTTTGGGTTTATACACACCAGGTTTGTGGTTATTTATTTATTTATCCTTGTCCCTTATCCCTTCCGGTTTCCTCAGTCATTCGGTTGCATCGGTGATGTGCACGGTAATAAAAAAAAATCATGACATTCCTGGTGCCCGTGATTTGTGTTTGGCACGTAGCTTCTGGTCGTTGGTAAACCAAGTCCTAGATCATACGTTTATGAAGGCGGAAGTCAGAAAGAAGTTCAGGGGATTAACGTCGATCAATTCAAATATCAGAAACAAGCAACATGTGCTGCATGAAGACTAAAAAACCATGCATTTATAAGGTACCATGAAAGAGATCAACATAACTAAACTGGATCGAGAGAAGGTTTAAATGACCATAACATCCTGCTATATACGAAAGCCAGGATCCCCTTTGTTTGATCGTTCTCCCTCTGCAAGGAACATCTTGGCGAGGCTGGTTCAATCTGGCGGGAACCGGACACAAATCGCCTCTATACGGCCTAACTTACAATGGCTTTCCGTTGGGTAGGGGCACCAGCCAAGGCTATCTCCTCTCGCCGCTGATATTCAAAGGGCTATCGAACCCTCTATTGAGAGCACTTGCCCGCTCCCGCGGGCAAGTGCACTTGCCCGCTCCCGCGGGCAAGTGCGAGACGTCAGGCAGCGACGTGCCGCGGAGTGACTGAGGGGAGCAGAACGCAAGCTGTCCATAACGAAGAATAAAGAGACGGAGACACAGTCGCTTGTCGTCGACTTGTTTTATTACAGATGTAACAGAATGCCTTCTGGACATGCCCAGATATTGTAGAATTCTTCGAGGATATAACTGATTATTTTAATCTGATCTGGGGCACAAACCTGAGCCCCTTAATGGACTCAGCTCTGCGGGGGCTTGAAACCAAGAGGACTATCGGGATACCAACATGCCTTCCTCCAAACCTTCTATATTGTGGAAAGACCATACGGGTGAATTGGAAAATCATGAACCCCCTCTTGGGGACTTTGGTACAGAATTCTCCTTGCTTTGGCGGGAATGGAACACCTTGGTCCGGAGATGAAAGGCAAATAACTGGTGTATGTGGTCCCCATTTTTACTGAATCCAGCGTGAATAACTAGAACAATAGGGGATGGGGCGCGGGGATGAACTCCCGACGCTGAAACATTGTAGCAGGCACCGTTGCTCCTAGGGGAAAACAAGAATGATAACCCCAGACATTGTGTTTATGTTACTTTGTTTCCTGTCTAGTTTGGTTATATTATTCCCCCCCCCTCTTCCTTTTCCCCTTCCCGGTTAATCTGCTGCTCCTGATCGTTGCCTCTACTTGTGGTAGGGCAGCGAGCCCAAGGGCCTTCAGACGCCCCCCCATTTGAGGGTTTATTTTTCCGGGTTCGAAAACATGTTCGTAATTTGTATCTCTCTCTGTGATGTCTGTGTTCTGGGCTCTTGATTACAAAAATAAATCATGCATTCGATAAATAAATCGTGGACGATTGACCCAAGACATCAGAGTAGTGTTTTCCTTTTTCATGTGATGCATCATAAGTGTCAGTGCAGTGCGGATAGAGAAGAGAGAGATAGAGACAGGAAGAGAGCAAAGTGAGAGAGGAAGCACGGGTATTGTGCAATCGACGTCATTTTCAGACAAACGAGATCAATGGATTTGTCAGTAAAGTTTTATTGAACATTTAAACCAACGTAAAATTGTAACTTAAATTCACATCTTTATATTCTAGGCGTTGCTTTCTGCTGATGCTGTTGCTCGTTGTTTTTTTCCCATTGATTTTGAGACAGTGCGTTACAGACCGAATTTGTAATTACAAGAAACACAAAAATTAGATATCAGCATCTTGTTTGCCAAAATTACACCAGGCAGGCAGGATCTCAAGGGATGCCAGCTCAGAGGCCCTTACCTGCGAGTCACCTGTCCACCTCACAGACCACGTGAATTGTAAATAGCGAGGCCAGTAAGGAGTAACCCACACACTCACCTTATGGTTCTCTTCCCAGAGCATGATCTTATATCCCCAGAACGCTGTCATTTATACCACTGGTGCACGGGTCACGTGACCCAGCAACAGCCGAAATTTATTGATCGCTTCGCGTCACTCACGTCAGAATAGTTTATGTAAATATAGGTAAGCATATCATACATACATTATTAATATTGAATCTATCACACATATACATTTTTCAAACTTGAACCTCTATTTTTTATGATGACGAGGTGTAGTGAATCAGTGAGTGCTGTATTTCTATCAAACAAGGTTCTTCCAACGTTATGGAATAACCTTGTTTCCTCGCCAAACATCGTAAACCTTCCCTTAAAAATATTCTGAAGCAGAAGGTTAGTGGCGCTAGATACATCAGCCACATTTGGAAATGTTTTTTGTAACATTGATCCTGACTCACCGTGTAGCAATATTTTAATGTCAATGTAAAATGTAATTTAGGTAAGTTATTATCTTGGTGTGGTCTGGAACAGTTGTTGTACATATCCGGGAACGGTCTGGGACTGTTCTTGTTGTTGTCTTGGTGTGGGATTGTTGTTGCTGTTGTCTTGGAGTGGTTTAGGACTGTTGTTGTTGTCTTGGTGTGAATCTGTTGTACTTGTCTTGGAGTGGTCTGGGACTGTTGTTGTCTTGTTTGGGACTGTTGTTATTCTTGTCATGGTGTAGTCTGGGACTCTTGCTGTTGTTGTTGTTTTTGTTATTTAGCTGTTTTGCCCCAGGCTTGCATGTGTTGTAAAAAAAATTGGCAGGAATGTATGTTCTTGCGCTATTTGTACATCTTTACAGGCATATCTCACTTAATGAGCATCCTATCTCTGATAATTCGCAATAACGAGCGATTTGAATATAGATTAATTTCGTCCAAAACGAGCAAAACTCTCACGGCACTACTTTTAGTTGTGGAGATGATCAACTTAAGCAGCACTAAACCATGTATAGCCAAACATAACCCTCGTGTTCCTCAAAAGAGAGCTCGTTATTTAACGCATATTGGGCTGAAAAACGTGTTCTATCAATCCTCGTTGGGTAACGATTTCCTGTATTTGTATTCTGCTGGTGTACCCAGAATATCCTTACTGACTCTCAAGATACATTTTCAAAAGGTCCTTTCTAAGTTTCACAGTAGGGAGCGATGTAGCTGCTCTGTGTGATCCCATTTGAGTAATCTGCAGATACATTTTCAACATTGGAATGTTCGGCCAAACCAGTAACATTAAAAAAAAATTCGTTAAAGAAGAAAAGCAGTGAACTCATAGAAAACCCATCCAGCAGCGGAGGGGAACACACAAACCCCATCGAATTGGGAAAAAAAGCCCCACTGCAACTACAATGGAATTAAAATGGTAATGAATTGGAATTATGCCTAAAGTTTGTCATCAGAATGCCTAAGGATATGATGTATTATGTAGTACATTTAGTAAAACATATAACCCATATCTGGTTAATTACATTAATCTGCTATACCAGTCGTTCCCAACCAGTGTGTTTGTTGTGTACACCTCCCAGCCCTATCACCTGTCCCCATTCCCTGACCAGCACATAATCTACTGCGAATCATCCCTAACTATACTTTACAATCCCTGTTCGTACCCCCTCTGGAGATGGTACACCAGACAGCCACTAACAGAATATTAATACAGTAATTTCTCCGAACGTTTAGGCTCCCCAGTCCCAGAGTGTCAGTCCATTTTATACCCAATAACTCGTTTGGTTTGATCGACTACTTTCTACTTCTTAAAAAACCTTAAAATAAACAGACCATTAAACTAGACGTGACAAATGAAAAACTAAAATCGAGGCAGACAAAGGTTGTGAATCAAACCATATGACACAATACAAATAAGGAAGGCATGCACGGGTGAGATACACGATATATAAAATTAGTCAATGCAAATGAGACAAACAGCAGTGACAGAACATGTGAGTCAGGGCATTTTAGATGAGTTATTACGAATTGGATATTAGGAATAGGTGGGATATGTTAAACGGTAACAATTTACGGCGAATAAAATAGTTAATAATCATGAGCATCCCCACGCTGAGAAACATGCAAGGAAAGCAATTTTGCGAGCAAGCTGTTAGGAGTCGCAAAAACATCTTGTGTTAAGCAGACGTGTTGTGTAATAAGTACCGATATAGTTCACTATGGGAACCTAATTTTCCAGTAAAAATATGATAATTGGTTCTTTACCCTTCTATCTGGCAACAAAACTGACACCTTTCTATCTGGCAACAAAACTGACACCTTTTGACTCCTTGTAAAAAGGTGTCAGTTTTGTTGCCAGATAGAAGGGTAAAGAACCAATTATCATACCGATATAGTTGTCTCTTCTCTTCCATCAGCTGTCAACAGGTGGTTGACGACGAGGCAGAAATAAATTGTTCCTTGATTTTCGGTCACTGGGCACGATATTCGCTATGCTGTGAGGTATGGTGAATTTAATATTTGCTTGTTAACATTGATCTGTAATATGTTAAGATTAAATAATAAATAACCGTGATAGTGTTGATGTATTGAGCTACGACTTAAGCAAACCTTATTTGGCTTTGTAACAAGGATTGAGGGCAACAGATTACCAACAGTGGCTTTGCACCGTAGTGTGAAAGGAGTAGAAAGTAGAGGTCGATCGTGAATAAGGTGGATCTACAACACAACAGAGGACCTCAAACAGGAAAACGTAGAACTGTGGAAAGAGATATCCATGGCCAGGAGTCGTAAACCAACGTAACAAGAAGAGCCATTGTTTTCGAATTCGTTAAAAAACCCACTTTATTTTAAGAGCCTCAATGCAAGCGAATACAAGACGGGACTTAATAAACAACGTCACGAAGTAGTCCTTCAACGGCCGCATGCAGCTCCTGCCCACTGCAAAGACAACCGACATTTAATTCAGCCTCATTTTCGACCACCTGTTGACAACTAATGGAAGAGAAGAAAACTATACTTATTGACACGACACGTCTACTTAAACAAACGTATTTGGGTTATTATAAATAATTGCTCACAAGATTGTTTATTTTATTTTTCTCAACGCGGGGATAGCCTTGATTATTTATATGTTAATTAAGTTATCACTGGTTATTACTACGTTTGCCCATCTAATATTCAATTTGTCATAAGCCATCTCAAATGCTCTGACTCATATTTCCTGTCTGTGTTGTCGGTCTCATTAGCATTGACTGCATTTTATGTATGTTGTGTATGTTACGTGTTTTGTTATGCCTTGTGTGCATTGTCTGTCTCATAGGTCCTGATTCACATATGTCTGTCCCAGTCGTCGTGTCCCATTTATACTATCCTTTGCTTTAGACACTATTCTTATAGGATTTTTTTGGTCTCGAAAATTCCCCAGTCCACAAAAAATACATCATAGGAAATGGCGAGGGATGGCATTGTTCTGACTCGAGAACCTCAAAGGTTGACAGAAGTAGCCACCATTGTGATTGGCTGACTGGTCTGCCATCTGTCAAGGGAAATACAAAGTTTGACACAAAATCGAGCGTCTAGGAATTTTACTTGATTTGGTTACCCAGGTCACTTGGTGCATGTGTAAGAGGTGGCGGCGCACGGACAATAAACTAGCTTTCACCTGTGATGACACTTGGCTAAGAGCCGTTTGTCTTCGTTTTGTAGAAAGGCCACCACTGGGTCATGCAGCATTATGGAGCAAGGGGAAAAGGTTGAATGTATCCCAACAATTCTAGATTTGAAGCTTTCGTGACTGCAAGGATTCATACTCTTAGTTCTTTCGGTAAAGTCACGTAGGTAAAAAATGAAATTAAAATTAATAAAAATAAAACAATAAAAATCACGACGTTTCGGAGGCAACACAAGCTTCCGTCTTCAGGTGAAACCGTCACAGCAAAATATCTGTACCTTATATCGTGGTTAAGAGGGGAGGAGCCAGGAAGGGCAGCGGGGGAGGAGGAGTTGTGAAGTGGTCAATCACTGCTTTTGTTATACTGCTGGGTGGGTAAATTAATTAGATACGATTAAGCCGCTCTTTGTTATGCTGTTTGTGCGCAAGTCACTGTGGGATGAATGGACTCGTGGTCAGGGACATGTTGCGCAAGTAACTGTGGATGTACATAATAGAAAAGGAGCGGAAATGCCCATGTTTATACCAGTGTTGGCTGACAATAAAGAGTACTGTTAAACGTTAGGGATGTTAACACTCGGTGAAGTAAAATAGTGCCTGTCAGATAAGATGGTCCAAAAATGTGTAATTAAATCTTTTTTGCATGGTTGATAACATCTTTCCAATGATTACTACGTTTGTACCCATCATCACGGTTGAAATTATGTCTGTGTTTGTATATCTGAATGGCTTCGTGTACAAACCTTTGATGGTAGCCAGAAGGCTTGCAGAGCACCTTAGTCTCGGAGAAAACAATCTCATGAGAGCCCACCGAGTTGTAGCAATGATCAGCAACGGCGGACGACTCAATTTTGCCGTGTTTCAAATCTGACTTGTGCTGGCAGACACGATCAGAGACATGACGTTTCGTTTCCCCAATGTAACAGTCACCACAGCTGCAACTCAGTTTATAGACTCCAGGGTATCGCAAGTCAGGGATGACATCCTTCACAGATGGAATTAGATCACGGATTTTATGTACCGTACTGAATCGGACTTGGATCTTATGTTTGTTTAGAATTTTGGAGGTCTTTTTGGTCACGCCTGCTATGTATGGTAACGTGACAGTTTTGATCGGAGTTTCAAGTAGCTGTTTCTGTATGGTGGGAGAAACAGCTTGGCGGATGGTGCGTTCAGAGTATCCGTTCATCCTGAGGGCCCGATGTACATGTCTCAATTCACTGGCCAGGTGGTGTTGGTCAGAAATGCCATGAGCTCTGTGGTATAGCGTTTTGATGAGAGAATTCTTTTGAGATGGGTGGTGGTGAGAATCCGGTTTCAAGTAGGAATCTGTGTGGGTGGCTTTCCTGTAAACAGAATGTCCCAAGGATCCGTCAGGTTTCCTCTCAAACAGAATATCTAAGAATGGAAGTTTGCCATCTTTCTCCACTTCTATGGTGAATCTGATGGATGGATGTCTGGAATTGATGTGGTCCAAGAAGTGGTTCAATGTATCCCAACAACTCCTAACAAAGTACACCCAAACCCACACTCTCACACTAATGCCCTTGTACCATTCTAGAACTTGCATGCACTGTGAAACAATGTTGCCTCAGCCACTGCAAGGCAAGCGAGGCTGTTCTGGATAGCTAGACTGGGGTATTGCCACAACGATTGGCACTAGAACACATCTCTTCCACTCTGTGATACCACAGACCCGAAGTAGTTGTGATACTTCTTGAACATGGACCTTCTGCACTGTCCTGTATGCTTCTTCGCAGTCAGTGCAGTGCAGATAGCTGTTCACAGCAAGATGCCGCAACGAAACGGCCATACGCCAGCAGTGGCACCTGGCATCTGAAGAACGACGGCTCCGTCAGTGTGCTGACGCAGTCGCGGTCCATTAATGACAGCATAGCGATGCTGCTGCAAGCAGCAGTGACGAAGTGTAGACACGATCTTCTCATAGATGTAGACAGCGCAGTATTCTCTTCCCATCAGGTGACAGCTGAAAATATTATCACAATAATTTCATTCATATTGCGCTTTGCATCGCCTGGGTACAGGGCTGCCGCGCCTGTCAGCAGTGCGGGCCGAAACTGGCTCGATACCAGGTACCCCTAAGGCCGTTCCGCGTCAGCCGCACGAATCAGCTGGTCGGGATCGACCTACAGGGGCCATTCCCGCGATCCCATTGAGGCAACCGGTATATCCTAGTCGCAGTAGAGTATTTCACACGCTACCCCGTGGCAGTGGCCATCCCTGATAAAACGGCCTTGGTGGTGGCCCGGGCATTCGTGGAACATTACGTACTTAAGCACGGGATCCCAGAACGAGTCCTCACTGACCAGGGTAGCGAGTTCGAGGCTGAGTTGTTCCAGGCACTGTGCCGAGAGTTCGTAATCCAGAAGGACCGAACCACAGCGTACCACCCCCAGGCGAACGGTATGGTGGAGCGTATGAATCAGGCCTTATGCGGGGAAACTCAAACGTATGGCGGCCGCAAATCAACGGGATTGGGATGAACACCTCCCCTACGCCCTTTTCGCCTACGCCACCACCGTACACACGTCGACGGGACAAACCCCGTTTCTAATGATGTTTGGCCGTGAGTCTCGTTACCCGCAGATCTGCTATTCGGTGTTCCTTCCCCCCAGCCGAAGGGAAGCCGCCCCGTGGAACACCTGATGGAGACCCTGTGAGAAGCCCGAGGCCGAGCTTACCCGCAAGGGGAAGCCGCGCATCGGCGGCAAGAACAGGGCGCCCGACCCCGCATGGAACCCCCCTTATTCCTGAGCAGCGCTGAGGTGTGGCTACACACCCCTCGCGTCGGGGCCGGGCAGGTGGGGAAACTGACGACCTACTGGCGAGGACCCTGGACCGTGGTGCGGCAGATCTCCCCCTGGACGGTACTAATCTATGGCGGGGAGAGGGGTCGAGAGACGGTGGTCAACGTCCGCCACTTAAAACCATGGAAAGCGGCCCCGGCGAGAGAGAACCCCGTCGCCCGAAGGCCCTCGAAATCCCGGGGTACCCGCACCCCTCGTGTTGGGGGGCCTCGCACACTACATGGGCCCCGCCGGGCCCCCGAGACGCCCCGATCCAGTCAGGAGACGACGCGGACGACGGCTCCTAAACCCTTCTGCTGCTGAGTTTGTGCCCCAGCCCGCAGGTACCGAGGGACAGGGAGAGCCGCTGGAGTGGAGGAGGAGGCCGCCGCAGGAGCTACAGAGGACAGAGCCACCCGCCCCGAGACAAGCCACAAGGTCTGGACGGATCCCCCGGACCCCGCAGCGTTTCCTCGTGGGCGCGGCCCAAGCGAGGTGCTCCAGTCAACCCGGGACGGGGACTGGCACCTCGGGGGGCTATGTGATGCCGCCGCCACGAAGCCGTTCAGCAGGCGCCCCATCTACGACCTCGCCACCACCAAGCGACGGAGCCGACCCCGTGTCCCCCTCACCTCACCTCACATGAACACACCCGCACGCATTTTCCCCCCACCCATAGAGCTGGAAGGGGAGGTCACCTGATCGACCGGTTTTTATCCGAGAAGCCCTTATCGGGATTGACTTTCACGGTTTCCGGCGACCAGGGAATTGGACGACCTCCCCCGACGCTACGTTGCACCGCGGCACTGCGACCAGCCTTAAGATGGTATGATCGCGGCGAGGGGCATTCGGCCACCGCGGTTGAAACGCATCCCCCACACACACGACGAGGCAAGCAGGGGAGGGACGGGACGGCATGATTAGCAGGACTGCAGGGGCTCTTGCGCGTAGTCGCTGATGGTTAGGATAATTACGCTTGAGCGCGCAGGCACCATTGTTAGGGAAGGTAAAGGATTAAGCTGAAAGTATGAATAATCAGGAGAGTGGAGGCACGCGGGGTGCCCGTGCACAAATTCCCACGGCGAGCCTTTGTGATGGACGCCGCCGCATGATCTGCAATAATAAAGGCATGCGTGAGAAAGGGGTTAATTAGAATTTACGCCGCGCACGCAGCACATTGATTAGCATATGCGCCGCGCATGAGCGGAGAGTGTTCGGGGAGTCCGGGAGAGAGGATAAAAGGGATCGTAGCAAGGTAGAGAGATCTCACTTCTCTTCAAGAGGCCCGCGTTCAAGTCGGCTCCCAGCTCTGCCCTCCGGACGTCCGCGTGACGTGTCCCGACAGCATCGAGGAAAAGCCACAGGACGCCGAATACTTCAAACCGTGAGTAGCAAGGTGAAAGGGTATCGTAAGCCGATAAATAGGGAATAGGTCCAGGGGTAATAGGATAGGCCAGCCTCGTCGATACGTACTGACTCAACAACCAGTTCCAGGTAGCAAACAATAAATCATTAATAGCGAAGCGTGGTCTCGTGTGATCTCGTTGAGAGGTGTGAACGCGTGTGGTGCTGTGTACACAGTGGTTCGCCACGTGGGAGCGCTGCGCAGAGCTGCGCGTGTGGGTGTGCGTGTGTTCACTACGTGTATGATACAGGTGCGCGATCATAACGCGAGTATTCAGTGGTGAGTGAGTGCCGCGGGGAGCTGCGTGTGTCAGTGCGCGTACATTCGCTACGTGTCGGATACGGGTGTGCATTGGTAACGTTGGTATTCGACGTGGAGGCGAGTGCCGCACAGGGCTATAGACGGGCACACGCTCGCAGCGTGCGAGAGCTGTACGTACATTGTAAAGAGTGGGAGTATGGCGTTTGATTGATGATGCTGCGCGCACGTATGGTCGCAGCGTGGGAGCGCTGGTGAGGCTGTATGGGTAGGGGCGTCGCTTTCGAGGGCCGGCGAAACCCTAGCGGGGATTAGGGTGGTGGGGTAACGTAAACGGAATAGGGGATGCAGGCGGGGGGGACCCCGGGGGCCAACGGCCCCCACAGTTTCGCTGGCATTCGAACGCGACGCCCCTACTCATACAGCCCCGCGCAGCGCTCCCACGCTGCAAGCGTACGTACGCACAGCATCATCAATCAAACGCAATACTCCCCCTCATACAGCTTCGCGCAGCACTTCCACGTTGCAAACGCGCACCTGTGGAACGCCGATTACGCACGCCGCGAGCTTATGCACACACGGCACCGCGCACTCCAACCGCGATACCTTCTCTTGCGCCGCGTCGCGCAGCGCTCACACGTGGCGAGCAAAGGTACACCCAGCACCCCACGCGTTCACACTTCTCAGCGAGACCACACGAGGTTACTATTAGTTAGTAATGATTTATTATTGGCTACCTGCGATTTAAATTTCGATTTAAAGCTTTCGTGACTGCAAGGATTCATCTTCTTGGTTCTTTCGGTACAGTCACGTAGAAGGGAAGTAATAAAATAATAAAAATAAAACATAATAAAATAATTCTCACGACGTTTTGGCCACAACGCAAGCAGCCGTCCTCAGGTGAAGAACATGTCTGTCGATAAGACAGAGTCTGAATGACAACGTCCTAGGCTTGGATCGTCTATTTAAGCTGGGAGGGACGAGGAAGAGCGCCTTAACAAAATACTTTGCATATGAAGAGGAATTTAGCATATTTATGGGAAATGCAGGAATGCGACTAGTGCTACTTGTGAAATGCGTAGGAGGTGGGCGGGGGGTTTTCAAAGTCATATTATGCCCATGCAGTATGCAGGATTAGCAGCATCAAAGGGAGGGATTAGGGGTGTTAATAGTATGTAGCTGCAGTAACAAAACAACCACGTAAAAAGCTAAAGTATAAACTACATATATTTATATTTATGTAGTTTATACTTATGTATACTTATGTAGTTTATACTACTTTTTACGTGGTTGTTTTGTTACTGCAGCTACATACTATTAACATTCCTTCCCTTTATTAATGCTACCCCTACCCCCTCCCTTTGATGCATAATGCATGGGCATAATATGACTTTGAAAACCCCCCGCCCACCTCCTACGCATTTCACAAGTAGCACTAGTCGCATTCCTGCATTTCCCATAAATATGCTAAATTCCTCTTCATATGCAAATTCTTTTGTCAAGGCGCTCTTCCTCCTCCCTCCCAGCTTAAATAGACGACCCAAGCCTAGGACGTTGTCATTCAGACTCTGTCTTATCGACAGACATGTTCTTCACCTGAGGACGGCTGCTTGCGTTGTGGCCGAAACGTCGTGAGAATTATTTTATTATGTTTTTTTTTATTTTATTACTTCCCTTCTACGTGACTTTACCGAAAGAACCAAGAAGATGAATACCTGCGATTTGCTGTCTAAGTCAGTGTGGATCGACAAGGCCGGCCTAGATTATCCCCAAGGGTCTGTACCCTATCTATGTAATTTGCTGGGCTCTACGCCGTATTCCTTTATCTAGCCTCGATCACCCGATTCTCTCACCTCTTACTCACAGTTTGAGACGTGCGGCGTTCCGCTGGCCTCGTCTCCTCTGCCCACGTCGACACATCACACGGACGTTCGCGTGGCGGACTGGGAGCTGATCTCTGAAGCAAGAGAGAGTTTGACCTCTCTGCCTCCTCCTCTTATACCCTCTCTACATCAAAGCGTACCGACTCACACACCTTCTTGGCCAATCAGGTCGTGACGCTCGTCCAGATTAATTCTTGATTGCCCTAACAATGGGCGTACACACGCCTGAGCCGCCTTTTGTTATGCCAATTATGCGGCGGCGTCCATAACAAAGGCTCGCCGTGGGAAGTTGTGCAACGGGGCCTCCGCGTGCCTCTGCTACGCTAACTAGTCATAACTCCCATAACAAAAGGCTCGTCGTGAGAAGTTGGGCGACGGCGGCCTCCGCATGCCCCTGCCACGCTAATTAGCCATATACCCTGCCTGCCTTGTCGATTCGTGGGTGGTGGGGGTGCGCGTCCTCTCCGCGGTGGCTGGGCGGCCCCGTCGTGACCATGCAACTTTGCACTCGAGCCACGACGCCGCGGTGCGCGTTAGCGTCGGAGGAGACCGTCCAATTCCCTGGCTGCAGGAAACCGTTAAGATTATCCCTATGAGGGCTTTTCGGGTAAAAACCTGTCAGCCAGGAGGTCTCCCCTCGCGCTCTATGTGTGGGGGGAAATGCGTGAGTATGTGTGTTTAGGTGGGGGGTGGTGAGGGGGAAGCAGCGTCGGCCTCGCTGCTCGGGACGGCGGGATCGTAGGTGGAGGCACCCGCCGATCGGCTCCGTGGCGGTGGCATCACAGGTGTCTGTTGGAATGGAATCCGTCGGTGCTACATCTCTTCGATCCTCAGTTCTCGCTTTTCGGTCTTTGGTCTTTATGCTCGGCATCGTGGGTCAGGCAGTGTGTTACTGACTGACTCGGTTATGTAGTTACCCCGATGTGGTCTTGTTACCAGTTGAGGTCTAGTTAACCTGCTGTATGTTTATGTAGTTACCCTGTTGGAGCTTGAGAATAAACGTGTTGCCTCCAAGTTCAAGAGTGTGTCTCCATAGAACCCACTACATCTGGCGTCAGAAGTGTTAAAATAGCTCAGAAAGAGCCCTAGTGTTGTGCGATAGTTGCGAGAAGAATACAAAACGACTCACCAACGTGTCTATGGATGAAGAGGACGACGAGGGGGTGATTCCCCAGACCGCACCGGACGTTTGCAGCCCGGTTACACACTGAATGGCGGCTCTACAGCAGGTGGAAAGCAACATCTCCACGCCACCGCCGCTGGAGAGAGAGCGCCACACGTGCTGCACCACCCCACCGATTTTTTTTTTTCTCCGCGGCAGCAGCACTGTTCACTGTGCTTGGGATGGAGGAGCAAGTTGGAGAAGTCGGTGTGTTGGGGCCACGATGTGACGGCTCCGCCGCTATTGTTTCCCGCACGCGGGAAACCCAAAAACTTGGCCCGCTTGTGTGGCCGCCATTTTGTCGGCCCAGGCAGGACGGGATTCCCGCCAATGGGGCCGAGTCCAGCGGATGGGGAGCTTCATTCATCCCGGGAGTGTCCCCGTCGTCTGCTTAGAGTTGCGGAGTCGGGATCATTAATTTCTGGGGGGACTGTATGGTGCATTGCTAGTGATTGTCGATGATTGTGGGGACTGTGCGGTGCATTGCTTGGGAATGTCTATGATTGTGGGGAATGTATGGTGTGTTGCCGTCGAGTCCCTTGGGAATCCCGTGTTTTGTTGTTAATGGGGATATCCAAATGGCAGGTCCAGTGTTGTTCAAAGTCACTGGTTGTATCCTGTCTGTTGCTGGACCGATTTATTGGGAGATCCAAAGGAAAGGTCCGGTGCTTGTTTCAATGTCACTGGCTGTATCCTGTCTGTTGTTGCACAGATTTTTTTGTGCGAGAATGCCCCTTACGACCTTGGTGGATTGAGGGTGCGTTGGGCTGTCACCTTGCCATAAAATAGTGTTTTGTCCTCTCCGTTTGATTGTGTACAGCTAAACGCTGCAATGCGAGCCCTGGTGAGAGTGCCAGTGGAAAATAACCCCCCGATATGGCTGACGCGTGCGAAAATTAAAAGGGGATGCCGCGTCGGAAAGGCGGGGGGGGGGTAAAAATGGTGCTGGTGTGCAAACATGCTCTGTGCTGGGTGTAATGTACCTTGGTTACGGGATCACCACACACAAGGGTGGCATTGGGAAATGCCCCGATACGGCCGACGTGTGCGAAGATTAAAAGGAGACTCCGCGTCGGAAAGGCGGTGACTATAAAAGGGCGACAAGAAATGTCCCTAGTGCTCCTCAAAGGAGGGCTGCTGATATATGGGACTGTTGTTATTCTCGTCATGGTGTAGTCTGTTGTAGTTTTGGTGTTTTGCCGAGGTTTGCATTTGGTGTTGACAAATTGTCAGGAATTTGTTCTTTTTGCAATTTGTACATTTGTAAGGGCGTATCTCCCTTAACGAGCATTCTTCTCCGATAATTCGCAATAATGAGCAACCCTCTTACGGCACTACTTTTCGTCGCGAAGATGAGAATCTTAGCAGCGTTAAACCACATATAGCCAAAACATAACCCTCGTGCTCCTTAAAACAGACCTCATTCGGTAACTCGTGTTGTCCTTAAACACACGTTCAATAAATCATCGTTGGGTAAGGATTTCCTGTACTTATGTAATAAAGCTCGTTGAGACGACTTCTGGAATCCGTCTTTTATTCAACTTATGTTACATTTACTTCACGCTGCTGATAGCCCTAACCTTGGAGCAGACATCTCGCCTTCCAAAAGGCTTCTTTTATAGCCTCCACAACTGCCAATGTCTGGGCCCAAGCCCTTCCTGCTTTTCGCCGAAAAATTCCCCAAATCACATTTGGCATTGTGACCTTGACTTGATAAAACCAGGCTAGCAAAGGCTAGCATAGCTCCCACACCTCCAGCGCAAAGGGGCATCGCACAAAAAGATGACTCGTGTATTCGTCCGAATTACAGCCCCTTGGTCATTTTGGGGTGCGGGCCATATGGCGGGAATGCATAAACACCCTGCATGGCAACCTGTCCCAGACCGCCAACCAAGATATGTCCATTTGCGTCTTCTTTAAGGCCTCAGACGCCACGTTCTCCCATATTTGATGGTACCTCTGCGCAGGATTACCCTTTGCCAATCTCGACAAAGACACTCCGTGGGTGCCATGACTCCCTTACCAGGGTCGGCGCGTATTCTGCGATGTACTTGTTTATCGTGTCACGTAGCCACCCTTGCGGCCAGGCGAGGGGCTTTCCGCGAGGCAATGGAGCCATCCTGTTGTATCCTAAGCCTTTTTCCATCATTGATATATAATGAATGAAAACACACTAAAGCGCAACAAACTGCAAAACACCAGGTGTTGTAGTAATGAACGGGAGGAGGGCTAGGATCAGAATTGCAACCTTGCTTCAAGGAAAGATAAGGGCAGAGACAGTGGGAGAGTCAGCCAGACATGGTTAAGGCAGGGGGCCCAACCATCTATGACCTCAGCGCATGGGCGAATAATGGGGCAGTGTCGACTCGAAGGCAATGGAAGGAAGCAGAGGCGCCTTTGTCTAGATCACGGCCACAGAAGGCCGGGGGTCATCACTGATTGTGTGTTTAGGGATTTCGAGCTAATTGGAACACGTGCACACAGGGAGGAGAAATACGCCTTGTTCTCCTGCAGCTGAGGGAGCCAAGATAAACCCAGCTCAAGGCTGTGTACACAGGGGAGGGGGCCTTGTCCTGAAATTAATCACACTTAACATAATAATTTCACCCACGCACGCATACAACACATCAAAATTTTGATACCCAACATATACAACATAATGGGGGCGTCGCCCGGGATCTCTCACAGACAGTTTATGCATGAATTCAGGAACGAATCACTGTTGTGTTAATCAAAGTGTTGTGAACTAACGTTGCCTTGTGATTGTAAACGGGCGTAAAACAAAAAAAACGCCCTCTAAGGTTAAATACCAGAGTAGCAGAGTATAACAAAGACAGCTGGGCTGAGATTATTTGCTCGAGTTGAACTGACGCATCCTGTGATACAATTGTTTATATGTGCTCTGAAGGGGAATTCTAGAGTAACTCACGCCGCACATGAGATGTTAGAATTAAGATACACTCTTAAGTCTATTAACCACACTACGTAATAGAGATGGCACAGGATTCACAGCATTCTGAGTTTGACACACCAACGCATAACACTGATACAGAGTGGACCTCTGAGGAGGAGATGGAATCTATGGAAAAACAATATCGGGAATTTGTGTTTAAACGTACTGGACGGACTGCTAGCCAGCAGACGGAGCAGAGAGATATATGGGAGGGGTGCCATACAGAAGATGTTAAAACCCATAGAAGGAAACTACTTAAGGACGTGATGAAATGTGGCAAAGCCAAACGTGACGTAAAAATTGCAGAAATAGTGAGGGTAGACTCGTATCTCCTCGCACAGACAGACAGAGAAAGATTATGGAATGAGGAAAAATTTGAAAGGGAAAGACAAGAGAAACTGTCCTTAATGGAGCAGGTAAAGAGTCTGCACGCCCTCGTGAGAGAGAAAGAATCCGCACTAAATGCACCAGTGAAACACCCAGACGCTGATACACAGAACACATACGGGAGTAACAATTTACCACACTCCGAGCCACGTGGACGTAGCCCAGGGCCAGATCCCACAATGAGTATGGCTACTGTGCAAAGCAATTTTGATAAAGTAACACCCTCGCAAGTCGAGGAGAGAGAAGAGGAAATAATAATACAAACGGGAAAACATGAGGCCGACCACCCCAACGTTAGAGAGAGACAAATAATTAACCCTAAGTCATCAGGATACACTGTAATGATAGGGCGGAAAAGGGCGGAGCTGGTGCAAGACGGGAAACATGACATAAACAGCACACCAGGCAGACGCACGCTACGCAAGTATGACCGACATGATGCAGATGACAGAGACAGCTCACCAGAGAAACGCACCTCGCACAAACACGACCAACACGACACGGGTAACAGGAGCTCACCAGAGAGACGCACATCACACAAGCATGAGCCATGGGATAAGCAGAAATCACCGAGCCAAGTTGACCCACGTTACAGGTGCAAAAGGCACTACAAAAGTTATGTTAAGCAGAGCCACCGTGATGGTGACGGCTCATCTGACACTGACTCCTCTGACGATGACCAACACGACACGGATAACAGACACAGCTCACCAGAAAGACGCACCTCACGTAAACATTATCAACGCGACATGGGTAACAGAGAGAGCTCACCAGAGGGACGCATGACCCGTAAAAATCACCCACGCAAAACCACCCGCACCACAGATGACAGAGACAGGAATCCCGATAACCATGAAGCACGAGACAAACATAAATACAACACCTCACCTAGAAGGCACCACACACGTAGTAGGCAGCATGAAGGTCAAGGACAAAAACACTCACCACATAGACACCGCTCAAGGAGACCACGCACACCAACCCACAAGCACGAATCACAAGACCCACGTAAGGAAAACAAGAGACACAAGCAACGGGACAGATACGAATCCTCGGACAGAGGGAGATCACGACACAGACACGGGAAACATAACAACAGTGATAGTAGAGACAAGGGTAGCTCAAGTGAGCACTCCTCAGGAACCGACACCACTGATGACGAACAACACACTTTTAACAGTAAGACACTAAAACTAATGGACAAAGCACTCGTGAGAATTCCTTATTTCGATCCACATAACAAGAACAGGGACATACACACTCACATAGCTACAGTAGAACAGGAGGCTAAGATCCGGGGTCTGGGTAAATCAGCAGAAAAGGCATGTTTATTATCAAGGAGCCTACATGAACCCGCCAGACCATTGGTAGCCTCCCTGCCAAATAGGGTGAAGAGTGACTTTAAACAATTGAGCCGAGCAGTAGTTAAGAGATTTGGGGAATACTCCACACTATCCGAAGGATTGAACGCGGCAAAGTTGATGACCCAGCGTGTAGACGAAGACCCACGAGATTATCTCCTACGCCTTAAGAAAGCATATTACGCAGGGGACGGGGACAATGCCCAGGGAGATAAGACAGTCTTAAAAGTGATGTTCTTTCAATCATTGAGACCTGAAATAGTGAGAATAGTAGGAATGATGTTGGACCCCGAGACTGCCTCCCTACGCCAGATTGAAAGCAAGGCCCACACGGCCTGGGTGAACGGACGGAAAACCACTAGCATAGCCAAAACCCACATCGTCACCAGAGATAAAGAATGCCTCGATCTGGAGGGAAGCGAATCTCCAAGGAATAATATTAGCGCCACACGGGGTGGACATGAATTCCCCCAGGAGAGGGCGCCTAACCCAATGGAATCAACACCCGTCCACAACACGCTGAATAACGTTCCACGTGGGGGGAGGAACGAGACCAGAGGAATCTGGCACTCACAGCCGCCACCACCATGGAATGCAGAAGAGGGCGGAGGCTGGAATTATGGAGGAGGAAAAGCGAGTGACGGGCCATACCTACCCCGCGGAGGCCGACGCCCACCAAACCAGTCACCATATCGTCCCCCACTGCCGCCTCCACTAACAATAGAGCATAGACCACCGTTAGCTAACAGGAATCGATATGCTCACCACATTAGGATGGAAAAAGAGCTCCTAGGGAGTATGAAGACTCCCATGCAAATAGCGAAGGGAAGAATACCAACTATACCCACACAGGAGGAGGACACACCCAGAGCAAAGGTAGCCCAAGTGAACGTAGGGAAGACAAGAAGCCCCGAAGCAATTACCGAAGTGGTACCAGAGGGAAAAGGGTACCATCTGGGGGAATTGATTCCCGTAGGACCAGTCGGACGAGTCCACGTGGAAGTAATACTGCAAGACACCCTGACCAGCCAGGGCCTTTGTGATACTGGAGCAGAAATATCCATGATATCCAGAGAATTATTTGACGAACTCCAGACTGCCCTCCAGAGGAAGAATGAAACACTACAGATGATGCCAAGTAAACTTACCTACTCAGGATGTGAAGGGACCCACATGCGACCATTGGGCAAAGTTATGACGAAGTTGACGTTCAACAAAATCAACATGAACCATCCCCTATATGTCGTACGGAACCCCGGAAAAGAGCTGATCATTGGGATAGAACTAATGAATCGCCTGAAACCCATTATGAACCTTGAATCCCGACAAATTTGGGCACAGTCAATGCCGGAGCAACAAAGGGACTCAGAAGATGAAGACGTTATGAGAGACTCCACGGGAATCCAAGTGATAACACAAGAGCTCAACGACCTATCAACGACAATCAGGAACGAAGACGAGCTCCCAGCAGGAATTCGAATCACTCAGCTAATGACTAACAGACTGAGAGAAGACCGAAAGGAAGCCGACTTAGAGTCAGTATCACCAAATGACCGTCCCCTCATGGAGTATATACCGCCCCCTGGAGGCCAAACCGACGAACTGCAAACCAATGAAGGAGAACACAAGGGCAAGAGCGTATTACCCTCGGATGAAGCCAAGGCAACTCAACCGATAGTAACGCAAAAGGAACTTTCAACCGAGCCGCCCGAAACCACGAAGGCCTTGGACCCAGACCCAGGACAAGGAGTCTCCATAATAGAAGAACAAATCGAACAACAAATTGAAGCAGCAGACGGCCAGACGCCCTCGAGAACGACACTCAACGAAATGAACTTCGTCAACTGCTCCACAAATACCACTTCCTGTTCTCAGAAGACCCCTATGATTGCGGCAAAACCGACCTACACGTGGTATCTATTCCCACACTGGAAGGAGCGCCAGCGGTATATGTGAAACAATACAAGATTCCACTGGCTGCCTACGAATCAATCCAAGAAACCTTGGAGAACCTACTCAAGAAGAATATAATTCGAGAATGCAACTCAACCTACAACTCACCGATTTGTCCTGTATTGAAACCCACAGGCAAGTGGCGACTCACCATCGACTATAGGCAACTCAACAAAACGGTTCCCCTATCTCGATGGCCAATGGCAGAGATCGACCAGAATCTCAACCAAATAAAAGGCGCAAAAATTCTCACCACCATGGATCTATCAAATGGCTTCTGGACCATGCCCGTGAAAGAAGCGGATCAATACAAGTTGGCATTTACATTCAATGGAATACAGTATACTTGGAACCGATGTCCATTTGGATACTCAAATTCACCTGCGGACTTTAACATATTCCTACACAAAGCAATGGACGACGCAAAAGAGCGAGGTACCATCGTCTATGTCGACGATATACTGGTCAAGGACTCCTCCTGGGAAGAACACCTCGAGAGCCTCCAGCATACCCTCGAGCAGTTAAAGGAAGCAGGCGCAAAGATTTCAATACAAAAAGGACAGTGGGCACGCAAAAGGGTGGACTACCTCGGGCTCCAGGTCGGCACTGAGGGAATGTTACCCCAAACCAAAAGACTTGGAGCCCTCCTCGCACTCAAATCGCCCACCACAGTCACGACCCTTCGGAGCTTCTTAGGGATTTGCAACTACCTTCGACAGTTCGTGGACGACTACGCAGGAATCGTTCGACCCTTAGTCAAACTACTGCAAAAAGACGAACCATGGGAGTGGGGACAGGAACAGGAAGCCGCAGAAAAAGAATTAAAACGACAGATCACAGAGGCATCCTGCCTAGCATACCCAGAGAAAGGGAAAGAATACTACCTGGAGACCGCATACTCAGATCATAGTATCAGCTCGGTACTGTACCAGAGACAGGAAGCAGAGAAACGAGTTATTGCCTATGCCAGCAAAGCCCTCCGGGGAGTGGAGATGAAGTTCTCCGAGTGTGAGAAGGCGATATTTGGAAACATCTGGGCCATACAACATTTTCGGAATTTGTTGAACGGAGAGAAGATCATCCTGGAAACGAATCATGAATCCTTGGCATACCTCAACAGTAAGAAGATTCGAGAGGGCCGCGTAACCAGCAGCCGAATAGCCAGCTGGGCACTGACACTCCAAGGCCTACCAATCACAGTGAAATACGCAAAAAACAAGAAAAGTCCAATGGCCCAAGGTCTTGCCGATTTACATGATTGTACCTTTGACAGCGTAGAAGCAGAGGACGAAAAGATACCTCCGGAGGATAACAGGTACCTGCCCTTCAGGAAGGAGACATGTGCCGACCTACCAGTGGTATACATCGATGGATGCTCCCAGATGAGGGAGAACAAGCTTCACGCTGGGTCAGGAGTCATTTGGGAAACTGGCCCACTCACAGGGATTCAAGAGGGATTTCAGCTGGGACCAAAGTCAAACCAGTATGCAGAGTTGGTCGGGGTACACATCGCTGTCCAAATGGCATCCGATAACCAAATACGGACCATGGTGGTGTGCACTGATTCCAACTACGTACAGCACAGCTTCCTGCACCACCTACCCATATGGAAAAAAAACGAGATGAAGAACCATAGGAATAAACCAATTCACCATCGAGAACTATTCGAGGCCATAGATAAGATGGTTCAGAACAAGGATATGAAGATATTTTGGAAGAAAGTCAAAGGGCACTCCAAGATACCTGGTCAAGAGAAAACTGGGAACGACCAAGCAGATGCCATAGCAAAAGTGGGAAGCCTGGAAGGCACCCCGTGGAAGCTAGAAGACCAAACCGACAGAGACGGACAACAAGAGTCGACGAACCAAGACATCGCCGTGATAAGACTGGTCACAAGAAGTGGGAAGAACCCGGCAGAAGCTGGAACCAGAGCCCAATTGAACAGTGCCCAGCCTTCCGGAGACCTGATCAGGATGCAACAAGAGGACGAAACACTAAAGACACTCGCCGATCATATCCAAGATCCAGCAGGAAAACCGATCACTACTGACAACTTGAATGACAACAAAGAGCTCGAGATCATGCATAGCCAAATCAAAAGGTTCTCAATGCGGAAAGGGCTACTGGTATACACAAACGAAAAAGACGGTCGACCTAGATGGGTAGTCCCCTCTCAATATCGGGAAATAATGTTACAACACGCCCACAATGAACCGTGCAGCGGCCACCGATGCGAGGTGAATACGGGACAGATGCTGCGACAGGTGGCCTACTGGCCAAAAATGGGGGAAGACATACACAAACATGTGTCCAACTGTCTCGTGTGTTGTAAGTACCAGCCAACGACCTCACAGCATAGGGCACCCCTACAGAGGAGGGGAACAGATTATCCTTGGTCCAACCTACAAATCGACTGGATAGGACCTGTCAACCGATCAACCAAAGGGAACAAGTACATGCTAACTGTGACCTGTGCATTCTCTAAATGGACAGAGTGTTTACCAGCACCCAACAACACCGCGGAAACGACCGCTATCCTACTGATCAACCAAATATTCAGTAGATGGGGTCTACCGTCAACGATCGATTCAGACAAAGGAAGCCACTTCACAGCCGAGGTCATCACAGAAGTGTGGAAGATGTTGGGAGTAAAAAGACAATTACATGTCGCATACCATCCACAATCCTCAGGACAGGTGGAAAGAGCCAACAGGACCATCGTGAGCCTCCTAAAGAAATATGTGTCTACCACGGGCCGCGACTGGGATACGAAACTACCTCTAGTCTTGATGGCCATGCGAGCCACACCCAACCGAGCTACAGGCAGGACACCCTTCGAGATCATGACAGGAAGGCTAATGACCCTCCCAGTACACCTGTTATATGTCCCAGCAGAGGACGAGACCCCGACGGCAATGACGCCAACTGAATACCTGACGGGACTCAATAGTCACCTACAGAGCACATTCGCTATGGTCAGGGACCAGTTGCAAGTAGAGGCTCAGGGGAGCAAAGCATACTATGACCAAAAAGCTAGCCACGCAGAATACCAGCTAGGAGACCAGGTGTGGTACCTCAATTACGAGAAAAGAAAACAGAAGTGCAGGAAATTCCTACCTTCCTGGACAGGACCACACGAGGTTGTTGACAAAATGTCCCCAGTAGTATATCAGCTAAAAATCACAAAGACAGGAAGAGAGCAGCAATACAAGTGGGTGCACATCAACCAAATCAAACCGTACCCTGTGCTGGTGGAGCAAGATAAGGAATAAAGGTGGAAAAAGGGGGGGGGGAACTAAACTAATGGGCATATCACACTACAATAATGTGTAACATGTTTTCCAGGAAATGGCAGCCCTCCTGCTCACGCTCCTGCTAACGTACCTTGCCAAGCTAGAAGGGAGCCAAGGCCTGATGATGCCACCCAAGAATAACCGTAGAAACTATCTTTTAACGATATCTCCTATAACACGTAGTCAATAGAATAATTTCTCCCTCCCTTATCGTTTTACCTTCCTTTAGAATATTTTTTTCTCTCTCTTGTCACATATAACCATGTTAAGTTGTGACACGTACGCGCGCGTTGTAAGGAAATAGCAGCAAAACTTGAGGACAATCGATGGTTCATGATGGAAGAAGGGTATACATATTTTTTTTTAAAATAACCCGTGGCCATTTGACCACTGGCCATTTTTAAAAGGGCGGAATGTTGTATCCTAAGCCTTCTTCCATCATTGATATATAATGAATGAAAACACACTAAAGCGCAGCAAACTGCAAAACACCAGGTGTTGTAGTAATGAACGGGAGGAGGGCTAGGATCAGAATTGCAACCTTGCTTCAAGGAAAGATAAGGGCAGAGACAGTGGGAGAGTCAGCCAGACATGGTTAAGGCAGGGGGCCCAACCATCTATGACCTCAGCGCATGGGCGAATAATGGGGCAGTGTCGACTCGAAGGCAATGGAAGGAAGCAGAGGCGCCTTTGTCTAGATCACGGCCACAGAAGGCCGGGGGTCATCACTGATTGTGTGTTTAGGGATTTCGAGCTAATTGGAACACGTGCACACAGGGAGGAGAAATACGCCTTGTTCTCCTGCAGCTGAGGGAGCCAAGATAAACCCAGCTCAAGGCTGTGTACACAGGGGAGGGGGCCTTGTCCTGAAATTAATCACACTCCCAGAGCAGAAGGTTGGATGACCACAGTGAGACGAATAAGAGTGTTGTGCATCTCTCAAGGATGCGGGCTCAGCTGAACAGCGAGGCTGCGGGGGTCACCAGAAGTTCGTGTTCGCCTAGTTAAGTCAAAAAGCTCAATTATTCTGTATTGCTATTAAAGTCACGTTAAAGTCGGAATTTAACAACAGGGTAGGCTAAAGTTATTGATACAACTCGACCCGAAGCATAACGGGATGAATCACCACCAGGTCGAATATAAAATACATAATAAAAGAGCAATGTTAAACCCAGGGTCGGAGAGAAAGGGGGATCCCGGCCGTCTTTGTATCCCCGCAGCGCGGGATAGGAGTGTATACGCTCGGGGAAACACCTCCACTTGAGTCAAGCACCACGATGGGAAATGACAGACCTTAGGTTACATACAGAATCATAACTGTGAAATGGTAAGGGACAAATGTTAAAACTTTTAATAATTTCTTTGTGCGTCAGCGAGGGTCGGAGGGAGTGTGCCCCTCCCTCCAGGTGGTGCAACACGGACAAAGGTGCCTATGAGACGATTTGTAACGTCTGTGTTTTGGTTCATGAAGAAGGCCAAACAAGAGATAATATCGCACCCAGACAGAGAGACGACCTCGAGGCAATTTGTAACACTTGACTGTTTGCTCGTGGATTTTATGGAGGGAATATGACAACGGAATATACCGTGGGTGAGGCACACAAGGACATACGGACGTACGGACACACACATGAACACACCTACCTACGGACAGATCCTGACACAGTAAATCAAAAGAAAACCCCGCCTTGTGGGGTCTAAAGGGATTTTTCGGCATAAAAGAAAGGACCCTGAGCATTGGAAACCAGTTCGACCAACAGGGTCGGCTCAGGAGTTCGACCAACAGGGTCGGCTCAGGAGTTCGACCTTGAGGGTCGACTCAGGAGCGAGCTCGACCGGGAGGGTCGGCTCGACTCATCTTCAGTTCGACCAGCGGGTCGGCTCAGGAGTTCGACCAGCGGGTCGACTCAGGAGCGAGCTGCGACCAGCGGGTCGGCTCGACTCATCTTCAGCTCGACCGGGAGGGTCGACTCAGGAGCGAGCTGCGACCAACGGGTCGGCTCGACTCTTCAGCTTCTGGGACTCAGCCGAGTTCAGCCGGCTCTCGGGGCTCGACTCAAGCGGCTCCCCATCTCCTCTGCAGGCGGGCAAGACCCGCTTGACAGCTCAACTCGGCCTGCGTGGGCCAACCTCTGCCGAGTCGGAGGTCTCTCTGCAGCTGACGGTCGCGGTTTGGCGACGTGGCGACGACGCTGCGAGCGAGCTGTGGGCGCCACCTACCGACCGGGTTCCGAACTACGACAGCGTATCAACAGGCATCCAACCAATTCACCACGGTGACAGAGGAGCGACTGATACGTATGACGCGCACCGCCCCCTCACCACACGACCACCAGGCGTCTGTTTGACATAAAGAACCGACTCCGAACAATGACTATTCAAAACAACTCTTACCACTCAAAAACACTCGAGACCGAGTGATGGCCATCCGTCGTTTATAAGAGTATTCGTAATTTTTATCTTTAATATTTAGTGGGCTGTACTCTTAATCGCATAAATTCCCAACAGATCCATCAATACGAATTGATTCTTGGCACCTCCTTCCGCCAAGCCACGCTCACGTGGGGAGTGGTGGCCCACCAGATCCTTATCAGGTGATCTGGTCCCCAATTAGTAAACTTAGTATAAGATAACGATCTTCGGAAAAGGAGCACCGTCGCAGGCCCTTACTCCGAGCCATTCTGTTGTCAGATAACCTGCCGATGTATCTGTTGAGATTGGTGCCTTTAAGAATAATAACTGTTTTTGATTGTGTTTTTTTTATCGCCGTATAATCTTTCAAGTATCTTTCAGTCATAATCGCCGCGCGTACTCGCATCCTATCAATAAGGAGTACGGTACTGCGTGAACAATATTGAGTAATCATTCATTAACGTTAAGGTTTTTCTTAGCATAGTATTTGCATGTTTTAACGACTCTCTCTCACTAACAACCATCGCGTTATGCGGGATACATGTGTCGTTGTCAAAGTGAAATCAGACAATCATTGATGATACTGTATTGATGCCGTGTTGACGTTCCGGGAATGAGAGTTCGCATACTATATCATAGTTGAGGTTGAATTAGTAATAAATTGATTAATACAGAAGTGGTTGTGTGATTCTTTCCTGAAATCTATGCATAAGATCTGCTTCTGCGTTGAGATCTGAACTTGGTGACCTTAATAAACACACTAATACATACTCAGTAAATGTTAAAGCGATAACGGGGTGAACCGGGGACCTAAAATATAAGCGAGAATGAGATGAACCTAGACAACGATGCCGAGTTAATCTAAGTTAATCTTGCATACTTACACCACACCTGCATAACTGCATACGATTAATTGCCTTATTCCGATCGATAACCCACCCTCGTCACCAAGGCGGGGTCTGGTTATCATAACGACTTGCATTATCATAATTACACCCACTCGCATAATTACTACGATTACCTCTCGAATTGGCATAATTAAATGTGCAAAATTACATAAATTAACATATTTCCGGATAATTACACATTTGGCCAAATTTCAGTTGATTATTATTATTTTCACTGAATATTCATAACCCACATATACAACATAATAATTTCACCCACGCACGCATACAACACATCAAAATTTTGATACCCAACATATACAACAATCCCTAATCTATGAAGGAGTCATGCCAGCCTATACTGTAAAAAATATCAGGCCTTTGCCTGGGACCCATCTGAAAAAAATAAGCAGAGTATTACAGACAAAATTCGTAGTCAGGGTACGAGTGACGTTAGGGGCTCCCCTCCCACCGTTCGCAGGGTGTTTGTACACAGTCTCCCTCTTCACGCGGTCCATCCCACCTCCAAATGAACTCAAAAAACTATTCTCCATACGATGCAACATTTTCGTGCCTGGCAGGAAGATGTGCACCAGGCAGTTGAGCGTAGGAAGCATTTCTACTTTCAACACCAATATTCTCCCTTCCATGGTGAGGTTTCTGGTTGTCTACCTAGCCAGCCTGCCCTTCACTGGCTTTTTGTTTTTCCATCCAGTTCTTTTTTGCAGATTCCTGTCGATAGAAGGTGACCCCTAGGATATTAATCCCTTATTCCTTCACTCTCAGTTGTGTTGGCCGACCTTGGAAAAGCCTAGAGTCTCCAAAAATCATCATCTCGCTCTTACCCAGATTAATCCTGGATCCCGAAGCCAAATAAAAAAGCCTTGCGAGCTTCAGCACCTCCCACACTGAGGATACCTCTCTGCAAAAAAAACACGATGTCATCCATATACATAGCTATTTTTAAATCCTTTATATTAAGTTCGCGTGCTTGCTTGCTTGCGTGCTTGCGTGCTTGCGTGCTTGCTTAGGACCGTGCAAATCTTTCGGTCGTTTTTTAACCCACTTCCCGTGATCCAATCGAGCTGACATTTTCCACACAGACTCGTTGTGCCAGACAATTATTGTTTGTGAAAAAAAATTCCCAAAATTTTACACTTTTTAGGCAAAAACAATTTATTTTACATATATTCAAATAGAACGCATTCATGGCTTTGGCTGAACGTCAGAGTGTAAGAGCCCAGAGCGTAATCCCTCCACAGGCCGTGGCGGAGTAGCGCAGTTGGTAGCGCCCTCGCTTCCCATGCCAAAGGTCGCTGGATCGATCCCCGCGTCCTCCACAGGCGAATATATTTTTAAATCCTTCATATTAAGTTCGCTTGCTTGCTTAGGACCGTGCAAATCTTTCGCTCGTTTTTTAACCCACTTCCCGTGATCCAATCGAGCTGACATTTTCCACACAGACTCGTTGTGTGACAATTAATTTTCGTGAAAAAAAAAATCCAAAATTTTACACTGTTTAGGGAAAACAAATTAAATATTGAATTACCAATTGCTTAATGGTCAGACAATCATCTGACGCATGGGTGGCAGCCATCTCAAGCCAGAGGACGAGTGGACTCTAGCCGCCACGCATATAATGGATTTATAGTGAAAAACTTTGTTTTTACGGGTTTACTTGTTAAATCCTGTATATTAAGTTCGCGTGCTTGCTTGCTTGCTTGCGTGCTTGCTTGCTTGCTTAGGACCGTGCAAATCTTTCGGTCGTTTTTTAACCCACTTCCCGTGATCCAATCGAGCTGACATTTTCCACAAAGACTCGTTGTGCCAGACAATTATTGTTCGTGAAAAAAAATTCCCAAAATTTTACACTTTTTAGGCAAAAAATTTTTATTTTACATATATTCAAATAGAACGCTTTCATCGCTTTTGCTGAACGTCAGAGTGTAAGAGCCCAGAGCGTAACTCCTCCACAGGCCGTGGCGGAGTAGCGCAGTTGGTAGCGCCCACGCTTCCCATGCCAAAGGTCGCGGGATCGATCCCCGCGTCCTCCACAGGCGAATATATTTTTAAATCCTTTATATTAAGTTCGCTGCCACGCATATAAAGGATTTATAGTGAAAAACTTTGTTTTTACGGGTTATACTTATTGCCTGTTCGCTACACCCCGGGATGTGCACCCCTCAGATCCTGGGCAAAGGGCTCCATACACATGACAAAAAAATTTACTCGTAAAAACAAAGTTTTTCACTATAAATCCTTTATATGCGTGGCATCGGTTTTATTTTTTTATTCATTTCTGTTTTTCTTGAGTAAGAGTTTCATTTTCATCACATTGGTATTTTAAATTAAATATAAGGAAAGTCGTATATAAGGATTATAAGGTTTTCAGTTTTTGTATGATTGTTTATATTGTACATTTTGTTGTTTTCTTGAATAATTTTCTGTGTTTAGGAAAAATATATGATTGTTCTTTGGTTCTTTCGGTAAGTCACGTACAAAGATAAAATAATAAATTAAATAATAGCATACGACGTTTCGATTGCAACACAAGCAATCATCATCAGGTATAATGAAATAGCGACACAACATCTAACCAGAAAACCACAGACAGACATATAAGCAGACAGATATCACCAAGATACAGAGAGAGCAACACAGGTACAGAGAGGGGTGATCGTCTCTGTGGGGTGGCCTTAAATAGACTGAGGGGGGCAGAGGCAGAGAGAGGGAGGGGTTAGAGAAAACATTTACATGTAAATGAGTACGAAGAGACGCATAGTAAAGTACGCAGGCTTAGAGGGAGAAAGAACACACTAAATTAAACAACCTAGCAAAGTATCGAAATGTTATGTAAAACGACACAAAGAGTCGGTCAACACACAATTAACGCATAGCCTGGTCGATTACGCATTTCAAAGATTGCTAAGTTAGAATTTAAGTGTGAAAATTCCAAAGAAAGACAAAACATAAAAACAAGAGGAACGGAGACACACAGACAGAGCAAAACACAAGAACGACAAAAAACGAGTGTAGACAGAAAAAATCACACCAAATATACAGGATCCTCCATCGGACGAAGATGATGATGCGGACGAGGACGAGCTGCTGGGAGCAACGGGACCGCTGCCGCCGTCTGCCGCTCTCCCCGACGCCACGCAACGAAGACAGGCCGGCGAGGGGGCGTCTCCAGCTGCGGACGAAGGGTGGCGGCGGGTGGCGAAGCAGATAGAGTCGCTACGTGCGATCCTGCTGAATCTTGCAATGGCGGTCGCGTCATCTGCGGCCCTCGGTCGGCCGCGTGGAACTCACCCAAGGGCCGACGACCAAGATTTCCAGCGGGAAACGCCGTCCGCCTTTGCACCAGCCGCGGAGGGAGAGGCCGCCATCTTGGGCGGGGCTGCTGCCACGCGGCCGCCAGACGCCATCTTTATGGAGCCGCGCGCTGTGCGGGTGGTGGGAGCGGACACGCCCGAGGCCTCGTATATTCACCGCGGCCATCGCCTTCCTCGAATTAAAGAGTTCGTCGCCGGGGGCGACTGGAGCGCGTTCACATGGCGGTTCGAGTCAGCCTTCCGGTCGGTGCGATGGACGGAGGCAGAAGCGCTGGAGGCTCTGCCCACACTGTTGGACGACGTCTCCTTGGCCGTCTTCCGCTCCATCCCGGCAAGTAAGAAGAAAACGCTACGTGACGCCTTCACGGAAATGGCGGAGTTCTACGAGCCACCAATGGCGGCTACTAGGAAATTCATGCAGCAGCGTCGAGGAGCGGAAGAATCGCCCTTGGCGTACCGTGGGGCGCTGTTGGCGCTCGCTATGGCCGCCTACCCAGAATCCTTCGCCGATCTCCTGGATCCTCTCATCCTTTCTAGGATGATTGAGTTATCACAAGAACTGAACTTATCGTTGCGGTGTGCGGCCACGAGCCGCTGACGTCTCGATGGGCAGCGCGCTGTTTGGACGCCAAGTTCAACCTCAAACGCTGGGACCAGATGGTGGCATGGACGGGAGATCCAGAGATAGACGGGCCACCGTTGGGATGGACTCCACGTCGTGTCGTCCACATCCCTAACGACTCCAGCGACGACGAGGTGATTGCCGCCGCTTCTCGCTGGGTCCCAAAACGCCGGCTGCATGAGCAGCGCGACGGGGCCAGACGTCCACGAGCGGGGACCGGGGCGACCGACTGCCGGGCGGCTGCCACATGTTTCAAGTGTGGCCGATGGGGCCATTTCGCTCGTGATTGTCGGTGCTGACTCCAACCTCCTCAGCTGCCGTCGGGCCGCCTTCCATTTCCTCCATCGGACGCGGATCCACGGCACCCTCGGGCAAGTCGGCACACATCGGACACCCGGCAGGTCCTGACACCTCACGCATCCACTCGCACCCATGTTTGTACTCCTGAGGGTAATTGTGGTCCACCTGGGTCGATGCCGCACTCGGTTACACAATGGAAAAAATTGTCTCGAAGGGTGGTGGCAGCCGCGTCGGGGTCCTCGACGGTACGAGGTACTATTGAAGGGGTCGATGTCCGTATTTTGGTTGATACCGGCGCATCTGCAACCATCATTTCTGATGTAATTTTTCATCTCCTGTCCATCCCTACATCGCGGATCCGACCGGCAAATGATGCATGCGTTGCTGCGAATGGGGGTAGCATGGGTATTTTGGGACGAGTAGATGTACGCATTGCTATAGGAAATATCACCGCGTCGGGACCAGTTCTGATCTCGCGTTTGTTGGCCCTTCCATGCTTATTGGGCACCGATTTCCTTCGTCGGATGCCCCGTTAAAATCATCGTCGATAAAGGTTGTTTAGAAATGCCAGGGGGCCGTAGAATGTCTTTCTTGCCGTCCCTGTTGGGCCGGTCGCCCCCAGGAAACACTGTTAACGCGATTGTTGCTGTCACGGTAGAAATACCCTCGGGTACACAAATGCTTATCCCGCTACGTTACCGGAAGCGGTTGGAGGCCGTGGACGGAGCGGCAGGTGTGTTGTTGTCCCCGTCAAACTCCGTGGCTAAATCGTTTTCTCTTGTGGCGGCTCAAACTATTGTTCGGCCTGGGCAGGCCCCGTTCATACAGGTGTTGAATGGGGGCCCGGACCGGGTGGTCATTCTGGCTGGTTTGGTATTGGCTCACACCACTACCGATTTCACCAGCTTTGAGGGCGACCAACCCAGAAAAATGGCCGCTGGCATGGCACAGCCCAATTGTTTGGACGATCGATGGATCACCGAATTGTTCTGCGAAAATACGTCCTTGTCAGCCATGCAGCGGAGTGCCTTGCATTCACTATTGTCGGAATACGCTGACGTTTTCAGTAGAAACGATTTTGATTTGGGCCATACCTCGCTCTTGTCACACCATATCAACACCGGTGCGGCAGGACAGATTTGTATGCACCCTCATCGCATGAGCCCGGCAGAAAGGGAACACGTGCGTGGCGCGGTGGACGACATGTTGGCGGCCGATATCATTTCGCCGTCCAACAGTCCTTGGGGCGCGCCGGTGGAACTGGTTAAAAAAAAGGATGGCAGGACGAGGTTTTGTGTTGACTTCCGCCGATTGAATAAGATATCCGTGGCGGACGCATACCCCCTGCCACAGATGGACGACTCGTTGGACGCCTTGTCAGGGGTAAATTTTTTCTCAACCCTAGACCTGTCATCGGGTTTTTGGCAGCTTCCCCTCGATAACGCGTCCAGACCGAAGACGGCGTTTCTGCACGCCGCAGGGCCTCTGAGTTTAATCGCCTACCCATGGGCTTGAATGCAGCACCGGCGACGTTCCAACGTCTGATGGAACTGGTGCTAACGGGGCTGCAGTGGGAAACGTGCCTCATATATTTGGATGATATCATTGTATTCAGTCGCACCTTCGAAGAACACCTCCAACGGCTGGAGGCTGTCTTTCAGAGGATGCGATCGGCTGATCTCAAATTTAAACCAAAGAAGTGCCATCTGTTGCAACGTTCTGTCTGTTACCTTGGACACATCGTCAGCTCTGACGGTGTGTCCACGGACCCTCAGAAAACGTCTTGTGTCCAGGAGTGGCCCACGCCCACTTCAGTGGGCGATGTACGGCGGTTCATAGGGTTCACATCCTACTATCGCCGATTTGTTAAGAATTTCGCGACACTGGCTAATCCTCTGTATGTTCTGACAGGAAAGAATCAAAGATTTAAATGGGGCCCGGAAGAAGAGCGCGCTTTTCAGTCTCTCCGGGATCACCTGGCCACCGCTCCTACACTCGACTACCCAGATTTTTCCCAGCCATTCATCCTTGACACGGATGCTAGCGACATCGGCATAGGGGCCGTTTTGTCGCAACGGAAAGACGGGGTCGAGCGAGTGGTGGCATACGGCAGCAGGGTTCTGTCTCCTGCCGAGATGCGCTATTGTGTGATGCGACGGGAATTGCTGGCGATCGTCCATTTTGTTCGCCAGTACCGGCCGTACCTGTATGGAAGAAAATTCCTCGTGCGCACTGACCATGCTGCGTTGCAGTATTCATTGAAATTGGAACAACCGTCTGGTCAACTGGCTCGGTGGTTGGAATTGCTGCAGGAGTTTTCCTTCGAGATCACGTACCACAAGGGTACTCGCCATGGCAATGCGGATGCTCTATCTAGGTTGCCCTCGACCCCTCCCTGTGCCTGTCTGATGGGTACGCACCACTGTGCAGCGCTGCCTACCCCGCCCTGTCCAGTCATGGAGGTGATGTCAAAGGATGAAGGCTGGAATATACCCGTTGGGGCTGACGGTACGCTGCATTTTCCGCACTCGGTGTGGCTACGCGAGCAAAAGGCTGATGCCTCTTTGGCTCCACTGCGGGATTTGGTCGGGAAACCGAGATATTATTTGGCGGGATGGAAGTGGCAGTTGTTTCAGGGCCAGGCAGGATTGCTAATGTGTATGGATGGGTTGTCGGACCGTTCACGCCTGGTTGTGCCGTCGTCCCTTTGCCATGATCTCATCCGCGCGCTGCACGCCAACAAACTGATGCATCTTGGCGTGCAGAAGACATTGGCCGCGATGCAGCAAGATTTATTTTGACCAGGCATGACAGCGGATGTCACCAGCTTTATCCAGTCATGCCATGATTGTGCGAGGCGGAAACCGCCACGTCAAAAGTATGTCCAGCCCTTGCGATCAATCGAGGTATCCCGTATTAATGAGCTGGTTGCTCTGGATATCCTCGGCCCGTTCCCTCCATCGGCTAGGTGCAATAAATACCTTTTGGTCGGGGTCGAACATTTTTCTCGTTGGCCTATGGCCTGGCCTCTACCCGACCAAACGGCCTCATCCATCACCGAGCCTTTCTTGAATGGTTACGTGATGGATAAAGGAGCGCCTGAGGGGCTGCTCACGGATCAAGGACGTAACTTCTCCTCTAAATTGCTCAGAGACGTGTGCTTTGCCTTGGGTACAAAGAAAATCCGCACTTCCCCTTACCATCCGCAGACGAATGGGTATGGTGGAACGATTTAACCGCACCCTTTCGGCCATGCTCTGTCACACGGTGAGTGAAAAGCAGACCGATTGGGACTTGCACATACCTGGCGTCCTGGCGGCGTACCGCATGGTCCCGCACGCGTCCACAGGGTATTCGCCATTTTTTCTTATGTATGGCCGGGAGAATGTACCCCCGATTGATGTGCAACTTGGTGCGGCGGGAAAAGAACCGTCCCCTTCCTTGCCTGACCACGTGCGGGACTCGCTTCAACGGGTTACGGAGGCGTGAGAGGCCGCCAGGTGTGCAACGGCCCGTACGCAGGCACGGAACGAGAGGTACGCGCATCGATCATGAGGTGACATGCCTTGGTTGGTGGGCGATGTGGCATGGCTCCATTGCCCTCAGGTGCCGGTGGGTACGTCCCCTAAATTGCACAGGCCTTGGCGGGGGCCTGTGAGGTTGGTGGACATTCGGAATCCCCAGAGTGTTCGCATCCAGTACGGTCAACGTCGTTGGTATGTTCACTCGTCACGGCTCAAACCCTATGTTGATCCACGCACTGGCCCTTCATCCCCTCTTGTTGACCTGCCGGGGTCTGACGTGCCGAATGTGCCACCTGCCTCGGCAATTGATTCCCAGCGGGGCCGTGTTCTACCCCCGCAGACGCACAGGTTCTGAAGAACAACGAGGCCCCGGACGTCCCACCTCCAGCGGGGCCTGTCCTGGCCACAGGGGACACCGAAAATGATTCTTCTTCTCCGCTGCTCCTACCTCCTGCTGAACAGTCAGCGAGGCAACCACGCTCAAGGAGAGGAGAGGGAACGGCGTCGCGTACGCGGTCAAAGTCTCTCCCATTTCGCTAACACCGTTGTCATTGCTGTCTGTCGCCCTGTTGTTACTGCGCTACAGGGGCGCCCTAATGTATGTCGGTTTTTCATGTCTGTGATGTTTTAATTCCATTGCGCGTTGTTGGCGCCCTACTCCCCTTACCTTGTTATGCGTCATGGACGCCCTAAGACGTTTTTCACAGGAATCTGGTCGTCACCCTTTTTCCCAGCTGAGACGGCTGACTTTTTACACCGGGGGGGGGGTGGGGAAGGGGGTGGGGGGGGGTGATGTAATGTGAGGGTATATCCGGGTGGTTGATTGATCACACCTCGTTATGATGATTTGCTCTACCGGTCCAGGCCCATAATCAATGGGCGTGACAGTAGTTGAGTTATATGAAGAGAGCTGTGAACGAAAGAGAAATAAAGAACCTGATTTCAGAAGTTGCTTCCACGACCTTTATTACACCAATATAACCTCTTGCCACGGCATCTCTCCCGCCGACTTCAGCATTTTCTTGCTGTGGTTGTCCACCTGATGAGGATTGCTTGTGCTGCGATCGAGACGTCGTGATTTGTTTTATTTTATTGTATTTCTACCGACGTGACTTTACCGAAAGAACCAAAGAGTATATAACTGATATGCTTCATTTACTTATTTAATGGGCGCCACAGTGGTGCGATGGCAGCTATCTTAAATGGTATGCAGGAGGTTGGGGGTTCGGTCCCGACCCTGATGCTTGGCATATATATATATTTGGAATTTCAATGTTTCTCTCCCATTGTCGCATGGATTTATTTCTCTCGGTCCTCCGATTTTTCCCTCCACATTGAGATTATTTAATGTATATTGCTGCGATAAGTTTCCAAACGATAAGCCAATTTGGTGAGCAATTATTTGTGGACAGGTTGCTTCTGCAGAATAAGATAATAATTCAGTGGGCTTTACCTGTTGATATACAACATAGCTTCGTTTGATTCGTTTATTTTTTTAAGTGATTTGTTACCTTTAATATACTTTTTACTCTTATCGTGTTTGTGTATTGTCTGTTGTTCTGACCCCCATGCCCCTACTGGACCGTGTGTGAAAAAGAGCTTCATAGATCATCGGAAATTGTTAGATTTTTTTTGGTTTCTGCCTTTTGTTTGGTGTAATTTCTTTAGTTGTTTATTCATTTTTATATAAAAATTTGTTTGGTAGTGGTTGTATTTAAATGTGGTCGTAATTTAATTAATGTATAGTGCTATTTCTGGATGTCACTGCACCTCCCTGGGTGTAGTGCCAGCCCCTAGAGGATAGGGGGCGAGATTGCCAGGTACGGTACGGGGTTCAGAGGGGGGCCAAGGACTCTGGTTGAACCCGGAGGTCTGGTGACCGGAGGAACCAACCCGGGGCCCCCATAGAGGGGGCTCGGGGGGGACCATATGTCCAGGGCCAGGTCATTCTCGAGGCTTCGAGAAGGTGGGCATTGAAGGGCGGAGCGAGCCCCGGGGACTGGGGATATAAGCGGGAGCCCTGAGCGGCATCGGGGCCGTTGTCCGACTGAAGATCTCCATGTCGTCGCCTGGAAGAGGAGCTCCAACTACGGGACCCGGACCTGAACTGGGGTCCAGTCCGCGATAGCCACCTCGTGTGATCAGACTAGCTAGCCCGGAGAATATACCTCCTCAGGTTATCTGGTGGAAGGGGCAGTTACCCCTTTATGTTCGGGCTATTGTTAAATAAGCGTGTTGCCTCCAACAGAAGTTTCTGTCTCCAATTATACCCACTACAAATGTACAGCGTTCTGGGATGCAATGAGCATGATTGACGCAATATAAAATAATTATTAATTATATTCCGTATTTTTATTGTGGAATCAACGATAAAAATGCAATTTTCAAACGTGTAGATTGATTATTTTAAAATATATGTTATTATTGTATCTCTCCCACAATTCATGACACCGCCAGCATATAAACACATCCCAGTTCACCATTGATAAACATTTCAGCCTTACACGAAAATCACAATCCTCTGGCAGGGTGAATACATCCACGTTGGCTTCACACACAAAGTGGTATGACTGGTGAAACGAGGCCATGAAGAAGGTTGTCGCTGGTGTAGGCCAATTTGTTTCAAAGACAATGCATACATTTTATTAGAGTATGTTTGTTTCCATGTTTTTTCACAGATACGTGTGGTTAATGCGGACTTGATTCCTTGCAAAAGGTATCTATTTGGTGTTTGAATATCTTAATACCTACCGTTGTATTAACAGAAAGGATAAAACCTATTATTTTTCATACTGGTAGATATTTGATCACCACCTAGACCAGTGTTTATTAAGAACCACTGTCTCGTCTTCAGGATACAGTAAATTTAGCTGTGACGGTCCCACCTGATGACGTAGACTTGTGTTGCCTCCGAAACGTCGTGATTTATTATTTTATTTCTATTATTATTATTTTTATTATTATTTTTACCAACGTGACTTTACCGAAAAAGCCTAAGAGTAAGAAGTTGTCTGCGTAAAGTTCAGTACTATAGATGTACAATACTAATGAACTCAAACAATTTCCTATTTTTGTTTTATCAGGGAGGAACGTTGACCTTTGTACCCAGAGTAATTACTTACACAGGTGGCGACATCATGAACAGCAAACTCTTGCCAATCGCTGGGGTTATGTTCTTAAAATATCTGCTGTCAGCAAATCCGCGATTCGCCAACCTAAAGGCACTGGGAAACCTCGGGGTTGGATTACGGGTCATAATTATACGACACCCTCTATTGTCGTATCATGGGACTAACCCAATAAATAAAATACAAATGATTTGAATGTAAATATTACTTTTTTCGAGTGTTAAATACGTATTGTATGGCAAACGCATAGAATTAATCAAAAAAATGTAGTGTATAGAGTGCTGTACATGTATACGTGTCCAGTATTGTGTACACTACAGGAAGATAAATCGTGGGCGGCTAAACCTCACCACCTTCTCACTGGAGGCTGGGAACACCGCGTGGCCTGGAAGCTGCGATGGGCCTCTTCATATTCTCATGACATGACTATCACTCATTCCCCATTCCTTCAATCCATGCATCATCATTTACTGTCATAAATGTGGCTTTGACCAAATTCGCGCATCACAGATTCGCCCATTGCTTTCTCTCCTCTATGTTATTCACCTCATGTCCACCATTGCATTCATATGTACCATTGTTCTCTGTAAAGCCCCTTGGTTAAGGTGCTATATAAATAACGTTAAGATAAGATAAGATGAAAATACGTAAAAGCTACGTCAATAAAAGAGCGGGTTAAAAATCCCTGCCATCTCTCGATAAGCAGCTTGCAGGATCATATTTTTCTCTGCCTGAATGGAATAATGTATAACTAAAGTGCCCTTACTCTTTCGTTATTTCGGTAAAGTCACGGAGGTAGAAAAATAAGACAACATAAAAATAATATATCACGACGTTTCGATCACAACACAAGCGGTCGTCCTCAGACGCAAAATAAAATCCAACAGTGGAACTGCTGAACTAGCGAGAGAGCTGTTACAACAATGTTATATATGTGGCGATAGGCAAGCAAGCGGGGTCTGAGCTGGAAAGGAATTCCATCGACAGACGCAAGCACGTCGGTTGTGTTAATGGGGGAGATTAGGGAGAGAGAGATTAGGGAAGGAGATTAGCATGAATGAGCTTCTGTCGCTGCTTAAGAGTATCATCTCCGCATATGCGCACAACAGCAGTGTTAATGAGAGATTAGCACCATGAGAGTACAATCCAAATGACATGTGAGCATGAGAGTGCAATCCAAAGCACATGTGAACATGGGAGTGCAATCCAAAGTACATGTGAGAGATGTAAGAGAGAGGCACAGAGAGAGAGACACAGAGAGTCGGAAATAACAGCTGACATCGGCAGGTAGGATGGAAAAATCACAGTGAGTTAAAACTGTACCTGGTTAATAACGTCCTTCCAATGATTGCTCAGTTTGTACCCATCTTCTCGGTTGAAGTTGTGTCTGTGTTTATATATCTGGATGGCTTCATGAACAAAATCTCTGAAGGTAGCTGGTGGGTTTGCAGAGTACCTTCGTCTTGGAAAGATCAATTTCGTGTGAGCCCACAGCGTTAAAACAATGATCAGCAACGGCAGAGGTATTGGTCCTATCATGTTTCAGATCTGCCGTGTGTTCACGAACGCGGTCCGAGACATGCCGTTTCGTTTCCCCAATGTAACTGCTGCCACAACCACAACTCAGTTTGTAGACACCAGGGTATTGCATGTCAGGAATCACATCCTTTACAGATGGGATCAAATCACAACTGACTTAAAACAACTGACGTGCTTGCGTCCATGGATGGAATTGCTTTCCAACTCAGACCCTGCTTGCTTGCCCACCGCCACATATATAACCTTGTTGTAACAGCTTTCTCGCTGGTTCAGCAGTTCCACTGCTGGATTATTTTTTCCGCCTGAGGACAACCGCTTGTGTTGCGATTGAAATGTCGTGATATATTATTTTTATTTTGTTTAAATTTTCTACCTACGTGACTTTACCGAAAGAACCAAAGAGTATGGATTCCTGCAGTCACGATTAAAGTGTCCTTGCTAAGTGTCGTGGGGAAAACCTTCAGAGCGTAAGGTTCTGTCCATTCTAGGTACATGTAGGCCACCTCGAATCGGCAAACAAATTCTCCCCAGTCCCCTCCTTCTCCACGTTGCCCAACCTATATGGTCGATCAGTGCCCTCTGCTCACCGTTGCTCCTATTCCCCTGATTATAAATTAGTGTGCCCTGTTCTGTGGCTGCTGCACGCACTTTGGACCATTGTTCTAGTGCTTCTCTGCATGGTTCCCACACTCTGCTGCTAGCGTTCGTGGTGGCCATTACTGCTGGGTCTGGCATGTTTCACGCCATTTCAATTCCGATGGCAGCCCTCGGTGTTGTTCCCACCAAATTTTATTCTGCTCCCCCTGGAGGCTGTTTTTTTCCGTCCTTACATTTTTCAGCCTATTTCACAGCCTCCGATGGGCTCACCAGCCCGGGGAAGTTGGATCCCGTCAATCGTGGTGTCTGGCTCTTACCCATCAACAGCACTGGCTCCTCTGTCCCTGACGCCGATGTCTCCCACTCTCCATTGTGGTTGGCGACCATCGCTGTTGCTCATGCCGTCCCCACTTCTGGGTTTCCTGCTGGAACTGAAGGAGAAGAAGAAGCCGCTTTGGGCACCAAGCGGGCTACCGCCGGACGAGCCGCCATCTTGTCTTCCGGCAACTGTTGCAGGAGAAGCATTACCGCCTCTGTGAGTTGATCAACTCGGTCTGTAAAGGGCCTCCTTTTCTCGTGGGGTGGAGAGCTCTCAGATTAGTCACTCCTTGCCTTTCACCATCTCCTTATGGTTTGAGGAGCCATCCCGACTCCATCTCCGGATGACGGCTATTTGGGCTGTTGGGAGTGGAGGCGCATTCTTCTCTCTCTTCGCTGGCATCTCGGTCGGGATTATTTCGGTTACCGCATCGAGGCGTCTTCATGATCTCACCGCTACCACCAGTTGTAATAAGTCCACCCAACGAAGGTTGAGATTGACACACTCCTCTTTATTTCCCACGAGCTCACGCTGCGTGCGACCACTCCACTCCAAATCCCACCAGGAAGCTCCCTGAATTGCCCCACATCATCCAGTGATGATACCACTCACCTCATGGGCGTTCCCTCTCTCGCCCAGCCTTCTTTTTCCTTGCGTTACCTTTAACAATAACCTGTGATCCTTTGGGTATTTTACCCCTGGATTGTGTAAGTGTAATATCTCAAAAATGGCGGGAGACGAGTTGACGGGGCAGCACTTATTTATTAACACTTGTTGCAGTAACAGGCACAGCCGAGATAACACCTACGCTACGCGTGCCTAACTCGGCCACGCACTCAATCTCTCCCGTAGGGTACGCGTGCCTAAACTCTGCCTCGCACTCAGGCTCTCCTGCTACGCTCTCCCCACAGGGAAATATCGGACCCGCCTTGCCAGGGCACGGGTCTCGACCACTGGTGTTACACAGCCCGGCCCTTACAAGGACGTCAGGCCGTGCATCCCAAGGCCTCGCCTCTGAGCCTCACAAAGTCCCGGCCCTTACAAGGGCAGCGGGGCTAGGGGTCTCAGGGCCTATCTCTTCCTCCGTCTTCTGTCTTCACTGGTTAACGACTCCCCGAGTGCCCCCGCACATCGCCTTACATAGCCCTCCGCTCCAGGGGGCAGGGCCTATGCGGACCGCGATGTGGACACCCGCCTGCGGACCGTGATGTAGCCACCCACCACGCGCTGTCTCACGATCCTCCCCGCCAGCACGTACCACCACTACATAAGTATTAACACTACACTAGTACAGCACACTGGTGTGTTGGAGAGTAAATCCACAACTTTTACAATCTGAGTACGACTTTCACCAGTAATTACAACCAGCATCATCAGGTGACAGATTGTAAATGTTGTCGATTTACTCTCCAACATACTAGTGTGCTGTACTAGTGTATTGCTGAACTTTACGCGGAAAACTTCTTCCTTTTCTGTCGTCACTTTATTTTATCCAACTCAGCACATTTCGCCACCATTGTCCAGCGCGTTCTCCGCTCGCTTGCCGCGCTTCACCGGCCTCGCTCGCTCCATTCCTCCCTCTCTCTCCGTCTCTCCCGACTCCCCTCTCTCTGCTTCTCCGTCCAACTCCAGCCGTCGCTCTCTCTCGGCTTCTCCATCTCACTCTGACTGTCTCTCTCTCTCGGCTTCTTCGTCTCACTTCGACCGTCTCTCTCGTTCCCGTTCCACTGCTAGCCTATCCATCCTCTCGTCACCTCCTTTTCCCTTGCTCCACCGCTACCCTATTCTACCTCTCGTACCTTCCTCGTCTCCATCTCTACTGCTACCCTATACTTCTTCTTCTACTCCACTGCTACTCTGTACTTCTTCTACTCCACTGCTACCCTATACTTCTTCTTGTATCTTCTGCTCCGACCGTCTCCGTCCAGCTCTCAGCACATCTCCCCGTCTCTCTCTGACCCTCCCATATTTATCCCCGTCCCTATTAATTTCCAATTAATTAACTGGCGTCCTCCCCAACGCCCCGCGCCCCCAGCCCCTGCTGCCACCTGTCCCCATTCCCAGACTTAAAGGCGCCACCTTGTCCCTGACAACAACAACCGGCCAATCACTGCCCTGCATCCATAATTGCCTAACGGGCCGTCTCCGTCTCTCCCGTTGTCCCCCAGCAACACCAGCATGTCCCGATACAACCCCACTGTTCCCAGCCCGCACGTGTTTACAATTACCTCCCTTGGCACGCGTTAAACCACTAGACTAGTAACGAATTGGAATGTTCTGTTTACGTGCCAAACCTTACAAATTGTCTGTGTTGGGTGGTGGTGGATTTAGCGACACATTTATATTTACACAATCTAACAAAAAAAACCCCTGTATTACAGAAAACCACACTCGGTTATAAATCAACAGAACCAACCCAACTAATATCTGTATATATTTAAACCGAGGAGTAAAAATATACTATGAGACCTCCTTTACCAGTGGCAAAATATAGTAATAGGTTTTTACCCTTTCAACTGGTACAAAAACTGACACCTTTATACAAGGCATCATGTTTGCAATAACCACAACACAAGCAGTCAAAATACAAACAAAAAGAAACAACTCTGATAATGATATGCACTGTCCTTGAAGTTTATTGGTCCACACCCGAGACAGCTTTTCTTAGAGCCTAGTCTCCATTGGTGTTGGACCAGATGACGCCAAAAGGCGTACAACTCAAAAACAGCGCACTATCAGTGTATTGAGAGCTCGGGGTAAGCATTTACACTATGAGACCTCCTTTACCAGTGGCAAAATATAGTAATAGGTTTTTACCCTTTCAACTGGTACAAAAACTGACACCTTTATACAAGGCATCATGTTTGAAATAACCACAACACAAGCAGTCAAAATACAAACAAAAAGAAACAACTCTGATAATGATATGCACTGTCCTTGAAGTTGATTGGTCCACACCCGAGACAGCTTTTCTTAGAGCCTAGTCTCCATTGGTGTTAGACCAGTTGACGCCAAAAGGCGTACAACTCAAAAACAGCGCACTATCAGAGTATTGAGAGCTCGGGGTAAGCATTTACACTATGAGACCTCCTTTACCAGTGGCAAAATATAGTAATAGGTTTTTACCCTTTCAACTGGTACAAAAACTGACACCTTTATACAAGGCATCATGTTTGAAATAACCACAACACAAGCAGTCAAAATACAAACAAAAAGAAACAACTCTGATAATGATATGCACTGTCCTTGAAGTTGATTGGTCCACACCCGAGACAGCTTTTCTTAGAGCCTAGTCTCCATTGGTGTTAGACCAGTTGACGCCAAAAGGCGTACAACTCAAAAACAGCGCACTATCAGAGTATTGAGAGCTCGGGGAAAGCATTTACACTATGAGACCTCCTTAACCAGTGGCAAAATATAGTAATAGGTTTTTACCCTTTCAACTGGTACAAAAACTGACACCTTTATACAAGGCATCATGTTTGAAATAACCACAACACAAGCAGTCAAAATACAAACAAAAAGAAACAACTCTGATAATGATATGCACTGTCCTTGAAGTTGATTGGTCCACACCCGAGACAGCTTTTCTTAGAGCCTAGTCTCCATTGGTGTTAGACCAGTTGACGCCAAAAGGCGTACAACTCAAAAACAGCGCACTATCAGAGTATTGAGAGCTCGGGGTAAGCATTTACACTATGAGACCTCCTTTACCAGTGGCAAAATATAGTAATAGGTTTTTACCCTTTCAACTGGTACAAAAACTGACACCTTTATACAAGGCATCATGTTTGAAATAACCACAACACAAGCAGTCAAAATACAAACAAAAAGAAACAACTCTGATAATGATATGCACTGTCCTTGAAGTTGATTGGTCCACACCCGAGACAGCTTTTCTTAGAGCCTAGTCTCCATTGGTGTTAGACCAGTTGACGCCAAAAGGCGTACAACTCAAAAACAGCGCACTATCAGAGTATTGAGAGCTCGGGGTAAGCATTTACACTATGAGACCTCCTTAACCAGTGGCAAAATATAGTAATAGGTTTTTACCCTTTCAACTGGTACAAAAACTGACACCTTTATACAAGGCATCATGTTTGCAAAGCTGTCTCGGGTGTGGACCAATGAAACTAAATGTTTTAACCGAACATTTAAACTAACAATAACATATTTAAGAATTATAGGTAAGAGACATATACACTATTCAAAAATAGAATAGAAACAGTATATTTGATAATTACATTGGCCACGTGTCAATAGCATCTTTGCAAATGTGGCAATGTTGCTTGGTAGTGGAGATGTTCCATGAGACATGGGTATTATGCGATCCTCTTACCTCGCATGGGTAAACTTTTCGAGGAAGGTTTTATTACGACTTCGCACACCATGGCCACACTTATGCCAGTTCGTAAGATAATCAAATACATCCAGGCCACGTGTTTAGTGCAGTGCAGGTCAGGTTTAGAGTCCAACTCAGGTGTAAAGTCCACGGCATCCTTTATCTACCATAAACAACTTGCAGGTGTAACAACTTCTGGAGCAACTTACCTATACATATCAATAGTACACGTATGTATTCTTGGGTCTTTCGGTAAAGTCACGTAGATAGGTTCAAAGAAAATAACAAAAATAACAAAAAACTACTAAGTTTTGATCGCAACACAAGCAATGAGTTGACCTTGGGGATGAGGCCCAGGACTGGTTCAGGTAACTGCTGGTGTTGGTGGTGGCCGTGAGTGGGAATCGAACTCGGGTCTCTGCTGGATTAGGAGTTTAGTGCTAACGGTACAGACAGCATGCCCTATGCTGTGGAAGAATGAGTTTATCTCTCTTTACTCACCTCATATCAGAAACATCAAAATTGAGTCTTCTCTCTGATGTATATGGACAACAAAGCTCTGATTTAGATCTATGGAGATGGGTACGGTATCCGTGTAAATCTTGAGGCTGGTGTTTGTGCACCAAGGCCGGGAGTTCAAATTCCAGGCAGTGTCTCGTGATGTAAATGACGACAATTAAAATAGCTTAAGGTTTTTACTTCCTTCTTCACCGTCGCTATAAAGGGAGGTACTGGTCCAGCGTCTCTCTGAACCACACAGCGAGCAATCCAAGTGAAGTCATGATTCATGGCCAGCGCGACTCCCAGTGAGAGTGTGGACAGTGATTTGTGCTGCTCCATCTGCCGGGGCACGTTCGTCTGCCCGTAAACGCTGAGCTGCACTCGTTCTGCCTCCGGTGCCTGGAGGCCGCCTGGGATACGGCGAGCAGCTGTCCGCAGTGCCGAGTGGCCTTCTCTGCATGACCCCAGCTGAGGAAGAACGTGGCACTCACCAACCTGGCGGAGCAGCTCAGAGTTGGAGACAAAATGGCCATGACCGTCGTGTGTGACATCTGCGGTGACGGCCAGACTCCTGCAATGAAGACCTGCCTGAGATGTGAGATGTCCTACTGTTTTTCCCATTTTAAGCCTCACTTGGATAATTCAAGGTTGAAAGACCACGCCGTTGTGGATCCCACTGGAAGCTTGGACGAGCGACTATGCCCTGAGCACAGTGAGGAGTTGAAATTCTACTGCACAGTAGACAGCAGCTTGGTCTGCTCATCTTGCAACATCGCAGGTGAACACAAAGGACATGATGTCACCACACTGAAGGACGAGCACGAGACACGGAAGGTGAGGCCCTCAAAGTGAGACACCGCAACATGAGCGGACCATTTTTTGTCACTAGGCTGATGAAAAAAACAATTGTGTGTTCATGCTCTCTCGTATGAATCTGTCTATTTGCATATGTAGCTACACTCTTGGTTGGCGTTTCAGGAAACAGATTCAGAATTTATTGTATGTTAGGCTCTCACTAAATATAATTGCCGTATAAAAGATTAATGTGGACAGAGATTGGGGACCGATATCACAGCCACCTGACAATTCTATTAGATTTATCTTCTAGACTAGACAGCTGTGGGCACATGGGCTCTTGGGTCCAAGTCGGTGCAGACACTAAGCCAGTACGGTTCCCACCGGCTGCTGCTGTAACGAGGTATCAGTTTTTCCACTCCCCATTCCCCCCCGTCTCAATCACCATGCAGGAGCAGCATGGAGATGAGGGCCTACACTGTGGAGGGATCGGTGTGGAGGGTAGGGCGGTGTGAGGGGTGGCTCAGGGGACTGGAGTCTCCCTGTGGTGATGTCTCGTCTATGATTACAGATGTACGTAGGGGAGGAAACACGAGCAGTGGAGGAGAAGATAAATGAGGCGGAAAAGTACTTGAAGCGGATGTATACCGCTCACAGGAAGGCGCAGGTACCATGTCTGGGTGTGGCTCCGTGACCTCCACCCAGTGCGGAAGTCGTGGAGGTCATAATTAATTCAATCGAATTTCCTGCAGCGCAATCACTTTGAAGCCTCGTAACTATAGCATTCACTTTCAAACTCAAAGTTAACTATGTTCACCGCATTCGATAACCGCATCAGTAAGCCTGTCATGACGTCAGGTAACTCGGCACTGCGAGTTCTACTCCTGTGGCAAAAAAAAACACATAGAGAGTGCACGGATTCTCGGGGTGGAACTGTAGTGCAGCTGTTCTGCTGCATGGGAGGTCGCGCACCGGCACAAACGCAGAGGCACGAACACCGCATAGCTGCACCGCGCGCCATCCCTAACCACATCCCAGGAGTAAATTTAAGCTACAAATTTTTTTTAAACCTGGTAAGGCCCCACTGAGCTGTGTAGTTATAAAGGTAGGAACAATGTTCCACACTGCCCACCAGGGATTTTTTATCTGTCAGACTGTCGGGCATAAATAAATATATAATACAAACAGCACTTTGATTGGTGGAGACCTACTGCCGGGTACGGAGAGGGGAGGGGCCTAAGGGAAGGGGGGCCAGGGGAGGGGCTTAAGGATATGGGGGGGGGTAGTCAGGGGAGGGGCCTAAGGAAGGGGGGTCAGCGGAGGGGCCTGAGGGAGGGTGGTAAGGGGAGGTGCCTAAGCAAGGGGGAGGGGCCGATAGTTAAGGGGGTTGAGGATGTCGGGGAGGGTGGGGGGAAGGTAAACACGCCCACTCATCCAACTGCCCCCCCCCTGAATGCCGCGCTGAGTGTGTGTGTGAGTCTGACAGTGTGAGAATGTGTGTGTGTGTGTGTGAGTCTGAAAGTGTGAGAGTGAGTGTGTGTGTGTGAGAGTGAGTGTATGTGTGTGTGAGTCTGAGAGTGTGAGAGTGAGTGTGTGTGTGAGTATGAGAGTGAGAGAGTGAGTGTATGTGTGTGTGAGTCTAAGAGTGTGAGAGTGAGTGTGTGTGTGTGAGTCTGAGAGTGTGAGTGTGTGTGTGAGTCTGAGAGTGTGAGAGTGAGTGTATGTGTGTGTGAGTCTGAGAGTGTGTGTGTGAGTGTATGTGAGTGTGAGTCTGAGAGTGTGTGTGTGTGTGAGTCTGAGAGTGTGAGGGTGAGTGTATGTGTGTGTGAGTCTGAGAGTGTGAGAGTGAGTGTATGTGTGTGTGAGTCTGAAGGTGTGAGAGTGAGTGTATGTGTGTGTGAGTCTGAGAGTCTGAGAGTGTGAGAGTGTGTGTGTGAGTCTGAGAGTGTGAGAGTGAGTGTCTGTGTGTGTGTGAGTCTGAGAGTGTGTGTGTGAGTCTGAGAGTGTGAGAGTGTGTGTGCGAGTCTAAGCGTGTGAGAGTGTGTGTGTGTGTGAGTCTGAGAGTGTGAGCGTGAGTGTATGTGTGCGTGAGTCTGAGAGTGTGTGTGTGCAATTCTTAGAGTGTGAGACTGAGTGTGTGTGTTAGTCTGAGACTGTGAGAGTGAGTGTGTGTGTGTGCGAGTCTGAGAGTCTGAGAGTGTGTGTGTGTGAGTCTGAGAGTCTGAGAGTGTGAGAGTGTGTGTGTGTGTGAGTCTGAGAGTGTGAGAGTGAGTGTATGTGTGTGAGTCTGAGAGTGTGAGAGTGAGTGTGTGTGTGAGTCTGAGAGGGTGAGTGTGTGAGTGAGTCTGAGAGTGTGAGAGTGAGTGTATGTGTGTGTGAGTCTGAGAGTGTGTGTGTGAGTCTGAGAGTCTGAGAGTGTGAGAGTGTGTGTGTGTGAGTCTGAGAGTGTGAGAGTGAGTGTATGTGTGTGAGTCTGAGAGTCTGAGAGTGTGAGTGTGAGTGTGTGTGAGTCTGAGAGTGTGAGTGTGTGTGTGTGAGTCTGAGAGTATGAGGGTGAATGTGTGTGTGAGTCTGAGAGTGTGAGAGTGAGTGTATGTGTGTGTGAGTCTAAGAGTGTGAGGGTGAGTGTGTGTGTGTGTGAGTCTAAGGGTGTGAGAGTGAGTGTGTGTGTGTGAGTCTGAGAGTGTGAGAGTGTGTGTGTGTGAGTCTGAGAGTGTGAGAGTGAGTATATGTGTGTGTGAGAGTGAGTGTGTGTGTGTGAGTCTGAGAGTGTGAGAGTGAGTGTATATGTGTGTGAGTCTGAGAGTGTGAGATGTGAGTTTTGTGTGTGAGTTTTGTGTGTGAGTCTGAGAGTGTGAGAGTGAGTGTCTGTGTGTGTGTGAGTCTGAGAGTGTGTGTGTGAGTCTGAGAGTGTGAGAGTGAGTGTATGTGTGTGTGAGTCTGAGAGTGTGAGATTTGAGTGTGTGTGCGAGTCAGAGTGTGAGAGGTGAGTGTGTGTGTGAGTGAGAGTGTGGGCGTGAGTGTGTGTGTGTGTGTCTGAGAGTGTGAGAGTGAGTGTATGTGTGTGAGTCTCAGAGTGTGAGATTGAGTGTGTGTGTGTGTGTGAGTCTGAGAGTGTGAGAGTGAGTGTATGTGTGTGAGTCTGAGAGTGTGAGATTGAGTGTGTGTGTGAGTCTGAGAGGGTGAGTGTGTGTGTGAGTCTGAGAGTGTGTGTGAGTCTGAGAGTGTGAGAGTGAGTGTGTGTGTGTGAGTCTGAGAGTGTGAGAGTGTGTGTGTGTAAGTGAGTCTGAGAGTGTGTGTGTGAGTCTGAGAGTCTGAGAGTGTGGGAGTGTGTGTGTGTGAGTCTGAGAGTGTGAGAGTGAGTGTATGTTTGTGAGTCTGAGAGTCTGAGAGTGTGAATGTATGTGTGTGTGAGTCTGAGAGTGTGTGTGTGAGTCTGAGAGTCTGAGAGTGTGAGAGTGTGTGTATGTGAGTCTGAGAGTGTGAGTGTATGTGTGTGTGAGTCTGAGAGTGTGTGTGTGAGTCTGAGAGTCTGAGAGTGTGAGAGTGTGCGTGTGTGTGAGTCTGAGAGTGTGAGAGTGAGTGTATGTGTGTGAGTCTGAGAGTCTGAGAGTGTGAGTGTGTGTGTGTGAGTCTGAGAGTGTGAGTGTGTGTGTGTGAGTCTGAGAGTATGAGGGTGAATGTGTGTGTGAGTCTGAGAGTGTGAGAGTGAGTGTATGTGTGTGTGAGTCTGAGAGTGTGAGATGTGAGTTTTGTGTGTGAGTTTTGTGTGTGAGTCTGAGAGTGTGAGAGTGAGTGTCTGTGTGTGTGTGAGTCTGAGAGTGTGTGTGTGAGTCTGAGAGTGTGAGAGTGAGTGTATGTGTGTGTGAGTCTGAGAGTGTGAGATTTGAGTGTGTGTGCGAGTCAGAGTGTGAGAGGTGAGTGTGTGTGTGAGTCTGAGTGTGAGTCTGAGAGTGTGAGATGTGAGTTTTGTGTGTGAGTTTTGTGTGTGAGTCTGAGAGTGTGAGAGTGAGTGTCTGTGTGTGTGTGAGTCTGAGAGTGTGAGAGTGAGTGTATGTGTGTGAGTCTGAGAGTGTGAGATTGAGTGTGTGTGTGAGTCTGAGAGGGTGAGTGTGTGTGTGAGTCTGAGAGTGTGTGTGAGTCTGAGAGTGTGAGAGTGAGTGTGTGTGTGTGAGTCTGAGAGTGTGAGAGTGTGTGTGTGTAAGTGAGTCTGAGAGTGTGTGTGTGAGTCTGAGAGTCTGAGAGTGTGGGAGTGTGTGTGTGTGAGTCTGAGAGTGTGAGAGTGAGTGTATGTTTGTGAGTCTGAGAGTCTGAGAGTGTGAATGTATGTGTGTGTGAGTCAGAGTGTGTGTGTGAGTCTGAGAGTCTGAGAGTGTGAGAGTGTGTGTATGTGAGTCTGAGAGTGTGAGTGTATGTGTGTGTGAGTCTGAGAGTGTGTGTGTGAGTCTGAGAGTCTGAGAGTGTGAGAGTGTGTGTGTGTGTGAGTCTGAGAGTGTGAGAGTGAGTGTATGTGTGTGAGTCTGAGAGTCTGAGAGTGTGAGTGTGTGTGTGTGAGTCTGAGAGTGTGAGTGTGTGTGTGTGAGTCTGAGAGTGTGAGTGTGTGTGTGTGAGTCTGAGAGTATGAGGGTGAATGTGTGTGTGAGTCTGAGAGTGTGAGAGTGAGTGTATGTGTGTGTGAGTCTGAGAGTGTGAGATGTGAGTTTTGTGTGTGAGTTTTGTGTGTGAGTCTGAGAGTGTGAGAGTGAGTGTCTGTGTGTGTGTGAGTCTGAGAGTGTGTGTGTGATTCTGAGAGTGTGAGAGTGAGTGTATGTGTGTGTGAGTCTGAGAGTGTGAGATTTGAGTGTGTGTGCGAGTCAGAGTGTGAGAGGTGAGTGTGTGTGTGAGTCTGAGTGTGAGTCTGAGAGTGTGAGATGTGAGTTTTGTGTGTGAGTTTTGTGTGTGAGTCTGAGAGTGTGAGAGTGAGTGTCTGTGTGTGTGTGAGTCTGAGAGTGTGTGTGTGAGTCTGAGAGTGTGAGATTTGAGTGTGTGTGCGAGTCAGAGTGTGAGAGGTGAGTGTGTGTGTGAGTCTGAGAGTGTGTGTGAGTCTGAGAGTGTGAGAGTGAGTGTGTGTGTGTGAGTCTGAGAGTGTGAGAGTGTGTGTGTGTATGTGAGTCTGAGAGTGTGAGAGTGTGAATGTATGTGTGTGTGAGTCTGAGAGTGTGTGTGTGAGTCTGAGAGTCTGAGAGTGTGAGAGTGTGTGTATGTAAGTCTGAGAGTGTGAGAGTGTGAGTGTATGTGTGTGTGAGTCTGAGAGTGTGTGTGTGAGTCTGAGAGTCTGAGAGTGTGAGAGTGTGTGTGTGAGTCTGAGTGTGAGAGTGAGTGTATGTGTGTGAGTCTGAGAGTCTGAGAGTGTGAGTGTGTGTGTGTGAGTCTGAGAGTGTGAGTGTGTGTGTGTGAGTCTGAGAGTATGAGGGTGAATGTGTGTGTGAGTCTGAGAGTGAGTGTATGTGTGTGTGAGTCTAAGAGTGTGAGGGTGAGTGTGTGTGTGTGTGAGTCTGAGAGTGTGAGAGTGAGTGTATATGTGTGTGAGTCTGAGAGTGTGAGATGTGAGTTTTGTGTGTGAGTTTTGTGTGTGAGTCTGAGAGTGTGAGAGTGAGTGTCTGTGTGTGTGTGAGTCTGAGAGTGTGTGTGTGAGTCTGAGAGTGTGAGAGTGAGTGTATGTGTGTGTGAGTCTGAGAGTGTGAGATTTGAGTGTGTGTGCGAGTCAGAGTGTGAGAGGTGAGTATGTGTGTGAGTCTGAGTGTGAGAGTGAGTATGTGTGTGAGTGAGAGTGTGGGCGTGAGTGTGTGTGTGTGTCTGAGAGTGTGAGGGTGAGTGTATGTGTGTGAGTCTCAGAGTGTGAGATTGAGTGTGTGTTTGTGTGAGTCTGAGAGTTTGAGAGTGTGTGTGCGAGTCTAAGCGTGTGAGAGTGTGTGTGTGAGTCTGAGAGTGTGAGCGTGAGTGTATGCGTGCGTGAGTCTGAGAGTGTGTGTGTGCAATTCTTAGAGTGTGAGACTGAGTGTGTGTGTTAGTCTGAGACTGTGAGAGTGAGTGTGTGTGTGTGCGAGTCTGAGAGTCTGAGAGTGTGTGTGTGTGTGAGTCTGAGAGTATGAGAGTGTGAGAGTGTGTGTGTGTGTGAGTCTGAGAGTGTGAGAGTGAGTGTATGTGTGTGAGTCTGAGAGTGTGAGAGTGAGTGTGTGTGTGAGTCTGAGAGGGTGAGTGTGTGTGAGTCTGAGAGTGTGAGAGTGTGTGTGTATGTGAGTCTGAGAGTGTGAGAGTGAGTGTATGTGTGTGTGAGTCTGAGAGTGTGTGTGTGAGTCTGAGAGTCTGAGAGTGTGAGAGTGTGTGTGTGTGAGTCTGAGAGTGTGAGAGTGAGTGTATGTGTGTGAGTCTGAGAATCTGAGAGTGTGAGTGTGAGTGTGTGTGAGTCTGAGAGTGTGAGTGTGTGTGTGTGAGTCTGAGAGTATGAGGGTGAATGTGTGTGTGAGTCTGAGAGTGTGAGAGTGAGTGTATGTGTGTGTGAATCTGAGAGTGTGAGGGTGAGTGTGTGTGTGTGTGAGTCTGAGAGTGTGAGAGTGAGTGAGTGTATGTGTGTGTGAGTCTAAGAGTGTGAGAGTGAGTGTGTGTGTGTTAGTCTGAGAGTGTGAGAGTGTGTGTGTGTGTGAGTCTGAGAGTGTGAGAGTGAGTATATGTGTGTGTGAGAGTGAGTGTGTGTGTGTGTGAGTCTGAGAGTGTGAGAGTGAGTGTCTATGTGTGTGAGTCTGAGAGTGTGAGATGTGAGTTTTGTGAGTGAGTGTCTGTGTGTGTGTGAGTCTGAGAGTGTGAGAGTGAGTGTCTGTGTGTGTGTGAGTCTGAGAGTGTGTGTGTGAGTCTGAGAGTGTGAGAGTGAGTGTATGTGTGTGTGAGTCTGAGAGTGTGAGATTTGAGTGTGTGTGCGAGTCAGAGTGTGAGAGGTGACTGTGTGTGAGTCTGAGTGTGAGTCTGAGAGTGTGTGATGTGAGTTTTGTGTGTGAGTTTTGTGTGTGAGTCTGAGAGTGTGAGAGTGAGTGTCTGTGTGTGTGAGTCTGAGAGTGTGAGATTTGAGTGTGTGTGCGAGTCAGAGTGTGAGAGTGAGTGTGTGTGTGAGTCTGAGAGTGTGAGAGTGAGTGTCTGTGTGTGTGAGTCTGAGAGTGTGAGAGTGAGTGTATGTGTGTGAGTCTGAGAGTCTGAGAGTGTGAATGTATGTGTGTGTGAGTCTGAGAGTGTGTGTGTGAGTCTGAGAGTCTGAGAGTGTGAGAGTGTGTGTGTGTGTGAGTCTGAGAGTGTGAGTGTGTGTGTGTGATTCTGAGAGTATGAGGGTGAATGTGTGTGTGAGTCTGAGAGTGTGAGAGTGAGTGTATGTGTGTGTGAGTCTAAGAGTGTGAGGGTGAGTGTGTGTGTGTGTGTGAGTCTGAGAGTGTGAGAGTGAGTGTATGTGTGTGTGAGTCTAAGAGTGTGAGAGTGAGTGTGTGTGTGTGTGTGTGAGTCTGAGAGTGTTGGAGTGTGTGTGTGTGAGTCTGAGAGTGTGAGAGTGAGTGTATATGTGTGTGAGTCTGAGAGTGTGAGATGTGAGTTTTGTGTTTGAGTTTTGTGTGTGAGTCTGAGAGTCTGAGAGTGAGTGTCTGTGTGTGTGTGAGTCTGAGAGTGTGTGTGTGAGTCTGAGAGTGTGAGAGTGAGTGTATGTGTGTGTGAGTCTGAGAGTGTGAGATTTGAGTGTGTGTGCGAGGCAGAGTGTGTGAGGTGAGTGTGTGTGTGAGTCTGAGTGTGAGTCTGAGAGTGTGAGATGTGAGTTTTGTGTGTGAGTTTTGTGTGTGAGTCTGAGAGTGTGAGAGTGAGTGTCTGTGTGTGTGTGAGTCTGAGAGTGTGTGTGTGAGTCTGAGAGTGTGAGAGTGAGTGCATGTGTGTGTGAGTCTGAGAGTGTGAGAGTTGAGTGTGTGTGCGAGTCAGAGTGTGAGAGGTGAGTGTGTGTGAGTCTGAGTGTGAGTCTGAGAGTGTGTGATGTGAGTTTTGTGTGTGAGTTTTGTGTGTGAGTCTGAGAGTGTGAGAGTGAGTGTCTGTGTGTGTGTGAGTCTGAGAGTGTGTGTGTGAGTCTGAGAGTGTGAGATTTGAGTGTGTGTGCGAGTCAGAGTGTGAGAGGTGAGTGTGTGTGTGAGTCTGAGAGTGTGTGTGAGTCTGAGAGTGTGAGTGTGTGTGTGTGATTCTGAGAGTATGAGGGTGAATGTGTGTGTGAGTCTGAGAGTGTGAGAGTGAGTGTATGTGTGTGTGAGTCTAAGAGTGTGAGGGTGAGTGTGTGTGTGTGTGAGTCTGAGAGTGTGAGAGTGAGTGTATGTGTGTGTGAGTCTAAGAGTGTGAGAGTGAGTGTGTGTGTGTGTGTGTGAGTCTGAGAGTGTGAGAGTGTGTGTGTGTGAGTCTGAGAGTGTGAGAGTGAGTGTATATGTGTGTGAGTCTGAGAGTGTGAGATGTGAGTTTTGTGTTTGAGTTTTGTGTGTGAGTCTGAGAGTCTGAGAGTCTGAGAGTGAGTGTCTGTGTGTGTGTGAGTCTGAGAGTGTGTGTGTTAGTCTGAGAGTGTGAGGGTGAGTGTATGTGTGTGTGAGTCTGAGAGTGTGAGATTTGAGTGTGTGTGCGAGGCAGAGTATGAGAGGTGAGTGTGTGTGTGTGAGTCTGAGTGTGAGTCTGAGAGTGTGAGATGTGAGTTTTGTGTGTGAGTTTTGTGTGTGAGTCTGAGAGTGTGAGAGTGAGTGTCTGTGTGTGTGTGAGTCTGAGAGTGTGTGTGTGAGTCTGAGAGTGTGAGAGTGAGTGTATGTGTGTTTGAGTCTGAGAGTGTGAGATTTGAGTGTGTGTGCGAGTCAGAGTGTGAGAGGTGAGTGTGTGTGAGTCTGAGTGTGAGTCTGAGAGTATGTGATGTGAGTTTTGTGTGTGAGTTTTGTGTGTGAGTCTGAGAGTGTGAGAGTGAGTGTCTGTGTGTGTGTGAGTCTGAGAGTGTGTGTGTGAGTCTGAGAGTGTGAGAGTGAGTGTATGTGTGTGTGAGTCTGAGAGTGTGAGATTTGAGTGTGTGTGCGAGTCAGAGTGTGAGAGGTGAGTGTGTGTGTGAGTCTGAGTGTGAGAGTGAGTATGTGTGTGAGTGAGAGTGTGGGCGTGAGTGTGTGTGTGTGTCTGAGAGTGTGAGAGTGAGTGTATGTGTGTGAGTCTCAGAGTGTGAGATTGAGTGTGTGTGTGAGTCTGAGAGTGTGAGAGTGAGTGTATGTGTGTGAGTCTGAGAGTGTGAAATTGAGTGTGTGTGTGAGTCTGAGAGGGTGAGTTTGTGTGTGAGTCTGAGAGTGTGTGTGAGTCTGAGAGTGTGAGAGTGTGTGTGTGTATGTGAGTCTGAGAGTGTGAGAGTGAGTGTGTGTGTGCGAGTCTGAGAGTGTGAGAGTGTGTGTGTGTATGTGAGTCTGAGAGTGTGAGAGTGAGTGTATGTGTGTGTGAGTCTGAGAGTGTGAGATGTGAGTTTTGTGTGTGAGTTTTGTGTGTGAGTCTGAGAGTGTGAGAGTGAGTGTCTGTGTGTGTGTGAGTCTGAGAGTGTGAGATTGTGTGTGCGAGTCTAAGCGTGTGAGAGTGTGTGTGTGTGTGTGAGTCTGAGAGTGTGAGCGTGAGTATGTGTGCGTGAGTCTGAGAGTGTGTGTGTGCAATTCTTAGAGTGTGAGACTGAGTGTGTGTGTTAGTCTGAGACTGTGAGAGTGAGTGTGTGTGTGTGCGAGTCTGAGAGTCTGAGAGTGTGTGTGTGTGAGTCTGAGAGTCTGAGAGTGTGAGAGTGTGTGTGTGTGTGAGTCTGAGAGTGTGAGAGTGTGTGTGTGTGAGTCTGAGAGTGTGAGAGTGAGTGTATGTGTGTGAGTCTGAGAGTCTGAGAGTGTGAGTGTGTGTGAGTCTGAGAGTGTGAGTGTGTGTGTGTGAGTCTGAGAGTATGAGGGTGAATGTGTGTGTGAGTCTGAGAGTGTGAGAGTGAGTGTATGTGTGTGTGAGTCTAAGAGTGTGAGGGTGAGTGTGTGTGTGTGTGAGTCTAAGGGTGTGAGAGTGAGTGTGTGTGTGTGAGTCTGAGAGTGTGAGAGTGTGTGTGTGTGAGTCTGAGAGTGTGAGAGTGAGTATATGTGTGTGTGAGAGTGAGTGTGTGTGTGTGAGTCTGAGAGTGTGAGAGTGAGTGTATATGTGTGTGAGTCTGAGAGTGTGAGATGTGAGTTTTGTGTGAGAGTTTTGTGTGTGAGTCTGAGAGTGTGAGAGTGAGTGTCTGTGTGTGTGTGAGTCTGAGAGTGTGTGTGTGAGTCTGAGAGTGTGAGAGTGAGTGTATGTGTGTGTGAGTCTGAGAGTGTGAGATTTGAGTGTGTGTGCGAGTCAGAGTGTGAGAGGTGAGTGTGTGTGTGAGTCTGAGTGTGAGTCTGAGAGTGTGAGATGTGAGTTTTGTGTGTGAGTTTTGTGTGTGAGTCTGAGAGTGTGAGAGTGAGTGTCTGTGTGTGTGTGAGTCTGAGAGTGTGTGTGTGAGTCTGAGAGTGTGTGTGTGAGTCTGAGAGTGTGAGAGTGAGTGTATGTGTGTGTGAGTCTGAGAGTGTGAGATTTGAGTGTGTGTGCGAGTCAGAGTGTGAGAGGTGAGTGTGTGTGTGAGTGAGAGTGTGGGCGTGAGTGTGTGTGTGTGTGTCTGAGAGTGTGAGAGTGAGTGTATGTGTGTGAGTCTCAGAGTGTGAGATTGAGTGTGTGTGTGTGTGTGTGAGTCTGAGAGTGTGAGAGTGAGTGTATGTGTGTGAGTCTGAGAGTGTGAGATTGAGTGTGTGTGTGAGTCTGAGAGGGTGAGTGTGTGTGTGAGTTTGAGAGTGTGTGTGAGTCTGAGAGTGTGAGAGTGAGTGTGTGTGTGTGAGTCTGAGAGTGTGAGAGTGTGTGTGTGTAAGTGAGTCTGAGAGTGTGTGTGTGAGTCTGAGAGTCTGAGAGTGTGGGAGTGTGTGTGTGTGAGTCTGAGAGTGTGAGAGTGAGTGTATGTTTGTGAGTCTGAGAGTCTGAGTGTGAATGTATGTGTGTGTGAGTCTGAGAGTGTGTGTGTATGTGTGTGTGAGTCTGAGAGTGTGTGTGTGAGTCTGAGAGTCTGAGAGTGTGAGAGTGTGTGTGTGTGAGTCTGAGAGTGTGAGTGTATGTGTGTGTGAGTCTGAGAGTGTGTGTGTGAGTCTGAGAGTGTGAGAGTGTGTGTGTGTGTGAGTCTGAGAGTGTGAGAGTGAGTGTATGTGTGTGAGTCTGAGAGTCTGAGAGTGTGAGTGTGTGTGTGTGAGTCTGAGAGTGTGAGTGTGTGTGTGTGAGTCTGAGAGTATGAGGGTGAATGTGTGTGTGAGTCTGAGAGTGTGAGAGTGAGTGTATGTGTGTGAGTCTGAGAGTGTGAGATGTGAGTTTTGTGTGTGAGTTTTGTGTGTGAGTCTGAGAGTCTGAGAGTGAGTGTCTGTGTGTGTGTGAGTCTGAGAGTGTGTGTGTGAGTCTGAGAGTGTGAGAGTGAGTGTATGTGTGTGTGAGTCTGAGAGTGTGAGATTTGAGTGTGTGTGCGAGTCAGAGTGTGAGAGGTGAGTGTGTGTGTGAGTCTGAGTGTGAGTCTGAGAGTGTGAGATGTGAGTTTTGTGTGTGAGTTTTGTGTGTGAGTCTGAGAGTGTGAGAGTGAGTGTCTGTGTGTGTGTGAGTCTGAGAGTGTGAGAGTGAGTGTATGTGTGTGAGTCTGAGAGTGTGTGTGAGTCTGAGAGTGTGAGAGTGAGTGTGTGTGTGTGAGTCTGAGAGTGTGAGAGTGTGTGTGTGTAAGTGAGTCTGAGAGTGTGTGTGTGAGTCTGAGAGTCTGAGAGTGTGGGAGTGTGTGTGTGTGAGTCTGAGAGTGTGAGAGTGAGTGTATGTTTGTGAGTCTGAGAGTCTGAGAGTGTGAATGTATGTGTGTGTGAGTCTGAGAGTGTGTGTGTGAGTCTGAGAGTGTGAGAGTGTGTGTATGTGAGTCTGAGAGTGTGAGTGTATGTGTGTGTGAGTCTGAGAGTGTGTGTGTGAGTCTGAGAGTCTGAGAGTGTGAGAGTGTGTGTGTGTGTGAGTCTGAGAGTGTGAGATTGAGTGTGTGTTTTTGTGAGTCTGAGAGTTTGAGAGTGTGTGTGCGAGTCTGAGCGTGTGAGAGTGTGTGTGTGTGTGAGTCTGAGAGTGTGAGAGTGAGTGTATGTGTGCATGAGTCTGAGAGTGTGTGTGTGCGAGTCTGAGAGTGTGAGACTGAGTGTGTGTGTGAGTCTGAAACTGTGAGCGTGAGTGTGTGTGTGTGTGCGAGTCTGAGAGTCTGAGAGTGTGTGTGTGTGTGAGTCTGAGAGTCTGAGAGTGTGTGTGTGAGTCTGAGAGTGTGAGAGTGAGTGTATGTGTGTGTGAGTCTGAGAGTGTGAGATTTGAGTGTGTGTGCGAGTCAGAGTGTGAGAGGTGAGTGTGTGTGTGAGTGAGAGTGTGGGCGTGAGTGTGTGTGTGTGTGTCTGAGAGTGTGAGAGTGAGTGTATGTGTGTGAGTCTCAGAGTGTGAGATTGAGTGTGTGTGTGTGTGTGTGAGTCTGAGAGTGTGAGAGTGAGTGTATGTGTGTGAGTCTGAGAGTGTGAGATTGAGTGTGTGTGTGAGTCTGAGAGGGTGAGTGTGTGTGTGAGTTTGAGAGTGTGTGTGAGTCTGAGAGTGTGAGAGTGAGTGTGTGTGTGTGAGTCTGAGAGTGTGAGAGTGTGTGTGTGTAAGTGAGTCTGAGAGTGTGTGTGTGAGTCTGAGAGTCTGAGAGTGTGGGAGTGTGTGTGTGTGAGTCTGAGAGTGTGAGAGTGAGTGTATGTTTGTGAGTCTGAGAGTCTGAGTGTGAATGTATGTGTGTGTGAGTCTGAGAGTGTGTGTGTATGTGTGTGTGAGTCTGAGAGTGTGTGTGTGAGTCTGAGAGTCTGAGAGTGTGAGAGTGTGTGTGTGTGAGTCTGAGAGTGTGAGTGTATGTGTGTGTGAGTCTGAGAGTGTGTGTGTGAGTCTGAGAGTGTGAGAGTGTGTGTGTGTGTGAGTCTGAGAGTGTGAGAGTGAGTGTATGTGTGTGAGTCTGAGAGTCTGAGAGTGTGAGTGTGTGTGTGTGAGTCTGAGAGTGTGAGTGTGTGTGTGTGAGTCTGAGAGTATGAGGGTGAATGTGTGTGTGAGTCTGAGAGTGTGAGAGTGAGTGTATGTGTGTGAGTCTGAGAGTGTGAGATGTGAGTTTTGTGTGTGAGTTTTGTGTGTGAGTCTGAGAGTCTGAGAGTGAGTGTCTGTGTGTGTGTGAGTCTGAGAGTGTGTGTGTGAGTCTGAGAGTGTGAGAGTGAGTGTATGTGTGTGTGAGTCTGAGAGTGTGAGATTTGAGTGTGTGTGCGAGTCAGAGTGTGAGAGGTGAGTGTGTGTGTGAGTCTGAGTGTGAGTGGTGAGTGTGTGTGTGAGTCTGAGTGTGAGTCTGAGAGTGTGAGATGTGAGTTTTGTGTGTGAGTTTTGTGTGTGAGTCTGAGAGTGTGAGAGTGAGTGTCTGTGTGTGTGTGAGTCTGAGAGTGTGAGAGTGAGTGTATGTGTGTGAGTCTGAGAGTGTGTGTGAGTCTGAGAGTGTGAGAGTGAGTGTGTGTGTGTGAGTCTGAGAGTGTGAGAGTGTGTGTGTGTAAGTGAGTCTGAGAGTGTGTGTGTGAGTCTGAGAGTCTGAGAGTGTGGGAGTGTGTGTGTGTGAGTCTGAGAGTGTGAGAGTGAGTGTATGTTTGTGAGTCTGAGAGTCTGAGAGTGTGAATGTATGTGTGTGTGAGTCTGAGAGTGTGTGTGTGAGTCTGAGAGTGTGAGAGTGTGTGTATGTGAGTCTGAGAGTGTGAGTGTATGTGTGTGTGAGTCTGAGAGTGTGTGTGTGAGTCTGAGAGTCTGAGAGTGTGAGAGTGTGTGTGTGTGTGAGTCTGAGAGTGTGAGATTGAGTGTGTGTTTTTGTGAGTCTGAGAGTTTGAGAGTGTGTGTGCGAGTCTGAGCGTGTGAGAGTGTGTGTGTGTGTGAGTCTGAGAGTGTGAGAGTGAGTGTATGTGTGCATGAGTCTGAGAGTGTGTGTGTGCGAGTCTGAGAGTGTGAGACTGAGTGTGTGTGTGAGTCTGAAACTGTGAGCGTGAGTGTGTGTGTGTGTGCGAGTCTGAGAGTCTGAGAGTGTGTGTGTGTGTGAGTCTGAGAGTGTGAGAGTGTGTGTGTGTGAGTCTGAGAGTGTTCGAGTGAGTGTATGTGTGTGAGTCTGAGAGTGTGAGAGTGTGTGTGTGAGTCTGAGAGAGTGAGGGTAAGTGTGTGAGTCTGAGAGTGTGAGAGTGAGTGTAAGTGTGTGAGTCTCAGAGTGTGAGATTGAGTGTGTGTTTTTGTGAGTCTGAGAGTTTGAGAGTGTGTGTGCGAGTCTGAGCGTGTGAGAGTGTGTGTGTGTGTGTGTGAGTCTGAGAGTGTGAGAGTGAGTGTATGTGTGCCTGAGTCTGAGAGTGTGTGTGTGCGAGTCTGAGAGTGTGAGACTGAGTGTGTGTGTGAGTCTGAAACTGTGAGAGTGAGTGTGTGTGTGCGAGTCAGAGTCTGAGAGTGTGTGTGTGTGTGAGTCTGAGAGTGTGAGAGTGTGTGTGTGTGAGTCTGAGAGTGTGAGAGTGAGTGTATGTGTGTGAGTCTGAGAGTGTGAGAGTGAGTGTGTGTGTGAGTCTGAGAGTGTGTGTGAGTCTGAGAGTGTGAGAGTGAGTGTGTGTGTGTGAGTCTGAGAGTGTGAGAGTGTGTGTGTGTGTATGTGAGTCTAAGAGTGTGAGAGTGAGTGTATGTGTGTGTGAGTCTGAGAGTGTGTGTGTGAATCTGAGAGTCTGAGAGTGTGAGAGTGTGTGTGTGTGAGTCTGAGAGTGTGAGATTGAGTGTGTGTTTTTGTGAGTCTGAGAGTTTGAGAGTGTGTGTGCGAGTCTGAGCGTGTGAGAGTGTGTGTGTGTGTGTGCGAGTCTGAGAGTGTGAGACTGAGTGTGTGTGTGAGTCTGAAACTGTGAGAGTGAGTGTGTGTGTGTGTGCGAGTCTGAGAGTCTGAAAGTGTGTGTGTGTGTGAGTCTGAGAGTCTGAGAGTATGAGCGTGAGTGTGTGTGAGTCTGAGAGTGTGAGAGTGAGTGTATGTGTGTGAGTCTGAGAGTGTGAGAGTGTGTGTGTGAGTCTGAGAGAGTGAGGGTAAGTGTGTGAGTCTGAGAGTGTGAGCGTGAGTGTATGTGTGTGTGAGTCTAAGAGTGTGAGATTGTGTGTGTGTTTTTGTGAGTCTGAGAATTTGAGAGTGTGTGTGCGAGTCTGAGCGTGTGAGAGTGTGTGTGTGAGTCTGTGAGAGTGAGTGTATGTGTGCCTGAGTCTGAGAGTGTGTGTGTGCGAGTTTGAGAGTGTGAGACTGAGTGTGTGTGTGAGTCTGAAACTGTGAGAGTGAGTGTGTGTGTGTGTGTGCGAGTCTGAGAGTGTGTGTGTGTGAGTCTGAGAGTGTGAGAGTGAGTGTTTGTGTGTGTGAGTCTGAGAGTGTGAGGGTGAGTGTGTGTGTGAGTCTGAGAGTGTGAGCGTGAGTGTATGTGTGTGTGAGTCTAAGAGTGTGAGAGTGAGTCTGTGTGTGTGAGTCTGAGAGTGTGAGAATGAGTGTATGTGTGTGAGTCTCAGAGTTTGAGATTGAGTGTGTGTTTTTGTGAGTCTGAGAGTTTGAGAGTGTGTGTGCGAGTCTGAGCGTGTGAGAGTGTGTGTGTGTGTGTGAGTCTGAGAGTGTGAGAGTGAGTGTATGTGTGCCTGAGTCTGAGAGTGTGTGTGTGAGTCTGAGAGTGTGAGACTGAGTGTGTGTGTGAGTCTGAAACTGTGAGAGTGAGTGTGTGTGTGTGCGAGTCTGAGAGTGTGTGTGTGTGTGTGTGTGAGTCTGAGAGTCTGAGAGTGTGAGAGTGTGTGTGTGTGAGTCTGATAGTGTGAGAGTGAGTGTATGTGTGTAAGTCTGAGAGTGTGAGAGTGAGTGTGTGTGTGAGTGTGAGAGTGTGTGTGAGTCTGAGAGTGTGAGAGTGAGTGTGTGTGTGTGAGTCTGAGAGTGTGAGAGTGAGTGTGTGTGTGCGAGTCTGAGAGTGTGAGACTGAGTGTGTGTGTGAGTCTGAAACTGTGAGAGTGAGTGTGTGTGTGTGTGTGTGCGAGTCTGAGAGTCTGAGAGTGTGTGTGTGTGAGTCTGAGAGTCTGAGAGTGTGAGAGTGTGTGTGTGTGAGTCTGAGAGTGTGAGAGTGAGTGTATGTGTGTGAGTCTGAGAGTGTGAGAGTGTGTGTGTGTGAGTCTGAGAAAGTGAGGGAAAGTGTGTGAGTCTGAGAGTGTGAGAGTGAGTGTAAGTGTGTGAGTCTCAGAGTGTGAGATTGAGTGTGTGTTTTTGTGAGTCTGAGAGTTTGAGAGTGTGTGTGCGAGTCTGAGTGTGTGAGAGTGTGTGTGTGTGTGTGAGTCTGAGAGTGTGAGAGTGAGTGTATGTGTGCCTGAGTCTGAGAGTGTGTGTGTGCGAGTCTGAGAGTGTGAGACTGAGTGTGTGTGTGAGTCTGAAACTGTGAGAGTGAGTGTGTGTGTGCGAGTCTGAGAGTCTGAGAGTGTGTGTGTGTGTGAGTCTGAGAGTCTGAGAGTGTGAGCGTGTGTGTGTGTGAGTCTGAGAGTGTGAGAGTGAGTGTATGTGTGTGAGTCTGAGAGTGTGAGAGTGAGTGTGTGTGTGAGTCTGAGAGTGTGAGAGTGTGTGTGTGTGTATGTGAGTCTAAGAGTGTGAGAGTGAGTGTATGTGTGTGTGAGTCTGAGAGTGTGTGTGTGAATCTGAGAGTCTGAGAGTGTGAGTGTGTGTGTGTGAGTCTGAGAGTGTGAGATTGAGTGTGTGTTTTTGTGAGTCTGAGAGTTTGAGAGTGTGTGTGCGAGTCTGAGCGTGTGAGAGTGTGTGTGTGTGTGAGTCTGAGAGTGTGAGAGTGAGTGTATGTGTGCATGAGTCTGAGAGTGTGTGTGTGCGAGTCTGAGACTGAGTGTGTGTGTGAGTCTGAAACTGTGAGAGTGAGTGTGTGTGTGTGTGTGTGCGAGTCTGAGAGTCTGAGAGTGTGTGTGTGTGTGAGTCTGAGAGTCTGAGAGTGTGACAGTGTGTGTGTGTGAGTCTGAGAGTGTGAGAGTGAGTGTATGTGTGTGAGTCTGAGAGTGTGAGAGTGTGTGTGTGAGTCTGAGAGAGTGAGGGAAAGTGTGTGAGTCTGAGAGTGTGAGAGTGAGTGTAAGTGTGTGAGTCTCAGAGTGTGAGATTGAGTGTGTGTTTTTGTGAGTCTGAGAGTTTGAGAGTGTGTGTGCGAGTCTGAGCGTGTGAGAGTGTGTGTGTGTGTGTGAGTCTGAGAGTGTGAGAGTGAGTGTATGTGTGCCTGAGTCTGAGAGTGTGTGTGTGCGAGTCTGAGAGTGTGAGACTGAGTGTGTGTGTGAGTCTGAAACTGTGAGAGTGAGTGTGTGTGTGTGTGTGTGTGTGTGCGAGTCTGAGAGTCTGAGAGTGTGTGTGTGTGTGAGTCTGAGAGTGTGAGAGTGAGTGTTTGTGTGTGTGAGTCTGAGAGTGTGAGGGTGAGTGTGTGTGTGTGAGTCTGAGAGTGTGAGAGTGAGTGTGTGAGTGAGTCTGAGAGTGTGAGAGTGAGTGTATGTGTGTGTAAGTCTAAGAGTGTGAGGGTGAGTGTGTGTGTGTGTGTGAGTCTGAGAGTGTGAGAGTGAGTGTGTGTGTGAGTCTGAGAGTGTGAGCGTGAGTGTATGCGTGTGTGAGTCTGAGAGTGTGAGAGTGAGTGTGTGTGAGTCTGAGAGACTGAGAGTGTGTGTGTGTGTGAGTCTGAGAGTGTGAGAGTGAGTGTTTGTGTGTGTGAGTCTGAGAGTGTGAGGGTGAGTGTGTGTGTGTGAGTCTGAGAGTTTGAGAGTGTGTGTGCGAGTCTGAGCGTGTGAGAGTGTGTGTGTGAGTCTGAGAGTGTGAGAGTGAGTGTATGTGTGCCTGAGTCTGAGAGTGTGTGTGTGTGAGTCTGAGAGTGCGAGACTGAGTGTGTGTGTGAGTCTGAAACTGTGAGAGTGAGTGTGTGTGTGTTCGAGTCTGAGAGTCTGAGAGTGTGTGTGTGTGTGAGTCTGAGAGTCTGAGAGTGTGAGAGTGTGTGTGTGTGTGTAAGTCTCAGAGTGTGAGCGTTAGTGTGTGTGTGAGTCTGAGAGTGTGTGTGAGTCTGAGAGTGTGAGAGTGAGTGTGTGTGTGTGAGTCTGAGAGTGTGAGAGTGTGTGTGTGTGTATGTGAGTCTAAGAGTGTGAGAGTGAGTGTATGTGTGTGTGAGTCTGAGAGTGTGTGTGTGTGAATCTGAGAGTCTGAGAGTGTGAGAGTGTGTGTGTGTGAGTCTGAGAGTGTGAGATTGAGTGTGTGTTTTTGTGAGTCTGAGAGTTTGAGAGTGTGTGTGCGAGTCTGAGCGTGTGAGAGTGTGTGTGTGTGAGTCTGAGAGTGTGAGAGTGAGTGTATGTGTGCCTGAGTCTGAGAGTGTGTGTGTGCGAGTCTGAGAGTGTGAGACTGAGTGTGTGTGTGAGTCTGAAACTGAGTGAGTGTGTGTGTGCGAGTCTGAGAGTCTGAGAGTGTGTGTGTGTGTGTGTGAGTCTGAGAGTCTGAGAGTGTGAGAGTGTGTGTGTGTGAGTCTGAGAGTGTGAGAGTGAGTGTATGTGTGTGAGTCTGAGAGTGTGAGAGTGAGTCTGTGTGTGTGAGTCTGAGAGTGTGAGACTGTGTGTGTGTGAGTCTGAGAGAGTGAGGGTAAGTGTGTGAGTCTGAGAGTGTGAGAGTGAGTGTATGTGTGTGAGTCTGAGTGTGAGAGTGAGTGTGTGTGTGTGTGAGTCTGAGAGTGTGAGGGTGAGTGTGTGTGTGTGAGTCTGAGAGTGTGAGCGTGAGTGTATGTGTGTGTGAGTCTAAGAGTGTGAGAGTGAGTCTGTGTGTGTGAGTCTGAGAGTGTGAGAATGAGTGTATGTGTGTGAGTCTCAGAGTGTGAGATTGAGTGTGTGTTTTTGTGAGTCTGAGAGTTTGAGAGTGTGTGTGCGAGTCTGAGCGTGTGAGAGTGTGTGTATGTGTGTGCGAGTCTGAGAGTGTGAGACTGAGTGTGTGTGTGAGTCTGAAACTGAGTGAGTGTGTGTGTGCGAGTCTGAGAGTCTGAGAGTGTGTGTGTGTGTGTGTGAGTCTGAGAGTCTGAGAGTGTGAGAGTGTGTGTGTGTGAGTCTGAGAGTGTGAGAGTGAGTGTATGTGTGTGAGTCTGAGTGTGAGAGTGAGTGTGTGTGTGTGTGAGTCTGAGAGTGTGAGATTGAGTGTGTGTTTTTGTGAGTCTGAGAGTTTGAGAGTGGGTGTGCGAGTCTGAGCGTGTGAGACTGTGTGTGTGTGTGTGAGTCTGAGAGTGTGAGAGAGTGTATGTGTGCCTGAGTCTGAGAGTGTGTGTGTGCGAGTCTGAGAGTGTGAGACTGAGTGTGTGTGTGAGTCTGAAACTGTGAGAGTGAGTGTGTGTGTGTGTGTGCGAGTCTGAGAGTGTGAGAGTGTGTGTGTGTGAGTCTGAGAGTGTGAGAGTGAGTGTATGTGTATGAGTCTGAGAGTGTGAGAGTGAGTGTGTGTGTGAGTCTGAGAGTGTGTGTGAGTCTGAGAGTGTGAGAGTGAGTGTGTGTGTGTGATTCTGAGAGTGTGAGTGTGTGTGTGTGTATGTGAGTCTAAGAGTGTGAGAGTGAGTGTATGTGTGTGTGAGTCTGAGAGTGTGTGTGTGAATCTGAGAGTCTGAGAGTGTGAGAGTGTGTGTGTGTGAGTCTGAGAGTGTGAGATTGAGTGTGTGTTTTTGTGAGTCTGAGAGTTTGAGAGTGTGTGTGCGAGTCTGAGCGTGTAAGAGTGTGTGTGTGTGTGTGTGAGTCTGAGAGTGTGAGAGTGAGTGTATGTGTGCCTGAGTCTGAGAGTGTGTGTGTGCGAGTCTGAGAGTGTGAGACTGAGTGTGTGTGTGAGTCTGAAACTGTGAGAGTGAGTGTGTGTGTGTGTGTGTGTGCGAGTCTGAGAGTCTGAGAGTGTGTGTGTGTGTGAGTCTGAGAGTGTGAGAGTGAGTGCTTGTGTGTGTGAGTCTGAGAGTGTGAGGGTGAGTGTGTGTGTGTGAGTCTGAGAGTGTGAGAGTGAGTGTGTGAGTGAGTCTGAGAGTGTGAGAGTGAGTGTATGTGTGTGTAAGTCTAAGAGTGTGAGGGTGAGTGTGTGTGTGTGTGTGAGTCTGAGAGTGTGAGAGTGAGTGTGTGTGTGAGTCTGAGAGTGTGAGCGTGAGTGTATGCGTGTGTGAGTCTGAGAGTGTGAGAGTGAGTGTGTGTGTGAGTCTGAGAGTCTGAGAGTGTGTGTGTGTGTGAGTCTGAGAGTGTGAGAGTGAGTGTATGTGTGTGCGTCTGAGAGTGTGAGAGTGAATCTGAGAGTCTGAGAGTGTGAGTGTGTGTGTGTGTCTGAGAGTGTGAGATTGAGTGTGTGTTTTTGTGAGTCTGAGAGTTTGAGAGTGTGTGTGCGAGTCTGAGCGTGTGAGAGTGTGTGTGTGTGTGAGTCTGAGAGTGTGAGAGTGAGTGTATGTGTGCATGAGTCTGAGAGTGTGTGTGTGCGAGTCTGAGAGTGTGAGACTGAGTGTGTGTGTGTGAGTCTGAAACTGTGAGAGTGAGTGTGTGTGTGTGTGTGCGAGTCTGAGAGTGTGTGTGTGTGAGTCTGAGAGTCTGAGAGTGTGAGAGTGTGTGTGTGTGAGTCTGAGAGTGTGAGAGTGAGTGTATGTGTGTGAGTCTGAGAGTGTGAGAGTGTGTGTGTGAGTCTGAGAAAGTGAGGGAAAGTGTGTGAGTCTGAGAGTGTGAGAGTGAGTGTAAGTGTGTGAGTCTCAGAGTGTGAGATTGAGTGTGTGTTTTTGTGAGTCTGAGAGTTTGAGAGTGTGTGTGCGAGTCTGAGTGTGTGAGAGTGTGTGTGTGTGTGTGAGTCTGAGAGTGTGAGAGTGAGTGTATGTGTGCCTGAGTCAGAGAGTGTGTGTGTGCGAGTCTGAGAGTGTGAGACTGAGTGTGTGTGTGAGTCTGAAACTGTGAGAGTGAGTGTGTGTGTGCGAGTCTGAGAGTCTGAGAGTGTGTGTGTGTGTGAGTCTGAGAGTCTGAGAGTGTGAGCGTGTGTGTGTGTGAGTCTGAGAGTGTGAGAGTGAGTGTATGTGTGTGAGTCTGAGAGTGTGAGAGTGAGTGTGTGTGTGAGTCTGAGAGTGTGTGTGAGTCTGAGAGTGTGAGAGTGTGTGTGTGTGTATGTGAGTCTAAGAGTGTGAGAGTGAGTGTATGTGTGTGTGAGTCTGAGAGTGTGTGTGTGAATCTGAGAGTCTGAGAGTGTGAGTGTGTGTGTGTGAGTCTGAGAGTGTGAGATTGAGTGTGTGTTTTTGTGAGTCTGAGAGTTTGAGAGTGTGTGTGCGAGTCTGAGCGTGTGAGAGTGTGTGTGTGTGTGAGTCTGAGAGTGTGAGAGTGAGTGTATGTGTGCATGAGTCTGAGAGTGTGTGTGTGCGAGTCTGAGACTGAGTGTGTGTGTGAGTCTGAAACTGTGAGAGTGAGTGTGTGTGTGTGTGTGTGCGAGTCTGAGAGTCTGAGAGTGTGTGTGTGTGTGAGTTTGAGAGTCTGAGAGTGTGACAGTGTGTGTGTGTGAGTCTGAGAGTGTGAGAGTGAGTGTATGTGTGTGAGTCTGAGAGTGTGAGAGTGTGTGTGTGAGTCTGAGAGAGTGAGGGAAAGTGTGTGAGTCTGAGAGTGTGAAAGTGAGTGTAAGTGTGTGAGTCTCAGAGTGTGAGATTGAGTGTGTGTTTTTGTGAGTCTGAGAGTTTGAGAGTGTGTGTGCGAGTCTGAGCGTGTGAGAGAGTGTGTGTGTGTGTGTGAGTCTGAGAGTGTGAGAGTGAGTGTATGTGTGCCTGAGTCTGAGAGTGTGTGTGTGCGAGTCTGAGAGTGTGAGACTGAGTGTGTGTGTGAGTCTGAAACTGTGAGAGTGAGTGTGTGTGTGCGAGTCTGAGAGTCTGAGAGTGTGTGTGTGTGTGAGTCTGAGAGTCTGAGAGTGTGAGCGTGTGTGTGTGTGAGTCTGAGAGTGTGAGAGTGAGTGTATGTGTGTGAGTCTGAGAGTGTGAGAGTGAGTGTGTGTGTGAGTCTGAGAGTGTGTGTGAGTCTGAGAGTGTGAGAGTGTGTGTGTGTGTATGTGAGTCTAAGAGTGTGAGAGTGAGTGTATGTGTGTGTGAGTCTGAGAGTGTGTGTGTGAATCTGAGAGTCTGAGAGTGTGAGAGTGTGTGTGTGTGAGTCTGAGAGTGTGAGATTGAGTGTGTGTTTTTGTGAGTCTGAGAGTTTGAGAGTGTGTGTGCGAGTCTGAGCGTGTGAGAGTGTGTGTGTGTGTGCGAGTCTGAGAGTGTGAGACTGAGTGTGTGTGTGAGTCTGAAACTGTGAGAGTGAGTGTGTGTGTGTGTGTGCGAGTCTGAGAGTCTGAAAGTGTGTGTGTGTGTGAGTCTGAGAGTCTGAGAGTATGAGCGTGTGTGTGTGTGTGAGTCTGAGAGTGTGAGAGTGAGTGTATGTGTGTGAGTCTGAGAGTGTGAGAGTGTGTGTGTGAGTCTGAGAGAGTGAGGGTAAGTGTGTGAGTCTGAGAGTGTGAGAGTGAGTGTATGTGTGTGTGAGTCTAAGAGTGTGAGAGTGAGTGTGTGTGTGTGTGAGTCTGAGAGTGTGAGGTGTGAGAGTGAGTGTTTGTGTGTGTGAGTCTGAGAGTGTGAGGGTGATTGTGTGTGTGTGAGTCTGAGAGTGTGAGCGTGAGTGTGTGTGTGTGAGTCTGAGAGTGTGAGGGTGAGTGTGTGGGTGAGTCTGAGAGTGTGAGCGTGAGTGTATGTGTGTGTGAGTCTAAGAGTGTGAGAGTGAGTCTGTGTGTGTGAGTCTGAGAGTGTGAGAATGAGTGTATATGTGTGAGTCTCAGAGTGTGAGATTGAGTGTGTGTTTTTGTGAGTCTGAGAGTTTGAGAGTGTGTGTGCGAGTCTGAGCGTGTGAGAGTGTGTGTGTGTGAGTCTGAGAGTGTGAGAGTGAGTGTTTGTGTGAGTCTGAGAGTGTGATGGTGAGTGTGTGTGTGTGAGTCTGAGAGTGTGAGAGTGAGTATGTGTGCCTGAGTCTGAGAGTGTGTGTGTGTGAGTCTGAGAGTGCGAGACTGAGTGTGTGTGTGAGTCTGAAACTGTGAGAGTGAGTGTGTGTGTGTTCGAGTCTGAGAGTCTGAGAGTGTGTGTGTGAGTCTGAGAGTCTGAGAGTGTGAGAGTGTGTGTGTGTGAGTCTGAGAGTGTGAGAGTGAGTGTATGTGTGTAAGTCTCAGAGTGTGAGAGTTAGTGTGTGTGTGAGTCTGAGAGTGTGTGTGAGTCTGAGAGTGTGAGAGTGAGTGTGTGTGTGTGAGTCTGAGAGTGTGAGAGTGTGTGTGTGTGTGTATGTGAGTCTAAGAGTGTGAGAGTGAGTGTATGTGTGTGTGAGTCTGAGAGTGTGTGTGTGTGAATCTGAGAGTCTGAGAGTGTGAGAGTGTGTGTGTGTGAGTCTGAGAGTGTGAGATTGAGTGTGTGTTTTTGTGAGTCTGAGAGTTTGAGAGTGTGTGTGCGAGTCTGAGCGTGTGAGAGTGTGTGTGTGTGAGTCTGAGAGTGTGAGAGTGAGTGTATGTGTGCCTGAGTCTGAGAGTGTGTGTGTGCGAGTCTGAGAGTGTGAGACTGAGTGTGTGTGTGAGTCTGAAACTGAGTGAGTGTGTGTGTGTGCGAGTCTGAGAGTCTGAGAGTGTGTGTGTGTGTGTGTGAGTCTGAGAGTGTGAGAGTGAGTGTATGTGTGTGAGTCTGAGAGTGTGAGAGTGAGTCTGTGTGTGTGAGTCTGAGAGTGTGAGAGTGTGTGTGTGTGAGTCTGAGAGAGTGAGGGTAAGTGTGTGAGTCTGAGAGTGTGAGAGTGAGTGTATGTGTGTGAGTCTGAGTGTGAGAGTGAGTGTGTGTGTGTGTGAGTCTGAGAGTGTGAGGGTGAGTGTGTGTGTGTGAGTCTGAGAGTGTGAGCGTGAGTGTATGTGTGTGTGAGTCTAAGAGTGTGAGAGTGAGTCTGTGTGTGTGAGTCTGAGAGTGTGAGAATGAGTGTATGTGTGTGAGTCTCAGAGTGTGAGATTGAGTGTGTGTTTTTGTGAGTCTGAGAGTTTGAGAGTGTGTGTGCGAGTCTGAGCGTGTGAGAGTGTGTGTATGTGTGTGTGAGTCTGAGAGTGTGAGAGAGTGTATGTGTGCCTGAGTCTGAGAGTGTGTGTGTGCGAGTCTGAGAGTGTGAGACTGAGTGTGTGTGTGAGTCTGAAACTGTGAGAGTGAGTGTGTGTGTGTGCGAGTCTGAGAGTGTGAGAGTGTGTGTGTGTGAGTCTGAGAGTGTGAGAGTGAGTGTATGTGTATGAGTCTGAGAGTCTGAGAGTGTGACAGTGTGTGTGTGTGAGTCTGAGAGTGTGAGAGTGAGTGTATGTGTGTGAGTCTGAGAGTGTGAGAGTGTGTGTGTGAGTCTGAGAGAGTGAGGGAAAGTGTGTGAGTCTGAGAGTGTGAGAGTGAGTGTAAGTGTGTGAGTCTCAGAGTGTGAGATTGAGTGTGTGTTTTTGTGAGTCTGAGAGTTTGAGAGTGTGTGTGCGAGTCTGAGCGTGTGAGAGTGTGTGTGTGTGTGTGAGTCTGAAAGTGTGAGAGTGAGTGTATGTGTGCCTGAGTCTGAGAGTGTGTGTGTGCGAGTCTGAGAGTGTGAGACTGAGTGTGTGTGTGAGTCTGAAACTGTGAGAGTGAGTGTGTGTGTGCGAGTCTGAGAGTCTGAGAGTGTGTGTGTGTGTGAGTCTGAGAGTCTGAGAGTGTGAGCGTGTGTGTGTGTGAGTCTGAGAGTGTGAGAGTGAGTGTATGTGTGTGAGTCTGAGAGTGTGAGAGTGAGTGTGTGTGTGAGTCTGAAAGTGTGTGTGAGTCTGAGAGTGTGAGAGTGTGTGTGTGTGTGAGTCTGAGAGTGTGAGAGTGTGTGTGTGTGTATGTGAGTCTAAGAGTGTGAGAGTGAGTGTATGTGTGTGTGAGTCTGAGAGTGTGTGTGTGAATCTGAGAGTCTGAGAGTGTGAGAGTGTGTGTGTGTGAGTCTGAGAGTGTGAGATTGAGTGTGTGTTTTTGTGAGTCTGAGAGTTTGAGAGTGTGTGTGCGAGTCTGAGCGTGTGAGAGTGTGTGTGTGTGTGCGAGTCTGAGAGTGTGAGACAGTGTGTGTGTGAGTCTGAAACTGTGAGAGTGAGTGTGTGTGTGTGTGTGCGAGTCTGAGAGTCTGAAAGTGTGTGTGTGTGTGAGTCTGAGAGTCTGAGAGTATGAGCGTGTGTGTGTGTGTGAGTCTGAGAGTGTGAGAGTGAGTGTATGTGTGTGAGTCTGAGAGTGTGAGAGTGTGTGTGTGAGTCTGAGAGAGTGAGGGTAAGTGTGTGAGTCTGAGAGTGTGAGAGTGAGTGTATGTGTGTGTGAGTCTAAGAGTGTGAGAGTGAGTGTGTGTGTGTGTGAGTCTGAGAGTGTGAGGTGTGAGAGTGAGTGTTTGTGTGTGTGAGTCTGAGAGTGTGAGGGTGATTGTGTGTGTGTGAGTCTGAGAGTGTGAGCGTGAGTGTGTGTGTGTGAGTCTGAGAGTGTGAGGGTGAGTGTGTGGGTGAGTCTGAGAGTGTGAGCGTGAGTGTATGTGTGTGTGAGTCTAAGAGTGTGAGAGTGAGTCTGTGTGTGTGAGTCTGAGAGTGTGAGAATGAGTGTATATGTGTGAGTCTCAGAGTGTGAGATTGAGTGTGTGTTTTTGTGAGTCTGAGAGTTTGAGAGTGTGTGTGCGAGTCTGAGCGTGTGAGAGTGTGTGTGTGTGAGTCTGAGAGTGTGAGAGTGAGTGTTTGTGTGAGTCTGAGAGTGTGATGGTGAGTGTGTGTGTGTGAGTCTGAGAGTGTGAGAGTGAGTATGTGTGCCTGAGTCTGAGAGTGTGTGTGTGTGAGTCTGAGAGTGCGAGACTGAGTGTGTGTGTGAGTCTGAAACTGTGAGAGTGAGTGTGTGTGTGTTCGAGTCTGAGAGTCTGAGAGTGTGTGTGTGAGTCTGAGAGTCTGAGAGTGTGAGAGTGTGTGTGTGTGAGTTTGAGAGTGTGAGAGTGAGTGTATGTGTGTAAGTCTCAGAGTGTGAGAGTTAGTGTGTGTGTGAGTCTGAGAGTGTGTGTGAGTCTGAGAGTGTGAGAGTGAGTGTGTGTGTGTGAGTCTGAGAGTGTGAGAGTGTGTGTGTGTGTGTATGTGAGTCTAAGAGTGTGAGAGTGAGTGTATGTGTGTGTGAGTCTGAGAGTGTGTGTGTGTGAATCTGAGAGTCTGAGAGTGTGAGAGTGTGTGTGTGTGAGTCTGAGAGTGTGAGATTGAGTGTGTGTTTTTGTGAGTCTGAGAGTTTGAGAGTGTGTGTGCGAGTCTGAGCGTGTGAGAGTGTGTGTGTGTGAGTCTGAGAGTGTGAGAGTGAGTGTATGTGTGTGAGTCTGAGTGTGAGAGTGAGTGTGTGTGTGTGTGAGTCTGAGAGTGTGAGGGTGAGTGTGTGTGTGTGAGTCTGAGAGTGTGAGCGTGAGTGTATGTGTGTGTGAGTCTAAGAGTGTGAGAGTGAGTCTGTGTGTGTGAGTCTGAGAGTGTGAGAATGAGTGTATGTGTGTGAGTCTCAGAGTGTGAGATTGAGTGTGTGTTTTTGTGAGTCTGAGAGTTTGAGAGTGTGTGTGCGAGTCTGAGCGTGTGAGAGTGTGTGTATGTGTGTGTGAGTCTGAGAGTGTGAGAGAGTGTATGTGTGCCTGAGTCTGAGAGTGTGTGTGTGCGAGTCTGAGAGTGTGAGACTGAGTGTGTGTGTGAGTCTGAAACTGTGAGAGTGAGTGTGTGTGTGTGCGAGTCTGAGAGTGTGAGAGTGTGTGTGTGTGAGTCTGAGAGTGTGAGAGTGAGTGTATGTGTATGAGTCTGAGAGTGTGAGAGTGAGTGTGTGTGTGAGTCTGAGAGTGTGTGTGAGTCTGAGAGTGTGAGAGTGAGTGTGTGTGTGTGATTCTGAGAGTGTGAGAGTGTGTGTGTGTGTGTGTATGTGAGTCTAAGAGTGTGAGAGTGAGTGTATGTGTGTGTGAGTCTGAGAGTGTGTGTGTGAATCTGAGAGTCTGAGAGTGTGAGAGTGTGTGTGTGTGAGTCTGAGAGTGTGAGATTGAGTGTGTGTTTTTGTGAGTCTGAGAGTTTGAGAGTGTGTGTGCGAGTCTGAGCGTGTAAGAGTGTGTGTGTGTGTGTGTGAGTCTGAGAGTGTGAGAGTGAGTGTATGTGTGCCTGAGTCTGAGAGTGTGTGTGTGCGAGTCTGAGAGTGTGAGACTGAGTGTGTGTGTGAGTCTGAAACTGTGAGAGTGAGTGTGTGTGTGTGTGTGTGTGCGAGTCTGAGAGTCTGAGAGTGTGTGTGTGTGTGAGTCTGAGAGTGTGAGAGTGAGTGTTTGTGTGTGTGAGTCTGAGAGTGTGAGGGTGAGTGTGTGTGTGTGAGTCTGAGAGTGTGAGAGTGAGTGTGTGAGTGAGTCTGAGAGTGTGAGAGTGAGTGTATGTGTGTGTAAGTCTAAGAGTGTGAGGGTGAGTGTGTGTGTGTGTGTGAGTCTGAGAGTGTGAGAGTGAGTGTGTGTGTGAGTCTGAGAGTGTGAGCGTGAGTGTATGCGTGTGTGAGTCTGAGAGTGTGAGAGTGAGTGTGTGTGAGTCTGAGAGTCTGAGAGTGTGTGTGTGTGTGAGTCTGAGAGTGTGAGAGTGAGTGTATGTGTGTGCGTCTGAAACTGTGAGAGTGAGTGTGTGTGTGTGTGCGAGTCTGAGAGTCTGAGAGTGTGTGTGTGTGTGAGTCTGAGAGTGTGAGAGTGAGTGTTTGTGTGTGTGAGTCTGAGAGTGTGAGGGTGAGTGTGTGTGTGTGAGTCTGAGAGTTTGAGAGTGTGTGTGCGAGTCTGAGCGTGTGAGAGTGTGTGTGTGAGTCTGAGAGTGTGAGAGTGAGTGTATGTGTGCCTGAGTCTGAGAGTGTGTGTGTGTGAGTCTGAGAGTGCGAGACTGAGTGTGTGTGTGAGTCTGAAACTGTGAGAGTGAGTGTGTGTGTGTTCGAGTCTGAGAGTCTGAGAGTGTGTGTGTGTGTGAGTCTGAGAGTCTGAGAGTGTGAGAGTGTGTGTGTGTGAGTCTGAGAGTGTGAGAGTGAGTGTATGTGTGTAAGTCTCAGAGTGTGAGAGTTAGTGTGTGTGTGAGTCTGAGAGTGTGTGTGAGTCTGAGAGTGTGAGAGTGAGTGTGTGTGTGTGTGAGTCTGAGAGTGTGAGAGTGTGTGTGTGTGTATGTGAGTCTAAGAGTGTGAGAGTGAGTGTATGTGTGTGTGAGTCTGAGAGTGTGTGTGTGTGAATCTGAGAGTCTGAGAGTGTGAGAGTGTGTGTGTGTGAGTCTGAGAGTGTGAGATTGAGTGTGTGTTTTTGTGAGTCTGAGAGTTTGAGAGTGTGTGTGCGAGTCTGAGCGTGTGAGAGTGTGTGTGTGTGAGTCTGAGAGTGTGAGAGTGAGTGTATGTGTGCCTGAGTCTGAGAGTGTGTGTGTGCGAGTCTGAGAGTGTGAGACTGAGTGTGTGTGTGAGTCTGAAACTGAGTGAGTGTGTGTGTGTGCGAGTCTGAGAGTCTGAGAGTGTGTGTGTGTGTGTGTGAGTCTGAGAGTCTGAGAGTGTGAGAGTGTGTGTGTGTGAGTCTGAGAGTGTGAGAGTGAGTGTATGTGTGTGAGTCTGAGAGTGTGAGAGTGAGTCTGTGTGTGTGAGTCTGAGAGTGTGAGAGTGTGTGTGTGTGAGTCTGAGAGAGTGAGGGTAAGTGTGTGAGTCTGAGAGTGTGAGAGTGAGTGTATGTGTGTGAGTCTGAGTGTGAGAGTGAGTGTGTGTGTGTGTGAGTCTGAGAGTGTGAGGGTGAGTGTGTGTGTGTGAGTCTGAGAGTGTGAGCGTGAGTGTATGTGTGTGTGAGTCTAAGAGTGTGAGAGTGAGTCTGTGTGTGTGAGTCTGAGAGTGTGAGAATGAGTGTATGTGTGTGAGTCTCAGAGTGTGAGATTGAGTGTGTGTTTTTGTGAGTCTGAGAGTTTGAGAGTGTGTGTGCGAGTCTGAGCGTGTGAGACTGTGTGTGTGTGTGTGTGAGTCTGAGAGTGTGAGAGAGTGTATGTGTGCCTGAGTCTGAGAGTGTGTGTGTGCGAGTCTGAGAGTGTGAGACTGAGTGTGTGTGTGAGTCTGAAACTGTGAGAGTGAGTGTGTGTGTGTGTGTGCGAGTCTGAGAGTGTGAGAGTGTGTGTGTGTGAGTCTGAGAGTGTGAGAGTGAGTGTATGTGTATGAGTCTGAGAGTGTGAGAGTGAGTGTGTGTGTGAGTCTGAGAGTGTGTGTGAGTCTGAGAGTGTGAGAGTGAGTGTGTGTGTGTGTGTGATTCTGAGAGTGTGAGAGTGTGTGTGTGTGTATGTGAGTCTAAGAGTGTGAGAGTGAGTGTATGTGTGTGTGAGTCTGAGAGTGTGTGTGTGAATCTGAGAGTCTGAGAGTGTGAGAGTGTGTGTGTGTGAGTCTGAGAGTGTGAGATTGAGTGTGTGTTTTTGTGAGTCTGAGAGTTTGAGAGTGTGTGTGCGAGTCTGAGCGTGTAAGAGTGTGTGTGTGTGTGTGAGTCTGAGAGTGTGAGAGTGAGTGTATGTGTGCCTGAGTCTGAGAGTGTGTGTGTGCGAGTCTGAGAGTGTGAGACTGAGTGTGTGTGTGAGTCTGAAACTGTGAGAGTGAGTGTGTGTGTGTGTGTGTGTGCGAGTCTGAGAGTCTGAGAGTGTGTGTGTGTGTGAGTCTGAGAGTGTGAGAGTGAGTGCTTGTGTGTGTGAGTCTGAGAGTGTGAGGGTGAGTGTGTGTGTGTGAGTCTGAGAGTGTGAGAGTGAGTGTGTGAGTGAGTCTGAGAGTGTGAGAGTGAGTGTATGTGTGTGTAAGTCTAAGAGTGTGAGGGTGAGTGTGTGTGTGTGTGTGTGAGTCTGAGAGTGTGAGAGTGAGTGTGTGTGTGAGTCTGAGAGTGTGAGCGTGAGTGTATGCGTGTGTGAGTCTGAGAGTGTGAGAGTGAGTGTGTGTGTGAGTCTGAGAGTCTGAGAGTGTGTGTGTGTGTGAGTCTGAGAGTGTGAGAGTGAGTGTATGTGTGTGCGTCTGAGAGTGTGAGAGTGAGTGTGTGTGAGTCTAAGATGGTGAGTGTGTGTGTGAGTCTGAAAGTGTGAGAGTGAGTGTATGTGTGCGTGAGTCTGAGAGTGTGTGTGTGCGAGTCTGAAAGTGTGAGACTGAGTGTGTGTGTGAGTCTGAGACTGTGAGAGTGAGTGTGTGTGTGCGAGTCTGAGAGTGTGTGTGTGAGTCTGAGAGTCTGAGAGTGTGAGAGTGTGTGTGTGTGAGTCTGAGAGTGTGAGAGTGAGTGTATGTGTGTGAGTCTGAGAGTCTGAGAGTGTGAGTGTGTGTGTGTGAGTCTGAGAGTGTGAGGGTGAATGTGTGTGTGAGTCTGAGAGTCTGAGAGTGTGAGTGTGTTTGTGTGAGTCTGAGAGTATGAGGGTGAATGTGTGTGTGAGTCTGAGAGTGTGAGAGTGAGTGTATGTGTGTGTGAGTCTGAGAGTGTGAGCATGAGTGTGTGTGTGTGTGAGTCTGAGAGTGTGAGCGTGAGTATGTGCGTGTGTGAGTCTGAGAGTGTGAGTGTGAGTGTGTGTGTGAGTCTGAGAGTCTGAGAGTGTGTGTGTGTGTGAGTCTGAGAGTCTGAGAGTGTGAGAGTATGTTTGTGTGAGTCTGAGAGTGTGAGAGTGTGTTTGTGTGAGTCTGAGAGTGTGAGAGTGAGTGTATGTATGTGCGTCTGAGAGTGTGAGTGTGAGTGTGTGTGTGTGAGTCTGAGAGTGTGAGAGTGTGTGTGTGTGAGTCTGAGAGTGTGAGAGTGAGTGTATGTGTGTGTGAGTCTGAGAGTGTGAGAGTGAGTGTAAGTGTGTGTGAGTCTGAGAGTGTGAGAGTGAGTGTATGTGTGTGTGAGTCTAAGAGTGTGAGAGTGAGTGTGTGTGTGTGTGAGTCTGAGCGTGTGAGAGTGAGTGTTTGTGTGTGTGAGTCTGAGAGTGTGAGGGTGAGTGTGTGTGTGTGAGTCTGAGAGTGTGAGAGTGAGTGTATGTGTGTGAGTCTCAGAGTGTGAGATTGAGTGTGTGTTTTTGTGAGTCTGAGAGTTTGAGAGTGTGTTTGTGAGTCTGAGCGTGTGAGAGTTTGTGTGTGTGAGTCTGAGAGTCTAAGAGTGTGAGAGTGTGTGTGTGTGAGTCTGAGAGTGTGAGAGTGAGTGTATGTGTGTGAGTCTGAGAGTGTGAGAGAGTGTGTGTGTGAGTCTGAGAGTGTGTGTGAGTCTGAGAGTGTGAGAGTGAGTGTGTGTGTGTGAGTCTGAGAGTGTGAGAGTGTGTGTGTGTATGTGAGTCTAAGAGTGTGAGAGTGAGTGTATGTGTGTGTGTGAGTCTGAGAGTGTGTGTGTGAATCTGAGAGTCTGAGAGTGTGAGAGTGTGTGTGTGTGAGTCTGAGAGTGTGAGAGTGAGTGTATGTGTGTGAGTCTGAGAGTCTTAGAGTGTGAGTGTGTGTGTGTGAGTCTGAGAGTATGAAGGTGAATGTGTGTGTGAGTCTGAGAGTGTGAGCGTGAGTGTTTGTGTGTGTGTGTGAGTCTGAGAGTGTGAGCATGAGTGTGCCCGTGTGTGAGTCTGAGAGTGTGAGAGTGAGTGTGTGTGTGAGTCTGAGAGTGTGAGAGTGAGTGTATGTGTGTGTGAGTCTAAGAGTGTGAGGGTGAGTGTGTGTGTGTGTGAGTCTGAGAGTGTGAGCGTGAGTGTTTGTGTGTGTGTGAGTCTGAGAGTGTGAGCATGAGTGTGTCCGTGTGTGAGTCTGAGAGTGTGAGAGTGAGTGTGTGTGTGAGTCTGAGAGTGTGAGAGTGAGTGTATGTGTGTGTGAGTCTAAGAGTGTGAGCGTGAGTGTGTGCGTGTGTGAGTCTGAGAGTGTGATAGTGAGTGTGTGTGTGAGTCTGAGAGTCTGAGAGTGTGAGAGTGTGTTTGTGCGAGTCTGAGAGTGTGAGAGTGTTTGTGTGAGTCTGAGAGTGTGAGAGTGTGTGTATGTGTGTGCGTCTGAGAGTGTGAGTGTGAGTGTGTGTGTGAGTCTAAGATGGTGAGTGAGTGTGTGAGTCTGAGAGTGTGAGGGTGAGTGTGTGTGTGAGTCTGAGAGTGTGAGAGTGAGTGTATGTGTGTGTGAGTCTAAGAGTGTGAGTGTGAGTGTGTGGGTGTGTGAGTCTGAGAGTGTGAGTGTGTGTGTTGAGTCTGAGAGTGTGAGAGTGAGTGTATGTGTGTGTGAGTCTGAGAGTGTGTGTGTGAGTCTGAGAGTCTGAGAGTGTGAGTGTGTGTGTGTGAGTCTGAGAGTGTGAGGGTGAATGTGTGTGTGAGTCTGAGAGTCTGATAGTGTGAGTGTGTGTGTGTGTGAGTCTGAGAGTATGAAGGTGAATGTGTGTGTGAGTCTGAGAGTGTGAGCGTGAGTGTTTGTGTGTGTGTGAGTCTGAGAGTGTGAGCATGAGTGTGTCCGTGTGTGAGTCTGAGAGTGTGAGAGTGAGTGTGAGTCTGAGAGTGTGAGAGTGAGTGTATGTGTGTGTGAGTCTAAGAGTGTGAGGGTGATTGTGTGTGTGTGTGCGTCTGAGAGTGTGAGCGTGAGTGTTTGTGTGTGTGTGAGTCTGAGAGTGTGAGCGTGAGTGTGTGCGTGTGTGAGTCTGAGAGTGTGAGAGTGAGTGTGTGTGTGAGTCTGAGAGTGTGAGGGTGAGTGTGTGGGTGAGTCTGAGAGTGTGAGCGTGAGTGTATGTGTGTGTGAGTCTAAGAGTGTGAGAGTGAGTCTGTGTGTGTGAGTCTGAGAGTGTGAGAATGAGTGTATGTGTGTGAGTCTCAGAGTGTGAGATTGAGTGTGTGTTTTTGTGAGTCTGAGAGTTTGAGAGTGTGTGTGCGAGTCTGAGCGTGTGAGAGTGTGTGTGTGTGTGTGTGTGAGGCTGAGAGTGTGAGAGTGAGTGTATGTGGCCTGAGTCTGAGAGTGTGTGTGTGCGAGTCTGAGAGTGTGAGACTGAGTGTGTGTGTGAGTCTGAAACTGTGAGAGTGAGTGTGTGTGTGTGTGTGAGTCTGAGAGTGTGAGCGTGAGTGTTTGTGTGTGTGTGAGTCTGAGAGTGTGAGCGTGAGTGTGTGCGTGTGTGAGTCTGAGAGTGTGAGAGTGAGTGTGTGTGTGAGTCTGAGAGTGTGAGGGTGAGTGTGTGGGTGAGTCTGAGAGTGTGAGCGTGAGTGTATGTGTGTGTGAGTCTAAGAGTGTGAGAGTGAGTGTATGTGTGTGTGAGTCTAAGAGTGTGAGGGTGAGTGTTTGTGTGTGTGAGTCTGAGAGTGTGAGCGTGAGTGTTTGTGTGTGTGTGTGAGTCTGAGAGTGTGAGCGTGAGTGTGTGCGTGTGTGAGTCTGAGAGTGTGAGAGTGAGTGTGTGTGTGAGTCTGAGAGTGTGAGGGTGAGTGTGTGGGTGAGTCTGAGAGTGTGAGCGTGAGTGTATGTGTGTGTGAGTCTAAGAGTGTGAGAGTGAGTCTGTGTGTGTGAGTCTGAGAGTGTGAGAATGAGTGTATGTGTGTGAGTCTCAGAGTGTGAGATTGAGTGTGTGTTTTTGTGAGTCTGAGAGTTTGAGAGTGTGTGTGCGAGTCTGAGCGTGTGAGAGTGTGTGTGTGTGTGTGAGTCTGAGAGTGTGAGAGTGAGTGTATGTGTGCCTGAGTCTGAGAGTGTGTGTGTGCGAGTCTGAGAGTGTGAGACTGAGTGTGTGTGTGAGTCTGAAACTGTGAGAGTGAGTGTGTGTGTGTGTGTGTGCGAGTCTGAGAGTATGAGAGTGTGTGTGTGTGTGAGTCTGAGAGTCTGAGAGTGTGAGAGTGTGTGTGTGTGAGTCTGAGAGTGTGAGAGTGAGTGTATGTGTATGAGTCTGAGAGTGTGAGAGTGAGTGTGTGTGTGAGTCTGAGAGTGTGTGTGAGTCTGAGTGTGAAAGTGAGTGTGTGTGTGTGATTCTGAGAGTATGAGAGTGAGTGTGTGTGTGAGTCTGAGAGTGTGAGGGTGAGTGTGTGTGTGAGTCTGAGAGTGTGAGCGTGAGTGTGTGCGTGTGTGAGTCTGAGAGTGTGAGAGTGAGTGTGTGTGTGAGTCTGAGAGTGTGAGGGTGAGTGTGTGTGTGAGTCTGAGAGTGTGAGAATGAGTGTATGTGTGTGAGTCTGAAACTGTGAGAGTGAGTGTGTGTGTGTGTGTGAGTCTGAGAGTGTGAGCGTGAGTGTTTGTGTGTGTGTGAGTCTGAGAGTGTGAGCGTGAGTGTGTGCGTGTGTGAGTCTGAGAGTGTGAGAGTGAGTGTGTGTGTGAGTCTGAGAGTGTGAGGGTGAGTGTGTGGGTGAGTCTGAGAGTGTGAGCGTGAGTGTATGTGTGTGTGAGTCTAAGAGTGTGAGAGTGAGTGTATGTGTGTGTGAGTCTAAGAGTGTGAGGGTGAGTGTTTGTGTGTGTGAGTCTGAGAGTGTGAGCGTGAGTGTTTGTGTGTGTGTGTGAGTCTGAGAGTGTGAGCGTGAGTGTGTGCGTGTGTGAGTCTGAGAGTGTGAGAGTGAGTGTGTGTGTGAGTCTGAGAGTGTGAGGGTGAGTGTGTGGGTGAGTCTGAGAGTGTGAGCGTGAGTGTATGTGTGTGTGAGTCTAAGAGTGTGAGAGTGAGTCTGTGTGTGTGAGTCTGAGAGTGTGAGAATGAGTGTATGTGTGTGAGTCTCAGAGTGTGAGATTGAGTGTGTGTTTTTGTGAGTCTGAGAGTTTGAGAGTGTGTGTGCGAGTCTGAGCGTGTGAGAGTGTGTATGTGTGTGTGTCTGAGAGTGTGAGAGTGAGTGTATGTGTGCCTGAGTCTGAGAGTGTGTGTGTGCGAGTCTGAGAGTGTGAGACTGAGTGTGTGTGTGAGTCTGAAACTGTGAGAGTGAGTGTGTGTGTGTGTGTGTGCGAGTCTGAGAGTCTGAGAGTGTGTGTGTGTGTGAGTCTGAGAGTCTGAGAGTGTGAGAGTGTGTGTGTGTGAGTCTGAGAGTGTGAGAGTGAGTGTATGTGTATGAGTCTGAGAGTGTGAGAGTGTGTGTGAGTCTGAGAGTGTGTGTGAGTCTGAGAGTGTGAGAGTGAGTGTGTGTGTGTGATTCTGAGAGTGTGAGAGTGTGTGTGTGTATGTGAGTCTAAGAGTGTGAGAGTGAGTGTGTGTGTGTGAGTCTGAGAGTGTGTGTGTGAATCTGAGAGTGTGAGAGAGTGTGTGTGTGAGTCTGAGAGTGTGAGATTGAGTGTGTGTTTTTGTGAGTCTGAGAGTTTGAGAGTGTGTGTGCGAGTCTGAGCGTGTAAGAGTGTGTGTGTGTGTGTGAGTCTGAGAGTGTGAGAGTGAGTGTATGTGTGCCTGAGTCTGAGAGTGTGTGTGTGCGAGTCTGAGAGTGTGAGACTGAGTGTGTGTGTGAGTCTGAAACTGTGAGAGTGAGTGTGTGTGTGTGTGTGTGCGAGTCTGAGAGTATGAGAGTGTGTGTGTGTGTGAGTCTGAGAGTGTGAGAGTGAGTGTTTGTGTGTGTGAGTCTGAGAGTGTGAGGGTGAGTGTGTGTGTGTGAGTCTGAGAGTGTGAGGGTGAGTGTGTGGGTGAGTCTGAGAGTGTGAGCGTGAGTGTATGTGTGTGTGAGTCTAAGAGTGTGAGAGTGAGTCTGTGTGTGTGAGTCTGAGAGTCTGAGAGTGTGAGTGTGTGTGTGTGAGTCTGAGAGTATGAAGGTGAATGTGTGTGTGAGTCTGAGAGTGTGAGCGTGAGTGTTTGTGTGTGTGTGAATCTGAGAGTGTGAGCATGAGTGTGTGCGTGTGTGAGTCTGAGAGTGTGAGAGTGAGTGTGTGTGTGAATCTGAGAGTGTGAGAGTGAGTGTATGTGTGTGTGAGTCTAAGAGTGTGAGGGTGAGTGTGTGTGTGTGTGAGTCTGAGAGTGTGAGAGTGAGTGTGTGTGTGAGTCTGAGAGTGTGAGCATGAGTGTTTGTGTGTGTGAGTCTGAGAATGTAAGCGTGAGTGTGTGCGTGTGTGAGTCTGAGAGTGTGAGAGTGAGTGTGTGCGTGAGTCTGAGAGTCTGAGAGTGTGTGTGTGTGAGTCTGAGAGTGTGAGAGTGAGTGTATGTGTGTGCGTCTGAGAGTGTGAGAGTGAGTGTGTGTGTGAGTCTAAGATGGTGAGTGTGTGTGTGAGTCTGAAAGTGTGAGAGTGAGTGTATGTGTGCGTGAGTCTCAGAGTGTGTGTGTGCGAGTCTGAAAGTGTGAGACTGAGTGTGTGTGTGAGTCTGAGACTGTGAGAGTGAGTGTGTGTGTGCGAGTCTGAGAGTGTGTGTGTGTGTGAGTCTGAGAGTCTGAGAGTGTGAGAGTGTGTGTGTGTGAGTCTGAGAGTGTGAGAGTGAGTGTATGTGTGTGAGTCTGAGAGTGAGTGTGTGTGTGAGTCTGAGAGGGTGAGTGTGTGTGTGAGTCTGAAAGTGTGTGTGAGTCTGAGAGTGTGAGTGCGAGTGTGTGTATGTGAGTCTGAGAGTGTGTGTGTGACTCTGAGAGTCTGAGAGTGTGTGTGTGTGAGTCTGAGAGTGTGAGAGTGAGTGTATGTGTGTGAGTCTGAGAGTCTGAGAGTGTGAGTGTGTGTGTGTGAGTCTGAGAGTGTGAGGGTGAATGTGTGTGTGAGTCTGAGAGTCTGAGAGTGTGAGTGTGTTTGTGTGAGTCTGAGAGTATGAGGGTGAATGTGTGTGTGAGTCTGAGAGTGTGAGAGTGAGTGTATGTGTGCGTGAGTCTCAGAGTGTGTGTGTGCGAGTCTGAAAGTGTGAGACTGAGTGTGTGTGTGAGTCTGAGACTGTGAGAGTGAGTGTGTGTGTGCGAGTCTGAGAGTGTGTGTGTGTGTGTGTGAGTCTGAGAGTCTGAGAGTGTGAAAGTGTGTGTGTGTGAGTCTGAGAGTGTGAGAGTGAGTGTATGTGTGTGACTCTGAGAGTGAGTGTGTGTGTGAGTCTGAGAGGGTGAGTGTGTGTGTGAGTCTGAGAGTGTGTGTGAGTCTGAGAGTGTGAGTGCGAGTGTGTGTATGTGAGTCTGAGAGTGTGTGTTTGACTCTGAGAGTCTGAGAGTGTGAGAGTGTGTGTGTGTGAGTCTGAGAGTGTGAGAGTGAGTGTATGTGTGTGAGTCTGAGAGTCTGAGAGTGTGAGTGTGTGTGTGTGAGTCTGAGAGTGTGAGGGTGAATGTGTGTGTGAGTCTGAGAGTCTGAGAGTGTGAGTGTGTTTGTGTGAGTCTGAGAGTATGAGGGTGAATGTGTGTGTGAGTCTGAGAGTGTGAGAGTGAGTGTATGTGTGTGTGAGTCTAAGAGAGTGAGGGTGAGTGTGTGTGTGTGAGTCTGAGAGTGTGAGCATGAGTGTGTGTGTGTGTGTGAGTCTGAGAGTGTGAGCGTGAGTGTGTGCGTGTGTGAGTCTGAGAGTGTGAGAGTGAGTGTGTGTGTGAGTCTGAGAGTCTGAGAGTGTGTGTGTGTGTGTGAGTCTGAGAGTCTGAGAGTGTGAGAGTATGTTTGTGTGAGTCTGAGAGTGTGAGAGTGAGTGTATGTATGTGCGTCTGAGAGTGTGAGTGTGAGTGTGAGTCTAAGATGGTGAGTGTGTGTGCGAGTCTGAGAGTGTGAGGGTGAGTGTGTGTGTTTGAGTCTGAGAGTGTGAGAGTGAGTGTATGTGTGTGTGAGTCTAAGAGTGTGAGAGTGAGTGTGTGTGTGTGAGTCTGAGAGTGTGAGAGTGTGTGTGTGTGAGTCTGAGAGTGTGAGAGTGAGTGTATGTGTGTGTGAGTCTGAGAGTGTGAGAGTGAGTGTATGTGTATGAGTCTGAGAGTGTGAGAGTGAGTGTGTGTGTGAGTCTGAGAGTGTGAGGGTGAATGTGTGTGTGAGTCTGAGAGTCTGAGAGTGTGAGTGTGTGTGTGTGAGTCTGAGAGTGTGAGGGTGAATGTGTGTGTGAGTCTGAGAGTCTGATAGTGTGAGTGTGTGTGTGTGTGAGTCTGAGAGTATGAAGGTGAATGTGTGTGTGAGTCTGAGAGTGTGAGCGTGAGTGTTTGTGTGTGTGTGAGTCTGAGAGTGTGAGCATGAGTGTGTCCGTGTGTGAGTCTGAGAGTGTGAGAGTGAGTGTGAGTCTGAGAGTGTGAGAGTGAGTGTATGTGTGTGTGAGTCTAAGAGTGTGAGGGTGATTGTGTGTGTGTGTGCGTCTGAGAGTGTGAGCGTGAGTGTTTGTGTGTGTGTGAGTCTGAGAGTGTGAGCGTGAGTGTGTGCGTGTGTGAGTCTGAGAGTGTGAGAGTGAGTGTGTGTGTGAGTCTGAGAGTGTGAGGGTGAGTGTGTGGGTGAGTCTGAGAGTGTGAGCGTGAGTGTATGTGTGTGTGAGTCTAAGAGTGTGAGAGTGAGTCTGTGTGTGTGAGTCTGAGAGTGTGAGAATGAGTGTATGTGTGTGAGTCTCAGAGTGTGAGATTGAGTGTGTGTTTTTGTGAGTCTGAGAGTTTGAGAGTGTGTGTGCGAGTCTGAGCGTGTGAGAGTGTGTGTGTGTGTGTGTGTGAGGCTGAGAGTGTGAGAGTGAGTGTATGTGGCCTGAGTCTGAGAGTGTGTGTGTGCGAGTCTGAGAGTGTGAGACTGAGTGTGTGTGTGAGTCTGAAACTGTGAGAGTGAGTGTGTGTGTGTGTGTGAGTCTGAGAGTGTGAGCGTGAGTGTTTGTGTGTGTGTGAGTCTGAGAGTGTGAGCGTGAGTGTGTGCGTGTGTGAGTCTGAGAGTGTGAGAGTGAGTGTGTGTGTGAGTCTGAGAGTGTGAGGGTGAGTGTGTGGGTGAGTCTGAGAGTGTGAGCGTGAGTGTATGTGTGTGTGAGTCTAAGAGTGTGAGAGTGAGTGTATGTGTGTGTGAGTCTAAGAGTGTGAGGGTGAGTGTTTGTGTGTGTGAGTCTGAGAGTGTGAGCGTGAGTGTTTGTGTGTGTGTGTGAGTCTGAGAGTGTGAGCGTGAGTGTGTGCGTGTGTGAGTCTGAGAGTGTGAGAGTGAGTGTGTGTGTGAGTCTGAGAGTGTGAGGGTGAGTGTGTGGGTGAGTCTGAGAGTGTGAGCGTGAGTGTATGTGTGTGTGAGTCTAAGAGTGTGAGAGTGAGTCTGTGTGTGTGAGTCTGAGAGTGTGAGAATGAGTGTATGTGTGTGAGTCTCAGAGTGTGAGATTGAGTGTGTGTTTTTGTGAGTCTGAGAGTTTGAGAGTGTGTGTGCGAGTCTGAGCGTGTGAGAGTGTGTGTGTGTGTGTGAGTCTGAGAGTGTGAGAGTGAGTGTATGTGTGCCTGAGTCTGAGAGTGTGTGTGTGCGAGTCTGAGAGTGTGAGACTGAGTGTGTGTGTGAGTCTGAAACTGTGAGAGTGAGTGTGTGTGTGTGTGTGTGCGAGTCTGAGAGTATGAGAGTGTGTGTGTGTGTGAGTCTGAGAGTCTGAGAGTGTGAGTGTGTGTGTGTGTGAGTCTGAGAGTGTGAGAGTGAGTGTATGTGTATGAGTCTGAGAGTGTGAGAGTGAGTGTGTGTGTGAGTCTGAGAGTGTGTGTGAGTCTGAGTGTGAAAGTGAGTGTGTGTGTGTGATTCTGAGAGTATGAGAGTGAGTGTGTGTGTGAGTCTGAGAGTGTGAGGGTGAGTGTGTGTGTGAGTCTGAGAGTGTGAGCGTGAGTGTGTGCGTGTGTGAGTCTGAGAGTGTGAGAGTGAGTGTGTGTGTGAGTCTGAGAGTGTGAGGGTGAGTGTGTGTGTGAGTCTGAGAGTGTGAGAATGAGTGTATGTGTGTGAGTCTGAAACTGTGAGAGTGAGTGTGTGTGTGTGTGTGAGTCTGAGAGTGTGAGCGTGAGTGTTTGTGTGTGTGTGAGTCTGAGAGTGTGAGCGTGAGTGTGTGCGTGTGTGAGTCTGAGAGTGTGAGAGTGAGTGTGTGTGTGAGTCTGAGAGTGTGAGGGTGAGTGTGTGGGTGAGTCTGAGAGTGTGAGCGTGAGTGTATGTGTGTGTGAGTCTAAGAGTGTGAGAGTGAGTGTATGTGTGTGTGAGTCTAAGAGTGTGAGGGTGAGTGTTTGTGTGTGTGAGTCTGAGAGTGTGAGCGTGAGTGTTTGTGTGTGTGTGTGAGTCTGAGAGTGTGAGCGTGAGTGTGTGCGTGTGTGAGTCTGAGAGTGTGAGAGTGAGTGTGTGTGTGAGTCTGAGAGTGTGAGGGTGAGTGTGTGGGTGAGTCTGAGAGTGTGAGCGTGAGTGTATGTGTGTGTGAGTCTAAGAGTGTGAGAGTGAGTCTGTGTGTGTGAGTCTGAGAGTGTGAGAATGAGTGTATGTGTGTGAGTCTCAGAGTGTGAGATTGAGTGTGTGTTTTTGTGAGTCTGAGAGTTTGAGAGTGTGTGTGCGAGTCTGAGCGTGTGAGAGTGTGTATGTGTGTGTGTCTGAGAGTGTGAGAGTGAGTGTATGTGTGCCTGAGTCTGAGAGTGTGTGTGTGCGAGTCTGAGAGTGTGAGACTGAGTGTGTGTGTGAGTCTGAAACTGTGAGAGTGAGTGTGTGTGTGTGTGTGTGCGAGTCTGAGAGTCTGAGAGTGTGTGTGTGTGTGAGTCTGAGAGTCTGAGAGTGTGAGAGTGTGTGTGTGTGAGTCTGAGAGTGTGAGAGTGAGTGTATGTGTATGAGTCTGAGAGTGTGAGAGTGTGTGTGAGTCTGAGAGTGTGTGTGAGTCTGAGAGTGTGAGAGTGAGTGTGTGTGTGTGATTCTGAGAGTGTGAGAGTGTGTGTGTGTATGTGAGTCTAAGAGTGTGAGAGTGAGTGTGTGTGTGTGTGAGTCTGAGAGTGTGTGTGTGAATCTGAGAGTGTGAGAGAGTGTGTGTGTGAGTCTGAGAGTGTGAGATTGAGTGTGTGTTTTTGTGAGTCTGAGAGTTTGAGAGTGTGTGTGCGAGTCTGAGCGTGTAAGAGTGTGTGTGTGTGTGTGAGTCTGAGAGTGTGAGAGTGAGTGTATGTGTGCCTGAGTCTGAGAGTGTGTGTGTGCGAGTCTGAGAGTGTGAGACTGAGTGTGTGTGTGAGTCTGAAACTGTGAGAGTGAGTGTGTGTGTGTGTGTGTGCGAGTCTGAGAGTATGAGAGTGTGTGTGTGTGTGAGTCTGAGAGTGTGAGAGTGAGTGTTTGTGTGTGTGAGTCTGAGAGTGTGAGGGTGAGTGTGTGTGTGTGAGTCTGAGAGTGTGAGGGTGAGTGTGTGGGTGAGTCTGAGAGTGTGAGCGTGAGTGTATGTGTGTGTGAGTCTAAGAGTGTGAGAGTGAGTCTGTGTGTGTGAGTCTGAGAGTCTGAGAGTGTGAGTGTGTGTGTGTGAGTCTGAGAGTATGAAGGTGAATGTGTGTGTGAGTCTGAGAGTGTGAGCGTGAGTGTTTGTGTGTGTGTGAATCTGAGAGTGTGAGCATGAGTGTGTGCGTGTGTGAGTCTGAGAGTGTGAGAGTGAGTGTGTGTGTGAATCTGAGAGTGTGAGAGTGAGTGTATGTGTGTGTGAGTCTAAGAGTGTGAGGGTGAGTGTGTGTGTGTGTGAGTCTGAGAGTGTGAGAGTGAGTGTGTGTGTGAGTCTGAGAGTGTGAGCATGAGTGTTTGTGTGTGTGAGTCTGAGAATGTAAGCGTGAGTGTGTGCGTGTGTGAGTCTGAGAGTGTGAGAGTGAGTGTGTGCGTGAGTCTGAGAGTCTGAGAGTGTGTGTGTGTGAGTCTGAGAGTGTGAGAGTGAGTGTATGTGTGTGCGTCTGAGAGTGTGAGAGTGAGTGTGTGTGTGAGTCTAAGATGGTGAGTGTGTGTGTGAGTCTGAAAGTGTGAGAGTGAGTGTATGTGTGCGTGAGTCTCAGAGTGTGTGTGTGCGAGTCTGAAAGTGTGAGACTGAGTGTGTGTGTGAGTCTGAGACTGTGAGAGTGAGTGTGTGTGTGCGAGTCTGAGAGTGTGTGTGTGTGTGAGTCTGAGAGTCTGAGAGTGTGAGAGTGTGTGTGTGTGAGTCTGAGAGTGTGAGAGTGAGTGTATGTGTGTGAGTCTGAGAGTGAGTGTGTGTGTGAGTCTGAGAGGGTGAGTGTGTGTGTGAGTCTGAAAGTGTGTGTGAGTCTGAGAGTGTGAGTGCGAGTGTGTGTATGTGAGTCTGAGAGTGTGTGTGTGACTCTGAGAGTCTGAGAGTGTGTGTGTGTGAGTCTGAGAGTGTGAGAGTGAGTGTATGTGTGTGAGTCTGAGAGTCTGAGAGTGTGAGTGTGTGTGTGTGAGTCTGAGAGTGTGAGGGTGAATGTGTGTGTGAGTCTGAGAGTCTGAGAGTGTGAGTGTGTTTGTGTGAGTCTGAGAGTATGAGGGTGAATGTGTGTGTGAGTCTGAGAGTGTGAGAGTGAGTGTATGTGTGCGTGAGTCTCAGAGTGTGTGTGTGCGAGTCTGAAAGTGTGAGACTGAGTGTGTGTGTGAGTCTGAGACTGTGAGAGTGAGTGTGTGTGTGCGAGTCTGAGAGTGTGTGTGTGTGTGTGTGAGTCTGAGAGTCTGAGAGTGTGAAAGTGTGTGTGTGTGAGTCTGAGAGTGTGAGAGTGAGTGTATGTGTGTGACTCTGAGAGTGAGTGTGTGTGTGAGTCTGAGAGGGTGAGTGTGTGTGTGAGTCTGAGAGTGTGTGTGAGTCTGAGAGTGTGAGTGCGAGTGTGTGTATGTGAGTCTGAGAGTGTGTGTTTGACTCTGAGAGTCTGAGAGTGTGAGAGTGTGTGTGTGTGAGTCTGAGAGTGTGAGAGTGAGTGTATGTGTGTGAGTCTGAGAGTCTGAGAGTGTGAGTGTGTGTGTGTGAGTCTGAGAGTGTGAGGGTGAATGTGTGTGTGAGTCTGAGAGTCTGAGAGTGTGAGTGTGTTTGTGTGAGTCTGAGAGTATGAGGGTGAATGTGTGTGTGAGTCTGAGAGTGTGAGAGTGAGTGTATGTGTGTGTGAGTCTAAGAGAGTGAGGGTGAGTGTGTGTGTGTGAGTCTGAGAGTGTGAGCATGAGTGTGTGTGTGTGTGTGAGTCTGAGAGTGTGAGCGTGAGTGTGTGCGTGTGTGAGTCTGAGAGTGTGAGAGTGAGTGTGTGTGTGAGTCTGAGAGTCTGAGAGTGTGTGTGTGTGTGTGAGTCTGAGAGTCTGAGAGTGTGAGAGTATGTTTGTGTGAGTCTGAGAGTGTGAGAGTGAGTGTATGTATGTGCGTCTGAGAGTGTGAGTGTGAGTGTGAGTCTAAGATGGTGAGTGTGTGTGCGAGTCTGAGAGTGTGAGGGTGAGTGTGTGTGTTTGAGTCTGAGAGTGTGAGAGTGAGTGTATGTGTGTGTGAGTCTAAGAGTGTGAGAGTGAGTGTGTGTGTGTGAGTCTGAGAGTGTGAGAGTGTGTGTGTGTGAGTCTGAGAGTGTGAGAGTGAGTGTATGTGTGTGTGAGTCTGAGAGTGTGAGAGTGAGTGTATGTGTATGAGTCTGAGAGTGTGAGAGTGAGTGTGTGTGTGAGTCTGAGAGTGTGTGTGAGTCTGAGTGTGAAAGTGAGTGTGTGTGTGTGTGTGATTCTGAGAGTGTGAGAGTGTGTGTGTGTGTATGTGAGTCTAAGAGTGTGAGGGTGAGTGTGTGTGTGTGTGTGAGTCTGAGAGTGTGAGCGTGAGTGTTTGTGTGTGTGTGAGTCTGAGAGTGTGAGCGTGAGTGTGTGCGTGTGTGAGTCTGAGTGTGAGAGTGAGTGTGTGTGTGAGTCTGAGAGTGTGAGGGTGAGTGTGTGTGTGAGTCTGAGAGTGTGAGCGTGAGTGTGTGCGTGTGTGAGTCTGAGAGTGTGAGAGTGAGTGTGTGTGTGAGTCTGAGAGTGTGAGGGTGAGTGTGTGTGTGAGTCTGAGAGTGTGAGAGTGAGTGTGTGTGTGAGTCTGAGAGTGTGAGAGTGAGTGTATGTGTGTGTGAGTCTAAGAGTGTGAGGGTGAGTGTGTGTGTGAGTCTGAGAGTGTGAGCGTGAGTGTTTGTGTGTGTTTGAGTCTGAGAGTGTGAGCGTGAGTGTGTGCGTGTGTGAGTCTGAGAGTGTGAGAGTGAGTGTGTGTGTGAGTCTGAGAGTCTGAGAGTGTGTGTGTGTGTGAGTCTGAGAGTCTGAGAGTGTGAGAGTGTGTTTGTGCGAGTCTGAGAGTGTGAGAGTGTGTTTGTGTGAGTCTGAGAGTGTGAGAGTGTGTGTATGTGTGTGCGTCTGAGAGTGTGAGTGTGTGTGTGAGTCTAAGATGGTGAGTGATGTGGAAATGTATTGCAGCCAAATACTCTGAATGCATGATGTTGATTCTAAATGTGGAGGCAAAACCCAGAGGACCCGGAGAAAAATCCACACGACCACGGGGAGAGACAGAGAAATTCAAACTCCAAATATTCAACAGGTATCGTCAGGGACGAGATCGAACCACGTCCTCCTGCATACCAGACGAGGTAGTTAACATCTAGCCACATCTCGTCGGACCCACGAGGGGCACCCACCAGACTCCAAGTGCCCGACTCTCAACATCCACGATCCAGCACTCTCTATGGGCACCCCTCTTGCCCTCTTGGCATGGATCGACTCAGCCCCATGGGCCTCTCGTAACTGGGGCATGATTCACGACGAGGGACTATTATTTTATGTGTTTACCAGGTAAGGCCTCCTGACCTGTTAGCTCTTTTTCAGAAGCAACCTGGCAAATATCTCAACCAAGTGGCTGATACCATCATCACGTGGACATGTATAGTACCAGAACGATAGAGACCCAGAGAGACCCATATAGATAATAAATACCCATATTGATACAAGACCAATAGTGAGACAGAGACCAATATGGATACATGGAGGCATATAGCGACACATAGAGATACAGAGACCCATAGAGATACCTAGAGATCCACATAAATGCATAGGGATACATAATGATAAAGACCCAGAGATTAAACTTTTTTATTTATTTTACCACTGAGCCATATAGTCGTTTTTTAGAAGCGACCTCTCTTTCAGAAACGATAGCTCAACGAAATGGCCCAAGTGGAAATTGATAGCAGCCAAATACTCTCGTTGATTCTAAAGGTGGAGGGAAGACCCGGCGGACCCAGAGAGAAATCCACACGAATAACAGAGTAAACACACGAACTCCAAATATACAGGCGTCAGGGTCAGGATCAAACCCACGACCTCCTGTATACCAAGTGAGGGAGATAACATCTCCTAGCCACCACGGCAACCACACTCACATATGGAGTGGCTCAGGGAGCTATGTGTCTCTGCAGAAATCGGTGGCTGGAATCAGGGGTTGCATCACAAGCAAGTTCGCCCGCCTAAGGAAGGCTCTGGACGAGGACGAGAGGGAGGCTCTACGTCGCGTGGGCGTGAAGGAGCGCGATCTGCTGTCCCGGATCGAAGAGAACATCGCTTGTCACAAGGGGGAGATCGCCGAGCTCCAGGCAGCGGCCACTCGCCTGGGCACTCTGCAGCTTGAGAAGGACTCGCTCACCTTCCTGCAGGTGGGAAGCGCCTCTGTGGAAATGGCGCGGGTGTTCAGAATAACAGAGCGGGCAGTAGCAGAGGGACTCGTGGTCCAAAGGTAGAGACTTCACCCGTGATCTCTTTCCCTCTCTTCCACAGGGACACCTGGAGACGATGCGCAGGTATAGATCATTAACATCTCACGGTTAAACCCTTAACACGGGGCTGTGTGTGTGTGACATGGGCTGTGTGTGAGACACTGGCTGTGTGTGAGACACTGGCTGTGTGTCAGACGCTGGCTGTGTGTGAGTCGCTGGCTGTGTGTGAGTCATGTACTGTGTGTCAGACATGGACTGTCTGTGCTATGGATGCTGAGTGTTCCGATTATGTGGGTAAACGAGGATGTGTGTGATGCTGTTGGTGGTTGTCCTAGGAGAGAGATCCCAAAGGAATCCGCACCTCCACCTCCAACTTCACTGGACGCCACCACGATCAGCTCCCTTGAAAGAGTCGTTAACAGATTCCTGCCTCTCGTCTGTGAGTTCCTCAGTCTTGCACCCGTGTGTGCTGCTATGTTGCACTGCACTTCTGTGCTCCCCACCTTCATCAACTTTTTTGTTGCAACAGGTAAGGCCCACTGAACTATTAGTTACTTTTTCAGAATAAGCTTAGACATTTATAGTAGCAGCAAAATACTCTGAACGCATTATGTTATATCTAAATGTGGAGGAGAAATCTGGAGGACCTGGGGGAAAATCCACGCGACCACGAAGAGAGAGAGAGAGAGAGACGAAAACTCCAAATATACAGCAGGCGTCAGGATTGGGAACGAACCCACGACCTCACCTCTGAAGACAGGCAGTCCAAATACGATATACAGATGGACAGACAAATATCCCCCTAGAGCCTCAACAGACTGTTGGGGCAAGTGGTGTTAGCGAGTAGCAAGCACTTATGAAGGCCGGCACGGCACATAGCAAATGTTTACACATCACACCAGCAGAGGGCAGTGCAGCATACACCATTATTGTACTGTACCTATATGGTTCTACATATATGATCCCCACCTTTACCAAAGCCCACTGACAAGAGTCAAATAACCCCCATGACCCGCACGGTGTGGGGAGGCCCTCATCCATCAGTGGAGTGAGAAAATGTCAGGGCGTGGATGTGACTGTGCGAGGCTGTGGAGACTATTGTACACGGGTCGTGTTTATAAAGAGACGCTACAATAGTGACATTAACATCCTGGTGTAGACATCATCACGAATGTTCAATACTACTGCCCACACATTCATGGTGATATTAGTATTATTAGTACACATACTAGCATTCCTTAGTATTTGTATACATATTCTAGTATTCGTTAGTATTTGTGAACACATACGAGTGTTAGTGTTTGTAAATATGTACGAGCATTCGTTAGTATCTGTGTATGCCTACTAGTATTCGTGAGTATTTGTGTACATATACTAGTATTCGTTAGTATTTGTATACACATACTGGTATCATGTCATACACATTATAATAATTGTGCGTTTGTTACGCATCAATGTATTATGTATTGTAGTATCACTACAATAACATGAATGATAACACAACACGCAGTGTGTGTGTGTACACGCTACCTGTAATGCTCGGACTGCCACTGCGCACACGTTGCTGTAACCACGGTGCGAGCGTCGTTGCTGTTGTCACCACAGATGGATGCTCACCGACTCTGGACACAAACTCAGCCTACGACCTCCTCCAGATTTCCTCAGATCTCAGGACGGTGACGCTGAACGATGTCCCCCAGGGTCGTCTCCATCACCCACACCGGTTTAATTACTGGGACCAAGCCCTGTGCTCTGAGAGCTTCTCGTCGGGTCAGCACTACTGGGAGGTGGACGTGGGGAATTCGGGGTGGTTGTGTAGGATTGGAGTCGCGTATGCGACGATCCCACGGAGAGGGCGTGGTGCTGAGTGCCGCCTGGGAGGGAGTGACGTCTCCTGGTGTCTACAGAAATATGGCAACAGCTTCTCAGTGCTGCATGGCGGGGTAGAGACCTCACTGTCGGTGCCAGAGCCTCTACGGAGAGTCGGGGTTCATCTGGACTGGGACGCGGGGCTCCTGTCTTTTTACAGCGCCAACTCCATGGTGCTCTTGCACTCTTTTCACCAAACCTTCGCTCAGCCCCTATATCCTGGGCTGTACGTGGATGGGTTGTTGTACGGTAACGTTGGTGACTCGGTGAGGATTGTGGATCTGAGTGGTGCTTCCTGAGAGAGGTGAACGTGAACATCGTAGAGAGCAGACACCAGAATGCACGGCACTCGCCACTGTCGTCACCGTTACGTGCAGTGTTACGCCTGTTACTAGTTGGTGGTTACGAGTGCGCGGCTCTCCATTAGAATGGGGGCTGAGCGTAAAAAATCCTCACAACCTTTCTAGGGGGGTGATAAAATAGGTACTGCTCTGTGTGTGTGTGTGAATCCAACATGGATGTGGTCACCCTGCCCTAGGAGTGTGATTACAGTGTAGGGGTGCAGTGATTTGCAATGGTGAACTGGAATGTTTTATACACTGACGAGCGTTTAGTACCCGGCGTTGCCCGGGCGAAAAAGGCAGACACACATGTAGTTACACACACATGTAGTTACACACGCAAATCGACTGACACACACACAGAGTTACACGCACAAATGGACTCACACATACATACATAAACTGAACAACAACAACCACCATTCGCCACTAAGTGGCGGTGACATTACGACAATGCTTGTGCCAGGCTATGTGCACCTTAAGGCCACGTGAAGTGTCGAACGCCCGCAGACAGGAGATCACGGGCAAACCCAGATGGCACAGGTCGACTGACTGAGACAAATGGCTGATGCACCACCTGTGGCCCTTACTGTGGCAACTTTCTGTGCTTTAGCCACCCGGCGCTCCGCTCATTGTTGTGAGCGTCGCTCCTCCGCCCTCCGTTGTTGTTGGAGGGTGACTGCCTCCAACTGCCCAGTAGCGTCCTTCAGGAGCCTCCTCCACAGAGGCCGATCTTGACACGGCTGGTAGCAGTCATCCGCAAGTGGACTCAGCTCCAAGTCCTCCTGTACCACATCACTCCATGTCTTCTCCAGCCCGTGCCGCGCCTGTTTAGCCCCTCGATCCGGCCGAACAAAAGTTGTTTAGGCATGCGGTGGCTGGCCATGCAGGCTACATGACTCAGGCAACGCAGCCTTGCCTGCTGGAGGTCACTGATGGGACTTTGTTCACATCTTTCAAGGATTTGTGAGCTCCTCACACAATGCAGCCAGGTTAAACCCAGGATTGATCGTGGGCAGGCCATCCTAAATGTTTCTAACCGGCGAAGATGTTCCATTAGGGGGGTCCAAGTTTCACAAGCGTAGAGAAAGGAGGGAATGACCGTGGCAGAGAAGACCTGAAGCTTCGTACAGAGTGATAGACCAGGTAGCTTCCACACAGCGTTACGCAGCCAATGAAAAGATAATGCAGCTCGACTTATTCGGAGTGAGACCTTTGCTGTTAAACCGGAGCTGGTCATTAGCACACTGGCAAGGTATGAGAAACTCTCCACTGTCTCCACAACTGCCCCATCACCAATTGGGAGTTGTGGGGGTGGAGTGTTCGATGGTACAAAATAGCCAGGCAGGTGCGTAGTTTTGGTGGGGCTGATGGTAAGGCCCCACCTGTTGGTGGCAAGCTCCAGGTTCAGCAGCAGCACCTCGAACTCCTCCTCCGAGTGAGCAGCAATTAGCAGATAATCGGCATACATAATGTGGTTGAGCAATAGGGAGCCATCCCTTGACCGCACCCAGGCATCGTTCAGCCTCCCATTGTATCTGTAGCAGATGGGACTTCTTCCGGTACAAGCATTGAAGGCTTGATGAACTACGTGGTCCAAATATATGTAAAATAATGTGGGAGCCAGAGGACATCCCTGCTGCACCCCAAGATGTAAAGGGAATGGCTCTGACTCACAGCCACGTAGTTAGACGTGGGGCCGCTCACCATAATGAAGGTCCTTAAGGATGATGATCAGTGGGTCAGGGACTCGGAAAGCACGAAGAGCAACCCAGAGGCCAGGCCTACTGATGGTATCATAGGCCTTGAGCAGGTCAATAAAGCACAGGCATGGACTAAGATGCACACATGGACCTACAGACACGCAAAGAAATGGAGTTACACTGACTAACATGGAGGCATGCACACACAGCGACTAACACACACGCACATGGACTGAGACACACACACATATCGACTCACACACACAAACACATCGACTTACAGACACACATGGACTCACACACACACACATAGACATGCACTTGAGATACACACACATGGAGTTACACACACATATCGACGTCCACACATACAGGGACTTACACACATACATACATAGTGACACACACATTGCCGTACACACACATACACACGTGGCTTATCACACATAGACATCGACTTGAGATATACACACATGGAGTTACACGCACATATATGGATGTAAACACATACAGCGACTCACACACACACACCGACTCACACACAGCAATATGTGGACTCACACACACATTGACGTAAACACACATATGTACCTACACACACACATATGGACGAAGACACACACACATGGACTTACACACACACACAGCGACTGATATGCACACAAATGGATTGACACGCACACTTGGACTGACACACACACATAAACACTTTGACGTACACACACACATGGGGCGTGGTCCATTCGAAAAAGACAGACACACACATGGAGTTAAAGACACGCATGGCTCTACACGCATACACATATGGACTCAAAGACACACACATCGACGGGCACAGCAATCCCCGAAGATGGCACAGCTATCAGTATGGCAGTACTACGTATGAGGAAATAGCGTGACGTGAGCGATGGAAACAATAGAAATGTATTGAAGAAATAATCAGAAATCACAGACTGGCAGTAGACCGTGGCACGGTCATAAAAGCGCATCAAAAAAATGGAAAATTGAGCAACGTAAAAATCCAAAAAGACTTTGTGCACACAAACATAATTATTGTAACATGTCAACTTGTTTCATAATGGTAAACAATGAACCTGAGTTGTTATCTGCACACAATATCTGGCAACGTATTTGTTTAATAATAATAATAAGCAATGAACGTGATTAATTATCTGCACACAAACATTATTACTGTAATGTCTGTGAACTAATGTGTTTAACAATAGTTGTCTCGGCCTCGCTGTGCGCTGCATTGCACCGCTAGCTGAGTAGTTAACCTCGCGTTCAATAAACCCTCGGAGCCAGGATGAACGCCCGACTCCAAACGTCATTTATTGAGTTTAACGAGGTAAAACTGGTGAGAAAACACAGATAAAGCATCTGTTATAACCCGGAAACACCAACACAATGAACACCACAGCATCAGAACATTGTCTGTGATAACATGTTTCCCAGCAATAGACCCTGGATGGACCAGGCCCCAACACTACCACTGAACAACTACACAAGAGCACAAGCCGCTGCGTTGCATAAAGGCACATCGTGTATTCATCACACTGCACCCCAAATGTACAGCATTACACATAACACTAAACTGTGGATGATATACTTCGTCATCCTTGCTCTCAGGATCGCTACATAGCCACCTGGGCACAAGTCTGACTCGACGTACTAAATCACAAGTAACATCCACAATAAGGAAAGTTGCAGGCTTCGTTGCTAACTAGGCCTCGTATTTACCACACCAACTTAACAGCACCATAAAGGCATTTACATCACTATAACGGTCATTCCAACATTACAACAGCATTGCCAATATTATAAGAACATAAACAAACTTACAGACAATGCTTCTCAAAGTCCCAAGATGGACAACTGCGTCTGGCTTCACTGGGATGCGATGTGTGCCTCCATCTTGAATTATGTGCGTAATGGCCGACGCCCGCGTGGTTAAGCGGGAATCTTAATTCGCAACTTCCTGGTCACGTGACCAAAACCAGCATCAAAAACAGGAAATTTCTGTGTACATATGCCCCCCCCCCATCTGCCGTGAGGCAAAACTCCTGCTGTGAGGCAGAACAAGAGTAAACAATGGACTTGAGTTGTTAGCGTAAGAAGCAAGGAACTTTGTACTTACCATAACCATGTTGAGGTCTTGTGCCATGCGTAGCCCACGTCCTGGCCTACATTGGCGAGGCGGTGGAGTTGGCACATTGCCAGGCTAGGGGCTGGGCCGCTACTCCCCCCAGCATCCGCCGCGCGTGCAAGAATAATGCTATGTAAGTGTAGGGGTGTCAGGGGAAGGATTCCCACCAATAGGAGGGTTATTGGGAGGGGTAATCGAGGAGATATAAGGGGAGAACGGGCGGGAAGAAGGGGCCTTTTGGCGGGAACGAGATTGGGACGGCTGGGGACAGGTGTGGATGGGAGAAAAGGATTGAAAGACGAACCCTCTGCAATCTTGTGTCGGCTCTCCTTTACATAAGCACTAAATATAATTATCTACGGAGTCTGTACTATAAACTGGACGCATTGTTTTAGGGGGGGCGAAGAGGACATTACACTGTGAAGAAATATCCGCAGCGTTATGTGTCTATGTGTTGTCTGTAAAACGCGTAAAAGGAAATGTCCCCCGTGAGGTCGAGCGAACGCGCAGCACTTGGCAGGGTCCGCCCCCCCCCCCCGCAATTGTCGTCACTTGGTATGGTCGATGTCGCGCAATAAGTAAATCATGAATAATATAAACGGCACAAATGTGTTAATTAAACTACTTTAAAGTTTACGGATGGGAAAACGGAATAGCCTATTACCACCGCGGGGCTTAGGGCGTGCTGCCTGTCAATTTTTTTTCTACGTGAAGCCCACCGTCCGAGAGCCAAATCCGATGAGCTATTAAGCTCTTTTGTTACAAATGTCCAGTAGGTGGCACGGGGTCAGAACGTTACAACAACAAACACGATACAAAACACGACAGAAGTGCAAAGTCCAAGACAGGTAACATTTTTTTTATATACAAAAACAAACAAATTTTTTATACTACCAGTTAAAGCCCCACTGAGATAGTAGATTATTTTTTAGAAGCGACCTGGCCACAAATGAGAGCTCAACAAAGTGGCTTATCACATGGAAATGTATAGCAGCCAAAATAAGCTAAATCATCTAAATCCTTGTTGATTCTCAATGTGCAGGGAAAACCCGTCAAGTTGTGAAGGGCAGAATGATCTCAGCGTGGAGGGACAGACGAACGTGCCCAGGCAGATGTAGCAGCTCAGCTCACTATTCACACTCTCTCACTGGGAGTTGCGCTCGCCATGTCCCATGGGCTTCGTTCGGATTGCTCGCTGTATGGCTCAGAGAGACGCTGGGTCAGAACCTATCTCGGGCGAGGGTGAAGAATAAAACAAAATTAAAACTTTAAATACTTTCACTATGGTTATTGCCATCACGAAACACTATCTGGAATGTGAACATGCGCTCTAGGTGCCCAAACAGCAGCCTCAAAGTGTACACGGCTAATGAACATATCTCTTTGGATTTTACTTAAATTGAACAAAATGTACTGAAGAAATGTACTCTTTAAATAACACATAAAGAAATTAGTTGTTAATATACAATAGTGAGGCTCAGCCACCATGGCTCATACAGGTGCAACGGGTTCTGGAGACACTTGTAGAGGTAACTTCTTTATGACAATCCAACACTCCAACACTCCAACTCTCCAACTCTCCAACAGTCAAACTCTCCAACAGTCCAACTCTCCAACAGTCCTGATACTCTGTTACCGCCTAGGTACACAGCCTAGGTACACAACCTAGATACTCTACTCTGGCTACGCTCTGGAACTCGCCCTCACAAGGACGTAGAGCCGTGAGTTCCAAGCGTCTGACCCGCATGGGAACCCAGCGCCTGGCGCCAAGGGGCCCAAGCGCCTGGCCCGCCCAGGGTCCCAGAGCCCCCAGCAGCCCCTCCCTTCTTATGTCACTACATTACCCCCCTCTACGTAGCGCTGATGACGCGGCGTTGTTTGGTTGGACCACGCTGGGCCCAGAAGTGACGTTGCTCCCAGCGGTCATTGCTCCCCCGGTGGAAGTGATGTCACTCCCAGCGGCCACTGCTCCCCCGGCAGAAGTGACGACACACCCGGATGTATTTGTGCCGGGTACGGCTGCGGCGGGATGGCGCGGCCGCTGCGCCGACTCTCTCCCTCCTGTCTCCGCCTGTGAGCGACGCATGTCGTCCAGGATGGAGACGGTGGCGTGGAGCCGCTCATTGAGGCGAAGCAGCGTTTCCCCCATTGCTGCTCCCGACGCTGGAGGAAGATCGGCAGGTGTGGTGGACGGCTGTTCAACCGGCGGTACGGCGTCGTTGTCGGCCCGAGTTGGCTGCCCCGTCGCCGCTTGCTCCTCGACATCGCCATCAGGACTGAAGGTATGTGGCTTACTTCTTGTCTCCATGGCCACTTCTGACGCCAAACGGGTTCCGGAGACACTTGTAGAGGTAACTTCTTTATTACAATCCAACACTCCAACACTCCAACTCTCCAACTCTCCAACAGTCCAACTCTCCAACAGTCCAACTCTCAAACAGTCCTGATACTCTGTTACCGCCTAGGTACACAGCCTAGGTACACAGCCTAGATAATCTACTCTGGCTACGCTCTGGAACTCGCCCTCACAAGGACGTAGAGCAGGGAGTTCAAGAGTCCCACCACTGGCTCTCACAACATCCCAGGGTCCTGAGATGGCTGGTCTTGGGTCTTGGGTCTTAAGCTACAACTGGCCCTGATCGTCCAGGGAGCTCCCTGGACGATCAGGGCTAGTCCCCAACGAGGGGTGGAGCCGTGTGTGCCCCCAGATATCCCACAGAGCACACACAGCCCCCCCCCCGTTGGTGGCGCCAAGAGGCTTAAGCGCCTGGGCCGCCCGAGATCCCAACGCCTGGCGCCAAGAGGCTTAAGCGTCTGACCCGCCTGGGAACCCAGCGCCTGGCGCCAAGGGGCCCAAGCGCCTGGCCCGCCCAGGGTCCCAGAGCCCCCAGCAGCCCCTCCCTTCTTATGTCACTACACAGGATATGAGTATCGAGAGATAAACTCATCCTTCCACAGCTAAGGGCACCAGTTAGTGTCTATCGTAAGATAGAGCAATGGATTGGATATCACGTGGCACGATGTTATCTCCCTCGCCTTGTAAGAAGGAAATTGCGTGTTCGATCCCCACCCTGATGCACACTGTCTTGCCTCACGGCAGATGTGGAGCGTACGTTCACAGGTAGTTCCTGTTTTTTAATGCTAATTTTGGTCACGTGACCAGGAAGTGATGATGTTAGATTTTCAGTGAACCACGCGGGCATCTGCCATCTTACTGATAATTCAAGATGGCGGCACGCATCGCATCTTAGTGAGACCACAGCCGCACTTGTCCATTGTTGGAGCTTAAGAAGAATTGTCTGTAAGTTTGTTTATATTCCTATAATATTCGCAATGCTGTTGTAATGTTGGAATGACCGTTATAGTGATGTAAATGCCTTTATGGTGCCGTTAAGTTGTTGTAGTAAATACGAGGCCTAGTTAGTAACGAAGCCTGCGACTTTCCTTATTGTGGATGTTACTTGTGATTTAGTAGGTCCAGTCAGACTTGTGCCTATGTTGCGATCCTGAGAGTAAAGATGACGAAGTATCTCATCCACAGTTTAGTGTTATGTGTAATGCTGTACATTTGGGGTGCAGTGGGATGAATACACGATGTGCCTGTATGCAACGCACAGGCTTGTGCTCTTGTCTAGCTGTTCAGTGGTAATGTAGGGGCCTGGTCCGTCCAGAATCTATTGTTATCTAAGACAATGTTCTGATGCTGTGGTGTTCATTGTGTTGGTGTTTTCGGATTATTACAGATGCTGTATCTGTGTTTTCTCACCAGTTTTACCTTGTTACAATCAATAAATGACGATTGGAGTTGGACGTTCATCCTGGCTCCGAGGGTTTATTGAACGCAAGCTTATCTACTCGACTAGCGGTGCAACGCAGCGCACAGCGAGGCCGAGATACACACTGTAAATGTGGAGTCTGCGTCTCTCTCTCTCTGGGTCCACCGCAGAGGTCGCAACTGGGTACCCGATACCCGTACCCTACCCTATACCCGGGTACCCATACCCGGCCGGGTACGGGTACCCGTTTGCGACCCTGGTGCGGCCGGGTACGGGTAGCCGCACGTGACCCACCCCAACCAATGAGTGAGAAGGCCGTGGGTCACTGGTGAGTAACCGTTTGTCACTCATTTCCCAACGTCTTTTCTCCACCTGCGCCTGCAACATGGCTTCATCCTCCTCTTCGCGTTCGCCGATCGACCCTATTGCCGATCCAATTGACTGGACGTCGTTGGAGTTGGTCAAGAACAGTCTCCAGAAGGCCATCAGGAAGGAGAAGGCGTAGGGCATCGACTCCAGTCTATGCATGTTCCGCCTTGAGACAACCTCGGGCAAGTCGTCGTCGGATGTTTGGAAGAAGTTAACTTTCATTCGGCTGACCGACGCGGCGAATGCTGACGGCAAACATTGCCGTCAGCATTCACCGCCATTGCCGGGCAATGATGTTATTTTCGAACGCAACAGCTCCGCTGCCTGTCTTGATTGTCTGGCGGTCTACGCGTACCAGACAAGCAATGGAACAACAACACTCAAGAAGCACACGTGCGGATCGGAAACGTCATCAAGTGCAGTCGGTCAAGCGGGTTCTCTCCGTCCCTTCCTGCACAAGACACATACCCGCCTAGGAGACAAGGACAAATTTAAGAGGTCCCTCGCGTTCTTCTGCGCCAAGGACACTCAACCGTTCAGCGTTGTCGAGGATGCTGGCTTCCGCGAACTCGTTGCCTACCTGATCGACATTGGCGTCAGCCTGATGCGCCCTCCGGATTTGGATGACCTGCTGCCTGTTCCGAACACAGTCAAGAATCATGTGGAGCAAGGAGCTGAGCGCGTTCGTGCTGCGATTCGCCAGATCGTTCAGACCCATGTCGATGACGGCCTGCACGTGGCGGCCATGACCAACCTGTAGACGGACATGCTGAAGAAGCGATGCTTCATGTCCGTCACTGTCCACTACATTGACGACTCGTTCCTGCTGCACGCCCGGACGCTGCAATGCAAAGTGTTCTATGCGGAACGGCACACGGTGGTGGCGATCAAGGCAGCGCTGATTCAATGTCTCGAATCCTACCAGATCCTGGACCCAGCAAATGCTTTGTCATTTCAGACAATGGCTCCAACATGTCCGCCGAGAACGGCATTCGCTCGTATTACGGCTGGGGGCCGTGCGCCGACCATAAGCTGGCCATCGTGCTGACCACCATTCTGTCTAAGACCATGGAGACCGTCAATGGGGTTAAATCACTGCCGTTCTACCGGAACTACGACTGCGCCAAGGACCTATTCGACCTCATCGACGACTGCAAGGCGTTGGTCGCCTACTTCAAGCAGGCAAACCTGCAGTGTAAGCCGACCAAGGCTTTGAAGCAGGAGAACGCCACGCGTTGGAATTCACTGCTGACCTGTCTGAACAGCGTCCTGGAGTCGTACGACGAGGTAGTGACGACGCTGTGTGAGCGAAAACGGCTTTATAAGATTGGCTGCATCAACAAGCAAAACCTGAGGGACCTGGTGGAGTTCCTCGAACCGTTCCGCATTGCAACGCTCAGGCTGGAGGTGTTCAAGTCGCCCACGATCCACACAGTCGTCTACGAGAGGCACGTGTTGTCGCAGCATCTTGCCGTCCGGCAGAGCGACTCGGACGACATTGCGGCCATCAAGATGCTGTTGAATCAGACGCAGGACGCCAAGTGGACTTTGTGGAGCCCATGGTCATTGTCGCCGTCCTCCTGGACCCCGGCCTGCAAAAGCGCCTGGCCAAGTTCGGCGTCACCCCTGCCCAAGAACAAGCAGCGATCAAACAGCTGAAAGCCATGATGATTTTTATCGGGAAATTACAAGCTGACCGCGCGTCCGGCGAAGCGTCCTAGGTCCTTACGCACCATCGACCTGACCCAAGCGGCGAGCTCTAGTCATTACTCCTCTTCGTCAGAGTCTGAGCGCCCCGGTCCTCTTCGTCAGAGTTTGACGTAGAGGACCGGGGCGCTCAAGCCCATGATGCTGCGTTGCGTCTGGAGTATGAGGTTGATCGGGAGCTGGCCGGGTACCGCGAAATCAAACTGTCCAAGGCGGAGAAGAAGTGGCTCGACACGAACGATGGCATTTTGACATGGTGGCGAACGCGCGGTATGTCTCTGCGCGCGACGATTGCTGCTAAGCTACCGATCATGGCTCGCGTGGCACGGTCGGTGCTCTGCATTCCTGCTTCCAGCTCCATAGCTGAGTGCAACTTTTCCGCGGCCAGCAACACCTTCTCCAAGCGACGCACAATGCTTTCGCCGTCGGCATTGGACAATCTCATGGTCATTCAGTCCTACCCGGACCTGTACTAGAGCTATTCGTCCCAAAACAGTCGATAATAAAAGGACTCTGACCATTATTGACTGCCAGACACTGCTTAAGCTCGATCGTGTGCCGGGTAGACGGCCGGGTACAGGATTTCATGAAGGTAACCGGGTACGGGTACCCGCTGGAGGCAATGGCTGGGCGGGTACGGGTGCGGGTAAGGAATCAAAACCCGTTTGCGACCTCTGGTCCACCGGTTTTTCCCTCCACCTTTAGAATCAACGTGTGTTTAAAGCATTTGGCTGCAATATATTTCCTTTAGAATCAACGTGTGTTTAATACATTCGGCTGCAATATATTTCCACGTGATGAGCCACTTCATTGAGCTATCATTTGTGACCAGGTTACTTCTGAAAAAGCGATACATAGCTCGGTGGGCTTTACCTGGTAAAATAAAAAGTAGTTTGCATAGCTATAGTTGTCTCACAATGTCCTGTAATTTAATTTCCACGTAATTATTTTACCCACCCGGCAGCATAACAAAAGACGGCTTAATCCTAGCTTGCTTATCTACTTCTGCCATCTACATCACAAAGCCTCAGTTTTGGCTCCAATCGTTTGCCTCCCAACGCACCCCCAATGTTCACAACTTTGCCTCCCAGCCCACACCCCGCCCCCACACTCACCATGGCCCCGCCCCTCCCTCCATGCCCAGCGACTATATAATCCCTCGTCACAGCCACCTCTGAGACACACTTAAGCGTTTGTGCTTTTGCTACGTTGTCCCCACCTGAAGAAGGACGCTTGTGTTGCGCCCGAAACGTTGTGATTGAATTTATTTGTTTTCATTTTGAATTTATTTTATTATTTTTACCTACATGACTTTACCGAAAAGACCAAAAAGTATGAATCCTATGCCTCTTTGGTTCTTTCGGTAAAGCCACGCAGAAAGAAAATAAATTAAATTTAATATGACATTTCGATTGCAACACAAGCAATCGTCATCAGGTAGAACTAAATTTGAGAGAGAGACAAAACACAGCCACGGAGACACACAGACAGACACACAAGCAGAGAGAGACAACACAGAGACACATAGAGATAGACACAACATAGACACACAGAGACCCATGCCTCTGTGTCGTGACCTTAAATAGAGAGAGAGGGGGGGACAGAGAGAGAGGTGGGTCTGCTGGAGCAGAGAAATTAGCGTGTCAATGAGAGAGCTGTGTGGAAATCCACCCCGCGGCGGGAGGGGGAGAGAAAGACCCAGCAAGTCTGGTCAAGACTGGTACATTTTAGAGAGAGTTGTGTGGAAATCCACCCCAAAAAGTAATTCCTGCAGTCACAAAAGCTTCAAATCAAGTTTGAATCGTATGCCTGCTTCGCAGGCTGAAAAGGTTGAAATTATAAGTGGTGTTGTTATGACTGAGATTGAGGTATTGTTCAAGGCTCATAAGGCTGTCGAGATATATAGCTAGGGCTATACTTTCTAAGATAAGCAGAACTGAAAGAAGGTATTTTCGTTGTAGGATAGGCCTAATAAGGCTAGGAAGAAAGAGGTAAACATTAATGTTAGAGGCATGTGAGAGAAGGTGTTCCTGAAAGTTTGAGATTTATTGAGCCGAAATAAATCGTCTTAGTTAGACTAAACCCCAATTAATTATTCTGCTTAATCAAGGCCTCATTGAAGTCATTCATAAATTAGGCCTAGTGTAAGAAGGATAATAAACAAAGAAGCTCAAATAAGGGATAATTCTGGGTTGGTAATGTTAGCTGCTTATGGGGATGGGAGAAGGAGGGCAATTTCTAAGTCGAAAAGTAAGAATAGAATGGCTACTAATAAGAATCGAAGAGAGAATGGTAAGCAGGCAGATCCTTGTGGGACAAAGCCACATTCATAAGGGGAGAGTTTTTCACTCTCAGGTTTTATGACTGGTAGTCAAAATGCTAGGGTAGTTAAGATAGACAAGAGAGTTAAAGCTAGAATTATTATAATTCTGAGGGAGTTCATGTGCATTTTCTTGGGTTTATACGAGGTTTGGTTGGTTGGAGACTAACTAGATTAAGTGTATTAAAAAGGCAGGTTGGATTAAGAGCCTCATCAGTAGATTGAGATATATAAGAACAGTCAGACAACGTCTACAAAGTGCCAGTATCAAGCAGTGTCTTCGAAGCTGAAGTGATGTTTGGAGGTAAAATGTTGTATTTGTCATACTAAGCAGGTGAGTAAGAATAAGGAACCAATAATTACATGGAGTCCATGGAAGCCTGTTGCGACAAATAAGGTTGAGTCGTATACACCATCTGCTAGTGTGAATGGGGCTTCATAGTACTCTATAGCTTGAAGAGCAGTAAAATAAAGTCCAAGTAAAACAGTTAGAGCTAAAGCTTGAGTTGCTTCTGTTCGATTTTTTCAGTAATACGGTGGTGGGCCCAGGTTACTGAGACTCCTGAGGAAAGTAAAACAGTAATATTTAATAGTGGAACTTCAAACGGGTTTAGTGGGTTAATTCCTGTGGGAGGTTATGCCAAGTTCGAGGGTTGGTGCTAAGCTGGCATGATAGAAAGCCCAGAAGAAGTCTGCGAAAAAGAAAACTTATTAAATAATAAATAAGATTATTCCATAGCGGAGGCCTTGTTGAACTGGGAAAGTATGATGACCAAGAAAGGTACCTTCCCGAACAATGTCTCGTCATCATTGGTATATTGTAAGGAGTATTAGGATTAGGTGAAATGTTATCAGGGTAGAATATTTATTATGGAATCATATGGCCAGGCCGGAGGTTATTAATAGTAGAGAACCAGCACTGGTTAGGGGTCAGGGGTTTGGGTCTATCATGTGGTATGCATGCGCTTGGTGGGACATATACTTTTTTTGGAGGTAGAGGGTTAGAATAAGAATAAAGACATATGCCTGAATCATAGCAAGAGCTAATTCCAGAACAGTTAGTAGGAGGAGGAGTAATGAGGTAATTACTGTAATTGAAATATAAGAGGTTATTACAAAGGTTTCAGTAGAAATAAGTTGGAGTAGATGCCCTGCTGTTAAATTAGCAGTTAGTCGGACACCAAGTGCAATGGGTCGGATAAAAAGGTTAATAGTTTCAATGATTATTAGTATAGGAATAAGTGCAATTAGGGTGCCTTCCGGTAATAAGTGAGCCAGGGCTTGTGGTTTTTTTTTTGTATGCCAAGACGGACAGTGGCTAGTCATGGGGTGCCTGCTAATCCTATATTTATTGATAGTTGGGTAGTGGGTGTATAGGTGTATGGTAATAATTCCATGATTAATTATTAGAATAAATATCATGAAGGCTAAACAGATTAAGGCTAATGTATGGCCTTGTGGGCTGATTGGAAGAAATAGCTGTTTGGTAGTAGTTGTTAGGAGAGGTATAAGTAGTGTGCTATAACGAGGTTTAATACATTTTGGTGTTTATGTGATTAGCACTAAACTAAGAATTAAAACAGCTAGTCAAGCTAAGGGTAGCCTGAATATGTCAGGGAAGTAAATTGGTAAAAAATTGTTAATGTTATGGTCAAATTCAGGTTGGTTGTTTAGGTTTAGTTGCCTGTTGAGCAGAGATAGTGTTTTGTGTTTGATAACACAAGATAGTTGTCATAATAAAAAATATAATAATTAGTCATGATACTGTGAGTATAGAGAATCAAGGGGTAAGGTTGAGTTGTGGCATATCACTAAGGGAGGAGAGATCCACCCATCTTCAGCTTAAAAGGCTCAACTTTCTAAATTTGAAAGAGGGATGGCTTCTAGTGCAATTGGCATAAAACTGTGATTTGCACCACAGATGTCTGAGCATTGGCCAAAAAATAGTCCTGGTCGAGTTGTAATAAATGTCGATTGATTTAGACGCCCTGGGACCACATCTACTTTAGTACCTAAAGCTGGAATAGTTCGAGAATGAATAACATCTTCTGATGTAATTAACATGCGAATCGGAGATTCTATGGGTACTACAATACGATGGTCAATGTCTAAGAGTCGGATTCCACCAGGTTCAAGTTCATTTGTTGGGTTATGTTAGAGTCAAATTCTATTTGGTAGTTGTCAGTATATTCATAGATTCAGTATCATTGGTGTCCTACTGCGTTAATAGTTAAATGAGGGTTATTAATTTCGTCAGTAAGGAAAAGAATGCGTAAGGAGGGCAATTATGATGAGAATAATGGCTTGTATCACTGTTCATACTATTTCTACTTCTTGAGAGTCAAGAGTGTGTTATTCTTTGGTTCTTTTCGGTTAAGTCACGTCGAAAAATAAAATAATAAATTAAAATAACATATTACGACGTTTCGATTGCAACACAAGCAATCATCATCAGGCATAAAAGAAATAGCAACAAAAATCTAACTAGAAAACTATAGACAGACATACAAGCAGACAGACATCACAACGGCACACAGAGAGAGGACACAAATCGGCACAAAGAGAGGGGTCGTTTTTGTGACGGTCCCTTAAATATAGAGAGGGGGGGCGGGGACGGAGAGAGGGAGGGGGCAGAAAGAATTAGCATATCAATGAGTGTACGGCAACGTACTGCTGTTGCAAGTAAGATGACAATGTGGAACGGGCACGCAAGCTTGAAAATTAGGAGACAGGCACACGAAAATTAAATAACCTAGCAAAATATCGAAATGTGATGTAATACAACACAGAGAGTCGGTTAACACACAATTAACGCATAGCCTGGTTGATTACGTGTTTCAAAATTTGCTAAGTTAGAATTTTAAGTGTGAAAATTCCAAAGAGAGGACACAGGCAGAGAGAACAAATAGCCAGAAAGAAAAAGGATAAGCTTAAAACTTCCCCGTAGAAGTGGTTCAATCTTAATTTAGGAGCTTTCGTGACTGCAGGAATTATTCTTTGGTTCTTTTCGGTTAAGTCACGTCTAAAAATAAAATAATAAATTAAAATAACATATTACGACGTTTCGATTGCAACACAAGCAATCATCATCAGGCATAAAAGAAATAGCAACAAAAATCTAACTAGAAAACTATAGACAGACATACAAGCAGACAGACATCACAACGGCACACAGAGAGAGGACACAAATCGGCACAAAGAGAGGGGTCGTTTCTGTGACGGTCCCTTAAATATAGAGAGGGGGGGCGGGGACGGTGGAGAGGGAGGGGGCAGAGAGAATTAGCATATCAATGAGTGTACGGCAACGTACTGCTGTTGCAAGTAAGATGACAATGTGGATAATAATTCGATTTGTGTCCTCTCTCTGTGTGCCGTTGTGATGTCTGTCTGCTTGTATGTCTGTCTATAGTTTTCTAGTTAGATTTTTGTTGCTATTTCTTTTATGCCTGATGATGATTGCTTGTGTTGCAATCGAAACGTCGTAATATGTTATTTTAATTTATTATTTTATTTTTAGACGTGACTTAACCGAAAAGAACCAAAGAATAATTCCTGCAGTCACGAAAGCTCCTAAATTAAGAGTGTGTTGATTTGTGAATTTGGTAGCGACTATTGCGACAATGAGGTAGAGAATCAGGGTACTAATTAATACAACAATTGTTAGAGTGTGGTCGTGGAAGTTAATACGTTCCTCTATAATTGCGGAGGCTGCATCTTGAAGTCCTAGTTGAGCTTGTTGTGCCATAAGCAAGATACTTGAGGATAAGTCTCATAATATTACCTTGACAAGGTAGTGTAATTTTTTGACTAGTATCTTAAGAAAGTGGCAGATATGGTTATGCACCTGGCTTGAAACCAGCATAGGGGGGGATCGAATCCCTCGTTTCTTGTAGTGGGCTTAAACAAAAGATGGTTCTTTGTAAGTGCCATAAGGGGGCGGGCAGCCATGAAGTCATTCAAGGTTGGTGTGAAGAAGATTTGTAGTGTTAGCTTTACGTTGAGCAGAGATAGTGAGATTGTTGACTCAATTGTAGATACGATGTTTCATGTAATGTAGGCATATGGGTCATCTGAATAACGTTGTGGTATGCCAGCTAAGCCTAGGAAATATTGAGGGACAAATGTAAGATTAACACCAAGGAATTTAATCCCAAAGTGTGCTTTTGCTCAAGTTTACAGTGAATGAAGCCGGCTATAATTGCGAAAACAGCTCCTATGGATAGAACACAATGTACGTGGGCTACTACATAATAAGTATCACGTAATGTCTAGTGGTGAAGTAGATAACATCATTCTTATCAGCCCTCCGACGGTGAATAAAAAAATATAGCCAAAGGCTCATAATGTAGGAGTTTGTCATTTTAATTTACCTCCATGAAGAGTGGCTAGTCAGCTAAAGACTTTGACCCCTGTTGGGATAGCGATGATTATCGTGGCTGATGTAAAATAAGCTCGGGTGTCAACGTGAATATTCCTACTGTGAATATATAGTGGGCTCAGACAATAAACCCTAGTAGTCCGATGGCCATTATTGCTCAGACTATTCCTATATATCCTAATGGTTATTTTTGTTCCAGCGTAATAAGCAGCTTCAGGGTGTCCAAAGAATCAAAAGAGGTGTTGGTAGAAAATTGGGTCCCTGCAGGGTCGAAGAAGGCCGAAATTAAATTACTGTTATAGCAGCTGCAAGTACAGGTAGAGAGAGAAGGAGAACCGCAGTAATTAAAACAAATCAGACAAATAAAAGAGTTTGATACTGTGTCATGGTTGGGGGCTTTATGTTGAAGATAGTTGTAATAAATTTGACTGCCCCAAGAATTGATGAAACTCCGGCGAGATGTAGGGAGAAGATTGTTAAGTTAACAGAAGCCCCTGTGTAAGCTAAGTTCCCCACTAGAGGGGGTAGACGGTTCATCCTGTTCCTACCCCTGCTTCAATTCCTACGGAGGCTAAACGTAGAAGTAGTGAAGGTGGAAGTAGTCAAAAGCTTATATTGTTTATGCGAGGGAAGGCTATGTCAGGGGCACCGAGTATTAGTGGTACAAGTCAGTTACCAAAACATCCGATTATAATTGGTATAACCATTTAAAAAATTATGACAAAAGCATGGGCAGTTACGATAACATTATAATTTGATTGTCCCCGAGTAAAGTACCTGGTTGGCTTAATTCTGTTCGAATTAGGATGCTTAAAGCGGTTCCTACTATTCTTGCTCAAGCCCCGGCTACTCGCCATTTTTTTATGTACGGGAGAGAACAATGACACCCCAATTGATGTCCAATTATGAGCCGAGCCAAACAAGGCTAAATCAAAAATTTAGGAGTCCATGCGCCTTACCCTTCAGAGGCTTTCGGAAGCATGCGAGGCTTTCAGGGAAAATTCCAATTCATGCCAATTGGCAAATGAGCGGCTGAGGGGTCTCCGTCTTTGCACACATAAATGGGCTCCAGGTGACAAAGCCTGGCTGCACTGTCCCGAGGTACCGGTGGGTTTATCACCCAAATTGTGTAAACCTTGGAGGGGGCCAGTTTTCAGATTCGGGCCGTTCGGCCCCAGTGTGTTCAAATTCGCTGGGGTCGACATAGTTGGTTTGAACATCCCTCTCACCTAAAATCTTTCATCGCGCCACGTGAATTCATCCCATCTCCACTACACAGGGGCCGAGTGTCGGGTGTGTCAGGCAAGCTGAGGAGTGTTCCCACTGAGGTTGGTCCTCAGGGAAGTTATGTGATCCCATCCTCAGGTTCTGCGCGTTTAACTTTCCCCGAGCCGCCTGCGCCGTCTCCGGAAGCTTCGGGAGTGGAGGGCCCATCTGCCCGGCCGACTGCTCTTCGATGGGACATTTTCAAATTCCCTCCGGGACCCCCAGGGAGATTACACCCACCTCGCCTGGGGGCCCGACCACAAGGAATCGATCCAAGACTGTTCAGTTTTCGTGAGCCCTATACACACAAACACTCCCACACCGTCAGTTGGTTCTCACACTCATCATGTCGTATTGGACATTGGCTGAACCTGGCCTTTATTTTGCTTGCGGGTGTTGTTACACGGTGAGGGTGGGAGATGCTGGTGCTGGAGGGAGTCCCGAGGTTTAGTGTGATACCGCGTGTTTTTTTTATTTTCTCCTTATCCTCTCTTCTCTCTCTTCTCTTCTCTCTTCCGTTGTGTTTTGCCTACTGTTGGTTCTGTACCTTTGTTCCCTTTCCCCATTCGTCACTGCATATATCGTAAATATTGTACATATGGGATGGGGTATTTATTTGTTGAGGCACACTAAGGGGATTTTGTTTGTTTTGTTGAGGGGGAGTTGACAGCCGGAATGGCCGAGTTTTACGAAGGGGGAGGGCAGGTGCTGTAGTGACATCGCTAGATGTAAACATGCTGGGTGCAGTGCCGGCCCTAGAGGGGCATGGCTTGCGGTGGAGCGACATCGCGGATACCACAATGGTGTGGGTGTAGTACCGGCCCTAGTGGGACCATGTAAGTGCTAAATAATAGCTCTAGATGGCACCACGCTTTACGTGCAGTGCCGACCCTACAGGACAGGATGTGTGGGTGCCGGCCGAAGGATGAAGTTACGTGATGCCATGGCACTTGGGTTGACCCAGGAGGACATGTGACCGGTTAAGTTGACAAAGGGGGCCCAAGAGGGGGCTAGGGGGGGTCACGTGATTAGGACCCATATCCTTCCCGAGGATTTTGGAAGGTGGACATGGCCAAGGGCAGAGCCGGCCACGCCACAGAGAATATAAGCCGGGTCCGGAGAGGGACCAGGGTTGTTGTTCATCCTGGAAGAAACCCTTCGTCTACATTCTCCGTTCAATGAGTCTCCAACACATGGACCTGGGCCGAAGCTGTTGGTCCTGGTCCATAGTAGCAGTTACGTTGTAACTAGTGTAGTAAGCATGGTGGTCACCACCAGAGGTTGTGATTCTGTTAACGGGAAAGTTACCCCGTGTGTTGGAACTTAATAAATGTGTTGCCTCCAAGTCTACGTCTGCGACTCAGTTGAACCCATTCCAAGTGCATAGACCCTTGCTTCACTGGTCCTTTCGTACTGAGGAAGCAGCAAACATAGATAGAAACTGACCTGGATTACTCCGGTCTGAACTCAGATCACGTGGGGCTTTAATTGTTGAATAAACGAAATAGCTTTTGTGCCATTGGGGTGCCCCGATCCAACATCGAGGTCGTAAACTCTTTAGTTGATTCGGGCTCGTGGAAAGGATTGCGCTGTTATCCCTGGGGTAACTTGTTTCGTTAGGCAGCAAGTGATGCTGGGTCTATTAACATTAGTTTAACTAGTGCTTAGAGCTGTTACTCTAGGCTAAGAAAATTGTATTTTTGTCGTCGTGGATATTACTTTGTTCCGTGGTTACTTAATAGTGGTTATAGTGTCTTTATATATTATGGTATTTGTAATCTAATAAACTTAAGCTGTAACGCTTTTCTTTTTGATGGCTGCTTTTAGGCCTACTTAAGTTTATAAATTGGGATATTATTCAATTAATAGGAGGTATATCTCTGTTCACTAGGGCTGTACCTCTAGTGAATACAACTTTAAATATAGAGTGGTAGGGTGTTTAAATTATCCAGTAGTTTTGTTGCTCATCTATAAATTAAGATCAAGCTTAAACTTGTTTCTTAAGTAACCAGCTATCACTAGGCTCGGTAGGCTTTTTACCTCTGACCAGGATTCTTTCCAATCTTTTGCCACAGATACAGATTAACCCTCATAGGTAATCCCGGGGTAGTTCGTCTAGTTTCTGGATGGCGGCAATATATTCGGGTCTATTTTCTAAGCCATGATGCAAAAGGTACAATATTTTATATTTGCTTAGGTTTTGCTTGATCGAGCTATTTCATGTATTTTTCAATATTCCCTTGCGGTACTATTATGTTTAAAAAAAAATACTATCATTTATACTAGAAATGGGGTAATGGTTTGCGATAAGATTTGATTGTTTAATAATCAGAGATTAAGAATTGTTAGATAGCTATATTTAGATCAGTAGTCAGAAGATATTGAATCGCACAATACTATTTTCGTGTAAGGGAAATGCTTAACTTTTAAGCTATATTATTTTTCCAAGCGCACCTTCCGGTACGCTTATCATGTTACGACTTTTCTCTTGAAGGATGGGGAGAGTGATGGGCAGTTTGTGTGTTAGTCGACTCTGCGTTGCATTGGATTACATTTCCAAAAATTTGCTAAGCTTGTTTTCTCAAACTGCCGATTTCTCTATCTAAAATTTACCAGGCTCTCATAGGTCCATTGGCTCTTTCTCTCCCCCAGCCGCTTCGGGGTGTATTTCCATACAACTCTCTCTAAAAAAATGTTTTTACCAGACTTGCTGGGTCTTTCTGTCCCCCTGCCGCCGCGGGGTGGATTTCCGCACAGCTCTCTCATTGACATGCTAATTTATCTGCTCCAGCAGACCCACCTCTCTCTCTATCCCCCCCTCTCTCTATTTAAGGCGATGACACAGATGCATTGGGTCTCTGTGTGTCTATGTTGTGTGTCTCTCTCTCTCTGTGTCTCTGTGTTGTCACTTTCTGCTTGTGTGTCTGTCTGTGTGTCTCACTGTCTGTGTTTTGTCTCTCGCTCAAATTTAGGTCTACCTGATGACGAATGCTTGTGTTGCAATCAAAACGTCGTATTCTATTATTTAATTTATGTTATTTCTACGTGACTTGACCGAAAGAACCAAAGAGTAAATGTAAAGTTAACATGATTGCTAAGTTCAACATCCTGTCAACAAAGAAGCCAGATCCACACATTAAAAAGTTAGATGTTAACAAGATTGTCATCAATCAGAGTAACAGCCCAATTTCTGATAGACTAAAATCGGTACGAGCTAGAGGACTGAACATTGGAGTCACCCCCAAACACATCCCAGTGGATGATATCATTGCCCAGGCTGACGTAGCCCTCAAAGGTTTAGGTCACATTCCAGCAGACGTGGCAAAATCTGAAATCGCCGCCATCCTCAAAAACGCTAAGAAACCCATTAGTAACATCAGCAGGGACGAGCGCTCTGAACTCGCTCAATTGAAAAAGAGAGATGACATTGTCATCCTTTCAGCCGACAAGGGCAATACCACGGTCATCATGGATAAAACCACATACAACAACAAAATCCAGGACCTTCTTAATTATGGCAGTTATACCAAAATCAACAAATATCCTACAAACCGCCTGGCTAAAAAAAACAACAATATTATCACTAATTAGACTTCTCTAATCGAACCGACCAAGCTGCTCTCTCTAAAACCTTCAGCTACGAGACCACCCATATTTTATGGCCTTCCAAAAATCCATAAACACGGTACTCCACTCTGTCCGATCGGTTCTACCATCCACTCACCTACCTACAATCTGGCCCGATTTCTGTCTAAGACCCTGCTTCCATTCACGGGCAAGACCACCTCAGCAGTACTTAACTCAGCTCACTTGGTTTCTCTAATCAAGGACATTTCACTGTCTCCAGATGATTTGCTTGTCAGCTTCGATGTATAATGGTAGGTTTTTACCCTTTTAACTGGTACAAAACTGACACCTTTATTCAAGGCATCATGTTTGCAATGACCACAACACAAGTAGTCAATAAAGCAAACAAAAAGAAGCAACTCTGATAAGGATAATAATATGCACTGTCCTTGAAGTTGATTAGCCCACACCCGAGACGGCTTTCTTTAGAGCCTAGTCCCCATTGGTGTAGGGCCAGATGACACCAGAAACGTACAACTCAAAAACAGTGCAAAATCAGAGTATTGAGAGTTCGGGGTAAACATTTACACTATGAGATCTCTTTTACCAGTGGCAAAATATAATGGTAGGTTTTTACCCTTTTAACTGGTACAAAACTGACACCTTTATTCAAGGCATCATGTTTGCAATGACCACAACACAAGTAGTCAATAAAGCAAACAAAAAGAAGCAACTCTGATAAGGATAATAATATGCACTGTCCTTGAAGTTGATTAGCCCACACCCGAGACGGCTTTCTTTAGAGTCTAGTCCCCATTGGTGTAGGGCCAGATGACACCAGAAGGCGTACAACTCAAAAACAGTGCAATATCAGAGTATTGAGAGTTCGGGGTAAACATTTACACTATGAGATCTCTTTTACCAGTGGCAAAATATAATGGTAGGTTTTTACCCTTTTAACTGGTACAAAACTGACACCTTTATTCAAGGCATCATGTTTGCAATGACCACAACACAAGTAGTCAATAAAGCAAACAAAAAGAAGCAACTCTGATAAGGATAATAATATGCACTGTCCTTGAAGTTGATAAGCCCACACCCGAGACGGCTTTCTTTAGAGCCTAGTCCCCATTGGTGTAGGGCCAGATGACACCAGAAGGCGTACAACTCAAAAACAGTGCAATATCAGAGTATTGAGAGTTCGGGGTAAACATTTACACTATGACATCTCTTTTACCAGTGGCAAAATATAATGGTAGGTTTTTACCCTTTTAACTGGTACAAAACTGACACCTTTGTTCAAGGCATCATGTTTGCAATGGCCACAACACAAGTAGTCAATAAAGCAAACAAAAAGAAGCAACTCTGATAAGGATAATAATATGCACTGTCCTTGAAGTTGATTAGCCCACACCCGAGACGGCTTTCTTTAGAGCCTAGTCCCCATTGGTGTAGGGCCAGATGACACCAGAAGGCGTACAACTCAAAAACAGTGCAATATCAGAGTATTGAGAGTTCGGGGTAAACATTTACACTATGAGATCTCTTTTACCAGTGGCAAAATATAATGGTAGGTTTTTACCCTTTTAACTGGTACAAAACTGACACCTTTATTCAAGGCATCATGTTTGCAATGGCCACAACACAAGTAGTCAATAAAGCAAACAAAAAGAAGCAACTCTGATAAGGATAATAATATGCACTGTCCTTGAAGTTGATTAGCCCACACCCGAGACGGCTTTCTTTAGAGCCTAGTCCCCATTGGTGTAGGGCCAGATGACACCAGAAGGCGTACAACTCAAAAACAGTGCAATATCAGAGTATTGAGAGTTCGGGGTAAACATTTACACTATGAGATCTCTTTTACCAGTGGCAAAATATAATGGTAGGTTTTTACCCTCTTAACTGGTACAAAACTGACACCTTTATTCAAGGCATCATGTTTGCAATGACCACAGCACATGTAGTCAAGAAAGCCGTCTCGGGTGTGGGCTAATCAACTTCAAGGACAGTGCATATTATTATCCTTATCAGAGTTGCTTCTTTTTGTTTGCTTTATTGACTACTTGTGTTGTGGTCATTGCAAACATGATGCCTTGAATAAAGGTGTCAGTTTTGTACCAGTTAAAAGGGTAAAAACCTACCATTATATTTTGCCACTGGTAAAAGAGATCTCATAGTGTAAATGTTTACCCCGAACTCTCAATACTCTGATATTGCACTGTTTTTGAGTTGTACGCCTTCTGGTGTCATCTGGCCCTACACCAATGGGGACTAGGCTCTAAAGAAAGCCGTCTCGGGTGTGGGCTAATCAACTTCAAGGACAGTGCATATTATTATCCTTATCAGAGTTGCTTCTTTTTGTTTGCTTTATTGACTACTTGTGTTGTGGTCATTGCAAACATGAAGCCTTGAATAAAGGTGTCAGTTTTGTACCAGTTAAAAGGGTAAAAACCTACCATTATATTTTGCCACTGGTAAAAGAGATCTCATAGTGTAAATGTTTACCCCGAACTCTCAATACTCTGATATTGCACTGTTTTTGAGTTGTACGCCTTCTGGTGTCATCTGGCCCTACACCAATGGGGACTAGGCTCTAAAGAAAGCCGTCTCGGGTGTGGGCTAATCAACTTCAAGGACAGTGCATATTATTATCCTTATCAGAGTTGCTTCTTTTTGTTTGCTTTATTGACTACTTGTGTTGTGGTCATTGCAAACATGATGCCTTGAATAAAGGTGTCAGTTTTGTACCAGTTAAAAGGGTAAAAACCTACCATTATATTTTGCCACTGGTAAAAGAGATCTCATAGTGTAAATGTTTACCCCGAACTCTCAATACTCTGATATTGCACTGTTTTTGAGTTCTACGCCTTCTGGTGTCATCTGGCCCTACACCAATGGGGACTAGGCTCTAAAGAAAGCCGTCTCGAGTGTGGGCTAATCAACTTCAAGGACAGTGCATATTATTATCCTTATCAGAGTTGCTTCTTTTTGTTTGCTTTATTGACTACTTGTGTTGTGGTCATTGCAAACATGATGCCTTGAATAAAGGTGTCAGTTTTGTACCAGTTAAAAGGGTAAAAACCTACCATTATATTTTGCCACTGGTAAAAGAGATCTCATAGTGTAAATGTTTACCCCGAACTCTCAATACTCTGATATTGCACTGTTTTTGAGTTGTACGCCTTCTGGTGTCATCTGGCCCTACACCAATGGGGACTAGGCTCTAAAGAAAGCCGTCTCGGGTGTGGGCTAATCAACTTCAAGGACAGTGCATATTATTATCCTTATCAGAGTTGCTTCTTTTTGTTTGCTTTATTGACTACTTGTGTTGTGGTCATTGCAAACATGATGCCTTGAATAAAGGTGTCAGTTTTGTACCAGTTAAAAGGGTAAAAACCTACCATTATATTTTGCCACTGGTAAAAGAGATCTCATAGTGTAAATGTTTACCCCGAACTCTCAATACTCTGATATTGCACTGTTTTTGAGTTGTACGTTTTCTGGTGTCATCTGGCCCTACACCAATGGGGACTAGGCTCTAAAGAAAGCCGTCTCGGGTGTGGGCTAATCAACTTCAAGGACAGTGCATATTATTATCCTTATCAGAGTTGCTTCTTTTTGTTTGCTTTATTGACTACTTGTGTTGTGGTCATTGCAAACATGATGCCTTGAATAAAGGTGTCAGTTTTGTACCAGTTAAAAGGGTAAAAACCTACCATTATATTTTGCCACTGGTAAAAGAGATCTCATAGTGTAAAGCTTCGATGTAGTCTCTCTGTTCACCAAGGTACCTGTACCTGACACCATAGCAATCATTCAAGACTTGGTCCAACAGGGACTGAATCCTGATGTACCAACTGTTGGTGAGGCACTGCCTTACCAACACTTACTTCATCTGGATTGGTACATTCTACAAACAAAATGAAGGTACCCCTATGGATTCTCCCTTATCGCCAGTGGAAGCAAATGTTTTCATGGATAAATTTGAAACAGATGCCATCCTGACATCCACCCTACGTCCTTCCCTGTGGAAGAGATACGTAGATACTCTTAGGTTTTTTCCGGTAAAGTCACGTAGGTAAAAAATACAATTAAAATTTGAATAAAGTAATAATGAAAATAAAATAAAATAATAAATCACGACGTTTCAGAGGCAACACAAGTCTCCGTCATCAGGTGGGACCGTCACAGCTAAAATTACTGCATCAAGTGAGGAAAATTCCAAAAGACCAGCCCTTAAATACAAGTTAAGGGGGGAGGGGCTTATCTTAATGTGGTAATCAGGGAATGGAACGTGGGGGTGGTGGGCTAGGCTACAAGAGAAATTGGTCAACGTCGACCTGTGCAAGAAAACAATCGGTGTACCTCGACCTAAACCGGTGTTGGTTGAATACCCAAATACAAAAAAGCAGTACTGTTAAACGCTGGGGATGTCAACACTCAGTAAAGTAGAAAAGTACCTGTCAAATAAGATGGTACAAATGTGTAGTTAAATCTTTTTTACATGGTTAATAACATCTTTCCAATGATTGCTCAGTTTGTACCCATCATCACGGTTGAAGTTATGTCTATGTTTGTATATCTGAATGGCTTCGTGTACAAACCTTTGATGGTAGCCAGAGGATTTGCAGAGCACCTTGGTCTCGGAAAAAACAATATCATGAGAGCCCACAGCGTTGTAGCAATGATCGGCAACGGCAGAAGACTCAATTTTGCCGTGTTTCAGATCTGACTTGTGCTCGCAGGCACGATCAGAGACATGACGTTTCGTTTCACCAATGTAACAATCACCCAGCTGCAACTCAGTTTATAGACTCCAGGGTATTGCAAGGCAGGGATGACATCCTTCCCAGATGGAATTAGATCACGGATTTTATGTACTGTACTGAATCGGACTTGGATCTTATGTTTGTTTAAAAATTTGGAGATCTTTTTGGTCACGCCTGCTATGTATGGCAACGTGATAGTTTTGATCGGAGTTTCAAGTGGCTGTTTCTGTATGGTGGGAGAAACAGCTTGGCGGATGGTACGGTCAGAGTATCCGTTCATCCTGAGAGCCCGATGTACATGTCTTAATTCACTGGCCAGGTGGTGTTGGTCAGAAATGCCATGAGCTCTGTGGTATAGCGTTTTGATGAGATAATTATTTTGAGATGGGTGGTGGTGGGAATCAGGTTTCAAGTAGGAATCTGTGTGGGTGGCTTTTCTGTAGACAGAATGTCCCAAGGATCCGTCAGGTCTCCTCTCAAACAGAATATCTAAGAATGGTAGTTTGCCATCTTTCTCCACTTCCATGATGAATCTGATGGATGGGTGTCTGGAATTGATGTGGTCCAAGAAGTGGTTCAATGCTGGGAGGCCATGTGGCCAAATGACGAAAGTGTCATCCACATACGTCTTCCACAGGGAAGGACGCAGGGTGGATGTCTGGATGGCGTCTGATTCAAACTTTTCCATGAACATATTGGCTATCACTGGTGACAAGGGGAAGCCCATAGGGGTACCCTCATTCTGTTTGTAGAAGGTGCTATTCCAGGTAAAATAAGTGTTGGTGAGGCAATGCCTAACCAGCACAGGTACATCCGAATTCAATCCATGTTGGACCAAGTCCTCAATTAGTGTTAGGGTGTCAGGCACTGGGACTTTGGTAAACAGAGATACTACATCAAAACTGACGAGGATATCATCAGGAGATAGTACCATGTCCTTGACCATAGAGACCAATTGGGTTGAGTTGAGTACTGCCGAAGAGGTCTTGCCTGTGAAGGGAAGCAGAGTGTCTGATAGAAAACGAGCTAGTTTGTAGGTAGGAGAGTTGATCGTCGACACGATGGGTCGTAGCGCGGTGCCTTCTTTATGGATCTTGGGAAGACCATAGAGTCTGGGAGGTCTTGCCGCCGAGGGTTTTAGAGAGGGACGTTTGGTTGGTTCGATTAGGGACGTCGAACTCGTGATGATCTTGTTAGTTTTTGTCGTTAGGCTGTTAGTAGGATCGCTTTTAATTTTGGAGTAACTCCCATCATTGAGTAGGTCCAGGATTTTGTTGTTGTATGATTCTTTATCCATGATGACCGTGGCATTGCCCTTGTCTACCGAGAGGATGACTATATCATCTCTCTTTTTTATGTTCGCGAGTTCAGAGCATTCGTTTTTACTAATGTTGCTAGTGGGTTTCTTAGCATTCTTAAGAATAGTGGCTATTTCAGCTCTTGCTACATCTGCATGGATGTGTCCTATGCCTCTGAGGGCTACATCAACCTGAGAAATCACATCATCTACTGCTATATATTTAGGTGTGACAGCAAAATTTAGACCTTTGGCCAGTACCGTTTTCAGATTGTCAGAAATTGGGATGTTACTCTGATTCATAACGGTCTTGTTGACATCCAGCTTTGTGATGTGTGGCTCTGGTTTCTTCTTAGATAAGAGGTTGAATTTAGAAATCAGGTTAGCTTTGCATTTGGCTGACATTGAGTCAGCAGAAGCAGAAGTCATGTTGTCAACGTGGTTCCAATCAGATGGGGACATTTTTTGTGTTAACATTAAATGTGTTTTTAAGAGTCTTGTCTAAATCGGAGTAACCTTATATTCTCCGAGATTAGTGATAGGCTAGCTTTAAATATAATCTGTTTAGAGTTCGGTCAGGACACAGCAGCAGATGTGAGTGTGAAAGCGATGGGTATTACCTTGTTATCACGGCATCTCTTGAGGAAGGCCAGCATCTCGATAAGCTGTGACTTCGTGTCTCGTTGTCTTTTTTTGCATTTTGACTGCTTGTGTTGTGGTTATTGCAAACATGATGCCTTGTATAAAGGTGTCAGTTTTGTACCAGTTTAAAGGGTAAAAACCTACTACTATATTTTGCCACTGGTAAAGGAGGTCTCATAGTGTACATGCTTACCCCGAGCTCTCAATACTCTGATAGTGCGCTGTTTATGAGTTGTACGCCTTTTGGCGTCATCTGGTCCAACACCAATGGAGACTAGGCTCTAAGAAAAGCTGTCTCGGGTGTGGACCAATCAACTTCAAGGACAGTGCATATCATTACCATTGTCAGAGTTGTTTCTTTTTGTTTGCATTTTGACTGCTTGTGTTGTGGTTATTGCAAACATGATGCCTTGTATAAAGGTGTCAGTTTTGTACCAGTTTAAAGGGTAAAAACCTACTACTAAGTTCACTATCGTTTATTCTTAGGCACGGATTTAGTGCAGGCTCAACAGATTCGCCAAAGAACCGCAAAAGCACTTACATTAAATGATGGCACCATGCAGATACCATCCAGCAGTGGATTGTTCCATGTCTTCTGATCATTATTTTGTCGAGGAGGTGTCGAGGTGTCTCAGAGGTTTGATTGATAAGCTGGCACTGCTAAGGTCCTGGATTCGAAATCAGGTCAGCACTCAGACCTCTGAGCGATGTGGCCATAATTCTCTTTCGCGCAATTGAAATTCGAATTAAAAAGCAAGATATCACTTCTGCTACGAGTTATCCGCACACCTACTAGCTTACGTGTTGATAACCTTGATGGAAGGGGTTGTATTCGTGCAGTCATTCGTGACCAGGTTGAGACAATCAAATCACCACACATGACTGTGCAGTTTAATCACAGGCGACTGCCTGGATTCGATCAGAGGTTTTCAGTGATGCTGGCTCAAAGGGTTGTGGATGTGATAATGATGATACTGAATGCAAACACAATGCAATGTATTTTTTAAGATATTTTATCTTGCATAACAATCCCAAAGCATTGCATAACATGCAAATGACTAGTTGCATGCAACTTCCTACAATTGAAGAACATGCAATTGTAATCTAAATACATTAATCCAGATGGTGATGCTGATGGAAGTGATGGTACTGCAAGAGCAGTTCTTGAATTCTTTGGTGTCATCTTTGTATAAATTGGTGCCAATTCGAGGCCAGTTATCATTATTTGTATTTTCATTGCAGTGTGAAATGGAAAACAAATATGCGCGTTTCTGAAAATAGGTGTCCCAACACAAATGAAGATTGTTTGATTGTATGGGGAATCTTTATCTTTCTGTCATCGTTTTGTTTAGTATCATTCACACGTGGATGTCGTCTCTCTACAATTTTGATAGAAATGTTGGTCAAGTCCATCGATTATTCTGTTCATGGCAGCATGCAGTTGTAATGCGAGCAAGGATTGAGGGGGGGTGGAGTCTGGGTCACGTGGGGAGTGGGTGGAGTTAGGGTCACGTGGGGTAGAGGATTTAGGGATAGAACCGGAAGGGGAAAGGACAACGGAGATCGACATCTGAGAGAGAGTCCTTTATTACACAGAGACTGTATTGTCAAGATATATGTTTGTATTATTTTGCCGTGGAGAATGTCCTTAGCTGTGTGCTCCGTGTGGGTTTTCACTGTTCGCCTTCTCATTTCTGAAGCCCATACAGCTTCCAGCTCTTTTACCTCCTTCCAGTCATTTATGTCGGTCATCCAACTTGTACTTTGATTTTCGATTTAAAGCTTTCATGACTGCAGGGATTCATCTTCTTGGTTCTTTCGGTAAAGTCACGTAGAAGGGAAATAATAAAATAATAAAATAATAAAACATAATAAAATACAATTCTCACGACGTTTCGGCCACAACGCAAGCAGCCGTCCTCAGGTGAAGAACAGGGCTGTCGGAAAGACAGCGTCTGAATGAACGCCACCAAGCTTGGCAGCGTATATTTATGCTGGGTTAGAGGAGGAGGGTGTCTTGACAAAGGAATTTGCATATCAACAGAGGGATTTAGCATATTTATGGAAAATGCAGGGATTAGTCACTACTTGTGGAATGTGTAGGTGGTCGGGGGGTATCAAAGTCATATTATGCTCGTGTATTATGTAGGATTATTAGTAATAAAGGGAAGGAATTTTAATAGGAGCTGCAGCAGCCAAACCACCACGTAAAAAAACTAAAATATAAACTACATCAATATCATCAATATACTCAATATACGCTCCAATAAGCTGAGCTACTAACAGTAAGTCATACATTACAATTCTATGTCACAAAAAAATATAATATGCCTCCAGCTAAACTTTTTTCTTACATCACACGGATATACAGTGAGGGAAAAAAGTATTTGATCCCCTGCTGATTTTGTACGTTTGCCCACTGACAAAGAAATGATCAGTCTATAATTTTAATGGTAGGTTACTTTGAACAGTGAGAGACAGAAAAACAACAACAAAATCCGGAAAAACGCATGTCAAAAATGTTTTAAATTGATTTGCATTTTAATGAGGGAAATAAGTATTTGACCCCTCTGCAAAACATGACTTAGTACCTGGTGGAAAAACCCTTGTTGGCAATCACAGAGGTCAGACGTTTCTTGTAGTTGGCCACCAGGTTTGCACACATCTCAGGAGGGATTTTGTCCCACTCCTCTTTGCAGATTTTCTCCAAGTCATTAAGGTTTCGAGGCTGACGTTTTGCAACTCGAACCTTCAGCTCCCTCCACAGATTTTCTATGGGATTAAGGTCTGGAGACTGGCTAGGCCACTCCAGGACCTTAATGTGCTTCTTCTTGAGCCACTCCTTTGATGCCTTGGCCGTGTGTTTAGGGTCATTGTCATGCTGGAATACCCGTCCATGACCCATTTTCAATGCCCTGGCTGAGGGAAGGAGGTTCTCACCCAAGATTTTATGGTACATGACCCCGTCCATCGTCCCTTTGATGCGGTGAAGTTGTCCTGTCCCCTTATCAGAAAAACACCCCCAAAGCATAATGTTTCCACCTCCATGTTTGACGGTGGGGATGGTGTTCTTGGGGTCATAGGCAGCATTCCTCCTCCTCCAAACACGGCGAGTTGAGTTGATGCCAAAGAGCTCCATTTTGGTCTCATCTGACCACAACACTTTCACCCAGTTGTCCTCTGAATCATTCAGATGTTCATTGGCAAACTTCAAACGGGCATGTATATGTGCTTTCTTGAGCAGGGGGACCTTGCGGGCGCTGCAGGATTTCAGTCCTTCACGGCGTAGTGTGTTACCAACTGGTTTCTTGGTGACTATGGTCCCAGCTGCCTTGAGATCATTGACCAGATCCTCCCGTGTAGTTCTGGGCTGATTCCTCACCGTTCTCATGATCATTGCAACTCCACGAGGTGAGATCTTGCATGGAGCCCCAGGCCGAGGGAGATGGACAGTTCTTTTGTGTTTCTTCCATTTGCGAATAATCGCACCAACTGTTGTCACTTTCTCACCAAGCTGCTTGGCGATGGTCTTGTAGCCCATTCCAGCCTTCATCTTCTTGGTTCTTTCGGTAAAGTCACGTAGAAGGGAAGTAATAAAATAATAAAAATAAAACATAATAAAACAATTCTCACGACGTTTCGGCCACAACGCAAGCAGCCATCCTCAGGCGAAGAATGAAACACCCCAAGCTTGGAGCGTATATTTAAGCTGGGTTAGAGGGGGGGGAGGTGGGAAGAAGAGCGCCTAAACAAAATAATTTGCATATCAAGAGGAATTCAGCATATGGAAAATGCGTAGGAGGTGGGCGGGGGGGGTTCCAAATCAATACTATGCCCGTGCATTATGCAGGATTAGCAGCATCAAAGGGGGGGGGGGGGAAGGGGGGGAGCATTAACAAAGGAAAGGAATGTTAATAGTATGTAGCTGTAGTTACTAAACAACCACGTAAAAAACTACAGTATAAACTGCATGACAAACTAAAGTATAAACTACATAGCATCATCAGTAAACTTACTATACTCTACAATAAGCTGAGTTACTAACAGTAAGTAATACATGAAAAATTCTACGTTGTAAAAAATTATATAATATGCTTCCATCTAAACTTTATTCTCTTACATCACACGCGTCTATACCGTACTATATACTTCCATAGGCAAAACCAACATTAAATTACATACTGTATTGCTATAAACCACCCTATACCTTATACATTTTTAATATAACACTATGTATTATTCTACCCACCCTAATGTGTATCAAAATGGTTTATTACGTCCTTCCAGTGATTGCTAAGCCAGAATCCATCTTCTCGGTTAAAATTGTCTCTGTGTTTGTAAATGTGGATCGCCTCATGTACGAATCTCTCATGATAGCCAGATGGCTTGCAGAGAACCTCTGTCTTGGAGAAGTCAATGTCATGTGAGCCCACTGAGTTGTAACAGTGATCTGCCACGGCTGAGGTGTTTGTCCTACAGTGTTTCAGGTCAGCTTTATGTTCACGGATGCGGTCCGAGACATGTCGTTTGGTTTCCCCAATGTAACTGCTACCACAGAGGCAACTTAGTTTGTAGACACCAGGGTACTGTATGTCTGGAACCACATCTTTTACAGACGGTACCAGATCACGGATTTTATGTACTGTGTTGAATCGGACCTGGATCTTGTGTTTAATCAGGATTTTGGAGATCTTTTTTGTGACCCCAGCAATGTAGGGTAAGGTGATGGTCTTGAAAGGCTCCTCAACAGGATCTTTCTTGGTGGTTGGAGTGATGGCTTTGCGGATTGTGTAGTCGGAGTAACCATTAGCCTTAAGAGCTTGGCGTACGTGTTTGAGTTCACTGGAAATGTGTTCATGGTCGGAGATGCATTGGGCTCTATGATATAGAGTCTTGATGAGAGAATTCTTCTGGGATGGATGGTGGTGGGAATCCGGTTTTAGATAAGCATCCGTGTGGGTGGCTTTCCTGTAGACAGAGTGGCTCATTGAACCATCAGGTCTCCTTTTGATTAGGACATCCAAAAAGGGTAGCTTGCCATCATTTTCGACTTCCATGGTGAATCTGATGGCTGGGTGTATGGAATTGATATGGTCGAGAAATTGGTCTAGAGCAGGCCGGCCATGTGGCCAGATGACAAAAGTGTCGTCTACGTACCTCTTCCATAAGGTCGGGCGTAGAGTCGCAGTCTGGATGGCGTCCGTCTCAAATTTCTCCATGAAGATGTTGGCTACAACCGGAGATAAGGGGGAGCCCATTGGGGTGCCCTCAATTTGCTTGTAGAAGGTTCCATTCCAGGTGAAGTATGTATTGGTTAAGCAGTGTCTCACCAGGGGGGGTACCCCAGCATTCAGTCCTTGATGAACCAAGTCTTCAATGATTGCGATGGTGTCAGGCACAGGCACCTTGGTGAACAAGGAAACCACATCAAAACTGACAAGCAGGTCGTCTGGGGACAGGGCAATCCCCTTGATTGTTGATACCAGGTCAGTAGAGTTTAGTACTGCAGAGGTGGTTTTTCCAGTGAAAGGCCGTAGGATTTCGGACAAAAAACGAGCCAGTTTGTAAGTCGGGGAGTTGATAGTAGAGACAATGGGACGAAGAGGTGTATCTTCTTTATGTATCTTTGGCAAGCCGTACAATCTTGGTGGCCTGGCTGCAGAAGGTTTCAACGAGAACTGTTTGGTCTGATCAATTAATGCGGTTGAAGCAGAAATGATGTTGTTGGTTTTGGAGACGAGGCTGTTGGTGGGGTCTCTTTTTATTTTTGTATAGCTGCCATCGGTGAGTAGTTCTTGAATTTTGTTGTTGTATTCTATTTTGTCCATGATGACAGTGGCATTGCCTTTGTCGGCTGAGAGGATGACAATGTCATCCCTCTTTTTTAATTGAGCTAATTCAAAACGCTCATCTTTGCTGATGTTGCTAGCTGGCATCTTAGCGTTTTTGAGGGTTACAGAGATTTCCGATCTTGCTACGTCTGCAGCGATGTGACTCAAGCCCTTGAGAGCTACATCTACTCGAGCAATTATATCATTAACTGGTATGTGTCTAGGTGTGACTGCAAAGTTTAGTCCTTTAGCTAAAACGGATTTCAAACCTTCAGAAATAGGACTGTTACTGCGATTAATTACGACTTTGTTAACATCTAGCTTTTCAATGTGTGGGTCCGGTTTCTTGTTTGAGAGGCGGTTGAATTTGGAAATCAAGTTGTCCTTACATTTAGTCGACATAGCGGCAGCTGAAGAGGCAGTCATTTTTTTCCACATGTTCCCAATCCGATGTGGACATTGTTGCACTCAAGGATAAGTGTGATTTGTAGAGTGTCTTGTCTAACTGATCTAGTTCGGTGCGCGTAAGTCTGATTTTCTCTGAGATAAGAGCTAAGCTAGTTCTAGACAGAATTCGTTTCGCATTAGAAGAAGTTACAGCAGCAGATGTTAGTGTAAATGCGTTCGGTATTACCTTAGAGTCGCGGCATCTCTTCAGAAAGGTGAGAGACTCGATTAGCTGAGCCTTCTTGTCCCGGAGCTTGTTGAAGGATCTCAAAGTTATGTGGAAACCCTCCCCGTAGAGGCGGTTAAATTTCGATTTAAAGCTTTCGTGACTGCAGGGATTCATCTTCTTGGTTCTTTCGGTAAAGTCACGTAGAAGGGAAGTAATAAAATAATAAAAATAAAACATAATAAAACAATTCTCACGACGTTTCGGCCACAACGCAAGCAGCCATCCTCAGGCGAAGAATGAAAGCCATCAGATTCACCATGGAAGTCGAAAATGATGGCAAGCTACCCTTTTTGGATGTCCTAATCAAAAGGAGACCTGATGGTTCAATGAGCCACTCTGTCTACAGGAAAGCCACCCACACGGATGCTTATCTAAAACCGGATTCCCACCACCATCCATCCCAGAAGAATTCTCTCATCAAGACTCTATATCATAGAGCCCAATGCATCTCCGACCATGAACACATTTCCAGTGAACTCAAACACGTACGCCAAGCTCTTAAGGCTAATGGTTACTCCGACTACACAATCCGCAAAGCCATCACTCCAACCACCAAGAAAGATCCTGTTGAGGAGCCTTTCAAGACCATCACCTTACCCTACATTGCTGGGGTCACAAAAAAGATCTCCAAAATCCTGATTAAACACAAGATCCAGGTCCGATTCAACACAGTACATAAAATCCGTGATCTGGTACCGTCTGTAAAAGATGTGGTTCCAGACATACAGTACCCTGGTGTCTACAAACTAAGTTGCCTCTGTGGTAGCAGTTACATTGGGGAAACCAAACGACATGTCTCGGACCGCATCCGTGAACATAAAGCTGACCTGAAACACTGTAGGACAAACACCTCAGCCGTGGCAGATCACTGTTACAACTCAGTGGGCTCACATGACATTGACTTCTCCAAGACAGAGGTTCTCTGCAAGCCATCTGGCTATCATGAGAGATTCGTACATGAGGCGATCCACATTTACAAACACAGAGACAATTTTAACCGAGAAGATGGATTCTGGCTTAGCAATCACTGGAAGGACGTAATAAACCATTTTGATACACATTAGGGTGGGTAGAATAATACATAGTGTTATATTAAAAATGTATAAGGTATAGGGTGGTTTATAGCAATACAGTATGTAATTTAATGTTGGTTTTGCCTATGGAAGTATATAGTACGGTATAGACGCGTGTGATGTAAGAGAATAAAGTTTAGATGGAAGCATATTATATAATTTTTTACAACGTAGAATTTTTCATGTATTACTTACTGTTAGTAACTCAGCTTATTGTAGAGTATAGTAAGTTTACTGATGATGCTATGTAGTTTATACTTTAGTTTGTCATGCAGTTTATACTGTAGTTTTTTACGTGGTTGTTTAGTAACTACAGCTACATACTATTAACATTCCTTTCCTTTGTTAATGCTCCCCCCCTTCCCCCCCCCCCCCTTTGATGCTGCTAATCCTGCATAATGCACGGGCATAGTATTGATTTGGAACCCCCCCCCCCGCCCACCTCCTACGCATTTTCCATATGCTGAATTCCTCTTGATATGCAAATTATTTTGTTTAGGCGCTCTTCTTCCCACCTCCCCCCCCTCTAACCCAGCTTAAATATACGCTCCAAGCTTGGGGTGTTTCATTCTTCGCCTGAGGATGGCTGCTTGCGTTGTGGCCGAAACGTCGTGAGAATTGTTTTATTATGTTTTATTTTTATTATTTTATTACTTCCCTTCTACGTGACTTTACCGAAAGAACCAAGAAGATGAATCCCTGCAGTCACGAAAGCTTTAAATCGAAATTTAACCGCCTCTACGGGGAGGGTTTCCACATAACTTTGAGATCCTTCAACAAGCTCCGGGACAAGAAGGCTCAGCTAATCGAGTCTCTCACCTTTCTGAAGAGATGCCGCGACTCTAAGGTAATACCGAACGCATTTACACTAACATCTGCTGCTGTAACTTCTTCTAATGCGAAACGAATTCTGTCTAGAACTAGCTTAGCTCTTATCTCAGAGAAAATCAGACTTACGCGCACCGAACTAGATCAGTTAGACAAGACACTCTACAAATCACACTTATCCTTGAGTGCAACAATGTCCACATCGGATTGGGAACATGTGGAAAAAATGACTGCCTCTTCAGCTGCCGCTATGTCGACTAAATGTAAGGACAACTTGATTTCCAAATTCAACCGCCTCTCAAACAAGAAACCGGACCCACACATTGAAAAGCTAGATGTTAACAAAGTCGTAATTAATCGCAGTAACAGTCCTATTTCTGAAGGTTTGAAATCCGTTTTAGCTAAAGGACTAAACTTTGCAGTCACACCTAGACACATACCAGTTAATGATATAATTGCTCGAGTAGATGTAGCTCTCAAGGGCTTGAGTCACATCGCTGCAGACGTAGCAAGATCGGAAATCTCTGTAACCCTCAAAAACGCTAAGATGCCAGCTAGCAACATCAGCAAAGATGAGCGTTTTGAATTAGCTCAATTAAAAAAGAGGGATGACATTGTCATCCTCTCAGCCGACAAAGGCAATGCCACTGTCATCATGGACAAAATAGAATACAACAACAAAATTCAAGAACTACTCACCGATGGCAGCTATACAAAAATAAAAAGAGACCCCACCAACAGCCTCGTCTCCAAAACCAACAACATCATTTCTGCTTCAACCGCATTAATTGATCAGACCAAACAGTTCTCGTTGAAACCTTCTGCAGCCAGGCCACCAAGATTGTACGGCTTGCCAAAGATACATAAAGAAGATACACCTCTTCGTCCCATTGTCTCTACTATCAACTCCCCGACTTACAAACTGGCTCGTTTTTTGTCCGAAATCCTACGGCCTTTCACTGGAAAAACCACCTCTGCAGTACTAAACTCTACTGACCTGGTATCAACAATCAAGGGGATTGCCCTGTCCCCAGACGACCTGCTTGTCAGTTTTGATGTGGTTTCCTTGTTCACCAAGGTGCCTGTGCCTGACACCATCGCAATCATTGAAGACTTGGTTCATCAAGGACTGAATGCTGGGGTACCCCCCCTGGTGAGACACTGCTTAACCAATACATACTTCACCTGGAATGGAACCTTCTACAAGCAAATTGAGGGCACCCCAATGGGCTCCCCCTTATCTCCGGTTGTAGCCAACATCTTCATGGAGAAATTTGAGACGGACGCCATCCAGACTGCGACTCTACGCCCGACCTTATGGAAGAGGTACGTAGACGACACTTTTGTCATCTGGTCACATGGCCGGCCTGCTCTAGACCAATTTCTCGACCATATCAATTCCATACACCCAGCCATCAGATTCACCATGGAAGTCGAAAATGATGGCAAGCTACCCTTTTTGGATGTCCTAATCAAAAGGAGACCTGATGGTTCAATGAGCCACTCTGTCTACAGGAAAGCCACCCACACGGATGCTTATCTAAAACCGGATTCCCACCACCATCCATCCCAGAAGAATTCTCTCATCAAGACTCTATATCATAGAGCCCAATGCATCTCCGACCATGAACACATTTCCAGTGAACTCAAACACGTACGCCAAGCTCTTAAGGCTAATGGTTACTCCGACTACACAATCCGCAAAGCCATCACTCCAACCACCAAGAAAGATCCTGTTGAGGAGCCTTTCAAGACCATCACCTTACCCTACATTGCTGGGGTCACAAAAAAGATCTCCAAAATCCTGATTAAACACAAGATCCAGGTCCGATTCAACACAGTACATAAAATCCGTGATCTGGTACCGTCTGTAAAAGATGTGGTTCCAGACATACAGTACCCTGGTGTCTACAAACTAAGTTGCCTCTGTGGTAGCAGTTACATTGGGGAAACCAAACGACATGTCTCGGACCGCATCCGTGAACATAAAGCTGACCTGAAACACTGTAGGACAAACACCTCAGCCGTGGCAGATCACTGTTACAACTCAGTGGGCTCACATGACATTGACTTCTCCAAGACAGAGGTTCTCTGCAAGCCATCTGGCTATCATGAGAGATTCGTACATGAGGCGATCCACATTTACAAACACAGAGACAATTTTAACCGAGAAGATGGATTCTGGCTTAGCAATCACTGGAAGGACGTAATAAACCATTTTGATACACATTAGGGTGGGTAGAATAATACATAGTGTTATATTAAAAATGTATAAGGTATAGGGTGGTTTATAGCAATACAGTATGTAATTTAATGTTGGTTTTGCCTATGGAAGTATATAGTACGGTATAGACGCGTGTGATGTAAGAGAATAAAGTTTAGATGGAAGCATATTATATAATTTTTTACAACGTAGAATTTTTCATGTATTACTTACTGTTAGTAACTCAGCTTATTGTAGAGTATAGTAAGTTTACTGATGATGCTATGTAGTTTATACTTTAGTTTGTCATGCAGTTTATACTGTAGTTTTTTACGTGGTTGTTTAGTAACTACAGCTACATACTATTAACATTCCTTTCCTTTGTTAATGCTCCCCCCCTTCCCCCCCCCCCCCCTTTGATGCTGCTAATCCTGCATAATGCACGGGCATAGTATTGATTTGGAACCCCCCCCGCCCACCTCCTACGCATTTTCCATATGCTGAATTCCTCTTGATATGCAAATTATTTTGTTTAGGCGCTCTTCTTCCCACCTCCCCCCCCTCTAACCCAGCTTAAATATACGCTCCAAGCTTGGGGTGTTTCATTCTTCGCCTGAGGATGGCTGCTTGCGTTGTGGCCGAAACGTCGTGAGAATTGTTTTATTATGTTTTATTTTTATTATTTTATTACTTCCCTTCTACGTGACTTTACCGAAAGAACCAAGAAGATGAATCCCTGCAGTCACGAAAGCTTTAAATCGAAATTCATTCCAGCCTTGTGTAGGTCTACAATCTTGTCCCTGACATCCTTGGAGAGCTCTTTGGTCTTGGCCATGGTGGAGAGTTTGGAATCTGATTGATTGATTCCTTCTGTGAACAGGTGTCTTTTATACAGGTAACAAGCTGAGATTAGGAGCACTCCCTTTAAGAGTGTGCTCCTAATCTCAGCTCGTTACCTGTATAAAAGACACCTGGGAGCCAGAAATCTTTCTGATCGAGAGGGGGTCAAATACTTATTTCCCTCATTAAAATGCAAATCAATTTATAATATTTTTGACATGCGTTTTTCTGGATTTTGTTGTTGTTATTCTGTCTCTCACTGTTCAAATAAACCTACCATTAAAATTATAGACTGATCATTTATTTGTCAGTGGGCAAACGTACAAAATCAGCAGGGGATCAAATACTTTTTTTCCCTCACTGTACCCCGTACTATATACTGCCATAGACAAACCCAACATTAAATTACACACTACATTACTATACACCACCTTAGACTATACATTGTAATATTACACTATGTATTATTCTACCGACCCTGTATACCACACTGCTGTATATTCACTATACAATTACGATACTATATATTACCTTATACATTATATTAAACATTACACTTTTATACTATTCATTATTATACAATCTGCTATACACTATACCATTGACCGTCGCGTGAAAGGTACTAAGAGGAAGCAACGAAATATGTCAATGGGAGAGTGGTGATAGGAGACTTGCAGCGGAGCAAAGACTCCATTCCCTCCGGAGACTACAAAAGTCAATGCCAGTGAGTGGACTGTGGTCTGAAAGTCACCGTAAACGGGAACACAATCAGTTAAGACCCGAAATGGTTTATTACGTCCTTCCAATGATTGCTCATGGTAGCCATCTGGAACTCTTTATAAGAATGGAAACAGTCAAGAAGTTAAAACATCACACACATGCAGCTGAAGTCAGATCTGTTCATCACAGCATTCAAGGACATCGTGAACCTAGCTGGCTTCACACCTCTAAGTTGCGATTGAACATTCATTTATGCATTTCTGCATAACACAAATAGTATTATTTTCAACACCTTTTGCTATGTCGACTGAATTTAACTTTTATAAATATTCCTTTTGTACCCAGACATCTGAAATTGTGTGCTCGGAGTATTGGACTAACATCATTTTGAAGATACTAGGGCTTCCAGGCACGTTTGTGACCATTTGCCCTCTCATTGTGTGCCATAACAGCCCATGGGATGAATTTGGGAAACTTTTTCACTATACTGTATCATGAATATATAAATAAGTATAGACGTGTAAGTCAAGTATGACTGTGTATATATGCATTCCTCTGTGCCTCGATACTGACGTGTAGATTGTGTGGATATTCTTTTTTTCTGTCTGCAGCTGTTGCTTCCTCTGCACAATTGGTCTGATGGAGCAAAGGCACTTGGCACAGCTCGGTACCACAATGCAACAATGCGACCGGTGTGCATACTGCATGGATCGTCCTTGACATTTGACACGGCACAAGAGAACTCACACAGGAGAGAAACCATAATCTTTGGTTCTTTCGGTAAAGTCACGTAGGTATAAAATAAATCACGACGTTTCGGGCACTACACAAGCGTCCATCATCAGGTGGGAAAGCATGGTCTGCTGCTGAGGCAGACTGTTTTAAAGGGTTTGAAATAGGAGTAGCTCAAGGGTTATAAAGCAGTGGCCGGGGCTAGTGATGTTAATGTGAGAAGTTAGCATGTAAAAGTAAGCTAGAAGAGCGGCCTCCTAGACGAGGGCATGGAAGTGGCTATGTTAATGTGAGGGATTAGCATAATGTTAACGTGAGAAATTAGAGGGCACGAAAGTGGCTATGTTAATGTGACAGATTAGCATGATGTTAATGTGAGAAATTAGCATGTAACTGTGGAAAAGAAGAAGAGGAGCGGCCTCCTCGACGAGGGAGTGTAACCCAACGGGTGTAATCCAAAGGGCCTGTGAGTATGGATGAGAGTGCAATGCAATGGACATGTGAGCATGAGAGATCTGAGAGGCATAGAGAGACAGAGTCGAAAAAACAGCTGACATAGGCAGGTTGGATGGAAACATCACAGTCAGTTAAGACTTTACCTGGTTAATAACGTCCTTCCAATGATTGCTCAGTTCACTAAGAAGTTACGTGAGCCGTAACTTCTGAGCCGCAGCTCACGTAACTTCTGCCGCGACAATATCTGAATTTTTTCGCCTGAGGACGACTGCTCGTGTTGCGATTGAAACGTCGAGATTTATTTTTTTCCTTTCTTTTTTCTACCGACGTGACTTTACCAAAATAACCAAAGAGTATGAAAGACATATTGTCTGCTGATCTTGTTCATAGCTGTGTACATCGATATCCCACATTGCTTACACGTGTAGGGGTGTTAGAGAGAGAGCCCGTTATGCATGGCAGCTTAGGGCAAACAAACATAGTGAGCGGGGCTACGTGAGTGCACAGGGGAGGTGCTCTCTACGACGTCCGCGCCAGGCACCCGGGGGGGCCCCACCCCTCAGCGGGGGGTTGGGTATAAAAGGGGACGTATCGGAGGGCTCGGGGTTCTTGTTAAGCTAACCAGTGAAGACTGAAGACGTCTTAGCTAGAGCCCTGGACTCCCCTGGTTCGCCATCCTTATCAGGGCCGAACAGGACCGAGCCAGCGGCGTGGTCCCGAGATCCAGAGCCGGTGCTCCTGTCAGCGCTGGTCTGGGACTCAGGGTACCGGGCCCGACTTACCAGTGTCGGGCCAGATAGCCTCCCCTAGCCCGTTAGAGGAGGACTAGGAGGCAGGCTAGAAAGTAGCTAGCACGTGTATCCCCAGCTAGCCGGGTGAGGGGGCCGACACCCCCTCTAGAGTTGTATGCCACAACCGTGCTGTGTGTAATAAACCCGTGTGCCTCCAACTCCGGCGTCCAAGAGTCGTGAACTCTACTACATCTGGTGTCAGAAGTAAAGATCTACGAACATGGACACGCGCCGGACAGCTCGAGTCAGGGTACCGGAGGGGGAGGACACCGTTGCAGTCGGGGAGCCCGGGACGGCTGAAGAAAATACGGAGCAGTCGGGGTCGGATGCGTCCACACCGCAGCAACAGGAGAATGGGGAGCCGTCGACAGAGGGGCTGAGGGAGGCGCACGCTAAGCTGGCGGAGCTGCTGTACGCCGCTGCCGCCATGCTGGACCACATCATACAGCTGGGGGCTGCTGGACCGCCACGGGGCGACGGCAGCCGGCGACCACAGCGCCTTCCCGCCATTTCGACGGAGCACCACTTTGAAAATCCCGCCATCGCCGCAGCTGCTGTTGAGGGCGTGGCCGGGTTGAGCATCGAGTCCAACGGCGGGCATACACTACCTGCCGCGTCATCACCAACGGACGACACGTCACCACGGGTGCGACCGGCGATGCCATCGGTTGTTCGCGCCGAGGCAGAGCCGGGTGAGGGGGACGGGGGAGTGCGACCTTCCACGGCAGCCGCTGCGTTACATCAGCGACTACCTCCACTTAAAGAATTTGTGGGCGAGGAAGGCGACTGGGGCGGCTTCCAGCGGCGCTTCCTCGCTCACCAGGAAATGGTGCAGTGGACAGACGCCGAGGCTCTCCGCGCGCTGCCGGCACTCCTCGACAGCGACGCCCTCGCCACTCTAACATCGGCACCGAAGGAGAGGCGCTCCACGCTGCAGACGGCGATGCAGCTGCTGGCTGCAGTATACGGTCCGCCGTCGGACTGTCGCCAACATCTTTTACGATCGCCAGCGGGGGGCAAAGGAGTCGCCCCTGGCGTACCGCACAAGCCTCCTGGCACTGGCGAAGGCGGCCTTTCCACGGATGGACATCGAAGGGGTCGACGCCATGGTTACGGAAAAGATACTCCTGCTGGCGGACGACCTGGATATCGTCATCGTCGCACAAGACGACGCGGAGATGTGCTCCCTCCAAGCGGCACGACTCCTCCACGCAAACCTGCTCGCGCAATGACGGAAGGCCAGCAAGGCGGCGAGCGGGCGTGCCGTGGCTGCAGCCACCCTCCCGGCGGAAGAGATTTGCGCCATCGACCATCAACGGCAGCAGGGAGCGGGAGTACGGGCGGACCGGGGCGGTTCGAGCCATCTCGACCATCCATCGTCGTCGCCAGCGCTCCCGCACTGTTACAACTGCGGCATCCGGGGCCATGTCGCCTCAGGGTGCCGCTCTCCTCGGCAGCGGGGGACGACACCTCGACGGGACACCGGCCCTCTTCCCAAGCTCCATCATCATAACCCGGCGAGTCGCGGCACCCCCCATGTTTGGCCCACGCACACGCCCGTCACACACTCAAACACCGCAGCAAATGGGGGGTCGATATCGCGCACCATTGCACCAACACGCACCACTCTGGGTACTCATATCGAACCCAGCCAGTGGTCCGTGTTGGCCCATCGTGTTGTAGCCGCATCGTCGGGGTCGTCGGCCGTTGTGGGGCACATCGACGGGGTTGAGGTGCGCATCCTGGTCGATACGGGAGCATCGGCGACCATTATTTCGGAATTGATTTACAATATTCTCCCTGTCCAGAGCCGTCCTTTGATGCCCGTTAACGTGCCATTCTATGCTGCGAATGGGGGCTCACTTGGCATCATTGGACAAATTCGAGCCCAAATTTGTGTCGGGGATATTAAATTGTCTGGGCCGATTTTTGTTTCCTCCTCACTGGCGGTTCCGTGCCTGCTGGGGACGGACTTCCTGGCCAAAATGCCGATTAGGATATTAATCGACCAGGGATGCATTGAGCTCCCGTCGGGCCGACGCATGGTGTTTCTGCCATCCCCCGTTACGAGTCAGATGGCGTTCGCGACGGTGCCGGCGTTCGTAGATAGAACGGTGCGCGTTCCTCCGGGGGCACAAATGTTGATTCCTTTGAAACTTCGGCGGCCCTTCGCTAAGGGCATTGGGGCCCAGGGGGTTCTGCTGGGTCCGTCTAGGGCCGGGGTTAGTGGACCTCATTTACTTCCGGCCCAGACCATAGTAAGAGGGGACGGAGACCCCTTCATCGCGGTCCTCAATGTGGGCTCGCAGACGGTGGTGGTCCCACAGGGGACCGTGCTTGCTCACGCAACGCCGGTGCCCTGTGAGGAACCCGTCGCGAATCACGTGAGTGCTGTCTCTGCGCCGCGACCACATTCGGACAGCGATGAAGGGTGGCTCGAGGAGCTTTGTGCGGGATCGACGGACCTGTCAAATTCAGAGCATCACCAACTTAAAGCACTACTGTGAGAATTTTCTGACGTTTTCAGTCGGGACAAATACGATTTGGGCTGCACCCATCTGCTGCGTCATCATATTGATACGGGTGACAGCGCGCCGATACGCCAGAATCCTTTTCGGTTAAGTCCCACCGAAAAGGACCATGTCAAATCGGCTGTTGATGACATGTTAGCCGCTGACATCATTTCTCCTTCCACCAGCCCTTGGGGAGCGCCGATCGTCCTAGTTAAGAAACAGGACGGCTCGTTGCGGTTTTGCGTTGATTTTCGGCGCCTTAACAAAATTTTGGTGGCCGACGCATACCCGCTCCCACGGATGGACGAATCGCTTGACGCCTTGGCGGGAGCGTGATTCTTCTCCACATTGGATTTACTTTCGGGATTCTGGCAGCTTCCTCTGGACGATGATTCAAAGCCTAAAACTGCTTTCCGTACACCGCACGGCCTCTTCCAATTCAACCGGTTGCCGATGGGACTCCACTCAGCGCCGGCAACTTTCCAGCGTTTGATGGAATTAGTTTTGGCTGGATTGCAATGGGACTCGTGCTTGATTTATTTGGATGACGTTATTGTCTTTGGTAAAACATTTGACGAACATCTCCAGAGGTTGCGGGCGGTTTTCCAAAAGATGCGGGCTGCTAATTTGAAATTCAAACCCCAAAAATGTCATCTATTACGCGAATCGGTGCGTTATTTGGGACACATCGTGGGACGCTCAGGTATTGCTACCGATCCCGCCAAAACGCAGTGCGTCAGCTCCTGGCCGACTCCCACCTCGGTGGGGGAGGTCAGGAGTTTCATTGGCTTCGCGTCCTATTACCGACGGTTTGTCGCGGATTTTGCGACGATTGCGAAACCCCTACACGCTTTAACATCAAAAGGGGTTCGGTTCCACTGGGGACAGGAGGAGGAGGCTGCTTTCGGCTCCCTTCGGGACGCTCTGGTGAAAGCTCCTCCCTTGGTTTACCCCGATTTTTCTAAGCCCTTTTTGCTTGACACCGATGCGAGCAACACGGGTATTGGGGGCGTGCTTTCCCAGGTGGTTGACGGTGTGGAACGGGTGGTCGCGTACGGTAGTCGGGTGTTGTCTCCTGCGGAGCAGAGATATTGCGTCACCCGTCGGGAACTGTTGGCAATTGTCTATTTCATCCAACAGTATCGCCCATATCTGTACGGTCGGCATTTCACCGTCCGCACAGATCATGCGGCACTACAGTACGCCCTGCGAGTTCAACAACCATCGGGACAATTGTCTCGATGGTTGGAGATTCTCCAGGACTTTGATTTTGAAACCACCTACCGTAAGGGCGTTCGCCACACCAATGCGGACGCTCTGTCGCGCATGCCAACCACCTCCGAATGTGCATGCCTCCTGGGGTCTGGACGTTGCAGGCCTCCGCGGGACATATCTGTTCCGGTCTTGGCGGCCGCCGACGACGACGAAACATTGATTACTAATTCGATCGCACAACAGGGAAAAGATTCCCTGTTGGGGTTGCCCGTCACTGAATGGGGGCGCCTCCAGATGGAGGATACCTCCCTCCTCGGGTGGCGTCGTCGCGTCGGCGGTGCTGGGCGGGGGAGGGGTGGTGCCAACGCATGGGAAATGGTGCAAGGTCTGCTGATGCATTGGGACGGGAAATCCCATCGACACCGGCTGGTGGTCCCTTCTGGGTTGTGGGGCAAGGTGGTGTGGGCCGCTCACGAGCGCCTCCTACACCTGGGGACCCAAAAGAACCTCGCCTTGCTACAACTTGATTTTTTTTGGCCAGGCATGACGAGGGATGTCGGGGATTTATTGGGGTCATGCCCTCGGTGCGCGCAACGAAAACCGCCAGCACGGGAGTCTTACCCACCCTTGCAATCAATCAAAGTGTCCAGAATAAATGAGCTTGTCGCGCTGGATATTTTGGGCCCATTCCCCGCCACCCCCAGGGGCAATAGATATTTGTTGACTGGTGTGGAGTATTTTATGCGCTGGCCTATGGCCTGGCCCCTTGCCAACCAGTCGGCAGCAGCCATCGTGGAGGCCTTTGTTCAGGGATATGTCCTGGACAAAGGTGCTCCGGAGCGGCTGCTGACCGACCAGGGCAGAAATTTTTCCGGCAAACTACTCCAACAAGTCTGTGAGCTCCTGGGCATGAAGAAAATTCGTACCTCCCCGTATCACCCGCAAACTGACGGGATGGTCGAGCGTCTGCATCGCACCATCACGTCAATGTTGTCACAGCAGGTTTCGGACTCACAGACCGATTGGGACCTGCAAATTCAAGGGGTCTTGGCGGCATACCGAATGGCCCCCCATGCAGCTACGGGATTTTCCCCCTTCTACCTCATGTACGGCCGCGAACCTGACCTGCCTGTTCGTGCCCAGCTGCAGATCCCCGCGCCGCAGGGAAAAACTAAATTGGCTGACCATGTAAAATTTAATCTGGCCAAATTAACAGAGGCACGGGATGCTGCCATGCAAAACTCTGACCTCCGTCAGAAAGCGAATGAGCGGCTCAGACTGGGTCGGGCGCACATGCTGCAGTGGAAGCCGGGGGACAAGGCATGGCTGCACTGTCCCCAGGTGCCACTTGCAACCTCCTCTAAGCTGGTGCGACCGTGGCGGGGCCCTGTGGAGGTGGTCGAGGTTTTGCGGCCGCAGTGCGTGCGCATCAAATGGGGGAAGCGGCGGTGGTTCGTGCACCCCTCTAGATTAAAACCCTTTGTTGCGGTACACATCCCCACTTCACACACGCGTGGCCAAACATGTGGGGGGTCGACCGACTCACTGGGTCCGTCTCCGTCGCTCTCATCTAATGTCTTGCCGGCTGTGCCACCTCCAGGTGCATCAGGAGTGACGGGCTCACGCCCGATCACCCCTCCTGGGGAGGCCAAGGGTCAAGCGGCGTCGGATGAGGACTCACTCCAAGACGGACAGTTGCCACCTGACGGTCCGCCACCCGGGGTTACCCCGTGTGAGGGGCCCGCTGCAAGGACGCGCGCTAAAATGCGCAGACTGTTGTGAGGCCGGAAGATGTGTACATAGGTTGTGTTCATTGTGTGTTGTGTGTGTGGGGTGTTCCCTGCTCATTGGATGTACATATGTTGGGTTCGCCATGTGTTGTGTGTGTGGTGGATTCCCTGCAAATTGTATATAGGCTGTTTTTACGGAATTCGAATTTATTCGGGGGGGGTGCGTCTGGTTGTTTCTCTTCTCGCTGTTGCGTTCTTGTTGTGTTCTTGTTGTTGTTCTTGTTATTGTTGAAAAATAGTGAAGCACACGCGCGCTCAGGGGGTAAATGCGCTTTTATTGTCGTTTTTTTGTGTGTTGGCAGCCGGGACGGCTGCAAGCTATGCGGGGGGGGGGGGGGGGGGGTGATGTAGGGGTGTTAGAGAGAGAGCCCGTTATGCATGGCAGCTAAGGGCAAACAAACACAGTGGGCGGGGCTACGTGAGTGCACAGGGGAGGTGCTCTCTACGACGTCTGCGCCAGGCACCCGGGGGGGTGGGGCGGGGGGGCCGGGGGGGCCCCACCCCTCAGCGGGGGGTTGGGTATAAAAGGGGATGTATCGGAGGGCTCGGGGTTTTTATTAAGCTAACCAGTGAAGACTGAAGACGTCTTAGCTAGAGCCCTGGACTCCCCTGGTTCGCCGTCCTTATCAGGGCCGAACAGGACCGAGCCAGCGGCGTGGTCCCGAGATCCAGAGCCGGTGCTCCTGTCAGCGCTGGTCTGGGACTCAGGGTACCGGGCCCGACTTACCAGTGTCGGGCCAGATAGCCTCCCCTAGCCCGTTAGAGGAGGACTAGGAGGCAGGCTAGAAAGTAGCTAGCGCGTGTATCCCCAGCTAGCCGGGCGAGGGGGCCGACACCCCCTCTAGAGTTGTATGCCACAACCGTGCTGTGTGTAATAAACCCGTGTGCCTCCAACTCCGGCGTCCAAGAGTCGTGAACTCTACTACACACGTGTAGAGGAGTAAAATGGGGACGTGACGTCATGTGTGCCGTTCAGTGTGATGACGTCACGTCTCCTAGAGTACTTAAGGGAGACCCCGTGATGAAAGCGGGGTCACTGTGGGAACGGGTAGAGTACGAAGGGTGAAGAGGGAACCAGGGGTAGAGAGGGATCGAGTAGTGAGTCTGGGGAGAAGCCGGTGGTAGCCGATAGAGGTGCTCTCTCCGGTCGGTGGAGTCGGCAGAGTCCCCGATCCGACATGAGAGAGACCGGAGCTAGCCGGGCAGGGACCAGAACTCAGTGTAGGACCCCTAGCCCCTTGGAGTTGTGTACCTTTGTGTGTATTGTGAAGTCTTTAATAAACCCTTGGCGAAAGCCCATAAGGTACCTCCGTCTCCGAGTGCGTCCGTGGGAACTCCTCAACACACGTACACACCACACACAATGAAATAAATATAAACTAGAACGACTTCCAGGGATGGGCAAAGATCGAGGAATCTCTTTCAATGGAGCGAGTTAAGTGTATTCGATTCAACATCTCTCTGTCCGTCTGTGTCTCTGTTCCCCTCTGTGTGTCTCTCTCTGCCTGTCTCTGTGTCTATGTCGTCTCTGTATATCTGTGTTCCTCTTGTCTGTCTGTCTGCCTGTCTTGTCTGTCTGTGTGTGTCTATCAGCGTCTGTCCAACCGTAATCAACGACTGTCAGTAGCAGCAGGCGCCCGTTCAACTCCCAGGACTGCACGCCACTCAAACTTGCTCCCAACACACAAAGACAAAGATCCCCCGTATAGCCAGAGGTGTAAAAAGTACTCAAAAATGTTACTCAAGTAAAGTACAAGTACTTGAGTATTAAAGAAGTAAAAGTAACAACAAGAATGAAAACTAGAGATTCTTGTTTAAGCTTTTAATCTCAAAAAACATTAAATGAAATGCATACAATGTTTTATCCTGCTTTAGAACTGTTTGTATTTAATCATCAAACTATAAGTCTATCTAATGCCAGTATGCAACATGCTACTCAAAGTTGTCAAACCTCAGATTTAACTTAAGCAGAAGATGATTTTCAAAATTTTGAGTGTCAAGCCTAGCTCTTTTGGGGCTGAAAAACAATCCTGCAGTGCTGAAAAGCCTCTCACAGGCAGCCGATGCAGGAAGAGGTGTATTAGTCTTGATAGAGAGGCTGCAAATAGCAGGGAACGTGAGCAGAGACTCCCTGGTGTCTGAAACACAGGCCAGATATCCATCCAACTCTTTGCTGGCTTCATGTGTTGTCGGTTTCAAAGAAGCGAAAAATTCTTCATCATCAGATGAACTGTTGGCCAATTCCTTATTGTGGTCCAAAGGCTCCAGATGCACTCTGATGTAGCCCATGCCTACAAGCAGAGTAAGCAGACACAAAGAAAGGTTTGGTTGAGGGGCTTCTGACTGGGAACAAACTTTATGGATTTTGTCATTAACTACATTTACGTGCAGTCATCTACATCTAAATGTCTAAAATCATGCAAATCCCTTATTTTAGCATAAATTCTAACAGCATTTCCAAGCCACATATGATACGAGAGTTTTGTTTCACGAAACACTGAGGGATAACTACAACCTGCTGCAAGTATACTATACATCAATATTCATATTGAGATCACAGCCAAAGATCGGATCATAATATTCCTAAAAAGTGCAAAAAAATAGGAAATATTGGTATGGCTCAAATGTTGCCCATATTAGAATTCGTCAAGTGTATGTTGCTTGCATTCATTTACCTCGTTTTATGATGGTTTCATCATTTGTCCAAGAGGTCCGAAATTTAGGGAAAAGGATGGCAGCTGCGATGATCTCAGGATCTTCAAACATATGCTTGAATCGTGTTTGGATTCCTTGTTGTAGGGCATCCACAAGTGGGTCACAGTACCTGAGAGAATGGTGAAGTCGCTGAAGTTTCAAGCTTAACTGATGGACACTAGGCAGCAGCCACCCCAGCTGTGTATTCGTTTCCGCTTGCAAGATGTCGAGTACTTTTGCAACTGGACGCATTGTGTTGGCCCACTCTGTCAGGAACAGCATTTCTGCTGGATTAAACCTACAGGAGAAATCGGCATAATCAAAGAGTATACAACAACAACAACCCACATTTGTTTACATCAATAGAGGGGAAAAACACTTACATTGGAACCTCAAGAGAGGTGCATATATTCCTAAGTGCGCCTTCTCCTGCTTCTTTGCAAATTTGAAGAATTCTGTCAACAGCCATAAAAGTTGACTTCCACCGCGTTTGGTTTGGCCTTAAAAGCTGAAGCCTGCTTTTTGCTTCAACAGCTTAAGCTGCTAGAGCCGATTGGCTGCTTTTATTCCATAAAGCTTGGCATTTGCCAAAGACAGATCTGTAGAGTTTCTTGTAGTGTTCATTTGAGAGAGCTTTTTGGGCATCAACGCTTGAGACTAGGTTAAGTAAGTGACAGGCACACTTTTGATGTTTTGGTAGCTGGAATTCGAAGTCATCGTCTTGGTCCAGGACTCGAGAGGAATCTTGGAATTCCACACCATCACTTCCCTCACCACAGCCTTCAGAATCAGTGTCATCACTTTCACACCTTCTTGCCTCAGTCTCGATATCATTGTTTTCCACACCAAAAACTCTGAAAGCCTTCAGAAAGTTGGAACCACTGTCTGTGGTTGTGCAAACAACCTTGTCACGTATTTCATACTCTGAGTGGATATCATTCATAGCACTGGCCAGTACCTCAAAAGTATGAGAGCCCATTAATCTTTTGCAGGCAAGTGCAGCGGAATGTCTTTCAAGACTTTCAGGGTTGATCCAGTGAGCAGTTACACCAATGAATGACTATCTACGTGCAGTCCAACAATCCGTTGTGGTTGCAATCCATTCAACTTCACTCATGGCAGCAGTCACTTTCTGTTTCATGATCAGAGCAGCTTCAGCTATCTTGGAGCGTAAAGTAGGCCTTGTAATGACAGAAATGCCAGGCTGCAGTGTACTAATCAGCTCTTTAAATGATGGCAAATCAACAGTGCTGAAAGGATGAGTCCTTGAATGATGTACCTTAATATAGCTTTGTTCACGGTGACTGGAGACACATGTTTGACTGGGAAAACTGAGTCAACTTTCAGTTGCTTACTGCTGGAAGCCATGGGTGGAGGTCCCGATCTTTCTCTTCTGTGCTGTCAATTTAGAGTAGTTTTTGAGGTGATTTGGGTGCATTCTCTGTAAAAACAACAAATAAATATTTATATTCAATATAAATGTAACAATTACACATGCACTCTCTGATTACAGCATTAATAAAACTGACATTTGCATCCAATTGCACACTTTATAATGTTAGATACTTGTTGATTTTAGAAATACAGTAGCATTTAGTGACTATCAAACATTAATTTTATTTCTGATTATATTGACAAAAAAACAGGACTGTAAGGCTGACATGACAGGGTGAATTGATTTCATTACATTAGTTTTGACGGTAACACTTTACAATAAGGTTCGTTAGTTAACTACATTAGTTAACATGAACTAATAATGAACTGCACGTATACAGCATTTATTAATCTTTGTTCATGTTAATTTCAACATTTACTAATACTTTATTAAAATCTTGTTAACATTAGTTAATGCACTGTGAACTAACATGAACAAACAATGAACAGCTGTATTTCTATTAACTAACGTTAACAAAGATTAACAGATACAGTAACAAATGTATTGCTCATGGTTAGTTAATGTTAGTTAATACATTAACTAATGAACCTTATTGTAAAGTGTTACCGTTTTGACAATGCAACATGATGTTTGGTAATTATTAAAAATAAAAATTTCTCGCTTGGTTTTCTTGTGTTGTGCATGAATTCAAACACAATGAGAGCACGGAACGATAATGATGATTCAAAGCAATACTGCTATAGGCGCCAAATTTCCCGTGGACCTAACGTTACCATAGCAAATCATTTACAGACAATTACAAATGCATTTTAGCATTTTATTACGTGAGCCTGGTATTGTCAATCGCATGCATTAGTGAAAATAGGCCTACTACACATATAAAAGGCGCGCCGTCAAGGTCAAAACATGCACAAAAAAACTATCAGTAAAACAAAATACTTAACGTACCTACCTCAATATGCTTCCTTAAGTTTGATGGCGAACTTTTGAAGGCCGATATTTCCTTATAAAGCGGGAGACAAAGGACACATTTCATCTTGAATGAATCCTTATTAATACCACAAAAAAAAGATTTCGCTAAGATACGGCCACGGGTGCTCTTGATCCTGTGGCTGATTTTGGACTGTGCTCGCAGCTGAATCACGTTCTTCCTCCATTTTCTTCCACTGATTGACTGTTATAATTTCTCTAATTTCCAGGTCAAGGTGCTGTGCATTGTGGTAATAGATGTGACATGACGTCACTTCCAAAGGACCAATGAACATGTCTGACCAATTTCATGTAATGTGAAAACGATTTTCATAGGCAGAATAAATAACATTTAAATTAAACTGGGCATCAGTGCAATTCAATTGGTTTGGTAATAGCAAGGGAAAATAGAATGAAGTGATCTCCAAAAAATAAGTACTTTTTGACTGTAGATAAAATTGTAAGGAGTAAAAAGTACTTTTTTTTCTAAAAAAATGTAATTAAGTAAAAGTATTGATTTTTATTCGTACTCAAGTAAAGTAAAAATCCCCAAAAATAATACTTAAGTACAGTAATCAAGTAAAATTACTCAAGTACTTTACACCTCTGCGTATAGCCTTAACATACTGTAGGGGCAAGTGCTGTTAGCGAGCACCTATTAAGGGTGGGACGGCACACGAGGGGGTGGGTGGCCAGCACCACGCCCGGCCGCCTTTGTCTCCCTAGTGGCGATGTTTACACACAGAACAGGGTACTCGTTTGAGGCTGAGTCGACGTAGGGGAGGCTCAGGACCGGTTTAGAAAGTCGTCACTGGCGGTGTTGGCCACGAGCGGGAATGGAACTCGGCTGGTCGGGTGCGGAGCGCAGCGTTCACCACGACACTGCCGCTCCCTTCTGTCAACAAACTTGAACTCTGACTCCGCTCTCTGACGTCACCGCTCAGCGTGACCTCATCGGCGTCAAACGCCAGGGAGAGATGTACCTCGCTAGTAACGTCATGTCACCACCCCCCGACCACCGTGCTCTTGAGCGTGACGTTACCTCCGCTCGGCCGCTGCCGATATCTGTTCCAGTGCCAATCCTTATTTGGGCAAAGCTATGCCCGGTGACTGGCGCCTCATTAACATAATGTATCGTGAAAGCCGTCGCGAGTTTATTGCGACGGTTTCAGCACCCACGCCCCATCTCTTGTGCACCAGATCTTATTTATTCACGATGTACTTACAAAAAAATACGCAGATTACCTGCTGGATCTCCTCTCTGTTTTAAAGAACAAATTTGACCTAAGGTCTACACTCATTTACCAGCTTCATATTCCCTATTGCCGTAGATATACTGGAGGAAGGGCCTTTGCTATTGATGCCCCCAGGGTCTGGAATGCTGTTGCCAATAAATTGAAACTTGAGTCACTACCTATGAGATCTTCACCCAAAACTGCTCTAGAGGAGTTGTACACCCCTAGCTGCCAGTGCTATTCAGTGGCCTAAAATAAAATGTTTCGCTCCGGATGATCGCTACAAAGTATGATCTGTGTTTTGATTTAGTGTGCTGATCTTAAAGGTGCATTGAAAAATTATAATACTCCGATTGATGCTCCTGCTGTTGTGGAGTGACTCATGCAGCCAGCTATGGCTGCAGGGTTTTGGTAGTACATGTTGTTTATGCCATTTATTGTGAAAATTCCGTCACAGTTCCTATGATCACTGTTTCATTGCTTTCATGGCATTATTTTGGTGATTTCGAAAAGTGTATTGGTTTAGCCATGTTTGTTTGTTGTAGTACATAGTTAGACTGATGGCATTAATCTAAGTTGTCTTGTGGTTGTTGTTGGTTGTTTGACTTACATCCCACTGGGATTTTTGCACACAGAGTTGGTGTACAGTGCTTTTTCTGCAATATTTTGCTGTCTTTTCTCGTATTTTCTGTTTGCACTCAGTCACATATTCACTTTAAGATGTTTTTTTGTTCATGTTTATGTTTTTTGTTTGTTGCGGTTGCACCCGATTCAAGAGCCGAATGGCTCACAGGGCTACACCTAATAAATGAACATGAACTTGATCCCTCGACATATGGGCTGGGCTCATTAACATAAGTTAAGACCCACTCGTTGTGGGAGGGCAGTGTCCTGTACCCCGCAAGTGACGTCATGTCACCTGCCGCGTGACGTCGCGAGGTAACAGGAAGCTGCCGCTCCTCGCGTGCACTAAAATCCGAGGTGAGAAATTCTCATCGCGGTTGTGGCGGTGGTTGTTGTTGTTTGTGGTGGTTGTTGTTTGTGGTGGTTGTTGTTTGTGGTGGTTGGTGGTTGTGGTGGTGGTTGTTGTTGTTTGTGGTGGTTGTTTGTGGTGGTTGTGGTTGTTGTCTACCAAGGTCGATCCTCGCTCTCTCGTAGGGGTGTCAATTGAGTAGCAGCGAGCATGGAAGCGATGTCCCGGTTGGATCTTACAACCCGGGGCCTAGCCACACAGGGCCTTGCCTCCTGCCCTTGCCTGCTTTAATTATCTTGCTTAAGTTCAATTTGTCACGACCTGGCTCACTACTTTGTAACTTTTTTTAAATATTCACACATATTTTTTTTCATTTTACCAGGCCAAGCCAACCTGAGCTATACCGCTCTTGTCTTCAGAAGCGACCTGCCCACAACAACAAGGTGAGGCTTTGTCAACAGCGTGGTGGTGTTCACTCTAGACGCGTGGCGGTGTTCACTCTAGACACGTGGTGGTGTTCACTCTAGACGCGTGGTGGTGTTCACTCAAGACGCGTGGCGGTGTTCACTCTAGACACGTGGTGGTGTTCACTCTTGACGCGTGGTGGTGTTCACTTTAGATGCGTGGTGGTGTTTACTCTAGACGCGTTGTGGTGTTCACTCTAGACGCTTGGTGGTGTTCACTCTAGACACGTGGTGGTGTTCACTCTAGACGCGTGGTGGTGTTCACTCTAGACGCGTGGTGGTGTTCACTCTAGACACGTGGCGGTGTTCACTCTAGACGCGTGGCGGTGTTCACTCTAGACGCGTGGCGGTGTTCACTCTAGACACGTGGCGGTGTTCACTCTGGACGTGTGGTGGTGTTCACTCTAGACGCGTGGTGGTGTTCACTCTGGACGTGTGGCGGTGTTCACTCTAGACGCGTGGCGGTGTTCACTCTGGACGCGTGGCGGTGTTCACTCTAGACATGTGGCGGTGTTCACTCTGGGCACGTGGCGGTGTTCACGCCTCCTACACCTGGGGACCCAAAAGAACCTCGCCTTGCTACAACTTGATTTTTTTTGGCCAGGCATGACGAGGGATGTTGGGGATTTATTGGGGTCATGCCCTCGGTGCGCGCAACGAAAACCGCCAGCACGGGAGTCTTACCCACCCTTGCAATCAATCAAAGTGTCCAGAATAAATGAGCTTGTCGCGCTGGATATTTTGGGCCCATTCCCCGCCACCCCCAGGGGCAATAGATATTTGTTGACTGGTGTGGAGTATTTTACGCGCTGGCCTATGGCCTGGCCCCTTGCCAACCAGTCGGCAGCAGCCATCGTGGAGGCCTTTGTTCAGGGATATGTCCTGGACAAAGGTGCTCCGGAGCGGCTGCTGACCGACCAGGGCAGAAATTTTTCCGGCAAACTACTCCAACAAGTCTGTGAGCTCCTGGGCACGAAGAAAATTCGTACCTCCCCGTATCACCCGCAAACTGACGGGATGGTCGAGCGTCTGCATCGCACCATCACGTCAATGTTGTCACAGCAGGTTTCGGACTCACAGACCGATTGGGACCTGCAAATTCAAGGGGTCTTGGCGGCATACCGAATGGCCCCCCATGCAGCTACGGGATTTTCCCCCTTCTACCTCATGTACGGCCGCGAACCTGACCTGCCTGTTCGTGCCCAGCTGCAGATCCCCGCGCCGCAGGGAAAAACTAAATTGGCTGACCATGTAAAATTTAATCTGGCCAAATTAACAGAGGCATGGGATGCTGCCATACAAAACTCTGACCTCCGTCAGAAAGCGAATGAGCGGCTCAGACTGGGTCGGGCGCACATGCTGCAGTGGAAGCCGGGGGACAAGGCATGGCTGCACTGTCCCCAGGTGCCACTTGCAACCTCCTCTAAGCTGGTGCGACCGTGGCGGGGCCCTGTGGAGGTGGTCGAGGTTTTGCGGCCGCAGTGCGTGCGCATCAAATGGGGGAAGCGGCGGTGGTTCGTGCACCCCTCTAGATTAAAACCCTTTGTTGCGGTACACATCCCCACTCCACACACGCGTGGCCAAACATGTGGGGGGTCGACCGACTCACTGGGTCCGTCTCCGTCGCTCTCATCTAATGTCTTGCCGGCTGTGCCACCTCCAGGTGCATCAGGAGTGACGGGCTCACGCCCGATCACCCCTCCTGGGGAGGCCAAGGGTCAAGCGGCGTCGGATGAGGACTCACTCCAAGACGGACAGTTGCCACCTGACGGTCCGCCACCCGGGGTTACCCCGTGTGAGGGGCCCGCTGCAAGGACGCGCGCTAAAATGCGCAGACTGTTGTGAGGCCGGAAGATGTGTACATAGGTTGTGTTCATTGTGTGTTGTGTGTGTGGGGTGTTCCCTGCTCATTGGATGTACATATGTTGGGTTCGCCATGTGTTGTGTGTGTGGTGGATTCCCTGCAAATTGTATATAGGCTGTTTTTACGGAATTCGAATTTATTCGGGGGGGGTGCGTCTGGTTGTTTCTCTTCTCGCTGTTGCGTTCTTGTTGTGTTCTTGTTGTTGTTCTTGTTATTGTTGAAAAATAGTGAAGCACACTCGCGCTCAGGGGGTAAATGCGCTTTTATTGTCGTTTTTTTGTGTTGGCAGCCGGGACGGCTGCAAGCTATGCGGGGGGGGGGGGGGGGTGATGTAGGGGTGTTAGAGAGAGAGCCCGTTATGCATGGCAGCTAAGGGCAAACAAACACAGTGGGCGGGGCTACGTGAGTGCACAGGGGAGGTGCTCTCTACGACGTCTGCGCCAGGCACCCGGGGGGGCCCCACCCCTCAGCGGGGGGTTGGGTATAAAAGGGGATGTATCGGAGGGCTCGGGGTTCTTATTAAGCTAACCAGTGAAGACTGAAGACGTCTTAGCTAGAGCCCTGGACTCCCCTGGTTCGCCGTCCTTATCAGGGCCGAACAGGACCGAGCCAGCGGCGTGGTCCCGAGATCCAGAGCCGGTGCTCCTGTCAGCGCTGGTCTGGGACTCAGGGTACCGGGCCCGACTTACCAGTGTCGGGCCAGATAGCCTCCCCTAGCCCGTTAGAGGAGGACTAGGAGGCAGGCTAGAAAGTAGCTAGCGCGTGTATCCCCAGCTAGCCGGGCGAGGGGGCCGACACCCCCTCTAGAGTTGTATGCCACAACCGTGCTGTGTGTAATAAACCCGTGTGCCTCCAACTCCGGCGTCCAAGAGTCGTGAACTCTACTACACACGTGTAGAGGAGTAAAATGGGGACGTGACGTCATGTGTGCCGTTCAGTGTGATGACGTCACGTCTCCTAGAGTACTTAAGGGAGACCCCGTGATGAAAGCGGGGTCACTGTGGGAACGGGTAGAGTACGAAGGGTGAAGAGGGAACCAGGGGTAGAGAGGGATCGAGTAGTGAGTCTGGGGAGAAGCCGGTGGTAGCCGATAGAGGTGCTCTCTCCGGTCGGTGGAGTCGGCAGAGTCCCCGATCCGACATGAGAGAGACCGGAGCTAGCCGGGCAGGGACCAGAACTCAGTGTAGGACCCCTAGCCCCTTGGAGTTGTGTACCTTTGTGTGTATTGTGAAGTCTTTAATAAACCCTTGGCGAAAGCCCATAAGGTACCTCCGTCTCCGAGTGCGTCCGTGGGAACTCCTCAACACACGTACACACCACACACAATGAAATAAATATAAACTAGAACGACTTCCAGGGATGGGCAAAGATCGAGGAATCTCTTTCAATGGAGCGAGTTAAGTGTATTCGATTCAACATCTCTCTGTCCGTCTGTGTCTCTGTTCCCCTCTGTGTGTCTCTCTCTGCCTGTCTCTGTGTCTATGTCGTCTCTGTATATCTGTGTTCCTCTTGTCTGTCTGTCTGCCTGTCTTGTCTGTCTGTGTGTGTCTATCAGCGTCTGTCCAACCGTAATCAACGACTGTCAGTAGCAGCAGGCGCCCGTTCAACTCCCAGGACTGCACGCCACTCAAACTTGCTCCCAACACACAAAGACAAAGATCCCCCGTATAGCCAGAGGTGTAAAAAGTACTCAAAAATGTTACTCAAGTAAAGTACAAGTACTTGAGTATTAAAGAAGTAAAAGTAACAACAAGAATGAAAACTAGAGATTCTTGTTTAAGCTTTTAATCTCAAAAAACATTAAATGAAATGCATACAATGTTTTATCCTGCTTTAGAACTGTTTGTATTTAATCATCAAACTATAAGTCTATCTAATGCCAGTATGCAACATGCTACTCAAAGTTGTCAAACCTCAGATTTAACTTAAGCAGAAGATGATTTTCAAAATTGTGAGTGTCAAGCCTAGCTCTTTTGGGGCTGAAAAACAATCCTGCAGTGCTGAAAAGCCTCTCACAGGCAGCCGATGCAGGAAGAGGTGTATTAGTCTTGATAGAGAGGCTGCAAATAGCAGGGAACGTGAGCAGAGACTCCCTGGTGTCTGAAACACAGGCCAGATATCCATCCAACTCTTTGCTGGCTTCATGTGTTGTCGGTTTCAAAGAAGCGAAAAAATCTTCATCATCAGATGAACTGTTGGCCAATTCCTTATTGTGGTCCAAAGGCTCCAGATGCACTCTGATGTAGCCCATGCCTACAAGCAGAGTAAGCAGACACAAAGAAAGGTTTGGTTGAGGGGCTTCTGACTGGGAACAAACTTTATGGATTTTGTCATTAACTACATTTACGTGCAGTCATCTACATCTAAATGTCTAAAATCATGCAAATCCCTTATTTTAGCATAAATTCTAACAGCATTTCCAAGCCACATATGATACGAGAGTTTTGTTTCACGAAACACTGAGGGATAACTACAACCTGCTGCAAGTATACTATACATCAATATTCATATTGAGATCACAGCCAAAGATCGGATCATAATATTCCTAAAAAGTGCAAAAAAATAGGAAATATTGGTATGGCTCAAATGTTGCCCATATTAGAATTCGTCAAGTGTATGTTGCTTGCATTCATTTACCTCGTTTTATGATGGTTTCATCATTTGTCCAAGAGGTCCGAAATTTAGGGAGAAGGATGGCAGCTGCGATGATCTCAGGATCTTCAAACATATGCTTGAATCGTGTTTGGATTCCTTGTTGTAGGGCATCCACAAGTGGGTCACAGTACCTGAGAGAATGGTGAAGTCGCTGAAGTTTCAAGCTTAACTGATGGACACTAGGCAGCAGCCACCCCAGCTGTGTATTCGTTTCCGCTTGCAAGATGTCGAGTACTTTTGCAACTGGACGCATTGTGTTGGCCCACTCTGTCAGGAACAGCATTTCTGCTGGATTAAACCTACAGGAGAAATCGGCATAATCAAAGAGTATACAACAACAACAACCCACATTTGTTTACATCAATAGAGGGGAAAAACACTTACATTGGAACCTCAAGAGAGGTGCATATATTCCTAAGTGCGCCTTCTCCTGCTTCTTTGCAAATTTGAAGAATTCTGTCAACAGCCATAAAAGTTGACTTCCACCGCGTTTGGTTTGGCCTTAAAAGCTGAAGCCTGCTTTTTGCTTCAACAGCTTAAGCTGCTAGAGCCGATTGGCTGCTTTTATTCCATAAAGCTTGGCATTTGCCAAAGACAGATCTGTAGAGTTTCTTGTAGTGTTCATTTGAGAGAGCTTTTCGGGCATCAACGCTTGAGACTAGGTTAAGTAAGTGACAGGCACACTTTTCCAGGACTCGACCAATGAATGACTATCTACGTGCAGTCCAACAATCCGTTGTGGTTGCAATCCATTCAACTTCACTCATGGCAGCAGTCACTTTCTGTTTCATGATCAGAGCAGCTTCAGCTATCTTGGAGCGTAAAGTAGGCCTTGTAATGACAGAAATGCCAGGCTGCAGTGTACTAATCAGCTCTTTAAATGATGGCAAATCAACAGTGCTGAAAGGATGAGTCCTTGAATGATGTACCTTAATATAGCTTTGTTCACGGTGACTGGAGACACATGTTTGACTGGGAAAACTGAGTCAACTTTCAGTTGCTTACTGCTGGAAGCCATGGGTGGAGGTCCCGATCTTTCTCTTCTGTGCTGTCAATTTAGAGTAGTTTTTGAGGTGATTTGGGTGCATTCTCTGTAAAAACAACAAATAAATATTTATATTCAATATAAATGTAACAATTACACATGCACTCTCTGATTACAGCATTAATAAAACTGACATTTGCATCCAATTGCACACTTTATAATGTTAGATACTTGTTGATTTTAGAAATACAGTAGCATTTAGTGACTATCAAACATTAATTTTATTTCTGATTATATTGACAAAAAAACAGGACTGTAAGGCTGACATGACAGGGTGAATTGATTTCATTACATTAGTTTTGACGGTAACACTTTACAATAAGGTTCGTTAGTTAACTACATTAGTTAACATGAACTAATAATGAACTGCACGTATACAGCATTTATTAATCTTTGTTCATGTTAATTTCAACATTTACTAATACTTTATTAAAATCTTGTTAACATTAGTTAATGCACTGTGAACTAACATGAACAAACAATGAACAGCTGTATTTCTATTAACTAACGTTAACAAAGATTAACAGATACAGTAACAAATGTATTGCTCATGGTTAGTTAATGTTAGTTAATACATTAACTAATGAACCTTATTGTAAAGTGTTACCGTTTTGACAATGCAACATGATGTTTGGTAATTATTAAAAATAAAAATTTCTCGCTTGGTTTTCTTGTGTTGTGCATGAATTCAAACACAATGAGAGCACGGAACGATAATGATGATTCAAAGCAATACTGCTATAGGCGCCAAATTTCCCGTGGACCTAACGTTACCATAGCAAATCATTTACAGACAATTACAAATGCATTTTAGCATTTTATTACGTGAGCCTGGTATTGTCAATCGCATGCATTAGTGAAAATAGGCCTACTACACATATAAAAGGCGCGCCGTCAAGGTCAAAACATGCACAAAAAAACTATCAGTAAAACAAAATACTTAACGTACCTACCTCAATATGCTTCCTTAAGTTTGATGGCGAACTTTTGAAGGCCGATATTTCCTTATAAAGCGGGAGACAAAGGACACATTTCATCTTGAATGAATCCTTATTAATACCACAAAAAAAAGATTTCGCTAAGATACGGCCACGGGTGCTCTTGATCCTGTGGCTGATTTTGGACTGTGCTCGCAGCTGAATCACGTTCTTCCTCCATTTTCTTCCACTGATTGACTGTTATAATTTCTCTAATTTCCAGGTCAAGGTGCTGTGCATTGTGGTAATAGATGTGACATGACGTCACTTCCAAAGGACCAATGAACATGTCTGACCAATTTCATGTAATGTGAAAACGATTTTCATAGGCAGAATAAATAACATTTAAATTAAACTGGGCATCAGTGCAATTCAATTGGTTTGGTAATAGCAAGGGAAAATAGAATGAAGTGATCTCCAAAAAATAAGTACTTTTTGACTGTAGATAAAATTGTAAGGAGTAAAAAGTACTTTTTTTCTAAAAAAATGTAATTAAGTAAAAGTATTGATTTTTATTCGTACTCAAGTAAAGTAAAAATCCCCAAAAATAATACTTAAGTACAGTAATCAAGTAAAATTACTCAAGTACTTTACACCTCTGCGTATAGCCTTAACATACTGTAGGGGCAAGTGCTGTTAGCGAGCACCTATTAAGGGTGGGACGGCACACGAGGGGGTGGGTGGCCAGCACCACGCCCGGCCGCCTTTGTCTCCCTAGTGGCGATGTTTACACACAGAACAGGGTACTCGTTTGAGGCTGAGTCGACGTAGGGGAGGCTCAGGACCGGTTTAGAAAGTCGTCACTGGCGGTGTTGGCCACGAGCGGGAATGGAACTCGGCTGGTCGGGTGCGGAGCGCAGCGTTCACCACGACACTGCCGCTCCCTTCTGTCAACAAACTTGAACTCTGACTCCGCTCTCTGACGTCACCGCTCAGCGTGACCTCATCGGCGTCAAACGCCAGGGAGAGATGTACCTCGCTAGTAACGTCATGTCACCACCCCCCGACCACCGTGCTCTTGAGCGTGACGTTACCTCCGCTCGGCCGCTGCCGATATCTGTTCCAGTGCCAATCCTTATTTGGGCAAAGCTATGCCCGGTGACTGGCGCCTCATTAACATAATGTATCGTGAAAGCCGTCGCGAGTTTATTGCGACGGTTTCAGCACCCACGCCCCATCTCTTGTGCACCAGATCTTATTTATTCACGATGTACTTACAAAAAAATACGCAGATTACCTGCTGGATCTCCTCTCTGTTTTAAAGAACAAATTTGACCTAAGGTCTACACTCATTTACCAGCTTCATATTCCCTATTGCCGTAGATATACTGGAGGAAGGGCCTTTGCTATTGATGCCCCCAGGGTCTGGAATGCTGTTGCCAATAAATTGAAACTTGAGTCACTACCTATGAGATCTTCACCCAAAACTGCTCTAGAGGAGTTGTACACCCCTAGCTGCCAGTGCTATTCAGTGGCCTAAAATAAAATGTTTCGCTCCGGATGATCGCTACAAAGTATGATCTGTGTTTTGATTTAGTGTGCTGATCTTAAAGGTGCATTGAAAAATTATAATACTCCGATTGATGCTCCTGCTGTTGTGGAGTGACTCATGCAGCCAGCTATGGCTGCAGGGTTTTGGTAGTACATGTTGTTTATGCCATTTATTGTGAAAATTCCGTCACAGTTCCTATGATCACTGTTTCATTGCTTTCATGGCATTATTTTGGTGATTTCGAAAAGTGTATTGGTTTAGCCATGTTTGTTTGTTGTAGTACATAGTTAGACTGATGGCATTAATCTAAGTTGTCTTGTGGTTGTTGTTGGTTGTTTGACTTACATCCCACTGGGATTTTTGCACACAGCGTTGGTGTACAGTGCTTTTTCTGCAATATTTTGCTGTCTTTTCTCGTATTTTCTGTTTGCACTCAGTCACATATTCACTTTAAGATGTTTTTTTGTTCATGTTTATGTTTTTTGTTTGTTGCGGTTGCACCCGATTCAAGAGCCGAATGGCTCACAGGGCTACACCTAATAAATGAACATGAACTTGATCCCTCGACATATGGGCTGGGCTCATTAACATAAGTTAAGACCCACTCGTTGTGGGAGGGCAGTGTCCTGTACCCCGCAAGTGACGTCATGTCACCTGCCGCGTGACGTCGCGAGGTAACAGGAAGCTGCCGCTCCTCGCGTGCACTAAAATCTGAGGTGAGAAATTCTCATCGCGGTTGTGGCGGTGGTTGTTGTTGTTTGTGGTGGTTGTTGTTTGTGGTGGTTGTTGTTTGTGGTGGTTGGTGGTTGTGGTGGTGGTTGTTGTTGTTTGTGGTGGTTGTTGTTTGTGGTGGTTGTGGTTGTTGTCTACCAAGGTCGATCCTCGCTCTCTCGTAGGGGTGTCAATTGAGTAGCAGCGAGCATGGAAGCGATGTCCCGGTTGGATCTTACAACCCGGGGCCTAGCCACACAGGGCCTTGCCTCCTGCCCTTGCCTGCTTTAATTATCTTGCTTAAGTTCAATTTGTCACGACCTGGCTCACTACTTTGTAACTTTTTTTAAATATTCACACATATTTTTTTTCATTTTACCAGGCCAAGCCAACCTGAGCTATACCGCTCTTGTCTTCAGAAGCGACCTGCCCACAACAACAAGGTGAGGCTTTGTCAACAGCGTGGTGGTGTTCACTCTAGACGCGTGGCGGTGTTCACTCTAGACACGTGGTGGTGTTCACTCTAGACGCGTGGTGGTGTTCACTCAAGACGCGTGGCGGTGTTCACTCTAGACACGTGGTGGTGTTCACTCTTGACGTGTGGTGGTGTTCACTTTAGATGCGTGGTGGTGTTTACTCTAGACGCGTTGTGGTGTTCACTCTAGACGCTTGGTGGTGTTCACTCTAGACACGTGGTGGTGTTCACTCTAGACGCGTGGTGGTGTTCACTCTAGACGCGTGGTGGTGTTCACTCTAGACACGTGGCGGTGTTCACTCTAGACGCGTGGCGGTGTTCACTCTAGACGCGTGGCGGTGTTCACTCTAGACACGTGGCGGTGTTCACTCTGGACGTGTGGTGGTGTTCACTCTAGACGCGTGGCGGTGTTCACTCTGGACGTGTGGCGGTGTTCACTCTAGACGCGTGGCGGTGTTCACTCTGGACGCGTGGCGGTGTTCACTCTAGACGTGTGGCGGTGTTCACTCTGGGCACGTGGCGGTGTTCACGCTAGACGCGTGGCGGTGTTCACTCTAGACACGTGGCGGTGTTCACTCTGGACGTGTGGCGGTGTTCACTCTGGACGCGTGGCGGTGTTCACTCTGGACGTGTGGCGGTGTTCACTCTGGACGTTTGGCGGTGTTCACTCTAGACGCGTGGCGGTGTTCACTCTGGACGCATGGCGGTGTTCACTCTAGACGTGTGGCGGTGTTCACTCTGGGCACGTGGCGGTGTTAACTCTAGACGCGTGGCGGTGTTCACTCTAGACGCGTGGTGGTGTTCATTCTGGACACATGGCAGTGTTCACTCTAGACACGTGGCTGTGTTCACTCTAGACGTGTGGTGGTGTTCACTCTAGACACGTGTTCACTCTAGACGTGTGGTGGTGTTCACTCTAGACGCGTGGCGGTGTTCACTCTAGACGCGTGGTGGTGTTCACTCTAGATGCTTGGCGGTGTTCACTCTAGACGCTTGGCGGTGTTCACTCTAGACGCGTGGAGGTGTTCACTCTAGACGCGTGGCGGTGTTCACTCTAGACGCGTGGCGGTGTTCACTCTAGACGCGTGGTGGTGTTCACTCTAGATGCTTGGTGGTGTTCACTCTAGACACGTGGTGGTGTTCACTCTAGACGCGTGGTGGTGTACACTCTAGACGCGTGGGGTGTACACTCTAGACGCGTGGCGGTGTTCACTCTGGATGCGTGGCGGTGTTTACTCTGGACGCGTGGTGGTGTTCATTCTGGACGCGTGGCGGTGTTCACTCTGGATGCGTGGCGGTGTTCACTCTAGACGCGTGGCGGTGTTCACTCTAGATGCGTGACGGTGTTCACTCTAGACGCGTGGCGGAGTTCACTCTGGACGCGTGGCGGTGTTCACTCTGGACGCGTGGTGGTGTTCATTCTGGACGCGTGGCGGTGTTCACTCTGGATGCGTGGCGGTGTTCACTCTAGACGCGTGGCGGTGTTCACTCTAGATGCGTGATGGTGTTCACTCTAGACGCGTGACGGAGTTCACTCTGGACGCGTGGCGGTGTTCACTCTGGACGCGTGGCGGTGTTCACTCTGGACGCGTGGCGGTGTTCACTCTGGACGCGTGGCGGTGTTCACTCTAGATGCGTGGCAGTGTTCACTCTGGATGCGTGGCGGTGTTCACTCTGGACGCGTGGCGGTGTTCACTCTGGACGCGTGGCGGTGTTCACTCTAGACGTGTGGCGGTGTTCACTCTAGACATGTGGTGGTATTCACTCTGGACGCGTGGCGGTGTTCACTCTAGACGTGTGGCGGTGTTCACTCTGGGCATGTGGCGGTGTTCACTCTAGACGCGTGGCGGTGTTCACTCTAGACGCGTGGCGGTGTTCACTTTAGACGCGTGGCGGTGTTCACTCTAGACGCGTGGCGGTGTTCACTCCAGACGCGTGGCGGTGTTCACTCTGGACGCGTGGCGGTGTTCACTCTGGACGCGTGGCGGTGTTTATTCTGGACGCGTGGCTGTGTTCACTCTAGACGCGTGGCGGTGTTCACTTTAGACGCGTGACGGTGTTCACTCTAGACGCGTGGCGGAGTTCACTCTAGACGTGTGGCGGTGTTCACTCTGGACGCGTGGCGGTGTTCACTCTGGACGCGTGGCGGTGTTCACTCAAGACGCGTGGCGGTGTTCACTCTGGAAGCGTGGCGGTGTTCACTCTGGACGCGTGGCGGTGTTCACTCTGGACGCGTGGCGGTGTTCACTCTGGACGCGTGGCGGTGTTCACTCTGGACGCGTGGCGGTGTTCACTCTAGTCGTGTGGTGGTGTTCACTCTAGATGCTTGGTGGTGTTCACTCTAGACATGTGGTGGTGTTCACTCTAGACACGTGGTGGTGTTCACTCTAGACGCGTGGTGGTGTACACTCTAGACGCGTGGGGTGTACACTCTAGACGCGTGGCGGTGTTCACTCTGGATGCGTGGCGGTGTTCACTCTGGACGCGTGGTGGTGTTCATTCTGGACGCGTGGTGGTGTTCACTCTGGATGCGTGGCGGTGTTCACTCTAGACGCGTGGCGGTGTTCACTCTAGATGCGTGACGGTGTTCACTCTAGACGCGTGGCGGAGTTCACTCTAGACGTATGGTGGTGTTCACTCTGGACGCGTGGTGGTGTTCACTCTGGTCGCGTGGCGGTGTTCACTCAAGACGCGTGGCTGTGTTCACTCTGGACGCGTGGCGGTGTTCACTCTGGACGCATGGCAGTGTTCACTCTGGACGCGTGGTGGTGTTCACTCTGGTCGCGTGGCGGTGTTCACTCAAGACGCGTGGCGGAGTTCACTCTGGACGCATGGCGGTGTTCACTCTGGACGCGTGGCGGTGTTCACTCTGGACGCGTGGCGGTGTTCACTCTGGACGCGTGGCGGTGTTCACTCTGGACGCGTGGCGGTGTTCACTCTGGACGCGTGGCGGTGTTCACTCTAGTCGTGTGGCGGTGTTCACTCTGGGCATGTGGCGGTGTTCACTCTAAACGCGTGGCGGTGTTCACTCTGGACGCGTGGTGGTGTTCACTCTAGACATTTGGTGGTATTCACTCTGGACGCGTGGCGGTGTTCACTCTAGACGTGTGGCGGTGTTCACTCTGGGCATGTGGCGGTGTTCACTCTAGACGCGTGGCGGTATTCATTCTGGACGCGTGGTGGTGTTCACTCTAGACATGTGGTGGTATTCACTCTGGACGTGTGGTGGTGTTCACTCTAGACGCGTGGCGGTGTTCAATCTGGACACGTGGCGGTGTTCACTCTAGACGTGTGGCGGTGTTCACTCTGGACACGTGGCAGTGTTCACTCTGGACACGTGGCGGTGTTCACTCTAGACACGTGGCTGCGTTCACACTAGACGCGTGGTGGTGTTCACTCTAGACACGTGTTCACTCTAGACGCGTGGTGGTGTTCACTCTAGTCGCGTGGTGGTGTTCACTCTAGATGCTTGGCGGTGTTCACTCTAGATGCGTGGTGGTATTCACTCTAGACGCGTGGTGGGGTGTTCACTCTAGTCGCGTGGCGGTGTTCACTTTGGATGCATGGTGGTGTTCACTCTAGACGCGTGGCGGTGTTCACTCTAGATGCTTGGCGGTGTTCACTCTAGATGCGTGGTGGTTTTCACTCTAGTCGCGTGGTGGTGTTCACTCTTGATGCTTGGCGGTGTTCACTCTAGACGCGTGGCGGTGTTCACTCTAGACGCGTGGCGGTGTTCACTCTAGACGCGTGGCGGTGTTCACTCTAGACGCTTAGTGGTGTTCACTCTAGATGCGTGGTGGTGTTCACTCTAGACGCGTGGTGCTGTACACTCTAGACGCGTGGGGTGTTCACTTTAGACGCGTGACGGTGTTCACTCTAGATGCGTGGCGGTGTTCACTTTAGACGCGTGGCGGTGTTCACTCTAGACGCGTGGCGGTGTTCACTCTAGACGCGTGGCGGTGTTCACTCTGGACGCGTGGCGGTGTTCACTGGACGCGTGGCGGTGTTCACTCTAGACGCGTGGTGGTGTTCACTCTAGACGCGCGACGGTGTTCACTCTAGACGCGTGGCGGAGTTCACTCTAGACGTGTGGCGGAGTTCACTCTGGACGCATGGCGGTGTTCACTCTGGACGCGTGGCGGTGTTCACTCTGGACGCGTGGCGGTGTTCACTCTGGACGCGTGGCGGTGTTCACTCTGGACGCGTGGCGGTGTTCACTCTGGACGCGTGGCGGTGTTCACTCTGGACGCGTGGCGGTGTTCACTCTAGTCGTGTGGCGGTGTTCACTCTGGGCATGTGTCGGTGTTCACTCTAAACGCGTGGCGGTGTTCACTCTGGACGCGTGGCGGTGTTCACTCTAGACGTGTGGCGGTGTTCACTCTGGGCATGTGGCGGTGTTCACTCTAGACGCGTGGCGGTATTCATTCTGGACGCGTGGTGGTGTTCACTCTAGACATGTGGTGGTATTCACTCTGGACGTGTGGTGGTGTTCACTCTAGACGCGTGGCGGTGTTCAATCTGGACACGTGGCGGTGTTCACTCTAGACGTGTGGCGGTGTTCACTCTGGACACGTGGCAGTGTTCACTCTGGACACGTGGCGGTGTTCACTCTAGACACGTGGCTGTGTTCACACTAGACGCGTGGTGGTGTTCACTCTAGACACGTGTTCACTCTAGACGCGTGGTGGTGTTCACTCTAGTCGCGTGGTGGTGTTCACTCTAGATGCTTGGCGGTGTTCACTCTAGATGCGTGGTGGTATTCACTCTAGACGCGTGGTGGGGTGTTCACTCTAGACGCGTGGCGGTGTTCACTTTGGATGCATGGTGGTGTTCACTCTAGACGCGTGGCGGTGTTCACTCTAGATGCTTGGCGGTGTTCACTCTAGATGCGTGGTGGTTTTCACTCTAGTCGCGTGGTGGTGTTCACTCTTGATGCTTGGCGGTGTTCACTCTAGACGCGTGGCGGTGTTCACTCTAGACGCGTGGCGGTGTTCACTCTAGACGCGTGGCGGTGTTCACTCTAGACGCTTAGTGGTGTTCACTCTAGATGCGTGGTGGTGTTCACTCTAGACGCGTGGTGCTGTACACTCTAGACGCGTGGGGTGTTCACTTTAGACGCGTGGCGGTGTTCACTCTAGATGCGTGGCGGTGTTCACTTTAGACGCGTGGCGGTGTTCACTCTAGACGCGTGGCGGTGTTCACTCTAGACGCGTGGCGGTGTTCACTCTGGACGCGTGGCGGTGTTCACTGGACGCGTGGCGGTGTTCACTCTAGACGCGTGGTGGTGTTCACTCTAGACGCGCGACGGTGTTCACTCTAGACGCGTGGCGGAGTTCACTCTAGACGTGTGGCGGTGTTCACTCTGGATGCGTGGCGGTGTTCACTCTGGACGCGTGGCGGTGTTCACTCAAGACGCGTGGCGGTGTTCACTCTGGACGCATGGCGGTGTTCACTCTGGACGTGTGGCGGTGTTCACTCTGGACGCGTGGCGGTGTTCACTCTGGACGCGTGGCGGTGTTCACTCTGGACGCGTGGCGGTGTTCACTCTGGACGCGTGGCGGTGTTCACTCTGGACGCATGGCGGTGTTCACTCTGGACGCGTGGCGGTGTTCACTCTGGGCATGTGGCGGTGTTCACTCTAGACGCGTGGCGGTGTTCAATCTGGACGCGTGGCGGTGTTCACTCTAGACGTGTGGCGGTGTTCACTCTGGGCATGTGGCGGTGTTCACTCTAGATGCTTGGCGGTGTTCACTCTAGATGCATGGTGGTGTTCACTCTAGTCGCGTGGTGGTGTTCACTCTTGATGCTTGGCGGTGTTCACTCTAGACGCGTAGCGGTGTTCACTCTAGATGCTTGGCAGTGTTCACTCTAGATGCGTGGTGGTGTTCACTCTAGTCGCGTGGTGGTGTTCACTCTTGATGCTTGGCGGTGTTCACTCTAGACGCGTGGCGGTGTTCACTCTAGACGCGTGGCGGTGTTCACTCTAGACGCGTGGCGGTTTTCACTCTAGACGCTTAGTGGTGTTCACTCTAGACGCGTGGCGATGTTCACTCTAGACGCTTAGTGGTGTTCACTCTAGAAGCGTGGTGGTGTTCACTCTAGACGCGTGGTGCTGTATACTCTAGACGCGTGGGGTGTTCACTTTAGACGTGTGGCGGTGTTCACTCTAGACGCGTGGCGGAGTTCACTCTAGACGTGTGTCGGTGTTCACTCTGGATGCGTGGCGGTGTTCACTCAAGACGCGTGGCGGTGTTCACTCTGGACGCATGGCGGTGTTCACTCTGGACGCGTGGCGGTGTTCACTCTGGACGGGTGGCGGTGTTCACTCTGGACGCGTGGCGGTGTTCAATCTGGACGCGTGGCGGTGTTCACTCTGGACGCGTGGCGGTGTTCACTCTGGACGCATGGCGGTGTTCACTCTGGACGCGTGGCGGTGTTCACTCTGGACGCGTGGCGGTGTTCACTCTGGACGCGTGGCGGTGTTCACTCTGGGCATGTGGCGGTGTTCACTCTAGACGCGTGGCGGTGTTCAATCTGGACGCGTGGCGGTGTTCACTCTAGACGTGTGGCGGTGTTCACTCTGGGCATGTGGCGGTGTTCACTCTAGATGCTTGGCGGTGTTAACTCTGGGCATGTGGCGGTGTTCACTCTAAACGCGTGGCGGTGTTCAATCTGGACGCGTGGCGGTGTTCACTCTGGACGCGTGGCGGTGTTCACTCTGGACGGGTGGCGGTGTTCACTCTGGACGCGTGGCGGTGTTCAATCTGGACGCGTGGCGGTGTTCACTCTGGACGCGTGGCGGTGTTCACTCTGGACGCATGGCGGTGTTCACTCTGGACGCGTGGCGGTGTTCACTCTGGACGCGTGGCGGTGTTCACTCTGGACGCGTGGCGGTGTTCACTCTGGGCATGTGGCGGTGTTCACTCTAGACGCGTGGCGGTGTTCAATCTGGACGCGTGGCGGTGTTCACTCTAGACGTGTGGCGGTGTTCACTCTGGGCATGTGGCGGTGTTCACTCTAGATGCTTGGCGGTGTTCACTCTGGGCATGTGGCGGTGTTCACTCTAGACGTGTGGCGGTGTTCACTCTGGGCATGTGGCGGTGTTCACTCTAGATGCTTGGCGGTGTTCACTCTAGATGCGTGGTGGTGTTCACTCTAGTCGCATGGTGGTGTTCACTCTTGATGCTTGGCGGTGTTCACTCTGGACGCGTGGCGGTGTTCACTCTGGACGCGTGGCGGTGTTCACTCTGGGCATGTGGCGGTGTTCACTCTAGACGCATGGCGGTGTTCAATCTGGACGCGTGGCGGTGTTCACTCTAGACGTGTGGCGGTGTTCACTCTGGGCATGTGGCGGTGTTCACTCTAGATGCTTGGCGGTGTTCACTCTAGATGCGTGGTGGTGTTCACTCTAGTCGCGTGGTGGTGTTCACTCTTGATGCTTGGTGGTGTTCACTCTAGACGCGTAGCGGTGTTCACTCTAGATGCTTGGCGGTGTTCACTCTAGATTCGTGGTGGTGTTCACTCTAGTCGCGTGGTGGTGTTCACTCTAGACGCGTGGCGGTGTTCACTCTAGACGCGTGGCGGTGTTCACTCTAGACGCGTGGCGGTGTTCACTCTAGACGCTTAGTGGTGTTCACTCTAGACGCGTGGCGGTGTTCACTCTAGACGCTTAGTGGTGTTCACTCTAGACGCGTGGTGGTGTTCACTCTAGACGCGTGGTGCTGTATACTCTAGACGTGTGGGGTGTTCACTTTAGACGTGTGGCGGTGTTCACTCTAGACGCGTGGCGGAGTTCACTCTAGACGTGTGGCGGTGTTCACTCTGGATGCGTGGCGGTGTTCACTCTGGACGCGTGGCGGTGTTCACTCTAGATGCTTGGCGGTGTTCACTCTAGATGCGTGGCGGTGTTCACTCTAGACGCGTGGCGGTGTTCACTCTAGACGCGTGGCGGTGTTCACTCTAGACGCTTAGTGGTGTTCACTCTAGACGCGTGGCGGTGTTCACTCTAGACGCTTAGTGGTGTTCACTTTAGACGCGTGGTGGTGTTCACTCTAGACGCGTGGTGCTGTATACTCTAGACGCGTGGGGTGTTCACTTTAGACGTGTGGCGGTGTTCACTCTAGACGCGTGGCGGAGTTCACTCTAGACGTGTGGCGGTGTTCACTCTGGATGCGTGGCGGTGTTCACTCTGGACGCGTGGCGGTGTTCACTCTGGACGCATGGCGGTGTTCACTCTGGACGCGTGGCGGTGTTCACTCTGGACGCGTGGCGGTGTTCACTCTGGATGGGTGGCGGTGTTCACTCTGGACGCGTGGCGGTGTTCACTCTGGACGCGTGGCGGTGTTCACTCTGGACGCGTGGCGGTGTTCACTCTGGACGCATGGCGGTGTTCACTCTGGACGCGTGGCGGTGTTCACTCTGGACGCGTGGCGGTGTTCACTCTGGACGCGTGGCGGTGTTCACTCTGGACGCGTGGCGGTGTTCACTCTGGGCATGTGGCGGTGTTCACTCTAGACGCGTGGCGGTGTTCAATCTGGACGCGTGGCGGTGTTCACTCTAGACGTGTGGCGGTGTTCACTCTGGGAATGTGGCGGTGTTCACTCTAGATGCTTGGCGGTGTTCACTCTGGGCATGTGGCGGTGTTCACTCTAGACGCGTGGCGGTGTTCAATCTGGACGCGTGGCGGTGTTCACTCTAGACGTGTGGCGGTGTTCACTCTGGGCATGTGGCGGTGTTCACTCTAGATGCTTGGCGGTGTTCACTCTAGATGCGTGGTGGTGTTCACTCTAGTCGCGTGGTGGTGTTCACTCTTGATGCTTGGCGGTGTTCACTCTAGACGCGTAGCGGTGTTCACTCTAGATGCTTGGCGGTGTTCACTCTAGATGCGTGGTGGTGTTCACTCTAGTCGCGTGGTGGTGTTCACTCTTGATGCTTGGCGGTGTTCACTCTAGACGCGTGGCGGTGTTCACTCTAGACGCGTGGCGGTGTTCACTCTAGACGCGTGGCGGTGTTCACTCTAGACGCTTAGTGGTGTTCACTCTAGACGCGTGGCGGTGTTCACTCTAGACGCTTAGTGGTGTTCACTCTAGACGCGTGGTGGTGTTCACTCTAGACGCGTGGTGCTGTATACTCTAGACGCGTGGGGTGTTCACTTTAGACGTGTGGCGGTGTTCACTCTAGACGCGTGGCGGAGTTCACTCTAGACGTGTGGCGGTGTTCACTCTGGATGCGTGGCGGTGTTTACTCTGGACGCGTGGCGGTGTTCACTCTGGACGCATGGCGGTGTTCACTCTGGACGCGTGGCGGTGTTCACTCTGGACGCGTGGCGGTGTTCACTCTGGACGGGTGGCGGTGTTCACTCTGGACGCGTGGCGGTGTTCACTCTGGACGCGTGGCGGTGTTCACTCTGGACGCGTGGCGGTGTTCACTCTGGACGCATGGCGGTGTTCACTCTGGACGCGTGGCGGTGTTCACTCTGGACGCGTGGCGGTGTTCACTCTGGACGCGTGGCGGTGTTCACTCTGGGCATGTGGCGGTGTTCACTCTAGACGCGTGGCGGTGTTCAATCTGGACGCGTGGCGGTGTTCACTCTAGACGTGTGGCGGTGTTCACTCTGGGCATGTGGCGGTGTTCACTCTAGATGCTTGGCGGTGTTCACTCTAGATGCGTGGTGGTGTTCACTCTAGTCGCGTGGTGGTGTTCACTCTTGATGCTTGGCGGTTTTCACTCTAGACGCGTAGCGGTGTTCACTCTAGATGCTTGGCGGTGTTCACTCTAGATGCGTGGTGGTGTTCACTCTAGTCGCGTGGTGGTGTTCACTCTTGATGCTTGGCGGTGTTCACTCTAGACGCGTGGCGGTGTTCACTCTAGACGCGTGGCGGTGTTCACTCTAGACGCGTGGCGGTGTTCACTCTAGACGCTTAGTGGTGTTCACTCTAGACGCGTGGCGGTGTTCACTCTAGACGCTTAGTGGTGTTCACTCTAGACGCATGGTGGTGTTCACTCTAGATGCGTGGTGCTGTATACTCTAGACGCGTGGGGTGTTCACTTTAGACGTGTGGCGGTGTTCACTCTAGATGCGTGGCGGTGTTCACTTTAGACGCGTGGCGGTGTTCACTGGACACGTGGCGGTGTTCACTCTAGACGCGTGGCGGTGTTCACTCTGGACGTGTGGCGGTGTTCACTGGACACGTGGCGGTGTTCACTCTAGACGCGTGGCGGTGTTCACTCTAGACGCGCAACGGTGTTCACTCTAGACGCGTGGCGGTGTTCAATCTGGACGCGTGGCGGTGTTCACTCAAGACGCGTGGCGGTGTTCACTCTGGACGCATGGCGGTGTTCACTCTGGACGCGTGGCGGTGTTCACTCTGGACGGGTGGCGGTGTTCACTCTGGACGCGTGGCGGTGTTCACTTTGGACGCGTGGCGGTGTTCACTCTGGACGCGTGGCGGTGTTCACTCTGGACGCATGGCGGTGTTCACTCTGGACGCGTGGCGGTGTTCACTCTGGACGCGTGGCGGTGTTCACTCTGGACGCGTGGCGGTGTTCACTCTGGGCATGTGGCGGTGTTCACTCTAGACGTGTGGCGGTGTTCACTCTGGGCATGTGGCGGTGTTCACTCTAGATGCTTGGCGGTGTTCACTCTGGGCATGTGGCGGTGTTCACTCTAGACGCGTGGCGGTGTTCAATCTTGACGCGTGGCGGTGTTCACTCTAGACGTGTGGCGGTGTTCACTCTGGGCATTTGGCGGTGTTCACTCTAGATGCTTGGCGGTGTTCACTCTAGATGCGTGGTGGTGTTCACTCTAGTCGCGTGGTGGTGTTCACTCTTGATGCTTGGCGGTGTTCACTCTGGACGCGTGGCGGTGTTCACTCTAGACGCGTGGCGGTGTTCAATCTGGACGCGTGGCGGTGTTCACTCTAGACGTGTGGCGGTGTTCACTCTGGGCATGTGGCGGTGTTCACTCTAGATGCTTGGCGGTGTTCACTCTAGATGCGTGGTGGTGTTCACTCTAGTCGCGTGGTGGTGTTCACTCTTGATGCTTGGCGGTGTTCACTCTAGACGCGTAGCGGTGTTCACTCTAGATGCTTGGCGGTGTTCACTCTAGATGCGTGGTGGTGTTCACTCTAGTCGCGTGGTGGTGTTCACTCTTGATGCTTGGCGTTGTTCACTCTAGACGCGTGGCGGTGTTCACTCTAGACGCGTGGCGGTGTTCACTCTAGACGCGTGGCGGTGTTCACTCTAGACGCTTAGTGGTGTTCACTCTAGACGCGTGGCGGTGTTCACTCTAGACGCTTAGTGGTGTTCACTCTAGACGCGTGGCGGTGTTCACTCTAGACGCTTAGTGGTGTTCACTCTAGACGCGTGGTGGTGTTCACTCTAGACGCGTGGTGCTGTATACTCTAGACACGTGGGGTGTTCACTTTAGACGTGTGGCGGTGTTCACTCTAGACGCGTGGCGGAGTTCACTCTAGACGTGTGGCGGTGTTCACTCTGGATGCGTGGCGGTGTTCACTCTGGACGCGTGGCGGTGTTCACTCAAGACGCGTGGCGGTGTTCACTCTGGACGCATGGCGGTGTTCACTCTGGACGCGTGGCGGTGTTCACTCTGGACGCGTGGCGGTGTTCACTCTGGACGGGTGGCGGTGTTCACTCTGGACGCGTGGCGGTGTTCACTCTGGACGCGTGGCGGTGTTCACTCTGGACGCATGGCGGTGTTCACTCTGGACGCGTGGCGGTGTTCACTCTGGACGCGTGGCGGTGTTCACTCTGGACGCGTGGCGGTGTTCACTCTGGGCATGTGGCGGTGTTCACTCTAGACGCGTGGCGGTGTTCAATCTGGACGCGTGGCGGTGTTCACTCTAGACGTGTGGCGGTGTTCACTCTGGGCATGTGGCGGTGTTCACTCTAGATGCTTGGCGGTGTTCACTCTAGTCGCGTGGTGGTGTTCACTCTTGATGCTTGGCGGTGTTCACTCTAGACGCGTAGCGGTGTTCACTCTAGATGCTTGGCGGTGTTCACTCTAGATGCGTGGTGGTGTTCACTCTAGTCGCGTGGTGGTGTTCACTCTTGATGCTTGGCGGTGTTCACTCTAGACGCGTGGCGGTGTTCACTCTAGACGCGTGGCGGTGTTCACTCTAGAAGCGTGGCGGTGTTCACTCTAGACGCTTAGTGGTGTTCACTCTAGACGCGTGGCGGTGTTCACTCTAGACGCTTAGTGGTGTTCACTCTAGACGCGTGGTGGTGTTCACTCTAGATGCGTGGTGCTGTATACTCTAGACGCGTGGGGTGTTCACTTTAGACGTGTGGCGGTGTTCACTCTAGATGCGTGGCGGTGTTCACTTTAGACGCGTGGCGGTGTTCACTGGACACGTGGCGGTGTTCACTGGACACGTGGCGGTGTTCACTCTAGACGCGTGGCGGTGTTCACTCTAGACGCGTGGCGGTGTTCACTCTGGACGCGTGGCGGTGTTCACTGGACACGTGGCGGTGTTCACTCTAGACACGTGGCGGTGTTCACTCTAGACGCGTGGCGGTGTTCACTCTAGACGCACGACGGTGTTCACTCTAGACGCGTGGCGGTGTTCAATCTGGACGCGTGGCGGTGTTCACTCTGGACGCGTGGCGGTGTTCACTCTGGGCATGTGGCGGTGTTCACTCTAGATGCTTGGCGGTGTTCACTCTGGGCATGTGGCGGTGTTCACTCTAGACGCGTGGCGGTGTTCAATCTTGACGCGTGGCGGTGTTCACTCTAGACGTGTGGCGGTGTTCACTCTGGGCATGTGGCGGTGTTCACTCTAGATGCTTGGCGGTGTTCACTCTAGATGCGTGGTGGTGTTCACTCTAGTCGCGTGGTGGTGTTCACTCTTGATGCTTGGCGGTGTTCACTCTGGACGCGTGGCGGTGTTCACTCTGGACGTGTGGCGGTGTTCACTCTGGGCATGTGGCGGTGTTCACTCTAGACGCGTGGCGGTGTTCAATCTGGACGCGTGGCGGTGTTCACTCTAGACGTGTGGCGGTGTTCACTCTGGGCATGTGGCGGTGTTCACTCTAGATGCTTGGCGGTGTTCACTCTAGATGCGTGGTGGTGTTCACTCTAGTCGCGTGGTGGTGTTCACTCTTGATGCTTGGCGGTGTTCACTCTAGACGCGTAGCGGTGTTCACTCTAGATGCTTGGCGGTGTTCACTCTAGATGCGTGGTGGTGTTCACTCTAGTCGCGTGGTGGTGTTCACTCTTGATGCTTAGTGGTGTTCACTCTAGACGCGTGGCGGTGTTCACTCTAGACGCTTAGTGGTGTTCACTCTAGATGCGCGGTGGTGTTCACTCTAGACGCGTGGTGCTGTATACTCTAGACACGTGGGGTGTTCACTTTAGACGTGTGGCGGTGTTCACTCTAGACGCGTGGCGGAGTTCACTCTAGACGTGTGGCGGTGTTCACTCTGGATGCGTGGCGGTGTTCACTCTGGACGCGTGGCGGTGTTCACTCAAGACGCGTGGCGGTGTTCACTCTGGACGCATGGCGGTGTTCACTCTGGACGCGTGGCGGTGTTCACTCTGGACGCGTGGCGGTGTTCACTCTGGACGGGTGGCGGTGTTCACTCTGGACGCGTGGCGGTGTTCACTCTGGACGCGTGGCGGTGTTCACTCTGGACGCGTGGCGGTGTTCACTCTGGACGCATGGCGGTGTTCACTCTGGACGCGTGGCGGTGTTCACTCTGGACGCGTGGCGGTGTTCACTCTGGACGCGTGGCGGTGTTCTCTCTGGGCATGTGGCGGTGTTCACTCTAGACGCGTGGCGGTGTTCAATCTGGACGCGTGGCGGTGTTCACTCTAGACGTGTGGCGGTGTTCACTCTGGGCATGTGGCGGTGTTCACTCTAGATGCTTGGCGGTGTTCACTCTAGTCGCGTGGTGGTGTTCACTCTTGATGCTTGGCGGTGTTCACTCTAGACGCGTAGCGGTGTTCACTCTAGATGCTTGGCGGTGTTCACTCTAGATGCGTGGTGGTGTTCACTCTAGTCGCGTGGTGGTGTTCACTCTTGATGCTTGGCGGTGTTCACTCTAGACGCGTGGCGGTGTTCACTCTAGACGCGTGGCGGTGTTCACTCTAGAAGCGTGGCGGTGTTCACTCTAGACGCTTAGTGGTGTTCACTCTAGACGCGTGGCGGTGTTCACTCTAGACGCTTAGTGGTGTTCACTCTAGACGCGTGGTGGTGTTCACTCTAGATGCGTGGTGCTGTATACTCTAGACGCGTGGGGTGTTCACTTTAGACGTGTGGCGGTGTTCACTCTAGATGCGTGGCGGTGTTCACTTTAGACGCGTGGCGGTGTTCACTGGACACGTGGCGGTGTTCACTCTAGACGCGTGGCGGTGTTCACTCTAGACGCGTGGCGGTGTTCACTCTGGACGCGTGGCGGTGTTCACTGGACACGTGGCGGTGTTCACTCTAGACGCGTGGCGGTGTTCACTCTAGACGCACGACGGTGTTCACTCTAGACGCGTGGCGGTGTTCAATCTGGACGCGTGGCGGTGTTCACTCTGGACGCGTGGCGGTGTTCACTCTGGACGCGTGGCGGTGTTCACTCTGGACGCGCGACGGTGTTCACTCTAGACGCGTGGCGGAGTTCACTCTAGACGTGTGGCGGTGTTCACTCTGGACGCGTGGCGGTGTTCACTCTGGACGCGTGGCGGTGTTCACTCAAGACGCGTGGCAGTGTTCACTCTGGACGCGTGGCGGTGTTCACTCTGGACGGGTGGCGGTGTTCACTCTGGACGCGTGGCGGTGTTCACTCTGGACGCGTGGGGGTGTTCACTCTGGACGCGTGGCGGTGTTCACTCTGGACGCGTGGCGGTGTTCACTCTGGACGCGTGGCGGTGTTCACTCTGGACGCGTGGCGGTGTTCACTCTGGACGCGTGGCGGTGTTCACTCTGGACGCGTGGCGGTGTTCACTCTGGGCATGTGGCGGTGTTCACTCTAGACGCGTGGCGGTGTTCACTCTAGACGCGTGGCGGTGTTCAATCTGGACGCGTGGCGGTGTTCACTCTAGACGTGTGGCGGTGTTCACTCTGGGCGTGTGTCGGTGTTCAATCTGGACGCGTGGCGGTGTTCACTCTAGACGTGTGGCGGTGTTCACTCTGGGCATGTGGCGGTGTTCACTCTAGATGCTTGGCGGTGTTCACTCTAGATGCGTGGTGGTGTTCACTCTAGTCGCGTGGTGGTGTTCACTCTTGATGCTTGGCGGTGTTCACTTTAGACGCGTAGCGGTGTTCACTCTAGATGCTTGGCTGTGTTCACTCTAGATGCGTGGTGGTGTTCACTCTAGACGCGTGGCGGTGTTCAATCTGGACGCGTGGCGGTGTTCACTCAAGACGCGTGGCGGTGTTCACTCTGGACGCATGGCGGTGTTCACTCTGGACGCGTGGCGGTGTTCACTCTGGACGGGTGGCGGTGTTCACTCTGGACGCGTGGCGGTGTTCACTCTGGACGCGTGGCGGTGTTCACTCTGGACGCGTGGCGGTGTTCACTCTGGACGCGTGGCGGTGTTCACTCTGGACGCGTGGCGGTGTTCACTCTGGACGCGTGGCGGTGTTCACTCTGGACGCGTGGCGGTGTTCACTCTGGGCATGTGGCGGTGTTCACTCTAGACGCGTGGCGGTGTTCAATCTGGACGCGTGGCGGTGTTCACTCTAGACGTGTGGCGGTGTTCACTCTGGGCATGTGGCGGTGTTCACTCTAGATGCTTGGCGGTGTTCACTCTGGGCATGTGGCGGTGTTCACTCTAGACGCGTGGCGGTGTTCAATCTTGACGCGTGGCGGTGTTCACTCTAGACGTGTGGCGGTGTTCACTCTGGGCATGTGGCGGTGTTCACTCTAGATGCTTGGCGGTGTTCACTCTAGATGCGTGGTGGTGTTCACTCTAGTCGCGTGGTGGTGTTCACTCTTGATACTTGGCGGTGTTCACTCTGGACGCGTGGCGGTGTTCACTCTGGACGTGTGGCGGTGTTCACTCTGGGCATGTGGCGGTGTTCACTCTAGACGCGTGGCGGTGTTCAATCTGGACGCGTGGCGGTGTTCACTCTAGACGTGTGGCGGTGTTCACTCTGGGCATGTGGCGGTGTTCACTCTAGATGCTTGGCGGTGTTCACTCTAGATGCGTGGTGGTGTTCACTCTAGTCGCGTGGTGGTGTTCACTCTTGATGCTTGGCGGTGTTCACTCTAGACGCGTAGCGGTGTTCACTCTAGATGCTTGGCGGTGTTCACTCTAGATGCGTGGTGGTGTTCACTCTAGTCGCGTGGTGGTGTTCACTCTTGATGCTTGGCGTTGTTCACTCTAGACGCGTGGCGGTGTTCACTCTAGACGCGTGGCGGTGTTCACTCTAGACGCGTGGCGGTGTTCACTCTAGACGCTTAGTGGTGTTCACTCTAGACGCGTGGCGGTGTTCACTCTAGACGCTTAGTGGTGTTCACTCTAGACGCGTGGTGCTGTATACTCTAGACACGTGGGGTGTTCACTTTAGACGTGTGGCGGTGTTCACTCTAGACGCGTGGCGGAGTTCACTCTAGACGTGTGGCGGTGTTCACTCTGGATGCGTGGCGGTGTTCACTCTGGACGCGTGGCGGTGTTCACTCAAGACGCGTGGCGGTGTTCACTCTGGACGCATGGCGGTGTTCACTCTGGACGCGTGGCGGTGTTCACTCTGGACGCGTGGCGGTGTTCACTCTGGACGGGTGGCGGTGTTCACTCTGGACGCGTGGCGGTGTTCACTCTGGACGCGTGGCGGTGTTCACTCTGGACGCGTGGCGGTGTTCACTCTGGACGCATGGCGGTGTTCACTCTGGACGCGTGGCGGTGTTCACTCTGGACGCGTGGCGGTGTTCACTCTGGACGCGTGGCGGTGTTCACTCTGGGCATGTGGCGGTGTTCACTCTAGACGCGTGGCGGTGTTCAATCTGGACGCGTGGCGGTGTTCACTCTAGACGTGTGGCGGTGTTCACTCTGGGCATGTGGCGGTGTTCACTCTAGATGCTTGGCGGTGTTCACTCTAGTCGCGTGGTGGTGTTCACTCTTGATGCTTGGCGGTGTTCACTCTAGACGCGTAGCGGTGTTCACTCTAGATGCTTGGCGGTGTTCACTCTAGATGCGTGGTGGTGTTCACTCTAGTCGCGTGGTGGTGTTCACTCTTGATGCTTGGCGGTGTTCACTCTAGACGCGTGGCGGTGTTCACTCTAGACGCGTGGCGGTGTTCACTCTAGAAGCGTGGCGGTGTTCACTCTAGACGCTTAGTGGTGTTCACTCTAGACGCGTGGCGGTGTTCACTCTAGACGCTTAGTGGTGTTCACTCTAGACGCGTGGTGGTGTTCACTCTAGATGCGTGGTGCTGTATACTCTAGACGCGTGGGGTGTTCACTTTAGACGTGTGGCGGTGTTCACTCTAGATGCGTGGCGGTGTTCACTTTAGACGCGTGGCGGTGTTCACTGGACACGTGGCGGTGTTCACTCTAGACGCGTGGCGGTGTTCACTCTAGACGCGTGGCGGTGTTCACTCTGGACGCGTGGCGGTGTTCACTGGACACGTGGCGGTGTTCACTCTAGACGCGTGGCGGTGTTCACTCTAGACGCACGACGGTGTTCACTCTAGACGCGTGGCGGTGTTCAATCTGGACGCGTGGCGGTGTTCACTCTGGACGCGTGGCGGTGTTCACTCTGGACGCGTGGCGGTGTTCACTCTGGACGCGCGACGGTGTTCACTCTAGACGCGTGGCGGAGTTCACTCTAGACGTGTGGCGGTGTTCACTCTGGACGCGTGGCGGTGTTCACTCTGGACGCGTGGCGGTGTTCACTCAAGACGCGTGGCGGTGTTCACTCTGGACGCGTGGCGGTGTTCACTCTGGACGGGTGGCGGTGTTCACTCTGGACGCGTGGCGGTGTTCACTCTGGACGCGTGGCGGTGTTCACTCTGGACGCGTGGGGGTGTTCACTCTGGACGCGTGGCGGTGTTCACTCTGGACGCGTGGCGGTGTTCACTCTGGACGCGTGGCGGTGTTCACTCTGGACGCGTGGCGGTGTTCACTCTGGACGCGTGGCGGTGTTCACTCTGGGCATGTGGCGGTGTTCACTCTAGACGCGTGGCGGTGTTCACTCTAGACGCGTGGCGGTGTTCAATCTGGACGCGTGGCGGTGTTCACTCTAGACGTGTGGCGGTGTTCACTCTGGGCGTGTGTCGGTGTTCAATCTGGACGCGTGGCGGTGTTCACTCTAGACGTGTGGCGGTGTTCACTCTGGGCATGTGGCGGTGTTCACTCTAGATGCTTGGCGGTGTTCACTCTAGATGCGTGGTGGTGTTCACTCTAGTCGCGTGGTGGTGTTCACTCTTGATGCTTGGCGGTGTTCACTTTAGACGCGTAGCGGTGTTCACTCTAGATGCTTGGCTGTGTTCACTCTAGATGCGTGGTGGTGTTCACTCTAGTCGCGTGGTGGTGTTCACTCTTGATGCTTGGCGGTGTTCACTCTAGACGCGTGGCGGTGTTCACTCTAGACGCGTGGCGGTGTTCACTCTAGACGCGTGGCGGTGTTCACTCTAGACGCTTAGTGGTGTTCACTCTAGACGCGTGGTGGTGTTCACTCTAGACGCGTGGTGCTGTACACTCTAAACGTGTGGGGTGTTCACTTTAGACGCGTGGCGGTGTTCACTCTAGACGTGTGGCGGTGTTCACTTTAGACGCGTAGCGGTGTTCACTCTAGACGCGTGGCGGTGTTCACTCTAGACGCGTGGCGGTGTACACTCTGGACGTGTGGCGGTGTTCACTCTGGACGCGTGGCGGTGTTCATTCTGGACGCGTGGCGGTGTTCACTCTGGACGCGTGGCGGTGTTCACTCTAGACGCGTGGCGGTGTTCACTCTAGACGCGCGACGGTGTTCACTCTAGACGCGTGGCGGAGTTCACTCTAGAAGTGTGGCGGTGTTCACTCTGGACGCGTGGCGGTGTTCACTCTGGACGCGTGGCGGTGTTCACTCAAGACGCGTGGCGGTGTTCACTCTGGACGCGTGGCGGTGTTCACTCTGGACGCGTGGCGGTGTTCACTCTGGACGCGTGGCGGTGTTCACTCTGGACGTGTGGCGGTGTTCACTCTGGACGCGTGGCGGTGTTCACTCTGGACGCGTGGCGGTGTTCACTCTGGACGCGTGGCGGTGTTCACTCTGGACGCGTGGCGGTGTTCACTCTGGACGCGTGGCGGTGTTCACTCTGGACGCGTGGCGGTGTTCACTCTGGGCTTGTGGCGGTGTTCACTCTAGACACGTGGCGGTGTTTACTCTAGACGTGTGGCGGTGTTTACTCTAGACGTGTGGCGGTGTTCAATCTGGACGCGTGGCGGTGTTCACTCTAGACGTGTGGCGGTGTTCACTTTGGGCATGTGGCGGTGTTCACTCTAGACGCGTGGCGGTGTTCACTCTAGACGCGTGGTGGTGTTCACTTTGGACACGTGGCGGTGTTCACTCTAGACACGTGGCTGTGTTCACTCTAGACGCGTGGTGGTGTTCACTTTAGACACGTGTTCACTCTAGACGCGTGGTGGTGTTCACTCTAGTCGTGTGGTGGTGTTCACTCTAGAAGCTTGGCGGTGTTCACTCTGGACGCGTGGCGGTGTTCACTCAAGACGCGTGGCGGTGTTCACTCTGGACGCATGGCGGTGTTCACTCTGGACGCGTGGCGGTGTTCACTCTGGACGCGTGGCGGTGTTCACTCTGGACGGGTGGCGGTGTTCACTCTGGACGCGTGGCGGTGTTCACTCTGGACGCGTGGCGGTGTTCACTCTGGACGCGTGGCGGTGTTCACTCTGGACGCATGGCGGTGTTCACTCTGGACGCGTGGCGGTGTTCACTCTGGACGCGTGGCGGTGTTCACTCTGGACGCGTGGCGGTGTTCACTCTGGGCATGTGGCGGTGTTCACTCTAGACGCGTGGCGGTGTTCAATCTGGACGCGTGGCGGTGTTCACTCTAGACGTGTGGCGGTGTTCACTCTGGGCATGTGGCGGTGTTCACTCTAGATGCTTGGCGGTGTTCACTCTAGTCGCGTGGTGGTGTTCACTCTTGATGCTTGGCGGTGTTCACTCTAGACGCGTAGCGGTGTTCACTCTAGATGCTTGGCGGTGTTCACTCTAGATGCGTGGTGGTGTTCACTCTAGTCGCGTGGTGGTGTTCACTCTTGATGCTTGGCGGTGTTCACTCTAGACGCGTGGCGGTGTTCACTCTAGACGCGTGGCGGTGTTCACTCTAGAAGCGTGGCGGTGTTCACTCTAGACGCTTAGTGGTGTTCACTCTAGACGCGTGGCGGTGTTCACTCTAGACGCTTAGTGGTGTTCACTCTAGACGCGTGGTGGTGTTCACTCTAGATGCGTGGTGCTGTATACTCTAGACGCGTGGGGTGTTCACTTTAGACGTGTGGCGGTGTTCACTCTAGATGCGTGGCGGTGTTCACTTTAGACGCGTGGCGGTGTTCACTGGACACGTGGCGGTGTTCACTCTAGACGCGTGGCGGTGTTCACTCTAGACGCGTGGCGGTGTTCACTCTGGACGCGTGGCGGTGTTCACTGGACACGTGGCGGTGTTCACTCTAGACGCGTGGCGGTGTTCACTCTAGACGCACGACGGTGTTCACTCTAGACGCGTGGCGGTGTTCAATCTGGACGCGTGGCGGTGTTCACTCTGGACGCGTGGCGGTGTTCACTCTGGACGCGTGGCGGTGTTCACTCTGGACGCGCGACGGTGTTCACTCTAGACGCGTGGCGGAGTTCACTCTAGACGTGTGGCGGTGTTCACTCTGGACGCGTGGCGGTGTTCACTCTGGACGCGTGGCGGTGTTCACTCAAGACGCGTGGCGGTGTTCACTCTGGACGCGTGGCGGTGTTCACTCTGGACGGGTGGCGGTGTTCACTCTGGACGCGTGGCGGTGTTCACTCTGGACGCGTGGCGGTGTTCACTCTGGACGCGTGGGGGTGTTCACTCTGGACGCGTGGCGGTGTTCACTCTGGACGCGTGGCGGTGTTCACTCTGGACGCGTGGCGGTGTTCACTCTGGACGCGTGGCGGTGTTCACTCTGGACGCGTGGCGGTGTTCACTCTGGGCATGTGGCGGTGTTCACTCTAGACGCGTGGCGGTGTTCACTCTAGACGCGTGGCGGTGTTCAATCTGGACGCGTGGCGGTGTTCACTCTAGACGTGTGGCGGTGTTCACTCTGGGCGTGTGTCGGTGTTCAATCTGGACGCGTGGCGGTGTTCACTCTAGACGTGTGGCGGTGTTCACTCTGGGCATGTGGCGGTGTTCACTCTAGATGCTTGGCGGTGTTCACTCTAGATGCGTGGTGGTGTTCACTCTAGTCGCGTGGTGGTGTTCACTCTTGATGCTTGGCGGTGTTCACTTTAGACGCGTAGCGGTGTTCACTCTAGATGCTTGGCTGTGTTCACTCTAGATGCGTGGTGGTGTTCACTCTAGTCGCGTGGTGGTGTTCACTCTTGATGCTTGGCGGTGTTCACTCTAGACGCGTGGCGGTGTTCACTCTAGACGCGTGGCGGTGTTCACTCTAGACGCGTGGCGGTGTTCACTCTAGACGCTTAGTGGTGTTCACTCTAGACGCGTGGTGGTGTTCACTCTAGACGCGTGGTGCTGTACACTCTAAACGTGTGGGGTGTTCACTTTAGACGCGTGGCGGTGTTCACTCTAGACGTGTGGCGGTGTTCACTTTAGACGCGTAGCGGTGTTCACTCTAGACGCGTGGCGGTGTTCACTCTAGACGCGTGGCGGTGTACACTCTGGACGTGTGGCGGTGTTCACTCTGGACGCGTGGCGGTGTTCATTCTGGACGCGTGGCGGTGTTCACTCTGGACGCGTGGCGGTGTTCACTCTAGACGCGTGGCGGTGTTCACTCTAGACGCGCGACGGTGTTCACTCTAGACGCGTGGCGGAGTTCACTCTAGAAGTGTGGCGGTGTTCACTCTGGACGCGTGGCGGTGTTCACTCTGGACGCGTGGCGGTGTTCACTCAAGACGCGTGGCGGTGTTCACTCTGGACGCGTGGCGGTGTTCACTCTGGACGCGTGGCGGTGTTCACTCTGGACGCGTGGCGGTGTTCACTCTGGACGTGTGGCGGTGTTCACTCTGGACGCGTGGCGGTGTTCACTCTGGACGCGTGGCGGTGTTCACTCTGGACGCGTGGCGGTGTTCACTCTGGACGCGTGGCGGTGTTCACTCTGGACGCGTGGCGGTGTTCACTCTGGACGCGTGGCGGTGTTCACTCTGGGCTTGTGGCGGTGTTCACTCTAGACACGTGGCGGTGTTTACTCTAGACGTGTGGCGGTGTTTACTCTAGACGTGTGGCGGTGTTCAATCTGGACGCGTGGCGGTGTTCACTCTAGACGTGTGGCGGTGTTCACTCTGGGCATGTGGCGGTGTTCACTCTAGACGCGTGGCGGTGTTCACTCTAGACGCGTGGTGGTGTTCACTTTGGACACGTGGCGGTGTTCACTCTAGACACGTGGCTGTGTTCACTCTAGACGCGTGGTGGTGTTCACTTTAGACACGTGTTCACTCTAGACGCGTGGTGGTGTTCACTCTAGTCGTGTGGTGGTGTTCACTCTAGAAGCTTGGCGGTGTTCACTCTAGACGCGTGGTGGTGTTCACTCTAGATGCGTGGCGGTGTTCACTCTAGACGCGTGGCGGTGTTCACTCTAGATGCTTAGTGGTGTTCTTTCTAGACGCATGGTGGTGTTCACTCTAGACGCGTGGCGGTGTTCACTTTAGACGCGTGGCGGTGTTCACTTTAGACGCGTGGTGGTGTTCACTCCAGACGCGTGGCGGTGTTCACTATAGACGCGTGGCGGTGTTCACTCTAGACGCGTGGCGGTGTTCACTCTGGACGCGTGGTGGTGTTCATTCTGGACGCGTGGCGGTGTTCACTCTGGATGCGTGGCGGTGTTCACTCTAGACGCGTGGCGGTGTTCACTCTGGACGTGTGGCGGTGTTCACTCTGGACGTGTGGCGGTGTTCACTCTGGACGCGTGGCGGTGTTCACTCTGGACGCGTGGCGGTGTTCACTCTGGACGCGTGGCGGTGTTCACTCTGGACGCGTGGCGGTGTTCACTTTAGACGCGTGGCGGTGTTCACTCTAGACGCGTGGCGGTGTTCACTCTAGACGCGTGGCGGTGTTCACTCTGGACGCGTGGCGGTGTTCACTGGACGCGTGGCGGTGTTCACTCTAGACGCACGACGGTGTTCACTCTAGACGCGCGGCGGAGTTCACTCTAGACGTGTGGCGGTGTTCACTCTGGACGCGTGGCGGTGTTCACTCTGGACGCGTGGCGGTGTTCACTCAAGACGCGTGGCGGTGTTCACTCTGGACGCGTGGCGGTGTTCACTCTGGACGCGTGGCGGTGTTCACTCTGGACGGGTGGCGGTGTTCACTCTGGACGCGTGGCGGTGTTCACTCTGGACGCGTGGCGGTGTTCACTCTGGACGCGTGGCGGTGTTCACTCTGGATGCGTGGCGGTGTTCACTCTGGACGCGTCGCGGTGTTCACTCTGGACGCGTGGCGGTGTTCACTCTGGACGTGTGGCGGTGTTCACTCTGGGCGTGTGGCGGTGTTCACTCTAGACACGTGGCGGTGTTCACTCTAGACGCGTGGCGGTGTTCAATCTGGACGCGTGGCGGTGTTCACTCTAGACGTGTGGCGGTGTTCACTCTGGGCATGTGTCGGTGTTCAATCTGGACGCGTGGCGGTGTTCACTCTAGACGCGTGGCGGTGTTCACTCTAGACGCGTGGCGGTGTTCACTCTGGACGCGTGGCGGTGTTCACTGGACGCGTGGCGGTGTTCACTCTAGATGCGTGGCGGTGTTCACTCTAGACGTGTGGCGGTGTTCACTCTGGACGCGTGGCGGTGTTCACTCTGGACGCGTGGCGGTGTTCACTCAAGACGCGTGGCGGTGTTCACTCTGGACGCGTGGCGGTGTTCACTCTGGACGCGTGGCGGTGTTCACTCTGGACGGGTGGCGGTGTTCACTCTGGACGCGTGGCGGTGTTCACTCTGGACGCGTGGCGGTGTTCACTCTAGACGCGTGGCGGTGTTCACTATAGACGCGTGGCGGTGTTCACTCTGGACGCGTGGCGGTGTTCACTCTGGACGCGTGGTGGTGTTCATTCTGGACGCGTGGCGGTGTTCACTCTAGACACGTGGCTGTGTTCACTCTAGACGCGTGGTGGTGTTCACTTTAGACACGTGTTCACTCTAGACGCGTGGTGGTGTTCACTCTAGTCGTGTGGTGGTGTTCACTCTAGATGCTTGGCGGTGTTCACTCTAGACGCGTGGTGGTGTTCACTCTAGATGCGTGGCGGTGTTCACTCTAGACGCGTGGCGGTGTTCACTCTAGATGCTTAGTGGTGTTCTCTCTAGACGCATGGTGGTGTTCACTCTAGACGCGTGGCGGTGTTCACTTTAGACGCGTGGTGGTGTTCACTCTATACGCGTGGGGTGTTCACTCCAGACGCGTGGCGGTGTTCACTATAGACGCGTGGCGGTGTTCACTCTAGACGCGTGGCGGTGTTCACTCTGGACGCGTGGTGGTGTTCACTTTAGACGCGTGGCGGTGTTCACTCTAGACGCGTGGCGGTGTTCACTCTGGACGCGTGGTGGTGTTCATTCTGGACGCGTGGCGGTGTTCACTCTGGATGCGTGGCGGTGTTCACTCTAGACGCGTGGCGGTGTTCACTCTGGACGTGTGGCGGTGTTCACTCTGGACGCGTGGCAGTGTTCACTCTGGTACGCGTGGCGGTGTTCACTCTAGACGCGTGGCGGTGTTCACTCTAGACGCGTGGCGGTGTTCACTTTAGACGCGTGGCGGTGTTCACTCTAGACGCGTGGCGGTGTTCACTCTAGACGCGTGGCGGTGTTCACTCTGGACGCGTGGCGGTGTTCACTGGACGCGTGGCGGTGTTCACTGGACGCGTGGCGGTGTTCACTCTAGACGCGTGGCGGTGTTCACTCTAGACGCGCGACGGTGTTCACTCTAGACGCGCGGCGGAGTTCACTCTAGACGTGTGGCGGTGTTCACTCTGGACGCGTGGCGGTGTTCACTCTGGACGCGTGGCGGTGTTCACTCAGGACGCGTGGCGGTGTTCACTCTGGACGCGTGGCGGTGTTCACTCTGGACGCGTGGCGGTGTTCACTCTGGACGGGTGCGGGTGTTCACTCTGGACGCGTGGCGGTGTTCACTCTGGACGCGTGGCGGTGTTCACTCTGGACGCGTGGCGGTGTTCACTCTGGATGCGTGGCGGTGTTCACTCTGGACGCGTCGCGGTGTTCACTCTGGACGCGTGGCGGTGTTCACTCTGGACGTGTGGCGGTGTTCACTCTGGGCGTGTGGCGGTGTTCACTCTAGACACGTGGCGGTGTTCACTCTAGACGCGTGGCGGTGTTCAATCTGGACGCGTGGCGGTGTTCACTCTAGACGTGTGGCGGTGTTCACTCTGGGCATGTGTCGGTGTTCAATCTGGACGCGTGGCGGTGTTCACTCTAGACGCGTGGCGGTGTTCACTCTAGACGCGTGGCGGTGTTCACTCTGGACGCGTGGCGGTGTTCACTGGACGCGTGGCGGTGTTCACTCTAGATGCGTGGCGGTGTTCACTCTAGACGCGCGACGGTGTTCACTCTAGATGCGCGGCGGAGTTCACTCTAGACGTGTGGCGGTGTTCACTCTGGACGCGTGGCGGTGTTCACTCTGGACGCGTGGCGGTGTTCACTCAAGACGCGTGGCGGTGTTCACTCTGGACGCGTGGCGGTGTTCACTCTGGACGCGTGGCGGTGTTCACTCTGGACGGGTGGCGGTGTTCACTCTGGACGCGTGGCGGTGTTCACTCTGGACGCGTGGCGGTGTTCACTCTAGACGCGTGGCGGTGTTCACTATAGACGCGTGGTGGTGTTCACTCTAGACGCGTGGTGCTGTACACTCTAAACGTGTGGGGTGTTCACTTTAGACGCGTGGCGGTGTTCACTCTAGACGTGTGGCGGTGTTCACTTTAGACGCGTAGCGGTGTTCACTCTAGACGCGTGGCGGTGTTCACTCTAGACGCGTGGCGGTGTACACTCTGGACGTGTGGCGGTGTTCACTCTGGACGCGTGGCGGTGTTCATTCTGGACGCGTGGCGGTGTTCACTCTGGACGCGTGGCGGTGTTCACTCTAGACGCGTGGCGGTGTTCACTCTAGACGCGCGACGGTGTTCACTCTAGACGCGTGGCGGAGTTCACTCTAGAAGTGTGGCGGTGTTCACTCTGGACGCGTGGCGGTGTTCACTCTGGACGCGTGGCGGTGTTCACTCAAGACGCGTGGCGGTGTTCACTCTGGACGCGTGGCGGTGTTCACTCTGGACGCGTGGCGGTGTTCACTCTGGACGCGTGGCGGTGTTCACTCTGGACGTGTGGCGGTGTTCACTCTGGACGCGTGGCGGTGTTCACTCTGGACGCGTGGCGGTGTTCACTCTGGACGCGTGGCGGTGTTCACTCTGGACGCGTGGCGGTGTTCACTCTGGACGCGTGGCGGTGTTCACTCTGGACGCGTGGCGGTGTTCACTCTGGGCTTGTGGCGGTGTTCACTCTAGACACGTGGCGGTGTTTACTCTAGACGTGTGGCGGTGTTTACTCTAGACGTGTGGCGGTGTTCAATCTGGACGCGTGGCGGTGTTCACTCTAGACGTGTGGCGGTGTTCACTCTGGGCATGTGGCGGTGTTCACTCTAGACGCGTGGCGGTGTTCACTCTAGACGCGTGGTGGTGTTCACTTTGGACACGTGGCGGTGTTCACTCTAGACACGTGGCTGTGTTCACTCTAGACGCGTGGTGGTGTTCACTTTAGACACGTGTTCACTCTAGACGCGTGGTGGTGTTCACTCTAGTCGTGTGGTGGTGTTCACTCTAGAAGCTTGGCGGTGTTCACTCTAGACGCGTGGTGGTGTTCACTCTAGATGCGTGGCGGTGTTCACTCTAGACGCGTGGCGGTGTTCACTCTAGATGCTTAGTGGTGTTCTTTCTAGACGCATGGTGGTGTTCACTCTAGACGCGTGGCGGTGTTCACTTTAGACGCGTGGCGGTGTTCACTTTAGACGCGTGGTGGTGTTCACTCCAGACGCGTGGCGGTGTTCACTATAGACGCGTGGCGGTGTTCACTCTAGACGCGTGGCGGTGTTCACTCTGGACGCGTGGTGGTGTTCATTCTGGACGCGTGGCGGTGTTCACTCTGGATGCGTGGCGGTGTTCACTCTAGACGCGTGGCGGTGTTCACTCTGGACGTGTGGCGGTGTTCACTCTGGACGTGTGGCGGTGTTCACTCTGGACGCGTGGCGGTGTTCACTCTGGACGCGTGGCGGTGTTCACTCTGGACGCGTGGCGGTGTTCACTCTGGACGCGTGGCGGTGTTCACTTTAGACGCGTGGCGGTGTTCACTCTAGACGCGTGGCGGTGTTCACTCTAGACGCGTGGCGGTGTTCACTCTGGACGCGTGGCGGTGTTCACTGGACGCGTGGCGGTGTTCACTCTAGACGCACGACGGTGTTCACTCTAGACGCGCGGCGGAGTTCACTCTAGACGTGTGGCGGTGTTCACTCTGGACGCGTGGCGGTGTTCACTCTGGACGCGTGGCGGTGTTCACTCAAGACGCGTGGCGGTGTTCACTCTGGACGCGTGGCGGTGTTCACTCTGGACGCGTGGCGGTGTTCACTCTGGACGGGTGGCGGTGTTCACTCTGGACGCGTGGCGGTGTTCACTCTGGACGCGTGGCGGTGTTCACTCTGGACGCGTGGCGGTGTTCACTCTGGATGCGTGGCGGTGTTCACTCTGGACGCGTCGCGGTGTTCACTCTGGACGCGTGGCGGTGTTCACTCTGGACGTGTGGCGGTGTTCACTCTGGGCGTGTGGCGGTGTTCACTCTAGACACGTGGCGGTGTTCACTCTAGACGCGTGGCGGTGTTCAATCTGGACGCGTGGCGGTGTTCACTCTAGACGTGTGGCGGTGTTCACTCTGGGCATGTGTCGGTGTTCAATCTGGACGCGTGGCGGTGTTCACTCTAGACGCGTGGCGGTGTTCACTCTAGACGCGTGGCGGTGTTCACTCTGGACGCGTGGCGGTGTTCACTGGACGCGTGGCGGTGTTCACTCTAGATGCGTGGCGGTGTTCACTCTAGACGTGTGGCGGTGTTCACTCTGGACGCGTGGCGGTGTTCACTCTGGACGCGTGGCGGTGTTCACTCAAGACGCGTGGCGGTGTTCACTCTGGACGCGTGGCGGTGTTCACTCTGGACGCGTGGCGGTGTTCACTCTGGACGGGTGGCGGTGTTCACTCTGGACGCGTGGCGGTGTTCACTCTGGACGCGTGGCGGTGTTCACTCTAGACGCGTGGCGGTGTTCACTATAGACGCGTGGCGGTGTTCACTCTGGACGCGTGGCGGTGTTCACTCTGGACGCGTGGTGGTGTTCATTCTGGACGCGTGGCGGTGTTCACTCTAGACACGTGGCTGTGTTCACTCTAGACGCGTGGTGGTGTTCACTTTAGACACGTGTTCACTCTAGACGCGTGGTGGTGTTCACTCTAGTCGTGTGGTGGTGTTCACTCTAGATGCTTGGCGGTGTTCACTCTAGACGCGTGGTGGTGTTCACTCTAGATGCGTGGCGGTGTTCACTCTAGACGCGTGGCGGTGTTCACTCTAGATGCTTAGTGGTGTTCTCTCTAGACGCATGGTGGTGTTCACTCTAGACGCGTGGCGGTGTTCACTTTAGACGCGTGGTGGTGTTCACTCTATACGCGTGGGGTGTTCACTCCAGACGCGTGGCGGTGTTCACTATAGACGCGTGGCGGTGTTCACTCTAGACGCGTGGCGGTGTTCACTCTGGACGCGTGGTGGTGTTCACTTTAGACGCGTGGCGGTGTTCACTCTAGACGCGTGGCGGTGTTCACTCTGGACGCGTGGTGGTGTTCATTCTGGACGCGTGGCGGTGTTCACTCTGGATGCGTGGCGGTGTTCACTCTAGACGCGTGGCGGTGTTCACTCTGGACGTGTGGCGGTGTTCACTCTGGACGCGTGGCAGTGTTCACTCTGGTACGCGTGGCGGTGTTCACTCTAGACGCGTGGCGGTGTTCACTCTAGACGCGTGGCGGTGTTCACTTTAGACGCGTGGCGGTGTTCACTCTAGACGCGTGGCGGTGTTCACTCTAGACGCGTGGCGGTGTTCACTCTGGACGCGTGGCGGTGTTCACTGGACGCGTGGCGGTGTTCACTGGACGCGTGGCGGTGTTCACTCTAGACGCGTGGCGGTGTTCACTCTAGACGCGCGACGGTGTTCACTCTAGACGCGCGGCGGAGTTCACTCTAGACGTGTGGCGGTGTTCACTCTGGACGCGTGGCGGTGTTCACTCTGGACGCGTGGCGGTGTTCACTCAGGACGCGTGGCGGTGTTCACTCTGGACGCGTGGCGGTGTTCACTCTGGACGCGTGGCGGTGTTCACTCTGGACGGGTGCGGGTGTTCACTCTGGACGCGTGGCGGTGTTCACTCTGGACGCGTGGCGGTGTTCACTCTGGACGCGTGGCGGTGTTCACTCTGGATGCGTGGCGGTGTTCACTCTGGACGCGTCGCGGTGTTCACTCTGGACGCGTCGCGGTGTTCACTCTGGACGCGTGGCGGTGTTCACTCTGGACGTGTGGCGGTGTTCACTCTGGGCGTGTGGCGGTGTTCACTCTAGACACGTGGCGGTGTTCACTCTAGACGCGTGGCGGTGTTCAATCTGGACGCGTGGCGGTGTTCACTCTAGACGTGTGGCGGTGTTCACTCTGGGCATGTGTCGGTGTTCAATCTGGACGCGTGGCGGTGTTCACTCTAGACGCGTGGCGGTGTTCACTCTAGACGCGTGGCGGTGTTCACTCTGGACGCGTGGCGGTGTTCACTGGACGCGTGGCGGTGTTCACTCTAGATGCGTGGCGGTGTTCACTCTAGACGCGCGACGGTGTTCACTCTAGATGCGCGGCGGAGTTCACTCTAGACGTGTGGCGGTGTTCACTCTGGACGCGTGGCGGTGTTCACTCTGGACGCGTGGCGGTGTTCACTCAAGACGCGTGGCGGTGTTCACTCTGGACGCGTGGCGGTGTTCACTCTGGACGCGTGGCGGTGTTCACTCTGGACGGGTGGCGGTGTTCACTCTGGACGCGTGGCGGTGTTCACTCTGGACGCGTGGCGGTGTTCACTCTAGACGCGTGGCGGTGTTCACTATAGACGCGTGGCGGTGTTCACTCTGGACGCGTGGCGGTGTTCACTCTGGACGCGTGGTGGTGTTCATTCTGGACGCGTGGCGGTGTTCACTCTGGATGCGTGGCAGTGTTCACTCTAGACGCGTGGCGGTGTTCACTCTGGACGTGTGGCGGTGTTCACTCTGGACGTGTGGCGGTGTTCACTCTGGACGCGTGGCGGTGTTCACTCTGGACGCGTGGCGGTGTTCACTCTGGACGCGTGGCGGTGTTCACTCTAGACGCGTGGCGGTGTTCACTTTAGACGCGTGGCGGTGTTCACTCTAGACGCGCGGCGGTGTTCACTCTAGACGCGCGGCGGTGTTCACTCTAGACGCGCGACGGTGTTCACTCTGGACGCGCGGCGGTGTTCACTCTGGACGCGTGGCGGTGTTCACTCAAGACGCGTGGCGGTGTTCACTCTGGATGCGTGGCGGTGTTCACTCTGGACGCGTGGCGGTGTTCACTCTGGACGGGTGGCGGTGTTCACTCTGGACGCGTGGCGGTGTTCACTCTGGACGCGTGGCGGTGTTCACTCTGGACGCGTGGCGGTGTTCACTCTGGACGCGTGGCGGTGTTCACTCTGGACGTGTGGCGGTGTTCACTCTGGGCATGTGGCGGTGTTCACTCTAGACACGTGGCGGTGTTCACTCTAGACGCGTGGCGGTGTTCAATCTGGACGCGTGGCGGTGTTCACTCTAGACGTGTGGCGGTGTTCACTCTGGGCATGTGTCGGTGTTCAATCTGGACGCGTGGCGGTGTTCACTCTAGACGTGTGGCGGTGTTCACTCTAGATGCTTGGCGGTGTTCACTCTAGATGCGTGGTGGTGTTCACTCTAGTCGCGTGGTGGTGTTCACTCTTGATGCTTGGCGGTGTTCACTCTAGACGCGTGGCGGTGTTCACTCTAGATGCTTGGCGGTGTTCACTCTAGATGCGTGGTGGTGTTCACTCTAGTCGCGTGGTGGTGTTCACTCTTGATGCTTGGCGGTGTTCACTCTAGACGCGTGGCGGTGTTCACTCTAGACGCGTGGCGGTGTTCACTCTAGACGCGTGGCGGTGTTCACTCTAGACGCTTAGTGGTGTTCACTCTAGACGCGTGGTGGTGTTCACTCTAGACGCGTGGTGCTGTACACTCTAGACGTGTGGGGTGTTCACTTTAGACGCGTGGCGGTGTTCACTCTAGACGCGTGGCGGTGTTCACTTTAGACGCGTGGCGGTGTTCACTCTAGACGCGTGGCGGTGTTAACTCTAGACGCGTGGCGGTGTACACTCTGGACGCGTGGCGGTGTTCACTCTGGACGCTTGGCGGTGTTCATTCTGGACGCGTGGCGGTGTTCACTCTGGACGCGTGGCGGTGTTCACTCTAGACGCGTGGCGGTGTTCACTCTAGACGCGCGACGGTGTTCACTCTAGACGCGTGGCGGAGTTCACTCTAGACGTGTGGCGGTGTTCACTCTGGACGCGTGGCGGTGTTCACTCTGGACGCGTGGCGGTGTTCACTCAAGACGCGTGGCGGTGTTCACTCTGGACGTGTGGCGGTGTTCACTCTGGACGCGTGGCGGTGTTCACTCTGGACGCGTGGCGGTGTTCACTCTGGACGCCTGGCGGTGTTCACTCTGGGCTTGTGGCGGTGTTCACTCTAGACACGTGGCGGTGTTCACTCTAGACGCGTGGCGGTGTTCAATCTGGACGCGTGGCGGTGTTCACTCTGGACGCGTGGCGGTGTTCACTCTGGACGCGTGGCGGTGTTCACTCTGGACGCGTGGCGGTGTTCACTCTGGACGCGTGGCGGTGTTCACTCTGGACGCGTGGCGGTGTTCACTCTGGGCTTGTGGCGGTGTTCACTCTAGACACGTGGCGGTGTTCACTCTAGACGCGTGGCGGTGTTCAATCTGGACGCGTGGCGGTGTTCACTCTAGACGTGTGGCGGTGTTCACTCTGGGCTTGTGGCGGTGTTCACTCTAGACGTGTGGCGGTGTTCACTCTAGACGCGTGGTGGTGTTCACTCTGGACACGTGGCGGTGTTCACTCTAGACACGTGGCTGTGTTCACTCTAGACGTGTGGTGGTGTTCACTTTAGACACGTGTTCACTCTAGACGCGTTTTGGTGTTCACTCTAGTCGTGTGGTGGTGTTCACTCTAGATGCTTGGCGGTGTTCACTCTAGACGCGTGGTGGTGTTCACTCTAGATGCGTGGCGGTGTTCACTCTAGACGCGTGGCGGTGTTCACTCTAGATGCTTAGTGGTGTTCTCTCTAGACGCGTGGTGGTGTTCACTCTAGACGCGTGGTGGTGTACACTCTATATGCGTGGGGTGTTCACTCTAGACGCGTGGCGGTGTTCACTATAGACGCGTGGAGGTGTTCACTCTGGACGTGTGGTGGTGTTCACTCTGGACGCGTGGCGGTGTTCACTCTGGACGCGTGGCTGTGTTCACTCTGGATGCGTGGCGGTGTTCACTCTAGACGCGTGGCGGTGTTCACTCTGGACGTGTGGCGGTGTTCACTCTGGACGCGTGGCGGTGTTCACTCTGGACGAGTGGCGGTGTTCACTCTGGACGAGTGGCGGTGTTCACTCTGGATGCGTGGCGGTGTTCACTCTAGATGCGTGGCGGTGTTCACTTTAGACGCGTGGCGGTGTTCACTCTAGACGCGTGGCGGTGTTCACTGGACGCGTGGCGGTGTTCACTCTAGACGCGTGGCAGTGTTCACTCTAGACGCACGATGGTGTTCACTCTAGACGCGTGGCGGAGTTCACGCTAGACGTGTGGCGGTGTTCACTCTGGACCCGTGGCGGTGTTCACTCTGGACGCTTGGCGGTGTTCACTCAAGACGCGTGGCGGTGTTCACTCTGGACGCGTGGCGGTGTTCACTCTGGACGCGTGGCGGTGTTCACTCTGGACGGGTGGCGGTGTTCACTCTGGACGCGTGGCGGTGTTCACTCTGGACGCGTGGCGGTGTTCACTCTGGGCTTGTGGCGGTGTTCACTCTAGACGTGTGGCGGTGTTCACTCTAGACGTGTGGTGGTGTTCACTCTGGACACGTGGCGGTGTTCACTCTAGACACGTGGCTGTGTTCACTCTAGACGCGTGGTGGTGTTCACTTTAGACACGTGTTCACTCTAGACGCGTTTTGGTGTTCACTCTAGTCGTGTGGTGGTGTTCACTCTAGATGCTTGGCGGTGTTCACTCTAGACGTGTGGTGGTGTTCACTCTAGATGCGTGGCGGTGTTCACTCTAGACGCGTGGCGGTGTTCACTCTAGATGCTTAGTGGTGTTCTCTCTAGACGCGTGGTGGTGTTCACTCTAGACGCGTGGCGGTGTTCACTCTAGACGCGTGGTGGTGTTCACTCTAGACGCGTGGTGGTGTACACTCTATACGCGTGGGGTGTTCACTCTAGACGCGTGGCGGTGTTCACTATAGACGCGTGGAGGTGTTCACTCTGGACGTGTGGAGGTGTTCACTCTGGACGCGTGGCGGTGTTCACTCTGGACGCGTGGCTGTGTTCACTCTGGATGCGTGGCGGTGTTCACTCTAGACGCGTGGCGGTGTTCACTCTGGACGTGTGGCGGTGTTCACTATGGACGCGTGGCGGTGTTCACTCTGGACCCGTGGCGGTGTTCACTCTGGACGCGTGGCGGTGTTCACTCTGGACGCGTGGCGGTGTTCACTCTAGATGCGTGGCGGTGTTCACTTTAGACGCGTGGCGGTGTTCACTCTAGACGCGTGGCGGTGTTCACTCTAGACGCGTGGCGGTGTTCACTCTGGACGCGTGGCGGTGTTCACTGGACGCGTGGCGGTGTTCACTCTAGACGCGTGGCAGTGTTCACTCTAGACGCGCGACGGTGTTCACTCTAGACGCGTGGCGGAGTTCACGCTAGACGTGTGGCGGTGTTCACTCTGGACCCGTGGCGGTGTTCACTCTGGACGCGTGGCGGTGTTCACTCAAGACGCGTGGCGGTGTTCACTCTGGACGCGTGGCGGTGTTCACTCTGGACGCGTGGCGGTGTTCACTCTGGACGGGTGGCGGTGTTCACTCTGGACGCGTGGCGGTGTTCACTCTGGACGCGTGGCGGTGTTCACTCTGGACGCGTGGCGGTGTTCACTCTGGACGCGTGGCGGTGTTCACTCTGGACGCGTGGCGGTGTTCACTCTGGACGCGTGGCGGTGTTCACTCTGGACGCGTGGCGGTGTTCACTCTGGACGCGTGGCGGTGTTCACTCTGGACGTGTGGCGGTGTTCACTCTGGGCGTGTGGCGGTGTTCACTCTAGACACGTGGCGGTGTTCACTCTAGACGCGTGGCGGTGTTCAATCTGGACGCGTGGCGCTGTTCACTCTAGACGTGTGGCGGTGTTCACTCTGGGCATGTGGCGGTGTTCACTCTAGATGCTTGGCGGTGTTCACTCTAGATGCGTGGTGGTGTTCACTCTAGTCGCGTGGTGGTTGTTCACTCTTGATGCTTGGCGGTGTTCACTCTAGACGCGTGGCGGTGTTCACTCTAGATGCTTGGCGGTGTTCACTCTAGATTCGTGGTGGTGTTCACTCTAGTCGCGTGGTGGTGTTCACTCTTGATGCTTGGCGGTGTTCACTCTAGACGCGTGGCGGTGTTCACTCTAGACGCGTGGCGGTGTTCACTCTAGACGCGTGGCGGTGTTCACTCTAGACGCTTAGTCGTGTTCACTCTAGACGCGTGGTGGTGTTCACTCTAGACCGGTGGTGCTGTACACTCTAGACGTGTGGGGTGTTCACTTTAGACGCGTGGCGGTGTTCACTCTAGACGCGTGGCGGTGTTCAATCTGGACGCGTGGCAGTGTTCACTCTAGACGTGTGGCGGTGTTCACTCTGGGCATGTGTCGGTGTTCAATCTGGACGCGTGGCGGTGTTTACTCTAGACGTGTTGCGGTGTTCACTCTGGGCATGTGGCGGTGTTCACTCTAGATGCTTGGCAGTGTTCACTCTAGATGCGTGGTGGTGTTCACTCTAATCGCGTGGTGGTGTTCACTCTTGATGCTTGGCGGTGTTCACTCTAGACGCGTGGCGGTGTTCACTCTAGATGCTTGGCGGTGTTCACTCTAGATGCGTGGTGGTGTTCACTCTAGTCGCGTGGTGGTGTTCACTCTTGATGCTTGGCGGTGTTCACTCTAGACGCGTGGCGGTGTTCACTCTAGACGCGTGGCGGTGTTCACTCTAGACGCTTAGTGGTGTTCACTCTAGACGCGTGGTGGTGTTCACTCTAGACGCGTGGTGCTGTACACTCTAGACGTGTGGGGTGTTCACTTTAGACGCGTGGCGGTGTTCACTTTAGACGCGTGGCGGTGTTCACTCTAGACGCGTGGCGGTGTTCACTCTAGATGCTTAGTGGTGTTCTCTCTAGACGCGTGGTGGTGTTCACTCTAGACGCGTGGCGGTGTTCACTCTAGACGCGTGGTGGTGTTCACTCTAGACGCGTGGTGGTGTACACTCTATACGCATGGGGTGTTCACTCTAGACGCGTGGCGGTGTTCACTATAGACGCGTGGCGGTGTTCACTCTGGACGCGTGGTGGTGTTCATTCTGGACGCGTGGCGATGTTCACTTTGGATGCGTGGCGGTGTTCACTCTAGACGCGTGGCGGTGTTCACTCTAGACGCGTGGCGGTGTTCACTCTGGATGCGTGGCGGTGTTCACTCTAGACGCGTGGCGGTGTTCACTATAGACGCGTGGCGGTGTTCACTCTGGACGCGTGGTGGTGTTCATTCTGGACGCGTGGCGGTGTTCACTTTGGATGCGTGGCGGTGTTCACTCTAGACGCGTGGCGGTGTTCACTCTGGACGTGTGGCGGTGTTCACTCTGGACGTGTGGTGGTGTTCACTCTGGACGCGTGGCGGTGTTCACTCTGGACGCGTGGCGGTGTTCACTCTAGATGCGTGGCGGTGTTCACTTTAGACGCGTGGCGGTGTTCACTCTAGACGCGTGGCGGTGTTCACTCTAGACGCGTGGCGGTGTTCACTCTGGATGCGTGGCGGTGTTCACTGGACGCGTGGCGGTGTTCACTCTAGACGCGTGGCGGTGTTCACTCTAGACGCGCGACGGTGTTCACTCTAGACGCGTAGCGGAGTTCACTCTAGACGTGTGGCGGTGTTCACTCTGGTCGCGTGGCGGTGTTCACTCTGGACGCGTGGCGGTGTTCACTCAAGACGCGTGGCGGTGTTCACTCTGGACGCGTGGCGGTGTTCACTCTGGACGCGTGGCGGTGTTCACTCTGGACGGGTGGCAGTGTTCACTCTGGACGCGTGGCGGTGTTCACTCTGGACGCGTGGAGGTGTTCACTCTGGACGCGTGGCGGTGTTCACTCTGGACGCGTGGCGGTGTTCACTCTGGACGCATGGCGGTGTTCACTCTGGACGCGTGGCGGTGTTCACTCTGGACGCGTGGCGGTGTTCACTCTGGACGCGTGGCGGTGTTCACTCTGGACGTGTGGCGGTGTTCACTCTGGGCATGTGGCGGTGTTCACTCTAGACACGTGGCGGTGTTCACTCTAGACGCGTGGCGGTGTTCAATCTGGACGCGTGGCGGTGTTCACTCTAGACGTGTGGCGGTGTTCACTCTGGGCATGTGTCGGTGTTCAATCTGGACGCGTGGCGGTGTTCACTCTAGACGTGTGGCGGTGTTCACTCTGGGCATGTGGCGGTGTTCACTCTAGATGCTTGGCGGTGTTCACTCTAGATGCGTGGTGGTGTTCACTCTAGTCGCGTGGTGGTGTTCACTCTTGATGCTTGGCGGTGTTCACTCTAGATGCGTGGCGGTGTTCACTCTAGATGCTTGGCGGTGTTCACTCTAGATGCGGGGTGGTGTTCACTCTAGTCGCTTGGTGGTGTTCACTCTTGATGCTTGGCGGTGTTCACTCTAGACGCGTGGCGGTGTTCACTCTAGACGCATGGCGGTGTTCACTCTAGACGCGTGGCGGTGTTCACTCTAGACGCTTAGTGGTGTTCACTCTGGATGCGTGGCGGTGTTCACTTTAGACGCGTGGCGGTGTTCACTCTAGACGCGTGGCGGTGTTCACTCTAGACGCGTGGCGGTGTTCACTCTGGATGCGTGGCGGTGTTCACTGGACGCGTGGCGGTGTTCACTCTAGACGCGTGGCGGTGTTCACTCTAGACGCGCGACGGTGTTCACTCTAGACGCGTTGCGGAGTTCACTCTAGACGTGTGGCGGTGTTCACTCTGGACGCGTGGCTGTGTTCACTCTGGACGCGTGGCGGTGTTCACTCAAGACGCGTGGCGGTGTTCACTCTGGACGCGTGGCGGTGTTCACTCTGGACGCGTGGCGGTGTTCACTCTGGACGGGTGGCGGTGTTCACTCTGGACGCGTGGCGGTGTTCACTCTGGACGCGTGGCGGTGTTCACTCTGGACGCGTGGCTGTGTTCACTCTGGACGCGTGGCGGTGTTCACTCTGGACGCGTGGCGGTGTTCACTCTGGACGCGTGGCGGTGTTCACTCTGGACGCGTGGCGGTGTTCACTCTGGACGCGTGGCAGTGTTCACTCTGGACGTGTGGCGGTGTTCACTCTGGGCATGTGGCGGTGTTCACTCTAGACACGTGGCGGTGTTCACTCTAGACGCGTGGCGGTGTTCAATCTGGACGCGTGGCGGTGTTCACTCTAGACGTGTGGCGGTGTTCACTCTGGGCATGTGTCGGTGTTCAATCTGGACGCGTGGCGGTGTTCACTCTAGACGTGTGGCGGTGTTCACTCTGGGCATGTGGCGGTGTTCACTCTAGATGCTTGGCGGTGTTCACTCTAGATGCGTGGTGGTGTTCACTCTAGTCGCGTGGTGGTGTTCACTCTTGATGCTTGGCGGTGTTCACTCTAGACGCGTGGCGGTGTTCACTCTAGATGCTTGGCGGTGTTCACTCTAGATGCGTGGTGGTGTTCACTCTAGTCGCGTGGTGGTGTTCACTCTTGATGCTTGGCGGTGTTCACTCTAGACGCGTGGCGGTGTTCACTCTAGACACGTGGCGGTGTTCACTCTAGACGCGTGGCGGTGTTCACTCTAGACGCTTAGTGGTGTTCACTCTAGATGCGTGGTGGTGTTCACTCTAGACGCGTGGTGCTGTACACTCTAGACGTGTGGGGTGTTCACTTTAGACGCGTGGCGGTGTTCACTCTAGACGCGTGGCGGTGTTCACTTTAGACGCGTGGCGGTGTTCACTCTAGACACGTGGCGGTGTTCACTCTAGACGCGTGGCGGTGTACACTCTGGACGCGTGGCGGTGTTCACTCTGGACGCGTGGCGGTGTTCATTCTGGACGCGTGGCGGTGTTCATTCTGGACGCGTGGCGGTGTTCACTCTGGACGCGTGGCGGTGTTCACTCTGGACGCGTGGCGGTGTTCACTCTAGACGCGCGACGGTGTTCACTCTAGACGCGTGGCGGAGTTCACTCTAGACGTGTGGCGGTGTTCACTCTGGACGCGTGGCGGTGTTCACTCAAGACGCGTGGCGGTGTTCACTCTGGACGCGTGGCGGTGTTCACTCTGGACGCGTGGCGGTGTTCACTCTGGACGCGTGGCGGTGTTCACTCTGGACGGGTGTCGGTGTTCACTCTGGACGCGTGGCGGTGTTCACTCTGAACGCGTGGCGGTGTTCACTCTGGACGCGTGGCGGTGTTCACTCTGGACGCGTGGCGGTGTTCACTCTGGACGCGTGGCGGTGTTCACTCTGGACGCGTGGCGGTGTTCACTCTGGACGCGTGGCGGTGTTCACTCTGTGCATGTGGCGGTGTTCACTCTAGACACGTGGCGGTGTTCACTCTAGACGCGTGGCGGTGTTCAATCTGGACGCGTGACGTTGTTCACTCTAGACGTGTGGCGGTGTTCACTCTGGGCATGTGGCGGTGATCACTCTAGACACGTGGCGGTGTTCACTCTAGACGCGTGGTGGTGTTCACTCTGGACACGTGGCGGTGTTCACTCTAGACATGTGGCTGTGTTCACTCTAGACGCGTGGTTGTGTTCACTTTAGACACGTGTTCACTCTAGACGCGTGGTGGTGTTCACTCTAGTCGCGTGGTGGTGTTCACTCTAGATGCTTGGCGGTGTTCACTCTAGACGCTTGGTGGTGTTCACTCTAGATGCGTGGCGGTGTTCACTCTAGACGCGTGGCGGTGTTCACTCTAGACGCGTGGTGGTGTACACTCTATACGCGTGGGGTGTTCACTCTAGACGCGTGGCGGTGTTCACTCTAGACGCGTGGCGGTGTTCACTCTAGACGCGTGGTGGTGTTCACTCTGGACGCGTGGTGGTGTTCATTCTGGACGTGTGGCGGTGTTCACTCTGGATGCGTGGCGGTGTTCACTCTAGACGCGTGGCGGTGTTCACTCTGGACGTGTGGCGGTGTTCACTCTGTACGCGTGGCGGTGTTCACTCTGGACGCGTGGCGGTGTTCACTCTGGACGCGTGGCGGTGTTCACTCTGGACGCGTGGCGGTGTTCACTCTGGACGCGTGGCGGTGTTCACTCTGGACGCGTGGCGGTGTTCACTCTGGACGCGTGGAGGTGTTCACTCTGGACGCGTGGCGGTGTTCACTCTAGACGTGTGGCGGTGTTCACTCTGGGCATGTGGCGGTGTTCACTCTAGACGCGTTTTGGTGTTCACTCGACGCGTGGTGGTGTTCACTCTAGACACGTGTTCACTCTAGACGCGTGGTGGTGTTCACTCTAGTCGCGTGGTGGTGTTCACTCTAGATGCTTGGCGGTGTTCACTCTAGACGCGTGGTGGTGTTCACTCTAGACGCGTGGCGGTGTTCACTCTGGACGGGTGGCAGTGTTCACTCTGGAAGCGTGGCGGTGTTCACTCTGGACGCGTGACGGTGTTCACTCTGGACGCGTGGCGGTGTTCACTCTGGGCATGTGGCGGTGTTCACTCTAGACGCGTGGCGGTGTTCACTCTAGACACGTGGTGGTGTTCACTCTGGACACGTGGCGGTGTTCACTCTAGACACGTGGCTGTGTTCACTCTAGACGCGTGGTGGTATTCACTTTAGACACGTGTTCACTCTAGACGCGTGGTGGTGTTCACTCTAGTCGCGTGGTGGTGTTCACTCTAGATGCTTGGCGGTGTTCACTCTAGACGCGTGGTGGTGTTCACTCTAGACGCGTGGCGGTGTTCACTCTAGACGCGTGGCGGTGTTCACTCTAGATGCTTAGTGGTGTTCTCTCTAGACGCGTGGTGGTGTTCACTCTAGATGCGTGGTGGTGTTCACTCTAGACGCATGGTGGTGTACACTCTATACGCGTTGGGTGTTCACTCTAGACGCGTGGCGGTGTTCACTCTAGACGCGTGGCGTTGTTCACTCTAGACGCGTGGCGGTGTTCACTCTGGACGCGTGGTGGTGTTCATTCTGGACGCGTGGCGGTGTTCACTCTGGATGCGTGGCGGTGTTCACTCTAGACGCGTGGCGGTGTTCACTCTGGACGTGTGGCGGTGTTCACTCTGGACGTGTGGCGGTGTTCACTCTAGACGCGTGGTGGTGTTCACTCTAGACGCGTGGTGCTGTACACTCTAGACGTGTGGGGTGTTCACTTTAGACGCGTGGCGGTGTTCACTCTAGACGTGTGGCGGTGTTCACTTTAGACGCGTGGCGGTGTTCACTCTAGACGCGTGGCGGTGTTCACTCTAGACGCGTGGCGGTGTACACTCTGGACGCGTGGCGGTGTTCACTCTGGACGCGTGGCGGTGTTCATTCTGGACACGTGGCGGTGTTCACTCTGGACGCGTGGCGGTGTTCACTCTGGACGCGTGGCGGTGTTCACTCTAGACGCGCGACGGTGTTCACTCTAGACGCGTGGCGGAGTTCACTCTAGACGTGTGGCGGTTTTCACTCTGGACGCCTGGCGGTGTTCACTCTGGACGCGTGGTGGTGTTCACTCTAGATGCTTGGCGGTGTTCACTCTAGACGCGTGGTGGTGTTCACTCTAGATGCGTGGCGGTGTTCACTCTAGACGCGTGGCGGTGTTCACTCTAGATGCTTAGTGGTGTTCACTCTAGACGCGTGGCGGTGTTCACTCTAGACACGTGGTGGTGTTCACTCTAGACGCGTGGTGGTGTACACTCTATACGCGTGGGGTGTTCACTCTAGACGCGTGGCGGTGTTCACTCTAGACGCGTGGCGGTGTTCACTCTAGACGCGTGGTGGTGTTCACTCTGGACACGTGGTGGTGTTCATTCTGGACGCGTGGCGGTGTTCACTCTGGATGCGTGGCGGTGTTCACTCTAGACGCGTGGCGGTGTTCACTCTGGACGCGTGGCGGTGTTCACTCTAGATGCGTGGCGGTGTTCACTCTAGACGCGTGGCGGTGTTCACTCTAGACGCTTAGTGGTGTTCACTCTAGACGCGTGGTGGTGTTCACTCTAGACCCGTGGTGCTGTACACTCTAGACGCAAGGGGGTGTTCACTTTAGACGCGTGGCGGTGTTCACTCTAGACGCGTGGCGGTGTTCACTTTAGACGCGTGGCGGTGTTCACTCTAGACGCGTGGCGGTGTTCACTCTGGACGCGTGGTGGTGTTCACTCTGGACGCGTGGTGGTGTTCATTCTGGACGCGTGGTGGTGTTCACTCTGGATGCGTGGCGGTGTTCACTCTAGACGCGTGGCGGTGTTCACTCTGGACGTGTGGCGGTGTTCACTCTGTACGCGTGGCGGTGTTCACTCTGGACGCGTGGCGGTGTTCACTCTGGACGCGTGGCGGTGTTCACTCTGGATGCGTGGCGGTGTTCACTCTGGACGCGTGGCGGTGTTCACTCTGGACGCGTGGCGGTGTTCACTCTGGACGCGTGGCGGTGTTCACTCTGGATGCGTGGCGGTGTTCACTCTAGACGTGTGGCGGTGTTCACTCTGGGCATGTGGCGGTGTTCACTCTGGGCATGTGGCGGTGTTCACTCTAGACGCGTGGTGGTGTTCACTCGACGCGTGGTGGTGTTCACTCTAGACACGTGTTCACTCTAGACGCGTGGTGGTGTTCACTCTAGTCGCGTGGTGGTGTTCACTCTAGATGCTTGGCGGTGTTCACTCTAGACGCGTGGTGGTGTTCACTCTAGACGCGTGGCGGTGTTCACTCTGGACGGGTGGCGGTGTTCACTCTGGACGCGTGGCGGTGTTCACTCTGGACGCGTGGCGGTGTTCACTCTGGACGCGTGGCGGTGTTCACTCTGGACGCGTCGCGGTGTTCACTCTGGACGCGTGGCGGTGTTCACTCTGGACGCGTGGCGGTGTTCACTCTGGACGCGTGGCGGTGTTCACTCTAGACGCGTGGCGGTGTTGACTCTTGACGCGTGGCGGTGTTCAATCTGGACGCGTGGCGGTGTTCACTCTAGACGTGTGGCGGTGTTCACTCTGGGCGTGTGGCGGTGTTCACTCTGGGCATGTGGCGGTGTTCACTCTATAGCCACGTGGCGGTGTTCACTCTAGACACTTGGCGGTGTTCACTCTAGACGTGTGGCGGTGTTCACTCTAGACGCGTGGCGGTGTTCACTCTAGACACGTGGCGGTGTTTACTCTGGACGCGTGGCGGTGTTCATTCTGGACGCGTGGCGGTGTTCACTCTGGATGCGTGGCAGTGTTCATTCTAGAGGCGTGGCGGTGTTCACTCTAGACGCGTGACGGTGTTCACTCTAGACGCGTGGCGGAGTTCACTCTAGACGTGTGGTGGTGTTCACTCTGGACGCGTGGTGGTGTTCACTCTGGACGCGTGGCGGTGTTCACTCAAGACGCGTGGCGGTGTTCACTCTGGACGCGTGGCGGTGTTCACTGTGGACGCATGGCGGTGTTCACTCTGGATGCGTGGCGGTGTTCAGTCTGGACGCGTGGCGGTGTTCACTCTGGACGCGTGGCAGTGTTCACTCTGGACGCGTGGCGGTGTTCACTCTGGACGCGTGGCGGTGTTCACTCTAGACGCGTGGCGGTGTTCACTCTAGACGCGTGGCGGTGTTCACTCTAGACGCATGGTGGTGTTCACTCTGGACACGTGGCAGTGTTCACTCTAGGCACGTGGCTGTGTTCACTCTAGACGTGTGGTGTTGTTCACTCTAGACACGTGTTCACTCTAGACGCGTAGTGGTGTTCACTCTAGTCGCGTGGCGGTGTTCACTCTAGACGCGTGGTGGTGTTCACTCTAGACGTTTGGCTGTGTTCACTCTAGACGCGTGGCAGTGTTCACTCTAGATGCGTGGCGGTGTTCACTCTAGACGCGTGGCGGTGTTCACTCTAGACGCTTGTTGGTGTTCACTCTAGACGCGTGGTGGTGTTCACTCTAGACGTGTAGTGGTGTTCATTCTAGACGCGTGGTGTTGTTCACTCTAGACACGTGGTGGTGTTCACTCTAGACGCGTGGTGGTGTTCACTCTAGTCGCGTGGCGGTGTTCACTCTAGACGCGTGGTGGTGTTCACTCTAGACGCGTGGCAGTGTTCACTCTAGATGCGTGGCGGTGTTCACTCTAGACGCGTGGCAGTGTTCACTCTAGACGCTTGTTGGTGTTCACTCTAGACGCGTGGTGGTGTTCACTCTAGACGTGTGGTGGTGTTCATTCTAGATGCTTGGTGGTGTTCACTCTAAACACGTGGTGGTGTTCACTCTAGACGCGTGGTGGTGTTCACTCTAGACGCGTGGTGGTGTTCACTCTAGACACGTGGCGGTGTTCACTCTGGATGCGTGGTGGTGTTCACTCTATACGCGTGGTGGTGTTCACTCTAGACGCGTGGCGGTGTTCACTCTAGACGCGTGGCGGTGTTCACTCTAGACGCGTGGTGGTGTTCACTCTAGACACGTGGTGTTGTTCACTCTGGATGCGTGGTGGTGTTCACTCTAGACGCATGGTGGTGTTCACTCTAGACGTGTGGCGGTGTTCACTCTAGTCGCGTGGTGGTGTTCACTCTAGATGCTTGGTGGTGTTCACACTAGACGCGTGGTGGTGTTCACTCTAGATGCGTGGCGGTGTTCACTCTACTCTGGACGTGTGGTGGTGTTCACTCTAGACGCGTGGCGGTGTTCACTCTGGACACGTGGCGGTGTTCACTCTAGACATGTGGCGGTGTTCACTCTGGGCACGTGGCGGTGTTCACTCTAGACGCGTGGCGGTGTTCACTCTAGACGCGTTGTGGTGTTCACTCTAGACACGTGGCGGTGTTCACTCTAGACACGTGGCTGTGTTCACTCTAGACGCGTTGTGGTGTTCACTCTAGACACGTGTTCACTCTAGACGCGTGGGTGTGTTCACTCTAGTCGCGTGGTGGTGTTCACTCTAGATGCTTGGCGGTGTTCACTCTAGACGCGTGGTGGTGTTCACTCTAGACACGTGGCGGTGTTCACTCTAGACTCGTGGCGGTGTTCACTCTAGATGCTTGGTGGTGTTCACTCTAGACGCGTGGCGGTGTTCACTCTAGACTCGTGGCAGTGTTCACTCTAGACGCGTGGTGGTGTACACTCTAGACGCATGGGGTGTTCACTCTAGACGCGTGGCGGTGTTCATTCTGGACGCGTGGCGGTGTTCACTGGATGCGTGGCAATGTTCATTCTAGAGGCGTGGCGGTGTTCACTCTAGACGCGTGACGGTGTTCACTCTAGACGCGTGGCGGTGTTCACTCTAGACGCGTGGCGGTGTTCACTCTAGACGCGTGGCGGTGTTCACTCTAGACGCGTGGGGGTGTTCACTCTAGACGCGTGGCGGTGTTCACTCTAGACGCGTGGCGGTGTTCACTCTGGACGCGTGGAGGTGTTCACTCGAGACACGTGGTTGTGTTCACGCTAGACGCGTGTTGGTGTTCACTCTAGACACGTGTTCACTCGAGATGCGTGGTGGTGTTCACTCTAGTCGCGTGGTGGTGTTCACTCTAGATGCTTGGCGGTGTTCACTCTAGACGCGTGGTGGTGTTCCCTCTAGACGCGTGGCGGTGTTCAATCTAGACGCGTGGTGGTGTACACTCAGACGCATGGGGTGTTCACTCTAGACACGTGGCGGTGTTCACTCTAGACACATGGCGGTGTTCACTCTAGACGTGTGGCGGTGTTCACTCTAGACGCGTGGCGGTGTTCACTCTAGACGCGTGGCGGTGTTTACTCTGGACGCGTGGCGGTGTTCATTCTGGACGCGTGGCGGTGTTCACTCGAGATGCGTGGTGGTGTTCACTCTAGTCGCGTTGTGGTGATCACTCTAGATGCTTGGCGGTGTTCACTCTAGACGCGTGGTGGTTTTCCCTCTAGACGTGTGGCGGTGTTTACTCTAGACGCGTGGTGGTGTTCACTCTAGCCGCGTGGCGGTGTTCACTCTAGACGCGTGGCGGTGTTCAATCTAGACGCGTGGTGGTGTACACTCAGACGCATGGGGTGTTCACTCTAGACACGTGGCGGTGTTCACTCTAGACACGTGGCGGTGTTCACTCTAGACGTGTGGCGGTGTTCACTCTAGACGCGTGGCGGTGTTCACTCTAGACGCGTGGCAGTGTTCACTCTGGACGCGTGGCGGTGTTCACTCTGGACGCGTGGCAGTGTTCACTCTGGACGCGTGGCGGTGTTCACTCTGGACGCGTGGCGGTGTTCACTCTAGACGCGTGGCGGTGTTCACTCTAGACGCGTGGCGGTGTTCACTCTAGACGCATGGTGGTGTTCACTCTGGACACGTGGCAGTGTTCACTCTAGGCACGTGGCTGTTTTCACTCTAGACGCGTGGTGTTGTTCACTCTAGACACGTGTTCACTCTAGACGCGTGGTGGTGTTCACTCTAGTCGCGTGGCGGTGTTCACTCTAGACGCGTGGTGGTGTTCACTCTAGACGTTTGGCTGTGTTCACTCTAGACGCGTGGCAGTGTTCACTCTAGATGCGTGGCGGTGTTCACTCTAGACGCGTGGCGGTGTTCACTCTAGACGCTTGTTGGTGTTCACTCTAGACGCGTGGTGGTGTTCACTCTAGACGTGTAGTGGTGTTCATTCTAGACGCGTGGTGTTGTTCACTCTAGACGCGTGGTGGTGTTCACTCTAGTCGCGTGGCGGTGTTCACTCTAGACGCATGGTGGTGTTCACTCTAGACGCGTGGCAGTGTTCACTCTAGATGCGTGGCGGTGTTCACTTTAGACGCGTGGCAGTGTTCACTCTAGACGCTTGTTGGTGTTCACTCTAGACGCGTGGTGGTGTTCACTCTAGACGTGTGGTGGTGTTCATTCTAGATGCTTGGTGGTGTTCACTCTAAACACGTGGTGGTGTTCACTCTAAACACGTGGTGGTGTTCACTCTAGACGCGTGGTGGTGTTCACTCTAGACGCGTGGTGGTGTTCACTCTAGACACGTGGCGGTGTTCACTCTGGATGCGTGGTGGTGTTCACTCTATACGCGTGGTGGTGTTCACTCTAGACGCGTGGCGGTGTTCACTCTAGACGCGTGGCGGTGTTCACTCTAGACGCGTGGTGGTGTTCACTCTAGACACGTGGTGTTGTTCACTCTGGATGCGTGGTGGTGTTCACTCTAGATGCATGGTGGTGTTCACTCTAGACGTGTGGCGGTGTTCACTCTAGTCGCGTGGCTGTGTTCACTCTAGACGCGTTGTGGTGTTCACTCTAGACACGTGTTCACTCTAGACGCGTGGGTGTGTTCACTCTAGTCGCGTGGTGGTGTTCACTCTAGATGCTTGGCGGTGTTCACTCTAGACGCGTGGTGGTGTTCACTCTAGACACGTGGCGGTGTTCACTCTAGACTCGTGGCGGTGTTCACTCTAGATGCTTGGTGGTGTTCACTCTAGACGCGTGGCGGTGTTCACTCTAGACTCGTGGCAGTGTTCACTCTAGACGCGTGGTGGTGTACACTCTAGACGCATGGGGTGTTCACTCTAGACGCGTGGCGGTGTTCATTCTGGACGCGTGGCGGTGTTCACTCTGGATGCGTGGCAATGTTCATTCTAGAGGCGTGGCGGTGTTCACTCTAGACGCGTGACGGTGTTCACTCTAGACGCGTGGCGGTGTTCACTCTAGACGCGTGGCGGTGTTCACTCTAGACGCGTGGCGGTGTTCACTCTAGACGCGTGGGGGTGTTCACTCTAGACGCGTGGCGGTGTTCACTCTAGACGCGTGGCGGTGTTCACTCTGGACGCGTGGAGGTGTTCACTCGAGACACGTGGTTGTGTTCACGCTAGACGCGTGTTGGTGTTCACTCTAGACACGTGTTCACTCGAGATGCGTGGTGGTGTTCACTCTAGTCGCGTGGTGGTGTTCACTCTAGATGCTTGGCGGTGTTCACTCTAGACGCGTGGTGGTGTTCCCTCTAGACGCGTGGCGGTGTTCAATCTAGACGCGTGGTGGTGTACACTCAGACGCATGGGGTGTTCACTCTAGACACGTGGCGGTGTTCACTCTAGACACGTGGCGGTGTTCACTCTAGACGTGTGGCGGTGTTCACTCTAGACGCGTGGCGGTGTTCACTCTAGACGCGTGGCGGTGTTTACTCTGGACGCGTGGCGGTGTTCATTCTGGACGCGTGGCGGTGTTCACTCGAGATGCGTGGTGGTGTTCACTCTAGTCGCGTTGTGGTGATCACTCTAGATGCTTGGCGGTGTTCACTCTAGACGCGTGGTGGTTTTCCCTCTAGACGTGTGGCGGTGTTTACTCTAGACGCGTGGTGGTGTTCACTCTAGCCGCGTGGCGGTGTTCACTCTAGACGCGTGGCGGTGTTCAATCTAGACGCGTGGTGGTGTACACTCAGACGCATGGGGTGTTCACTCTAGACACGTGGCGGTGTTCACTCTAGACACGTGGCGGTGTTCACTCTAGACGTGTGGCGGTGTTCACTCTAGACGCGTGGCGGTGTTCACTCTAGACGCGTGGCAGTGTTCACTCTGGACGCGTGGCGGTGTTCACTCTGGACGCGTGGCAGTGTTCACTCTGGACGCGTGGCGGTGTTCACTCTGGACGCGTGGCGGTGTTCACTCTAGACGCGTGGCGGTGTTCACTCTAGACGCGTGGCGGTGTTCACTCTAGACGCATGGTGGTGTTCACTCTGGACACGTGGCAGTGTTCACTCTAGGCACGTGGCTGTTTTCACTCTAGACGCGTGGTGTTGTTCACTCTAGACACGTGTTCACTCTAGACGCGTGGTGGTGTTCACTCTAGTCGCGTGGCGGTGTTCACTCTAGACGCGTGGTGGTGTTCACTCTAGACGTTTGGCTGTGTTCACTCTAGACGCGTGGCAGTGTTCACTCTAGATGCGTGGCGGTGTTCACTCTAGACGCGTGGCGGTGTTCACTCTAGACGCTTGTTGGTGTTCACTCTAGACGCGTGGTGGTGTTCACTCTAGACGTGTAGTGGTGTTCATTCTAGACGCGTGGTGTTGTTCACTCTAGACGCGTGGTGGTGTTCACTCTAGTCGCGTGGCGGTGTTCACTCTAGACGCATGGTGGTGTTCACTCTAGACGCGTGGCAGTGTTCACTCTAGATGCGTGGCGGTGTTCACTTTAGACGCGTGGCAGTGTTCACTCTAGACGCTTGTTGGTGTTCACTCTAGACGCGTGGTGATGTTCACTCTAGACGTGTGGTGGTGTTCATTCTAGATGCTTGGTGGTGTTCACTCTAAACACGTGGTGGTGTTCACTCTAAACACGTGGTGGTGTTCACTCTAGACGCGTGGTGGTGTTCACTCTAGACGCGTGGTGGTGTTCACTCTAGACACGTGGCGGTGTTCACTCTGGATGCGTGGTGGTGTTCACTCTATACGCGTGGTGGTGTTCACTCTAGACGCGTGGCGGTGTTCACTCTAGACGCGTGGCGGTGTTCACTCTAGACGCGTGGTGGTGTTCACTCTAGACACGTGGTGTTGTTCACTCTGGATGCGTGGTGGTGTTCACTCTAGATGCATGGTGGTGTTCACTCTAGACGTGTGGCGGTGTTCACTCTAGTCGCGTGGCTGTGTTCACTCTAGACGCGTTGTGGTGTTCACTCTAGACACGTGTTCACTCTAGACGCGTGGGTGTGTTCACTCTAGTCGCGTGGTGGTGTTCACTCTAGATGCTTGGCGGTGTTCACTCTAGACGCGTGGTGGTGTTCACTCTAGACACGTGGCGGTGTTCACTCTAGACTCGTGGCGGTGTTCACTCTAGATGCTTGGTGGTGTTCACTCTAGACGCGTGGCGGTGTTCACTCTAGACTCGTGGCAGTGTTCACTCTAGACGCGTGGTGGTGTACACTCTAGACGCATGGGGTGTTCACTCTAGACGCGTGGCGGTGTTCATTCTGGACGCGTGGCGGTGTTCACTCTGGATGCGTGGCAATGTTCATTCTAGAGTCGTGGCGGTGTTCACTCTAGACGCGTGACGGTGTTCACTCTAGACGCGTGGCGGTGTTCACTCTAGATGCGTGGCGGTGTTCACTCTAGACGCGTGGGGGTGTTCACTCTAGACGCGTTGCGGTGTTCACTCTAGACGCGTGGCGGTGTTCACTCTGGACGCGTGGAGGTGTTCACTCGAGACACGTGGTTGTGTTCACGCTAGACGCGTGTTGGTGTTCACTCTAGACACGTGTTCACTCGAGATGCGTGGTGGTGTTCACTCTAGTCGCGTGGTGGTGTTCACTCTAGATGCTTGGCGGTGTTCACTCTAGACGCGTGGTGGTGTTCCCTCTAGACGCGTGGCGGTGTTCAATCTAGACGCGTGGTGGTGTACACTCAGACGCATGGGGTGTTCACTCTAGACACGTGGCGGTGTTCACTCTAGACGTGTGGCGGTGTTCACTCTAGACGCGTGGCGGTGTTCACTCTAGACGCGTGGCGGTGTTTACTCTGGACGCGTGGCGGTGTTCATTCTGGACGCGTGGCGGTGTTCATTCTGGACGCGTGGCGGTGTTCACTCGAGATGCGTGGTGGTGTTCACTCTAGTCGCGTTGTGGTGATCACTCTAGATGCTTGGCGGTGTTTTCTCTAGACGCGTGGTGGTGTTCACTCTAGCCGCGTGGCGGTGTTCACTCTAGACGCGTGGCGGTGTTCAATCTAGACGCGTGGTGGTGTACACTCAGACGCATGGGGTGTTCACTCTAGACACGTGGCGGTGTTCACTCTAGACACGTGGCGGTGTTCACTCTAGACGTGTGGCGGTGTTCACTCTAGACGCGTGGCGGTGTTCACTCTAGACGCGTGGCAGTGTTCACTCTGGACGCGTGGCGGTGTTCACTCTGGACGCGTGGCAGTGTTCACTCTGGACGCGTGGCGGTGTTCACTCTGGACGCGTGGCGGTGTTCACTCTAGACGCGTGGCGGTGTTCACTCTAGACGCGTGTCGGTGTTCACTCTAGACGCATGGTGGTGTTCACTCTGGACACGTGGCAGTGTTCACTCTAGGCACGTGGCTGTGTTCACTCTAGACGCGTGGTGTTGTTCACTCTAGACATGTGTTCACTCTAGACGCGTGGTGGTGTTCACTCTAGTCGCGTGGCGGTGTTCACTCTAGACGCGTGGTGGTGTTCACTCTAGACGTTTGGCTGTGTTCACTCTAGACGCGTGGCAGTGTTCACTCTAGATGCGTGGCGGTGTTCACTCTAGACGCGTGGCGGTGTTCACTCTAGACGCTTGTTGGTGTTCACTCTAGACGCGTGGTGGTGTTCACTCTAGACGTGTAGTGGTGTTCATTCTAGACGCGTGGTGTTGTTCACTCTAGACACGTGGTGGTGTTCACTCTAGACGCGTGGTGGTGTTCACTCTAGACGCGTGGTGGTGTTCACTCTAGTCGCGTGGCGGTGTTCACTCTAGACGCGTGGTGGTGTTCACTCTAGACGCGTGGCAGTGTTCACTCTAGATGCGTGGCGGTGTTCACTCTAGACGCGTGGCAGTGTTCACTCTAGACGCTTGTTGGTGTTCACTCTAGACGCGTGGTGGTGTTCACTCTAGATGTGTGGTGGTGTTCATTCTAGATGCTTGGTGGTGTTCACTCTAAACACGTGGTGGTGTTCACTCTAGACGCGTGGTGGTGTTCACTCTAGACGCGTGGTGGTGTTCACTCTAGACACGTGGCGGTGTTCACTCTGGATGCGTGGTGGTGTTCACTCTATACGCGTGGTGGTGTTCACTCTAGACGCGTGGCGGTGTTCACTCTAGACGCGTGGCGGTGTTCACTCTAGACGCGTGGTGGTGTTCACTCTAGACACGTGGTGTTGTTCACTCTGGATGCGTGGTGGTGTTCACTCTAGATGCATGGTGGTGTTCACTCTAGACGTGTGGCGGTGTTCACTCTAGTCGCGTGGTGGTGTTCACTCTAGATGCTTGGTGGTGTTCACACTAGACGCGTGGTGGTGTTCACTCTAGACGCGTGGCGGTGTTCACTCTACTCTGGACGTGTGGTGGTGTTCACTCTAGACGCGTGGCGGTGTTCACTCTGGACACGTGGCGGTGTTCACTCTAGACATGTGGCGGTGTTCACTCTGGGCACGTGGCGGTGTTCACTCTAGACGCGTGGCGGTGTTCACTCTAGACGCGTTGTGGTGTTCACTCTAGACACGTGGCAGTGTTCACTCTAGACACGTGGCAGTGTTCACTCTAGACACGTGGCTGTGTTCACTCCAGACGCGTTGTGGTGTTCACTCTAGACACGTGTTCACTCTAGACGCGTGGTGGTGTTCACTCTAGTCGCGTGGTGGTGTTCACTCTAGATGCTTGGCGGTGTTCACTCTAGACGCGTGGTGGTGTTCACTCTAGACACGTGGCGGTGTTCACTCTAGACTCGTGGCGGTGTTCACTCTAGATGCTTGGTGGTGTTCACTCTAGACACGTGGCGGTGTTCACTCTAGACTCGTGGCAGTGTTCACTCTAGACGCGTGGTGGTGTACACTCTAGACGCATGGGGTGTTCACTCTAGACGCGTGGCGGTGTTCATTCTGGACGCGTGGCGGTGTTCACTCTGGATGCGTGGCAATGTTCATTCTAGAGGCGTGGCGGTGTTCACTCTAGACGCGTGACGGTGTTCACTGTAGACGCGTGGCGGTGTTCACTCTAGACGTGTGGCGGTGTTCACTCTAGACGCGTGGGGGTGTTCACTCTAGACGCGTGGCGGTGTTCACTCTAGACGCGTGGCGGTGTTCACTCTGGACGCGTGGAGGTGTTCACTCGAGACACGTGGTTGTGTTCATGCTAGACGCGTGTTGGTGTTCACTAGACACGTGTTCACTCGAGATGCGTGGTGGTGTTCACTCTAGTCGCGTGGTGGTGTTCACTCTAGATGCTTGGCGGTGTTCACTCTAGACGCGTGGTGGTGTTCCCTCTAGACGCGTGGCGGTGTTCAATCTAGACGCGTGGTGGTGTACACTCAGACGCATGGGGTGTTCACTCTAGACACGTGGCGGTGTTCACTCTAGACACGTGGCGGTGTTCACTCTAGACGTGTGGCGGTGTTCACTCTAGACGCGTGGCGGTGTTCACTCTAGACGCGTGGCGGTGTTTACTCTGGACGCGTGGCGGTGTTCATTCTGGACGCGTGGCGGTGTTCACTCGAGACGCGTGGTGGTGTTCACTCTAGACACGTGGTGTTGTTCACTCTGGATGCGTGGTGGTGTTCACTCTAGACGCATGGTGGTGTTCACTCTAGACGTGTGGCGGTGTTCACTCTAGTCGCGTGGTGGTGTTCACTCTAGATGCTTGGTGGTGTTCACACTAGACGCGTGGTGGTGTTCACTCTAGACACGTGGCGGTGTTCACTCTACTCTGGACGTGTGGTGGTGTTCACTCTAGACGCGTGGCGGTGTTCACTCTGGACACGTGGCGGTGTTCACTCTAGACATGTGGCGGTGTTCACTCTGGGCACGTGGCGGTGTTCACTCTAGACGCGTGGCGGTGTTCACTCTAGACGCGTTGTGGTGTTCACTCTAGACACGTGGCAGTGTTCACTCTAGACACGTGGCTGTGTTCACTCTAGACGCGTTGTGGTGTTCACTCTAGACACGTGTTCACTCTAGACGCGTGGTGGTGTTCACTCTAGTCGCGTGGTGGTGTTCACTCTAGATGCTTGGCGGTGTTCACTCTAGACGCGTGGCGGTGTTCACTCTGGACGCGTGGAGGTGTTCACTCGAGACACGTGGTTGTGTTCACGCTAGACGCGTGTTGGTGTTCACTCTAGACACGTGTTCACTCGAGATGCGTGGTGGTGTTCACTCTAGTCGCGTGGTGGTGTTCACTCTAGATGCTTGGCGGTGTTCACTCTAGACGCGTGGTGGTGTTCCCTCTAGACGCGTGGCGGTGTTCAATCTAGACGCGTGGTGGTGTACACTCAGACGCATGGGGTGTTCACTCTAGACACGTGGCGGTGTTCACTCTAGACGTGTGGCGGTGTTCACTCTAGACGCGTGGCGGTGTTCACTCTAGACGCGTGGCGGTGTTTACTCTGGACGCGTGGCGGTGTTTACTCTGGACGCGTGGCGGTGTTCATTCTGGACGCGTGGCGGTGTTCATTCTGGACGCGTGGCGGTGTTCACTCGAGATGCGTGGTGGTGTTCACTCTAGTCGCGTTGTGGTGATCACTCTAGATGCTTGGCGGTGTTCACTCTAGACGCGTGGTGGTTTTCCCTCTAGACGTGTGGCGGTGTTTACTCTAGACGCGTGGTGGTGTTCACTCTAGCCGCGTGGCGGTGTTCACTCTAGACGCGTGGCGGTGTTCAATCTAGACGCGTGGTGGTGTACACTCAGACGCATGGGGTGTTCACTCTAGACACGTGGCGGTGTTCACTCTAGACACGTGGTGGTGTTCACTCTAGACGTGTGGCGGTGTTCACTCTAGACGCGTGGCGGTGTTCACTCTAGACGCGTGGCAGTGTTCACTCTGGACGCGTGGCGGTGTTCACTCTGGACGCGTGGCGGTGTTCACTCTAGACGCGTGGCGGTGTTCACTCTAGACGCGTGGCGGTGTTCACTCTAGATGCATGGTGGTGTTCACTCTGGACACGTGGCAGTGTTCACTCTAGGCACGTGGCTGTGTTCACTCTAGACGCGTGGTGTTGTTCACTCTAGACATGTGTTCACTCTAGACGCGTGGTGGTGTTCACTCTAGTCGCGTGGCGGTGTTCACTCTAGACGCGTGGTGGTGTTCACTCTAGACGTTTGGCTGTGTTCACTCTAGACGCGTGGCAGTGTTCACTCTAGATGCGTGGCGGTGTTCACTCTAGACTCGTGGCGGTGTTCACTCTAGACGCTTGTTGGTGTTCACTCTAGACGCGTGGTGGTGTTCACTCTAGACGTGTAGTGGTGTTCATTCTAGACGCGTGGTGTTGTTCACTCTAGACACGTGGTGGTGTTCACTCTAGACGCGTGGTGGTGTTCACTCTAGACGCGTGGTGGTGTTCACTCTAGTCGCGTGGCGGTGTTCACTCTAGACGCGTGGTGGTGTTCACTCTAGACGCGTGGCAGTGTTCACTCTAGATGCGTATCGGTGTTCACTCTAGACGCGTGGCAGTGTTCACTCTAGACGCTTGTTGGTGTTCACTCTAGACGCGTGGTGGTGTTCACTCTAGATGTGTGGTGGTGTTCATTCTAGATGCTTGGTGGTGTTCACTCTAAACACGTGGTGGTGTTCACTCTAGACGCGTGGTGGTGTTCACTCTAGACGCGTGGTGGTGTTCACTCTAGACACGTGGCGGTGTTCACTCTGGATGCGTGGTGGTGTTCACTCTATACGCGTGGTGGTGTTCACTCTAGACGCGTGGCGGTGTTCACTCTAGACGCGTGGCGGTGTTCACTCTAGACGCGTGGTGGTGTTCACTCTAGACACGTGGTGTTGTTCACTCTGGATGCGTGGTGGTGTTCACTCTAGATGCATGGTGGTGTTCACTCTAGACGTGTGGCGGTGTTCACTCTAGTCGCGTGGTGGTGTTCACTCTAGATGCTTGGTGGTGTTCACACTAGACGCGTGGTGGTGTTCACTCTAGACGCGTGGCGGTGTTCACTCTACTCTGGACGTGTGGTGGTGTTCACTCTAGACGCGTGGCGGTGTTCACTCTGGACACGTGGCGGTGTTCACTCTAGACATGTGGCGGTGTTCACTCTGGGCACGTGGCGGTGTTCACTCTAGACGCGTGGCGGTGTTCACTCTAGACGCGTTGTGGTGTTCACTCTAGACACGTGGCAGTGTTCACTCTAGACACGTGGCTGTGTTCACTCTAGACGCGTTGTGGTGTTCACTCTAGACACGTGTTCACTCTAGACGCGTGGTGGTGTTCACTCTAGTCGCGTGGTGGTGTTCACTCTAGATGCTTGGCGGTGTTCACTCTAGACGCGTGGTGGTGTTCACTCTAGACACGTGGCGGTGTTCACTCTAGACTCGTGGCGGTGTTCACTCTAGATGCTTGGTGGTGTTCACTCTAGACACGTGGCGGTGTTCACTCTAGACTCGTGGCAGTGTTCACTCTAGACGCGTGGTGGTGTACACTCTAGACGCATGGGGTGTTCACTCTAGACGCGTGGCGGTGTTCATTCTGGACGCGTGGCGGTGTTCACTCTGGATGCGTGGCAATGTTCATTCTAGAGGCGTGGCGGTGTTCACTCTAGACGCGTGACGGTGTTCACTGTAGACGCGTGGCGGTGTTCACTCTAGACGCGTGGCGGTGTTCACTCTAGACGCGTGGGGGTGTTCACTCTAGACGCGTGGCGGTGTTCACTCTAGATGCGTGGCGGTGTTCACTCTGGACGCGTGGAGGTGTTCACTCGAGACACGTGGTTGTGTTCATGCTAGACGCGTGTTGGTGTTCACTCTAGACACGTGTTCACTCGAGATGCGTGGTGGTGTTCACTCTAGTCGCGTGGTGGTGTTCACTCTAGATGCTTGGCGGTGTTCACTCTAGACGCGTGGTGGTGTTCCCTCTAGACGCGTGGCGGTGTTCAATCTAGACGCGTGGTGGTGTACACTCAGACGCATGGGGTGTTCACTCTAGACACGTGGCGGTGTTCACTCTAGACACGTGGCGGTGTTCACTCTAGACGTGTGGCGGTGTTCACTCTAGAAGCGTGGCGGTGTTCACTCTAGACGCGTGGCGGTGTTTACTCTGGACGCGTGGCGGTGTTCATTCTGGACGCGTGGCGGTGTTCACTCGAGACGCGTGGTGGTGTTCACTCTAGACACGTGGTGTTGTTCACTCTGGATGCGTGGTGGTGTTCACTCTAGACGCATGGTGGTGTTCACTCTAGACGTGTGGCGGTGTTCACTCTAGTCGCGTGGTGGTGTTCACTCTAGATGCTTGGTGGTGTTCACACTAGACGCGTGGTGGTGTTCACTCTAGACACGTGGCGGTGTTCACTCTACTCTGGACGTGTGGTGGTGTTCACTCTAGACGCGTGGCGGTGTTCACTCTGGACACGTGGCGGTGTTCACTCTAGACATGTGGCGGTGTTCACTCTGGGCACGTGGCGGTGTTCACTCTAGACGCGTGGCGGTGTTCACTCTAGACGCGTTGTGGTGTTCACTCTAGACACGTGGCAGTGTTCACTCTAGACACGTGGCTGTGTTCACTCTAGACGCGTTGTGGTGTTCACTCTAGACACGTGTTCACTCTAGACGCGTGGGTGTGTTCACTCTAGTCGCGTGGTGGTGTTCACTCTAGATGCTTGGCGGTGTTCACTCTAGACGCGTGGTGGTGTTCACTCTAGACACGTGGCGGTGTTCACTCTAGACTCGTGGCGGTGTTCACTCTAGATGCTTGGTGGTGTTCACTCTAGACACGTGGCGGTGTTCACTCTAGACTCGTGGCAGTGTTCACTCTAGACGCGTGGTGGTGTACACTCTAGACGCATGGGGTGTTCACTCTAGACGCGTGGCGGTGTTCATTCTGGACGCGTGGCGGTGTTCACTCTGGATGCGTGGCAATGTTCATTCTAGAGGCGTGGCGGTGTTCACTCTAGACGCGTGACGGTGTTCACTCTAGACGCGTGGCGGTGTTCACTCTAGACGCGTGGCGGTGTTCACTCTAGACGCGTGGGGGTGTTCACTCTAGACGCGTGGCGGTGTTCACTCTAGACGCGTGGCGGTGTTCACTCTGGACGCGTGGAGGTGTTCACTCGAGACACGTGGTTGTGTTCACGCTAGACGCATGTTGGTGTTCACTCTAGACACGTGTTCACTCGAGATGCGTGGTGGTGTTCACTCTAGTCGCGTGGTGGTGTTCACTCTAGATGCTTGGCGGTGTTCACTCTAGACGCGTGGTGGTGTTCCCTCTAGACGCGTGGCGGTGTTCAATCTAGACGCGTGGTGGTGTACACTCAGACGCATGGGGTGTTCACTCTAGACACGTGGCGGTGTTCACTCTAGACACGTGGCGGTGTTCACTCTAGACATGTGGCGGTGTTCACTCTAGACGCGTGGCGGTGTTCACTCTAGACGCGTGGCGGTGTTTACTCTGGACGCGTGGCGGTGTTCATTCTGGACGCGTGGCGGTGTTCACTCGAGATGCGTGGTGGTGTTCACTCTAGTCGCGTTGTGGTGATCACTCTAGATGCTTGGCGGTGTTCACTCTAGACGCGTGGTGGTGTTCCCTCTAAACGTGTGGCGGTGTTTACTCTAGACGCGTGGTGGTGTTCACTCTAGTTGCGTGGCGGTGTTCACTCTAGACGCGTGGCGGTGTTCAATCTAGACGCGTGGTGGTGTACACTCAGACGCATGGGGTGTTCACTCTAGACACGTGGCGGTGTTCACTCTAGACACGTGGCGGTGTTCACTCTAGACGTGTGGCGGTGTTCACTCTAGACGCGTGGCGGTGTTCACTCTAGACGCGTGGCGGTGTTCACTCTGGACGCGTGGCGGTGTTCACTCTGGACGCGTGGCAGTGTTCACTCTGGACGCGTGGCGGTGTTCACTCTGGACGCGTGGCGGTGTTCACTCTAGACGCGTGGCGGTGTTCACTCTAGACGCGTGGCGGTTTTCACTCTAGACGCATGGTGGTGTTCACTCTGGACACGTGGCAGTGTTCACTCTAGGCACGTTGCTGTGTTCACTCTAGACGCGTGGTGTTGTTCACTCTAGACACGTGTTCACTCTAGACGCGTGGTGGTGTTCACTCTAGTCGCGTGGCGGTGTTCACTCTAGATGCGTGGTGGTGTTCACTCTAGACGTTTGGCTGTGTTCACTCTAGATGCGTGGCAGTGTTCACTCTAGATGCGTGGCGGTGTTCACTCTAGACGCGTGGCGGTGTTCACTCTAGACGCTTGTTGGTGTTCACTCTAGACGCGTGGTGGTGTTCACTCTAGACGTGTAGTGGTGTTCATTCTAGACGCGTGGTGTTGTTCACTCTAGACACGTGGTGGTGTTCACTCTAGACGCGTGGTGGTGTTCACTCTAGTCGCGTGGCGGTGTTCACTCTAGACGCGTGGTGGTGTTCACTCTAGACGCGTGGCAGTGTTCACTCTAGATGCGTGGCGGTGTTCACTCTAGACGTGTGGCGGTGTTCACTCTAGACGCGTGGCGGTGTTCACTCTAGACGCGTGGCGGTGTTCACTCTGGACGCGTGGCGGTGTTCACTCTACTCTGGACGTGTGGTGGTGTTCACTCTAGACGCGTGGCGGTGTTCACTCTGGACACGTGGCGGTGTTCACTCTAGACATGTGGCGGTGTTCACTCTAGACACGTGGCTGTGTTCACTCTAGACGCGTTGTGGTGTTCACTCTAGACACGTGTTCACTCTAGACGCGTGGTGGTGTTCACTCTAGTCGCGTGGTGGTGTTCACTCTAGATGCTTGGCGGTGTTCACTCTAGACGCGTGGTGGTGTTCACTCTAGACACGTGGCAGTGTTCACTCTAGACTCGTGGCGGTGTTCACTCTAGATGCTTGGTGGTGTTCACTCTAGACGCGTGGTGGTGTTCACTCTAGACGTGTAGTGGTGTTCATTCTAGACGCGTGGTGTTGTTCACTCTAGACACGTGGTGGTGTTCACTCTAGACGCGTGGTGGTGTTCACTCTAGTCGCGTGGCGGTGTTCACTCTAGACGCGTGGTGGTGTTCACTCTAGACGCGTGGCAGTGTTCACTCTAGATGCGTGGCGGTGTTCACTCTAGACGCGTGGCAGTGTTCACTCTAGACGCTTGTTGGTGTTCACTCTAGACGCGTGGTGGTGTTCACTCTAGACGTGTGGTGGTGTTCATTCTAGATGCTTGGTGGTGTTCACTCTAAACACGTGGTGGTGTTCACTCTAGACGCGTGGTGGTGTTCACTCTAGACGCGTGGTGGTGTTCACTCTAGACACGTGGCGGTGTTCACTCTGGATGCGTGGTGGTGTTCACTCTATACGCGTGGTGGTGTTCACTCTAGACACGTGGCGGTGTTCACTCTAGACGCGTGGCGGTGTTCACTCTAGACGCGTGGTGGTGTTCACTCTAGACACGTGGTGTTGTTCACTCTGGTTGCGTGGTGGTGTTCACTCTAGATGCATGGTGGTGTTCACTCTAGACACGTGGCGGTGTTCACTCTAGACGTGTGGCGGTGTTCACTCTAGACGCGTGGCGGTGTTCACTCTAGACGCGTGGCGGTGTTCACTCTGGACGCGTGGCGGTGTTCACTCTACTCTGGACGTGTGGTGGTGTTCACTCTAGACGCGTGGCGGTGTTCACTCTGGACACGTGGCGGTGTTCACTCTAGACACGTGGCGGTGTTCACTCTAGACGTGTGGCGGTGTTCACTCTAGACGCGTGGCGGTGTTCACTCTAGACGCGTGGCGGTGTTCACTCTGGACGCGTGGCGGTGTTCACTCTGGACGCGTGGCAGTGTTCACTCTGGACGCGTGGCGGTGTTCACTCTGGACGCGTGGCGGTGTTCACTCTAGACGCGTGGCGGTGTTCACTCTAGACGCGTGGCGGTTTTCACTCTAGACGCATGGTGGTGTTCACTCTGGACACGTGGCAGTGTTCACTCTAGGCACGTTGCTGTGTTCACTCTAGACGCGTGGTGTTGTTCACTCTAGACACGTGTTCACTCTAGACGCGTGGTGGTGTTCACTCTAGTCGCGTGGCGGTGTTCACTCTAGATGCGTGGTGGTGTTCACTCTAGACGTTTGGCTGTGTTCACTCTAGATGCGTGGCAGTGTTCACTCTAGATGCGTGGCGGTGTTCACTCTAGACGCGTGGCGGTGTTCACTCTAGACGCTTGTTGGTGTTCACTCTAGACGCGTGGTGGTGTTCACTCTAGACGTGTAGTGGTGTTCATTCTAGACGCGTGGTGTTGTTCACTCTAGACACGTGGTGGTGTTCACTCTAGACGCGTGGTGGTGTTCACTCTAGTCGCGTGGCGGTGTTCACTCTAGACGCGTGGTGGTGTTCACTCTAGACGCGTGGCAGTGTTCACTCTAGATGCGTGGCGGTGTTCACTCTAGACGTGTGGCGGTGTTCACTCTAGACGCGTGGCGGTGTTCACTCTAGACGCGTGGCGGTGTTCACTCTGGACGCGTGGCGGTGTTCACTCTACTCTGGACGTGTGGTGGTGTTCACTCTAGACGCGTGGCGGTGTTCACTCTGGACACGTGGCGGTGTTCACTCTAGACATGTGGCGGTGTTCACTCTAGACACGTGGCTGTGTTCACTCTAGACGCGTTGTGGTGTTCACTCTAGACACGTGTTCACTCTAGACGCGTGGTGGTGTTCACTCTAGTCGCGTGGTGGTGTTCACTCTAGATGCTTGGCGGTGTTCACTCTAGACGCGTGGTGGTGTTCACTCTAGACACGTGGCAGTGTTCACTCTAGACTCGTGGCGGTGTTCACTCTAGATGCTTGGTGGTGTTCACTCTAGACGCGTGGTGGTGTTCACTCTAGACGTGTAGTGGTGTTCATTCTAGACGCGTGGTGTTGTTCACTCTAGACACGTGGTGGTGTTCACTCTAGACGCGTGGTGGTGTTCACTCTAGTCGCGTGGCGGTGTTCACTCTAGACGCGTGGTGGTGTTCACTCTAGACGCGTGGCAGTGTTCACTCTAGATGCGTGGCGGTGTTCACTCTAGACGCGTGGCAGTGTTCACTCTAGACGCTTGTTGGTGTTCACTCTAGACGCGTGGTGGTGTTCACTCTAGACGTGTGGTGGTGTTCATTCTAGATGCTTGGTGGTGTTCACTCTAAACACGTGGTGGTGTTCACTCTAGACGCGTGGTGGTGTTCACTCTAGACGCGTGGTGGTGTTCACTCTAGACACGTGGCGGTGTTCACTCTGGATGCGTGGTGGTGTTCACTCTATACGCGTGGTGGTGTTCACTCTAGACACGTGGCGGTGTTCACTCTAGACGCGTGGCGGTGTTCACTCTAGACGCGTGGTGGTGTTCACTCTAGACACGTGGTGTTGTTCACTCTGGTTGCGTGGTGGTGTTCACTCTAGATGCATGGTGGTGTTCACTCTAGACACGTGGCGGTGTTCACTCTAGACGTGTGGCGGTGTTCACTCTAGACGCGTGGCGGTGTTCACTCTAGACGCGTGGCGGTGTTCACTCTGGACGCGTGGCGGTGTTCACTCTACTCTGGACGTGTGGTGGTGTTCACTCTAGACGCGTGGCGGTGTTCACTCTGGACACGTGGCGGTGTTCACTCTAGACATGTGGCGGTGTTCACTCTAGACACGTGGCTGTGTTCACTCTAGACGCGTTGTGGTGTTCACTCTAGACACGTGTTCACTCTAGACGCGTGGTGGTGTTCACTCTAGTCGCGTGGTGGTGTTCACTCTAGATGCTTGGCGGTGTTCACTCTAGACGCGTGGTGGTGTTCACTCTAGACACGTGGCAGTGTTCACTCTAGACTCGTGGCGGTGTTCACTCTAGATGCTTGGTGGTGTTCACTCTAGACACGTGGCGGTGTTCACTCTAGACTCGTGGCAGTGTTCACTCTAGACGCGTGGTGGTGTACACTCTAGACGCATGGGGTGTTCACTCTAGACGCGTGGCGGTGTTCATTCTGGACGCGTGGCGGTGTTCACTCTGGATGCGTGGCAATGTTCATTCTAGAGGCGTGGCGGTGTTCACTCTAGACGCGTGACGGTGTTCACTCTAGACGCGTGGCGGTGTTCACTCTAGACGCGTGGCGGTGTTCACTCTAGACGCGTGGGGGTGTTCACTCTAGACGCGTGGCGGTGTTCACTCTAGACGCGTGGCGGTGTTCACTCTGGACGCGTGGAGGTGTTCACTCGAGACACGTGGTTGTGTTCACGCTAGACGCGTGTTGGTGTTCACTCTAGACACGTGTTCACTCTAGACGCGTGGCGGTGTTTACTCTGGACGCGTGGCGGTGTTCATTCTGGACGCGTGGCGGTGTTCACTCGAGATGCGTGGTGGTGTTCACTCTAGTCGCGTTGTGGTGTTCACTCTGGACGCGTGGCGGTGTTCACTCTGGACGCGTGGCGGTGTTCACTCTGGACGCGTGGCGGTGTTCACTCTAGACGCGTGGCGGTGTTCACTCTAGACGCATGGCGGTGTTCACTCTAGACGCGTGGTGGTGTTCACTCTGGACACGTGGCAGTGTTCACTCTAGGCACGTGGCTGTGTTCACTCTAGACGCGTGGCGGTGTTCACTCTAGACGTGTGGCGGTGTTCATTCTAGATGCTTGGTGGTGTTCACTCTGGACACGTGGCAGTGTTCACTCTAGACGTGTGGTGGTGTTCATTCTCGACACGTGCTCACTCTAGACGTGTGGTGGTGTTCACTAGTTGCATGGTGGTGTTCACTCCAGATGCTTGGCTGTATCACTCTAGACACGTGGTGGTGTTCACTCTAGATGCGTGGTGGTGTTCACTCTAGACACGTGGTGGTGTTCACTCTCGACGTGTGGCGGTGTTCACTCTAGACGTGTGGTGGTGTTCACTCTAGCCACGTGGTGGTGTTCACTATAGACGCGTGGCGGTGTTCACTCTAGACGCTTGGTGGTGTTCACTCTAGACGTGTGGTTGTGTTCACTCTAGACGCGTGGCGGTGTTCACTCTAGACGCGTGGTGGTGTTTACTCTCGACGCGTGGCGGTGTTCACTCTAGACGCATGGCGGTGTTCACTCTGGACGCGTGGCGGTGTTCACTCTGGACGCGTGGCGGTGTTCACTCTGGATGCGTGGCGGTGTTCACTCTGGACGCGTGGCGTTGTTCACTCTAGACGCGTGGCGTTGTTCACTCTAGACGCGTGGCGGTGTTCACTCTGGATGCGTGGTGGTGTTCACTCTAGACGCATGGCGGTGTTCACTCTAGACGCGTGGCGGTGTTCACTCTAGACGCGTGGTGGTGTTCACTCTAGACGCGTGGTGGTGTTCACTCTAGACACGTGGTGGTGTTTACTCTGGATGCGTGGTGGTGTTCACTCTAGACGCATGGTGGTGTTCACTCTAGACGCGTGGCGGTGTTCACTCTAGATGCATGGCGGTGTTCACTCTAGACGCATGGCGGTGTTCACTAGATGTGTGGCGGTGTTCACTCTAGACGCGTGGCGGTGTTCACTCATGACACGTGGTGGTGTTCATTCTGGAAGCGTGGCGGTGTTCACTCTGGATGCGTGGCGGTGTTCATTCTAGATGCGTGGCGGTGTTCACTCTAGACGCGTGACGGTGTTCACTCTAGACGCGTGGCGGAGTTCAATCTAGATGTGTGGTGGTGTTCACTCTAGACGTGTGGCGGTGTTCACTCTAGACGCGTGGCGGTGTTCACTCTAGACGCGTGGTGGTGTTCACTCTAGGCACGTGGCTGTGTTCACTCTAGACGCGTGGTGTTGTTTACTCTAGACACGTGTTCACTCTAGACGCGTGGTGGTGTTCACTCTAGTCGCGTGGTGGTGTTCACTCTAGATGCTTGGCGGTGTTCACTCTAGACGCGTGGTGGTATTCACTCTAGACGCGTGGCAGTGTTCACTCTAGACGCGTGGCGGTGTTCACTCTGGATGCGTGGTGGTGTTCACTCTAGACGCGTGGTGGTGTTCACTCTAGACGCGTGGCGGTGTTCACTCTAGACGCGTGGCGGTGTTCACTCTAGACGCGTGGCGGTGTTCACTCTAGACACGTGGTGGTGTTCACTCTAGACGCGTGGCGGTGTTCACTCTAGACGCGTGGCGGTGTTCACTCTAGACGTGTGGCAGTGTTCACTCTAGACGCGTGGCGGTGTTCACTCTAGACGCGTGGTGGTGTTCACTCTAGACATTTGGCGGTGTTCACTCTGGACGTGTGGTGGTGTTCACTCTAGACACGTGGCGGTGTTCACTCTGGACACGTGGCGGTGTTCACTCTAGACGTGTGGCGGTGTTCACTCTGGGCACGTGGCGGTGTTCACTCTAGACGCGTGGCGGTGTTCACTGTAAACGCGTGCTGGTGTTCACTCTGGACACGTGGCGGTGTTCACTCTTGACACGTGGCTGTGTTCACGCTAGACGCATGGTGGTGTTCACTCTAGACACGTGTTCACTCTAGACGCGTGGTGGTGTTCACTCTAGTCGCTTGGTGGTGTTCACTCTAGATGCTTGGCGGTGTTCACTCTAGACGCGTGGTGGTGTTCCCTCTAGACGCGTGGCGGTGTTTACTCTAGACGCGTGGCGGTGTTCACTCTAGACGCGTGGCGGTGTTCACTCTAGATGCTTGGTGGTGTTCACTCTAGACGCGTGGTGGTGTTCACTCTAGCCGCGTGGCGGTGTTCACTCTAGATGCGTGGCGGTGTTCAATCTAGACGCGTGGTGGTGTACACTCAGACGCATGGGGTGTTCACTCTAGACACGTGGCGGTGTTCACTCTAGACACGTGGCGGTGTTCACTCTAGATGTGTGGCGGTGTTCACTCTAGACGCATGGCGGTGTTCACTCTAGACGCGTGGCGGTGTTTACTCTGGACGCGTGGCGGTGTTCATTCTGGACGCGTGGCGGTGTTCACTCTGGATGCGTGGCAGTGTTCATTCTAGACGTGTGGCGGTGTTCACTCTAGACGCGTGACGGTGTTCACTCTAGACGCGTGGCGGAGTTCACTCTAGACGCGTGGTGGTGTTCACTCTGGACGCGTGGTGGTGTTCACTCTGGACGCGTGGCGGTGTTCACTCAAGACGCGTGGCGGTGTTCACTCTGGACGCGTGGCGGTGTTCAATGTGGACGCATGGGGGTGTTCACTCTGGACGCGTGGCAGTGTTCACTCTGGACGCGTGGCGGTGTTCACTGGACGCGTGGCGGTGTTCACTCTGGACGCGTGGCGGTGTTCACTCTAGACGCGTGGCGGTGTTCACTCTAGACGCGTGGCGGTGTTCACTCTAGACGCGTGGTGGTGTTCACTCTGGACACGTGGCAGTGTTCACTCTAGGCACGTGGCTGTGTTCACTCTAGACGCGTGGCGGTGTTTACTCTAGACGCGTGGCGGTGTTCACTCTATACGCGTGGCGGTGTTCACTCTAGATGCTTGGTGGTGTTCACTCTAGACGCGTGGTGGTGTACACTCAGACGCATGGGGTGTTCACTCTAGACACGTGGCGGTGTTCACTCTAGACACGTGGCGGTGTTCACTCTAGACGTGTGGCGGTGTTCACTCTAGACGCGTGGCGGTGTTCACTTTAGACGCGTGGCGGTGTTTACTCTGGACGCGTGGTTGTGTTCACTATGGACGCGTGGCGGTGTTCACTCAAGACGCGTGGCGGTGTTCACTCTGGATGCGTGGCGGTGTTCAATGTGGACGCATGGCGGTGTTCACTCTGGACGCGTGGCGGTGTTCACTCTGGACGCGTGGCGGTGTTCACTCTGGACGCGTGGCGGTGTTCACTCTGGACGCGTGGCGGTGTTCACTCTAGACGCGTGGCGGTGTTCACTCTAGACGCATGGCGGTGTTCACTCTAGACGCGTGGTGGTGTTCACTCTGGACACGTGGCAGTGTTCACTCTAGGCATGTGGCTGTGTTCACTCTAGACGCGTGGCGGTGTTCACTCTAGACGCGTGGCGGTGTTCATTCTAGATGCTTGGTGGTGTTCACTCTGGACACGTGGCAGTGTTCACTCTAGACGTGTGGTGGTGTTCATTCTCGACACGTGCTCATTCTAGATGCGTGGTGGTGTTCACTAGTTGCATGGTGGTGTTCACTCCAGATGCTTGGCTGTATCACTCTAGACACGTGGTGGTGTTCACTCTAGATGCGTGGTGGTGTTCACTCTAGACACGTGGCGGTGTTCACTCTCGACGTGTGGCGGTGTTCACTCTAGACGCGTGGTGGTGTTCACTCTAGCCACGTGGTGGTGTTCACTATAGACGCGTGGCGGTGTTCACTCTAGACGCTTGGTGGTGTTCACTCTAGACGTGTGGTTGTGTTCACTCTAGACGCGTGGCGGTGTTCACTCTAGATGCGTGGTGGTGTTTACTCTAGACGCGTGGTGGTGTTCACTCTAGACGCGTGGGGTGTTCATTCTAGACACGTGGGGTGTTCACTCTCGACGCGTGGCGGTGTTCACTCTAGACGCATGGCGGTGTTCACTCTGGACGTGTGGCGGTGTTCACTCTGGACGCGTGGCGGTGTTCACTCTGGATGCGTGGCGGTGTTCACTCTGGACGCGTGGCGGTGTTCACTCTAGACGCGTGGCGTTGTTCACTCTAGACGCGTGGCGGTGTTCACTCTAGACGCGTGGTGGTGTTCACTCTGGACACGTGGCAATGTTCAGTCTAGGCACGTGGCTGTGTTCACTCTAGACGCGTGGCGGTGTTCACTCTAGACGCGTGGCGGTGTTCACTCTAGATGCTTGGTGGTGTTCACTCTAGACGCGTGGTGGTGTTCACTCTAGCCGCGTGGTGGTGTTCACTCTAGATGCGTGGTGGTGTTCACTCTAGATGCTTGGTGGTGTTCACTCTAGACGCGTGGTGGTGTACACTCTAGACGCGTGGCGGTGTTCATTCTAGATGCTTGGTGGTGTTCACTCTGGACACGTGGCAATGTTCAGTCTAGGCACGTGGCTGTGTTCACTCTAGACGCGTGGCGGTGTTTACTCTAGACGCGTGGCGGTGTTCACTCTAGACGCGTGGCGGTGTTCATTCTAGATGCTTGGTGGTGTTCACTCTGGACACGTGGCAGTGTTCACTCTAGACGTGTGGTGGTGTTCATTCTCGACACGTGCTCACTCTAGACGCGTGGTGGTGTTCACTAGTTGCATGGTGGTGTTCACTCCAGATGCTTGGCTGTATCACTCTAGACACGTGGTGGTGTTCACTCTAGATGCGTGGTGGTGTTCACTCTAGACACGTGGCGGTGTTCACTCTCGACGTGTGGCGGTGTTCACTCTAGACGCGCGGTGGTGTTCACTCTAGCCACGTGGTGGTGTTCACTATAGACGCGTGGCGGTGTTCACTCTAGACGCTTGGTGGTGTTCACTCTAGACGTGTGGTTGTGTTCACTCTAGACGCGTGGCGGTGTTCACTCTAGACGCGTGGTGGTGTTTACTCTAGACGCGTGGTGGTGTTCACTCTAGACCCGTGGGGTGTTCATTCTAGACGCGTGGGGTGTTCACTCTCGACGCGTGGCGGTGTTCACTCTAGACGCATGGCGGTGTTCACTCTGGACGCGTGGCGGTGTTCACTCTGGACGCGTGGCGGTGTTCACTCTGGATGCGTGGCGGTGTTCACTCTGGACGCGTGGCGGTGTTCACTCTAGACGCGTGGCGTTGTTCACTCTAGACGCGTGGTGGTGTTCACTCTAGACGCGTGGTGGTGTTCACTCTGGACACGTGGCAGTGTTCAGTCTAGGCACGTGGCTGTGTTGACTCTAGACGCGTGGCGGTGTTTACTCTAGACGCGTGGCGGTGTTCACTCTAGACGCGTGGCGGTGTTCACTCTAGATGCTTGGTGATGTTCACTCTAGACGCGTGGTGGTGTTCACTCTAGCCGCGTGGTGGTGTTCACTCTAGATGCGTGGTGGTGTTCACTCTAGACACGTGGCGGTGTTCACTCTCGACGTGTGGCGGTGTTCACTCTAGACGCGTGGTGGTGTTCACTCTAGCCACGTGGTGGTGTTCACTATAGACGCGTGGCGGTGTTCACTCTAGACGCTTGGTGGTGTTCACTCTAGACGTGTGGTTGTGTTCACTCTAGACGCGTGGCGGTGTTCACTCTAGACGCGTGGTGGTGTTTACTCTAGACGCGTGGTGGTGTTCACTCTAGACGCGTGGTGGTGTTCACTCTAGATGCGTGGGGTGTTCATTCTAGACGCGTGGGGTGTTCACTCTCGACGCGTGGCGGTGTTCACTCTAGACGCATGGCGTTGTTCACTCTGGACGCGTGGCGGTGTTCACTCTGTACGCGTGGCGGTGTTCACTCTGGACGCGTGGCGGTGTTCACTCTGGACGCGTGGCGGTGTTCACTCTAGACGCGTGGCGTTGTTCACTAGACGCGTGGCGGTGTTCACTCTAGACGCGTGGTGGTGTTCACTCTGGACACGTGGCAGTGTTCACTCTACGCACGTGGCTGTGTTCACTCTAGACGCGTGGCGGTGTTTACTCTAGACGCGTGGCGGTGTTCACTCTAGACGCGTGGCGGTGTTCACTCTAGATGCTTGGTGGTGTTCACTCTAGACGCGTGGTGGTGTTCACTCTAGCCGCGTGGTGGTGTTCACTCTAGACGCGTGGCGGTGTTCAATCTAGACGCGTGGTGGTGTACACTCAGACGCATGGAGTGTTCACTCTAGACACGTGGCGGTGTTCACTCTAGATACGTGGCGGTGTTCACTCTAGACGTGTGGCGGTGTTCACTCTAGACGCGTGGCGGTGTTCACTGTAGACGCGTGGCGGTGTTTACTCTAGACGCGTGGTGGTGTTCACTCTGGACGCGTGGCGGTGTTCACTCAAGACGCGTGGCGGTGTTCACTCTGGATGCGTGGCGGTGTTCAATGTGGACGCATGGCGGTGTTCACTCTGGACGCGTGGCGGTGTTCACTCTGGACGTGTGGCGGTGTTCACTCTGGACGCGTGGCGGTGTTCACTCTGGACGCGTGGCGGTGTTTACTCTAGACGCGTGGCGGTGTTCACTCTAGACGCGTGGCTGTGTTCACTCTAGACGCGTGGTGGTGTTCACTCTGGACACGTGGCAGTATTCACTCTAGGCACGTGGCTGTGTTCACTCTAGACGCGTAGCGGTGTTCATTCTAGATGCTTGGTGGTGTTCACTCTGGACACGTGGCAGTGTTCACTCTAGACGCGTGGTGGTGTTCATTCTCGACACGTGCTCACTCTAGACGCGTGGTGGTGTTCACTAGTCGCATGGTGGTGTTCACTCCAGATGCTTGGCTGTATCACTCTAGACACGTGGTGGTGTTCACTCTAGATGCGTGGTGGTGTTCACTCTAGACGCGTGGCGGTGTTCACTCTAGACGTGTGGCGGTGTTCACTCTAGACGCGTGGTGGTGTTCACTCTAGCCACGTGGTGTTGTTCACTATAGACGCGTGGCGGTGTTCACTCTAGACGCTTGGTGGTGTTCACTCTAGACGTGTGGTTGTGTTCACTCTAGAAGCGTGGCGGTGTTCACTCTAGACGCGTGGTGGTGTTTACTCTAGACGCGTGGTGGTGTTCACTCTAGACGCATGGGGTGTTCATTCTAGACGCGTGGGGTGTTCACTCTCGACCCGTGGCAGTGTTCACTCTAGACGCGTGGCTGTGTTCACTCTAGACGCGTGGGGTGTTCACTCTAGATGCGTGGCGGTGTTCACTCTAGACACGTGGCGGTCTTCACTCTAGACACGTGGCGGTGTTCACTCTAGACGCGTGGCGGTGTTCACTCTAGAAGCGTGGCGGTGTTTACTCTAGACGCGTGGCAGTGTTCACTCTAGACGCGTGGCGGTGTTCACTCTAGACGCGTGGTGGTGTTCACTCTAGACGCGTGGCGGTGTTCACTCTAGACGCGTGGCGGTGTTCACTCTAGACGCGTGGTGGTGTTCACTCTAGACGCGTGGCGGTGTTCACTCCAGATGCGTGGCGGTGTTTACTCTGGACGCGTGGCGGTGTTCATTCTGGATGCGTGGCAGTGTTCATTCTAGACGCGTGGCGGTGTTCACTCTAGACGCGTCACGGTGTTCACTCTAGACGCGTGGCGGAGTTCACTCTAGACGCGTGGTGGTGTTCACTCTGGACGCGTGGCGGTGTTCACTCTGGACGCGTGGCGGTGTTCACTCTGGACGCGTGGCGGTGTTCACTCTGGACGCGTGGCGGTGTTCACTCTGGACGCGTGGCGGTGTTCACTCTAGACGCGTGGCGGTGTTCACTCTAGACGCGTGGCGGTGTTCACTCTAGACGCGTGGTGGTGTTCACTCTGGACACGTGGCAGTGTTCACTCTAGGCACGTGGTTGTGTTCACTCTAGACGCGTGGCGGTGTTCACTCTAGATGCGTGGCGGTGTTCATTCTAGATGCTTGGTGGTGTTCACTCTGGACACGTGGCAGTGTTCACTCTAGACGCGTGGTGGTGTTCATTCTCGACACTTGCTCACTCTGGACGCGTGGTGGTGTTCACTCCAGATGCTTGGCTGTATCACTCTAGACACGTGGTGGTGTTCACTCTAGATGCGTGGTGGTGTTCACTCTAGACGCGTGGCGGTGTTCACTCTAGACGTGTGGCGGTGTTCACTCTAGACGCGTGGTGGTGTTCACTCTAGCCACGTTGTGGTGTTCACTATAGACGCATGGCGCTGTTCACTCTAGACGCTTGGTGGTGTTCACTCTTGACGTGTGGTTGTGTTCACTCTAGACGCGTGGCGGTGTTCACTCTAGACGCGTGGTGGTGTTTACTCTAGACGCGTGGTGGTGTTCACTCTAGACGCGTGGGGTGTTCATTCTAGACGCGTGGGGTGTTCACTCTAGACACGTGGCGGTGTTCACTCTAGACGCGTGGCTGTGTTCACTCTAGACGCGTGGGGTGTTCACTCTAGATGCGTGGCGGTGTTCACTCTAGACGCGTGGCGGTGTTCACTCTAGACGCGTGGCTGTGTTCACTCTAGACGCATGGCGGTGTTCACTCTAGACACCTGGTGGTGTTCACTCAAGACGCGTGGCGGTGTTAACTCTCTACATGTGGAGGGGAAACCTTGGGCTCGGGAAGGAAATCCACTCGACCACGGATAGAGAGAGAGAGAGACACACACAGCCTCGGCTGTGTTGATTGGTCCTCAATGGATTACTTGGGGGAGTGAGGAAGCATTAATACTGAGCAGATGAAGGTGGCCAGGCGTGGGTCTGGACACACCACCACCTCTGAACCATGCCAGTGCATGAAAGTGACGGAGCCAGTGGGGGTGGCGTGGCACATGCCCCCACAACGATCCGATCGAAATCCCTAATTCATTTTGAAGATACTCGGGCTTCCAGGCATGTTTATAACCATTTGCCCTCTCATTGTGTTCCATAACAGCCCGTGTGATGAATTTGGGACACTTTTTCACTATATCATGAATTTATGAATAAGTATAGACGTGTAAGTCATGTGTTACTGTGTATGTGTGCTTTCCTCTGTGCATCGATACTTACGTGTAGATGGTGTGGATATTCTTTTTTTTTGTCTGCCGCTGTCGCTTCCGCTGTCGCTTCCTCTGCAGAATTTTTCTGATGGAGAAAAGGCACTCGCCGCAGCTCGGTGCAAAAAGGCAACAATGCGACCGGTGTGCATACAGCGCGGATTGCCCTGAACATTTGACACGGCACCAGAGAACTCACACACGAGAGAAACCCTTCAAGTGCAGTGTGTGTGGGAAGGCGTTTGCACAGTCATCTGATCTTAAACAACACCAGACAACACACCCGGGAGAGAAACCCTTCAAGTGCAGTGTGTGTGGGAAGGTCTTTGCACTTTCATCTCCTCTTGTAGCACACGAGAGAATACACACGGGAGAGAAACCCTTCAAGTGCAATGTGTGTGGGAAGGCGTTTGCACGTTCATCTACTCTTGTAACACACCAAAGAACACACACGGGAGAGAAACCCTTCAAGTGCAGTGTGTGTGGGAAGGCATTTTCAGATTTATCTGCTTTTGTAGCACACCAGAGAACACACACTGGAGTGAAACCCTTCAGGTGCACTCCGTGCGGGATGGCGTTTACAATTTCTAGATTTGAAGCTTTCGTGACTGCAAGGATTCATACTCTTCGGTTTTTTCGGTAAAGTCACGTAGGAAAAAAATAAAAATAAAATTAATAAAAGTAAAATAAAAATCACGACGTTTCGGAAGCAACACAAGCTTCCATCTTCAGGTGGAACCGTCACAGCACGATTGCTGTATCAAGTAAAGAGAAATTCCAAGAGACCCGACCTTGTATATATACTGGTTGAGGGGGAAGGAGCCAGGGTAGGCCCCTGGATCGGAGTTTTTTATTATGGTAAGGTTGGTGCGGCTGAGGCTGCTGCTAGGACTGAGCCTTTGTTATGTAGACTGGTTGAGCTGGGAGGTGCCAGAGTTGTTAAAGTGCGGCTGCTGCTAATGGGACTGAGCCTTTGTTATGTAGATGGTAGAAGCAGAAAAGCAGGTCAGGAAGAAACAGCCCCTTGCTATGTTGCTGGGTGAGTAAAACTTAAAGCAGGAAACCAGTGTGTGAAAAGAAGCTAAACATGATAAAACAAAACTGGCTGTCTATCAGTAAATGGTACGGTAACTAAAGAATAGTGCCTGTCAAATAAGATGGTCCAAATGTGTAGTTAAATATGTTTTGCATGGTTAATAACATCTTTCCAATGATTTCTCAGTTTGTACCCATCATCACGGTTGAAATTATGTCTGTGTTTGTATATTTGGATGGCTTCGTGTACAAACCTTTGATGGTACCTAGGAGGCAAAATTGAGTCTTCTGCCATTGCCGATCATTGCTACAATGCTGTGGGCTCTCATGAGATTGTCTTTTCCGAGACCAAGGTACTCTGCAAACCTCCTGGCTACCATCAAAGGTTTGTACACATCGGACCTTCACATCGATGGAGGCAACGTGAAGCAGGAGGAGAATTCTGACTGCGCGGCAGAGCGAGGCAACTCCCAGCAGTTTGTGGAAGTGGAGGTGTGGGTGGACTTCCTCAGAGACAATACAAAATCAAATGGAGACCCGGTAGATGTGTAAGCCTGAGATGATGTCGCTCCAATAGATGAACCTTTGTCACAGGCCTTTAATGAAAAGAATGTGAAGTTGAACACTTAATTCCTAGGTGCAACTTGTAGGGTAAGAGCGACCAGTGTTTGTGGACCTGTGGGTTGCGTAGATCTCTAACCAGGAGTGAAAGCCAATAAGCTCCCAAGCATTCGCTATGTCATCATAATTGCATTCATATGGTGCCTGCTTAATCACCCAGCAACTCGGAGTTTCGTATCGTATCGCGTCTCAAACACTCAAAGAGCATCCCCAAGTCGCAGCTGCCCCTGTGTGGCATAAGGTGGTGGCCCTGCACCGGCCTGCATGTGGACAAGAGCCTGTCAGTAGGGGGTGATGGTTGATGTGGCATCTTAGTTGTGGAACTTGTAGGTAATGTTTAGACTTTCATCAATTTTGACCCAGACGCCAGCATGCAATGGACTCCTCGTTTTGAATGGCGCAATAGTATGTTGTACATACACTGTTAAGCAGACGGTGATATTTTTTAAAAATAGCTTCTTGTTAATTAATACGATGTAATCTGATGCAGCATATTTCAGTGCAGTAATTACATTTTGTTAAAATGACTCAATAATTTAGAATTAATACTTGTTTGATTGTGTGTGTACATGTAACATTTTGTCTAGAAGGGTCAAACATTTATTAAGTGATGTTAGGACAAAATGTGTTTATGGAGTAACCTGTACAGATAACTCGGGTGAGACCCGTTATTCCGGTGATACATTATAATACTCCGATTGATGCTCCTGCTGTTGTGGAGTGACTCATGCAGCCAGCTATGGCTGCAGGGTTTTGGTAGTACATGTTGTTTATGCCATTGTGAAAATTCCGTCACAGTTCCTATGATTGCTTTTTCATTGCTTTCATGGCTTTATTTTGGTGATTTCGAAAAGTGTATTGGTTTAGCCATGTTTGTTTGTTGTAGTACAGAGTTAGATTGATGGCCTTAATCTAAGTTGTCTTGTGGTTGTTGTTGTTTGACTTGCATCCCACTGGGATTTTTGCACACAGCGTTGGTGTACGGTGTATTTTTTCTGCAATATTTTGCTGTCTCTTCTTGGATTTTCTGTTTGCACTCAGTCACATATTCACGTTAAGATGTTTTTTGTTCATGTTTTTGTTTTTTGTTTGTTGAGGTTGCACCCGATTCAAGAGCCGAATGGCTCACAGGGCTATACCTAATAAATGAACTTGAACTCGAACAAAGGGTATTTTTGTGTTTTCAGGAAGCATCTGTCTCTGGAGCAACTCATTGTATTTGAAATAGGGAGTGCACTCGGATCATTCATCAGTTACAAGGCATACCACTTAAAAGTTACACGTAGTGGAGATATATACTCTACAACACGAATTATAATTTTGTACTACGTGTTGACGTAGATTTTGTCTAACTAGGACTAGAAATGCTCCTTGCTGATTAACGTCTGGATGTTCGAAACTATCGGTTGAAGCAAGCCCGGCTGCTCTTGAGACGCTGTGCACCAATAATGGTCCAAAGGTGGCTTGCACTGACACAGCCCAGAAGGATGTGTTAGTTATAGCTTGTGTAAAACATTCCTTTGTTTCGTGGAGAGATCGATAAATGAAAGATGTCGTGTTTGTTGATCTGCTTCATAGCAAGGAGGTAATTTTGAGAGCACATTTGAAATGCATTTTTGATACAGATTTGTATTCTTCATAATCAACGATTTTTGGGTTTAGATCGCGTTATTTATAAATGTGTCGTAACCCTCCACCACCCGACACGGCCAATCAGTAAAAAAATGTCACGTTGACAAAAGACAAATAGTTCACTGCTTTAGCCCACCGGTGTGTTGAAGCGTGAAACCACAACATTTACAATTTGAGTACGACGTTTCGCTGGTAATTGCATCCAGCATCATCGGGCAATTCGCCAGAATGGTGAGGCTCTGCTGTGTCTCCCGTTCTTATATAGAGCAGCAGCAGGGTGACGTCATCATTAACTCATTAACTCATCAGGTGCAAAGATTTGAGGGGGGGGTTATTGTAATTATATACTTGATTAGTAATAAGGCTATTGTTACGATGCGAGTTGTAGATTAGTAATCATTTGGAATGTGTTCTATTGTGATTATGCTAAAGCAGTGAACTATTTGTCTTTTGTCAACGTGACACTTTTTTTACTGATTGGCCGTGTCGGGTGGTGGAGGGTTACGACACATTTATAAATAACGCGATCTAAACCCAAAAATCATTGATTATGAACAATATTGGTCGCGAAAGCCTACGTGTTAAACAGATTTGTATTCTGTTACAAGGCAGAGCACATCGAGTAGATACATTCTCCACATCACTCATTGGACTTTTGCATGATGTCTTGTATGTTGGCGAACTAGGACAAGAAATGGTCCTTGTCAATTAACGTCTGGATCTTCTCAACCATGGGTTGAAGCAACCAGGACCGCCTACGGTGCCCCTCAACCATTTACGGCCTTCAGCCAGGAAAGTCACGAAAACTAATTCCCATGAATGATGCTGGAACCTCAAAGGTTGACATACGTAGCCACCATTGTGATTGACTGGCTGGTCTGCCATCTGGCAAGGGAAATACAAAGCAAGTTTTACTTGATTTGGTTAGCCAGGTCACTTGGTGCATGTGTGATGGGTGGCGGCACACGGACAAGAGACTAGTTTTCACCTGCGATGACACTCGGCTAAGGGTGGTTTGTCTTAATTTGGGAGACAGGCCACCACTGGCTCATGCAGCTTTTTGGAGCGTGGGGAAAAGGTTGAATGTATCCCAAAAACTCCAAGGAAAGTACACCCAAACCCATACTCTCTCACTTATGCCCTCGTGCATTCTCAAACTCGCATGCACTGTGAAACAATGTTTCAGCTACCGCTAGACCACCGAGGCTGTTCTGGATATCTACACTGGGGTATTGCCACAGCGATTGACACTAGAACACATCTCTTCCGGTCTGTGATACCTCAGAGCCGAAGTAATTGTGGTGGTTCTTGATGCATGGACCATATGCATAGTCCGGTATCCTTCGTTGCTGTCAGTGGAGTACAGATAGATGTGCACATCGCCATGCCGCAGCGAAACAGCCACACGCTAGCAGTGGCAGCTGACATCTGATGAACGACAGCCCTGTCAGAGTGCTGACGCAGTCATGGGTCGTTAATCACAGCACAGCGACGCTTCTGGTATCAGCGGTGACGAAGTGTAGACGCGATCTTCTCATGGATATCGACAGCGAAGTATTCTCGTCCCGTCAGGTGACGGCTGAGCATATAATTATAATAGTTCCATTCATTCTTAATTTTGGAGCTTTCGTGACTGCAGGAATTATTCTTTGGTTCTTTCGGTTAAGTCACGTCTAAAGATAAAATAATAAATTAAAACGTCGTAATATGCTATTATTTGATTTAATATTTTATCTTTAGACGTGACTTAACCGAAAGAACCAAAGAATAGTTCCATTCATATCGCGCTTTTCATCAATGATCTCAAAGTGGGGTACAGGACAGAGCAGCAGCAGACAATCGTAAACATAATATTATAAATACATTTACTAAATATATCTTCACCGTGGTGATAGTGCATGGATTTGTAGTTATCGAGTCACTATTTACCCGGAGTTGATTACTGTTTGTGACTTGATTGGCAGTCCAGTGCAGTGGGTGTTCTCTCCTCTGTGTGGATATATAATGTCTGCATTAACCACAATACTTGTGGTCAGAATGCAAAACAAAAACATACTCCGATAATATATGCATTGTCTTTGATACTGATTGGTCCACACCAGAGAGCTTTCTTTTGAGCCTAGTCTCAAACAGTGTTAATGCAGACATGATTCCTTGGAAAAGGTTTCAGTTTGGTGTTTTAACATCTTAACACCTGTTTTGTTGCCAGAAAAGGGGGAAACCAGTTTTTTTTTCAGTTTCATTTATTTGGTATAGCCAAAATAAAGCCATAAAAGCAATGTATCAGTGATCATAGGAACTGTGACTGAAATTTCACAATAAACGACATAAACAACATGTACCACCCAAACCCTATAGCCATAGCTGGCTGCATGAGTCATTCCACAACAGGAGGAACATCAGTTGGAGTATCTAAAATTGTTAATGCACCTTTAAAGATTAGCATACTTAATCTGAACACAACATCATACTTTGCAGCAGTCATCCGGAGCGAAACATTTTATTTTAGGCCTCTGAATAGCAGTGGCAGCTAGGGGTGTACAACTCCTCTCGAGCAGTTTTGAGTGAAGATCTTATAGGTAGCGATTCAAGTTTCAGTTTATTGGCAATAGCATTCCAGACCCTAGGGGCATCAATAGCAAAGGCCCTTCCTTCAGTATTTGTACGGCAATAAGAAATGTGAAGCTGGTAAATGAGCGAAGACCTTAGGTCAAATTTGTTCTTTGAAACATAGAGGAGATCCAGCAGGTAGTCTGCGGATTTTTTTGTAAGTACATCGTGAATAAATAAGGGTCACCTATTCTCATATTTTGGAACTGGTAAAGGAGGTCCCATGATGTATCATTAGTTTGTATCATTAGTTTGAAACAATTGTTTGATAAATCATTCATTTCAAAAATATAACAGTAACATTTTCCGTTTCAATGTTGAGGGAATAATTCCTCTATTTCGTTGGCTCTCAACAAAAAACTAATATCAACTAATTCCTCCCAAGTTCACTTTCATTTATTCTGAGGCACGGATTTAGTGCAGGCTCAGCAGATCCGCCAAAGAACCGCAAAAGCACTTCCATTAAATGATGGCACCATGCAGAGACCATCCAGCAGTGGATTGTTCCATGTCTGCTGATGATTATTACTTTGTCGAGGATGTGTTGAGGTGTCTCAGAGGTTTGATTGATGAGCTGGCACTGCTAAGGTCCTGGATTCGAAATCAGGTCAGCACTCAGACCTCTGAGCGATGTGGCCATATCTCTCTTTCGAGAATCGAGAATATAGGTTTATCATGCGCGATTGAAATTATATTTAAAAACCAAGATCTACCTTCTGCGAGTTATCCGCACACATACTAGCTTACGTTTTGATAACTGTGATGGAAGGGGTTATCTTCGTGCAGTCATTCGTGACCGGGTTGAGACCATCAACTCACCACACTTGACTGCAGTTTTATTACAGGCGAATGCCTGGATTCGAACAAAGGTTTTCAGTGATGCTGGCTCGAAGGGTTGTGGATGTGATAATGATGATAGTGAATGCAAACACAATCCAATGTATTTTTTAAGATATTTTATTTTGCATCACAATCCCAAAGCATTGCATAACATGTAAATGACTAGTTGCATGCAATTCCCTACAATTAAAGAGCATGCAATTGTAATCTAAATACATTAATCCAGATGGTGGTGCTGATGAAAGTGATGGTACTGCAAGAGCAGTTGTTGAATTTTTTGGTGTCACCTTTGGAGAAAGTTGTTGCTAATTCGAGGCCAGTTATCATTATATGTATTTTCATTGTAGTGTGAAATGGAAAACAAATATGAGCGTTTCTGAAAATAGGTGTTTCAACACAAATGAAGATTGGTTAATTGTTTGGGGAATCTTTATCTTTCCGTCATCGTTTTGTTTGGTATCATTCATACGTGGATGTCTTCTCTATACAATTTTAGTAGAAATGTTGGTAAAGTCCATAGATTATTCTGTTCGTGGCAGCATGCAGAAACTTTATTGTCAAGATATATGTTTGTATTATTTTGCCGTGGAGAACATCCTTTGCTGTGTGCTCTTCACCTTCTCATTTCTGAAGCCCATAAAGCTTCACCTCTTTTACCTCCTTCCAGTCATTTATGTCGGTCATCCAACTTGTACTTTGATGTATCGAACCCCTCCAGATTTGCACTCTACCGATCAGCGTTGCCTATGCCAGTGTGTATTGTCTTGTTACATTGCCCAAGCCACTGCAATAAGTTTACTTCCATTTGCTTTTGCTAGTCGGGGCTCATTCTCACGTAAGTTAATGGCAAATGTGACGTTTAAGTTGGTTTCTTATCTGTGAATTGATAGTTAGATTATAAAATCCAATATTATGAAGATATCCTCTGCAGTGTTGGTTTGATCTGGAACTGTTTTTGTTGTCGTTTTGTTGCTTTGCCCAAGTTTGCATTTAGTGTTGAAAAATCGGCAAAATGTACTTATGCTATTTGAACTTATATACTTTATTTATTGCTATTTCTTTATATAAGTTTTAGCTACTTGCTTACCATTGATCTACTTTGTACTCATATCGTGTTTTGTATTGTTTGTTGTTGTAACTTGCTGACTCGCCCCTACTGGACATCTGTAAAAAAGAGATTCATTGATCGTTGGATTCCTCCGGGATAAATAAAGATTATGATCATTCCATTGTGATGTCTGAGCGAACAGACTAAATTATGTACGGTAGGTGGGAGAAAAATTCGTTGAAATAACTATCTCCGTGTTAATTATTTTTTCACCGATTCAAAGGTTCCTTAATTGCAACAACTGAACTCTCCCAAATGGCATATGTATTGCATCATATTTTATACCACATGTTTCAATAAACTATTAAATAAAGATAGGCAGCGTTGAATAAAGCATGCAGCTAGTAAAGAGCAGCACGTGCGTGCTTTTCAGATGCCGTTTCACTTTTCTTTTATTTCTGCAGTAGCCTTGGTGTAGGCGAGACCCTTGTAGACACCCTCCATTGGTATGTGGTAGGTGGCGCCGTTCAATAAGGACATGCGCACCGTACCCTTGTAGGGGAGGTCGATTTCCGCGCGACCGATATTGACGTCGATCGCCGTGGTCTTGCCTGCAGGAACCGTGACGTCGAATGAGAGGAGCTCGGTTTTCGATTCTGAATTCTCCACGGCGTGTGTACTCTCGGTGCCAACGGTAAAACTAAAGCCACTTTCAACGTCCACGACATCCGGAATGCCGGCTGAGACGCTGATGCTCACGGTTGCCTCCAGCTTGTTTGAGATCGACCAGGAGGAGGTTTTGGTCACGGTCTTGGAGGTTTCCATTTTATAGGTTTGGGGGACAGAACCAGTATTTTTGTAACTGAGTGATTTGATCTCTTCCATCTGGACTTTTGGAAGCTGCTTGTGCAGTGTAGGATATGTCACGTTGATCAATTCTGAACATTTCACCGAATTGATGAAGAGGAAGCCCATGCAGTCGATGTCTGAACCGCCTTTGCCCTGAATTCCAAGGCAGATCCCAGAGCGGATGTCGACCGGGTACTCGGTCTTTAGGCCCCAGTCTGTCATCTTCACGAAGAATTCCCTGCCTTTGTTTGTCCTGAACTTGAAGGCGCCCATGCGTGAGCCAGCCCCATTCCCCCACAGTGAGAGGGACGAAAACAGCTCCCCAGGCTGGAACACAAACTCTTTGTGAGATCCCGAGGGATTACCGTACTGTGCAGACCTTCCGTCCGTCAGCCAGGCCTTTACGCACTTGATCTGCCACCCTCCAACCCACACCCAGATTTTTTCCAGCGTTGCTCCATTTCTCCTCCCATCAAGACTGAAGCTTGTTCCTCCTTGTCCTCCACAGGTGTGTAAGGCCAATGCATAAGGCATTTTCTCCTTTCTTCCTGCACATTACAAGATACAGATTTGTTTTAATTATGAAAGGAATTTCAAACATTGTGATATTCACAGTTTTGACTTTCAAAACCACATTTTACTGACACATTTGTAAGAGTAATGCACTTCTAAATTTGCATGTCGACTCAGACGTTATCGACAATTCAATAACAAACACCACTATTGCGAAAAAACGGTGAAAAAGCAGTACATCATCATGTTGGGAAAATGTTGGGAAAATGTAAAAAACACACATTGGATCAGATTATTAACTGATAATGGCTAATTTACAGCTAAAGACAATGAAGAGGAGCGGACAGTGACAAGGTTAGATAATTTACAAGAATAACTGTTTGAGGTTAAGAGAGCCTTGTCTGCAAGAGAAATACAACTTCTCTGAAATTAACTTCGACACGACACAACACAGTACAGCAAACCCGTACTCTTTGGTTCTTTCGGTAAAGTCACGTAGGTGAAAATAAAATGAAAGATAAAACAACTAAATTAAATCACGACGTTTCAGAGGCAACACAAGCTTCCGTCATCAGGTGGGAAAACCACAGCAATTTTTTTTTACTGTAGTGGGCAGAGAGAGCTGTATGACAAGCGATTATATAAGGTAAGAGGTGGGGGGGGGAGAGCCAGGGAGAGGGGATGCAGGGGGGGCGCCATATCGAGTCGAGGTTTTGCTGTTTTGGGCAAAATGTATTTAGGTACTGTTCGCCGATTGTGCCCCTGTGGCTCGACCATTCGCAGTTGATCTTGAGATTCCTGTATGCATGGTAACTGTACTGCTTGCGATTATGCTGCCATGGAAGTACACAATGCGCCATCTTGTACCCATCTCATCGCCCAAGTGGCCCGTCGCGGTATCCTAGGCTACGTGGTGTTCCTAAACTCCAAGGGGGGGGGGGGACAGTGAGATTCAACCACTCACGATTTTAACTTCCCGTAGTAAACCGTACTGTACACGGTTACCTATACAGTATTGTACACTACATTTTGTTTTCATTCTATTTACTTTAACACGTAGGCTTTCACGACCAATATTCTTAAGTCAGGTTTTTTGTGGTAGATCGCATAAATATATAAATGTGTCGTTAAACCTGCCACCACCCGACACAGACAATTAGTAAGGCTTGTCACTTGAACAAAACATGCCGATTGGTTACCAGTAGAGCACACCGGTGTGTTGGCTTTGGGTTTACGCACACCGGTTTGTGAATGATTAATTATTGATTCATCCTTATCCCTTAACCCTCCCGGTTTGCTCAGTCATTCGGTTGCATCGGTGATGCTCCGGTTTAGCAATAATTGTCACATTGCTGGTGCCCATGATTTGTGTTTGGCACGTAGCTTCTGGTCGCTGGACAACCAACTCCTGGATCAGATGCTGATGATGGAGGAAGTCAGAAAGGAGGTCAGAGAATTAATGTCGTTCAATTCAAATATCAGAAACAAGCAACGTGTACTGGAAGAGAAACTTGACTCCCTGCAGGAAGACTACAATAACATACAATCACAAAGTACCATGAGAGAGATCAACAAACTGGAACTAGAGAAAGTTTTAATGACCAAGCCATCCTTTTATATAAGAAAGCCAAGATCCCCTTTCATGATCCTTCTCCCTCTGAAAGGACATCCTGGCGAGGATGTTTCAATCTCGGGGGAACCGGACACATATCGTATACGGCCGAACTTTCGATGGCGTTCCATTGGGTAGGGGCACAAACAAGGCTATCCCTTCTCGCTGCTGATATTCAAAGGGCTATCGAAACCTTTACTGAGAGCATTCCGAAATGCCAACAGGTGGTGGGGGTGAGAAAAGAGACAGAAACATAAAATCAATCTATTAATGGATGACGTCGTCATCACCCAAACAGATCCAGCATCTTCGATCCCTGTATTATTGTTCCTGGTCAAGGAATACGGGGAGTTGTCAGAGTTGATGCCCTTATCCCCTGCTACCCCGAAGCCACCTGAAGGGCTTTCACCCTCTCGCCCTTCAGGTGGTGCCCACTGCCCATTAAGTATCTTTAGATAATCGTCCCTTCCTATCTCGCATCTCTCTTCAGACAAATCCCACCCCCCAATAATCCAGCAAATCAATATTTCACTGGAGACATGGACAGATATTAACCTTTCCCTTTCCAACAGGGCACACCTACTCAAGATGATGGTATTGCAGAAGCTCCGTTACCATTTACGAATAGCCCCCTCCTGTATTCAAAAAGCTTTCTTTAAGATGCTTCATTCACGCATAGCCTCATTAATCCCCTTACGCTACTTAGGAGAGATCGGGGCTTGGCCCTTTGCAGATTTCCTAAAATAGGATAAAGCAATCGCTTTCAGAACTTTAGTCAATAGATCAACTAGAAAAATAAGGGGACATGGAAAAGTGGGAGAAGGCTCAGTGAGCCCCTGGTTATTTACTGGGGTTACCTACGCTCCTATCAAAGATAGATCCAGGGTCGTGGAACCATTATTCACGGTTTGTAACACCTTGGGGAAATACAACCACAGGCGAATCTCATTTCACTCCTTCATACGTAGACATATGCCTCTGTGGGGCAGCCAATCACTAACAATAGAAAGCACAAGGGCTAACTGGACTGGCTGGAGAGCGACAGGCTTGGAAATGGTGGGGGACCTTCCAAATAAGGATACCAAAATATCAGGGATACCATCTCCAAAACTACAAACAAAAACTTTGACCGCAGCACTAACCCCATCTTGGATGGTCTGGTAGACAAAAAGGAAGTTAAAAGTTTCTACAGGCATAGCACTAGATTTTTATGGAGATTGAGACCGGGTTAGAGCCAAAACTAGAAAGCTGAGGGGAAAAGACTGCTGGGACAGGACATTCTTCACCAGAAATGGACTCAAATATGGTTGAGCTCAGCAGGCCGCAGGTCGCTTCTGCTAAACATTAGTTCAAATTCAGGCATGGGTCCTATCTTACTAATGACAGGACAGCCAAATTCACACATTCATCTATTAATTGCCTTAGATACCACAAGGCATGGTACAGACGTAACTGAATGCCTTTTGGACGTGCCCAGATATTTTAGAATTTTACGATAATGTAACGGATTATTTCAATCTGAACTTGGGCACAGAGCTGATCCCTCAGTGGACTCAACTCTGCGGGGCTTGAAACCAAGAGGGCTATCGGTACGCCAATGTGCCTTACTGCAAACCGGCTATATTGTAGCAAGAAAGACTATACGAGCAAATTGTTAACATCAAGAACCCCCTCTTGGGGACTCTGCACAGAACTCTCCTTGCCTTTGCGGTAGTGGAGCACCTTAACTAAGACCTACAAGGGATATAATTAAAGAGGCAATGTGGTCCCCGTTTTTAGTGAACCTGCGTGAATAAGCAGAATTGTAGGGAGCGGGGAAAGGGGATGAACTCTGGACACTGAAACATTGTAGTAGGCACCGTTGCTCCTAGGGGAAAATAAGAAGGATAAGCCCAGACATCATGCTTATGTTACTTTGTTTCCTGTCCAGTTTGGTTAAATTACTCCCCTTCCTCCCACTTTTCCTTCTTCTTCCCCTTCCCGGTTAATCTGCTGCTCCCCATCGTTGCCTCTACTGTGGTAGTCAGCGAGCCCAAGGGCCTCTAGACGGGTCCCCATTTGAGGGTTTTTTGTACCGGGTTCAACACATGTTCGTAATTTGTATCTCCCTCTGTGATGGCCATGTTCTGGACTCTTGAAAAAAAAGACATGCATTGGATAAATAAAGGGTGGACGATTGACACAGGACATCAAGAGTAGTGTTTTTCTTCTTCATGTGATGCAGTGTGGATAGCAAAGAGAGATAGAGAGAAACAGGAAGAGAGCAAAGTGATGGAGGAGGCACGAGTATTGTGCAATCGACGTAACTTTTAGACAGACAAACATGATCAATGCATTTGTAGGTAAAGTTTTTTCCTGAACATTTAAACTAACGTTGTATTATTGTCGATTGAATTCACATCTTTATTTTTTCGGAGTTGCTTGCTGCTGATGCTGTTATCAGTTGTTTTTTTTTTCACTGATTTCGAGACATTACCTTACAGAACGGATTTGTAATGAAAATAAACACAGAAATTTGATAGCATCTTGTTTATAATATAGGTTTTTGGGTCAGATTGCGTTATTTATCAATGTGTCGTAACCCTCCACCACCCAACACGGCCTAACAGTAAAAAATGTGTCACGTTTTTCAAAGTACAAAATAATTCACTTCTTTAGCCCACCGGTGTGCTGAAGAGAGAATCAACAGCATTTTAAAATTTGAGTACGACGTTTCGCTGCTAAATACAATCAGCTTCATCGGGCAATGAAGCTGATTGTAATTAGCAGCGAAACGTCGTACTCAAATTTTCGGGCAATGAAGCTGATTGTAATTAGCAGCGAAACGTCGTACTCAAATTTTAAAATGCTGTTGATTCTCTCTTCAGCACACCGGTGGGCTAAAGAAGTGAATTATTTTTTCCTTTGAAAAACGTGACACATTTTTTACTGTTTGGCCGTGTCGGGTGATGGAGGGTTACGACACATTTATAAATAACGCGATCTGACCCAAAAACCTATATTATGAATAATATTGGTCGCGAAAGCCTACGTGTTAAGCATATTGTTTGCCAACATCACACCAGGCAGGCAGTGTCTCAAGGGGTGCCAGCTCAGAGGCACTTACCTGCGAGTCACCTGTACATCACACACACCACCTGAATTGTTAATAACGAGACCAGTCAGGAGTAACCCACACACTCACCTTAAGGTTCTCTTCCCAGAGCATGATCTTCTATCCCCAGAACACTGTCATTTATACGACTGTTGCACGGGCCACGTGACCCAGCCACAGCCAAAATTATAGATCGCTTCGCATCACTCACGTCAGAATAGTTTATGTAAATATAGTTGGGCATATTTACAGAAATTATGAATATTTAATCTATTATACATGTACATTTTTCAAACTTGAACCTCTCTTTATTTTTTAGGATTACGAGGTGGAGTGAATCAATGAGTGCTGTATTATCAAACAAGGTTCTTCCAACATTATGGAACGACTTGTTTCCTCGACAAACATCCTCAACCTTCCATTAAAATATTCTGAAGCAGAAGGTTAGTAGTGTCAGATACACCAGCCACATTTGGAAATGTGTTTTGTAACATCGATCCTTACTCACAGTGGAGCAATATTTTAACGTCAATGTAAAATACAATTGAGGGACGTTATTATCTTGGTATGTTCTGGGACTGTTGTTGTACATATCCGGGAATGATCTGAGACTGTTGTTGTTGTCTTGGTGTGGGATCGTTGTTGCTGTTGTCTTGGAGTTGTCTGGGACTGTTGTTATTGTTTTGGTGTGTAACTCTTGTATTTTTCATGGTGTAGTTTTGAACTCTTGCTGTTGTTGTTTTTGTCCTTTTGCTGTTTAGCCCCAGGCGTGCATTTGGTGTAAAAAAAGTTGGCAGGAATGTATGTTCTTGTGCAATTTGTACATCTATACAGGCGTATCTCACTTAACGAGCATTCTTTCTCTGATAATTCGCTATAACGAGCGATTTGAATATAGATTCATTTGTTCCAAAACGAGCAACACTCGCACGGCACTACTTTTAGTTGAGGATATGATCACCTTAAGCAGCGTTAAAACACGGAACATATGCCTCGTGTTCCTCCAAAGAGACCTCATTAGGTAACGCGTGTTGGGCTGAAACACGCGTTCGATAACTCCTCGTTGGGTAAGGATTTCGTGTAATTGTATTCTGTTGGTGTACCCAGAAAATCCTTACTGACTCTCAAGATACATTTTCGAAAGGGCCTCTCTAAGTTTCACATTAGGGGGCGATTTAGCTGCTCTGTGTAATCCCAATTGAGTAATTTGCAGATACATTTTCAACATTGGATTGTTCGGCCACACCAGAAACATTAAAACATAAATTGTGAAAGAAGACAAACAGAGAACCCATAGAAAACCCATCCAAGAGCGGAGGAGAACACACAAACCCCACCCACAAAAAGAAACTGAGTCAGAAATCGAACACAGGACGTCTAAACTGTGAGGCACAAGTGTTACCACTCTACCACCCCGCCTATCTAATTGAATCCACGAATTGAAATAGAATTGGGAAAAAAAGCTCCGCGTCAACTACAATGAAAGTCAAATAGTAATGAATTTGAATTATGACAAAAGTTTTGCATCAGAATGCCTAAAGATATGATGTATAATGTAGTACATTTAGTAAAACATATAACCCATAACTGGTGCATTAGATTAATCTGTAATACCAGTCGTTCCCAACCAGTGTGCTTGATGTGCACACCTCCCAGCCTAATTACTTGTCTTCATTCCCTGACCAGCACATAATCTACTGCGAATCATGCCTAACTTTAATTTACAATCCCTGTTCGTACCCCCTTTGGAGATGTTACACCAGACAGCCACTAACAGAAGCTTAATACAGTAATTTCTCCAAACGTGTAGGTTCCACAGTCCCAGAGTGTCAGTCCACTTTATTCCCAATAACTCGTTTGGTTTGATCGACTACTTTCTACTTCTTAAAAAACCTTAAAATAAACAGACCATTAAACTAGACGTGACAAATGAAACACTACAGTAAAGCAGACAGAGGTTACGCATCAAGCCATATGACACAATACAAATGAGAAAGACATGCAATGCACGTGTAAGATACACGACATAGAAAATTAAACAATGCAAATTAGACAAACAGCAGAGACAGCACATAAGATGCAGGGCATTTTAGATGAGTTATTACGAATTGGATATTAGATGTGCAAAGGGAATAGGGAGGATATGTTAAACAGTAACAATTGATGGCGAATTAAAAAGTAAATAATCATGAGCATCCCCACGCTGAGAAACATGCAAGGAAAGCAATCTTGCGAGCAAGCTGTTACGAGTAGCAAAACCATGTTGTGATAAGCAGACGTGTTGCGTAAGAAGTACCGATATAGTTGTCTCTTCTCTTCCATCAGCTGTCAACAGGTGGTTGACAACGAGGCTAAATGAAATAGTTCCTTTAATTTCGGTCACTGGACACGACATTCGCTATGCCGTGAGGTATGGTGAATTGAATATTGGCTTGGCAAAATTGATCTGTAATATTTAACGAATAAATTATCAATAAATAACCGTGATAGTGTTGATGTATTGAGCCACGACTTAAGCAAACCTTGTTTGGCTTTGTAACAAGGATAGAGGGCAACAGATTACCAACAGTGGCTTTGCACCGTAATGTGAAAGGAGTAGAAAGTAGAGGTCGACCGTGAATAAGGTGGGTCTATAACACAACAGAGGACCTCAAACAGGAAAACGTAGAACTGTGGAAAGAGATATCCATGGCCAGGAGTCGGAAACCAACATAACAAGAAGAGACATTTTTTCGAATTCGGTAAAAAAAACCTCAATATTTTAAGAGCCTCAATGCAAGCGAATATCAGACGGGACTTAATAAACAACGTCACAAAGTAGTCCTTCAAGGGCCGCATGCAGCTCCTGAGCCTCAGGTTGCCAATCCCTGCCCACTGGAAAGACAGCCGACATTAAATTCAGCCTCATTTTCGACTGCCTGTTGACAGCTAACGGAAGTGCAGAAGACAACTCTACTTACACTACACGTCTACTTAACAGAACGCATTTCACTTATTATGAAGGCTTGCTCACAATATTTTTCATTTGACTCGACGTGATTATAGCCATGATTATTTAGATCTTAATTAAGTCATCAATTGTTACCACCGCGTTTCCCCATCTAATATTCAAAATTTTTGTACTCATCTCAAATTCTCTTACTCGTATTTACTCTCTGTGTTGTTGGTCTAATTAGCCTTCACTGCATTTTATATATGTTGTGTATTTTCCATGTTTTTATGCCTTGTGTGCATTATTTGTTTCATAGGTCATGATTCACATGATCTGTCTGTCCGAGTCGTAGTGTCTAATTTATAATGTCCTTTTATTTAGATAGTATTTTTGGGGGTTTTCTTTGCAAGCGGAAATTCCTTAGCCAACAAAAAAAGCATCATGGGGAAGGAAGTGGGGTGGCATTGCTGTGACTCTGGAACGTCAAAGGTCGACAGAAGTAGCCACCATTGTGATTGGCTGGCTGGTCTGTCATCTGGCAAGGGAAACATATTTTTTTACACTAAATCAAGCGTCTAGCAAGTTTTACTTGATTTGGTTAGCCAGGTCACCTGGTGCATATGTGATGGGTGGCGGCGCACGGACAAGAGACTAGTTTTCACCTGTGATGACACTCGTCTAAGGGCAGTTTGTCTTCATTTGGTAGACAGGGCACTACTGGCTCATGCAGCTTTATAGAGCGAGGGGAAAAGGTTGAATGTATCCCAAAAACTCAAAGGAAAGTCCACCCACACCCATACTCTCACACTTATGCCCTCGTGCATTCTCGAACTCACATGCACTGAGAAACAATGTTGTCTCAGCTACCGCTAGGCTGTTCTGGAGAGCTACACTGGGGTATTGCCACAGCGATTGACACTAGAACACATCTCTTCCGGTCTATGATACCTCAGACCCGAAGTAGTTGTGATGCTTCTTGATGCATGGACCATTTGCATAGTCCGGTATACTTCGTCGCAGTCAGTGGAGTGCAGATAGCTGTGCACATCGCCATGCCGCAGCGAAACAGCCACACGCCAGCAGTGGCAGCTGACATCTGATGAACGACAGCCCCGTCAGAGTGCTGACACAGTCGCGGGCCGTTAATCACAGCACAGCGACGCTTCTGGTATCAGCGGTGACGAAGTGTAGATGCGATCTTCTCATGGATATCGACAGCGAAGTATTCTGGTCCCATCAGGTGCCAGCTGAGCATATCATTGCAATAGTTCCATTCATATCGCGCTTTTCATCAATGATCTCAAAGCGGGGTACAGGACACAGCAGCAGCAATCATAATATTATAAATACATTTACTAAATGTATCTTTCACCATGGTAATAGTGCATGGATTTGTAATTATCGAGTTACTATTTGCCCCGAGTTGATTCCGGTTTGTGACTTGATTGGCACAGTCCAGTGCAGTGGGTGTTCTCTCCTCTGTGTGGATATATAATGTCTGCATTAACCACAATACTTGTGTTCAGAATGCAAAACAAAAACATACTCGGATAATACATGCATTGTCTTTGATACTGATTGGTCCACACCAGAGACAGCTTTCTTTTGAGCCTAGTCTCAAACAGTGTTAATGCAGACATGCTTCTTTTGAAAACGTTTCAGTTTGGTGTTTTAACATCTTAACAACTGTTTTGTTGCCAGAAAAAAGGGGAAAACCAGTTTTTTTTTCAGTTTCATTTATTTGGTATAGACCTGTGAACCATTCGGCTCTTGAATCGGGTGCAACCGCAACAAACAAAAAAGAAAAAACATGAACAAGAAAACATCTTAAAGTTACTATGCGCAAACACAAAAATCCTGGAAAAAACAGCAAAAATCTTCCAGAAAAAAGCACCATACACCAACGCTCTGTGCAAAAATCCCAGTGGGATACATCAAACAACCACAAGACAACTTAGATTAAAGCCATCATTCTGCACCTTTAAAGATTAGCACATTAAATCTGAACACAAGATCATTCTTTGCAGCAGTCATCCGTAGCGAAACATTTTATTTTAGGCCTCTGAATAGCAGTGGCAGCTAGGGGTGTACAACTCCTCTAGAGCAGTTTTGAGTGAAGATCTTAAAGGTAGTAATTCAAGTTTCAGTTTATTGGCAATAGGATTCCAGACCCTATGGGCATCAATAGCGAAGGTCCTTCCTCCAGTATTTGTACGGCAATAAGCAATGTGAAGCTGGTAAATGAGCGAAGACCTTAGGTCAAATTTGTTCTTTGAAACATAGAGGAGATCCAGCAGGTAGTCTGAGGATCTTTTTTGTAAGTACATTGTGAATAAATAAGATCACATATTCTCATACTTTTTGTACTGGTAATGGAGGTCCCATGATGTATCATTAGTTTGTATCATTAGCTTGAAACAATTGTTTGATAAATCATTCATTTCAAAAATATCACAATAACATTTTCCGTTTCAATGTTGAGGGAATAATTCCTCTATTTTGTTGGCTCTCAACAAAAAAACAAATATCTACTAATTCCTCCCAAGTTCACTTTCGTTTATTCTGAGGCACGGATTTCGTGCAGGCTCAGCATAACCGCCAAAGAACCGCAACAACACTTCCATTAAATGATGGCACCATGCAGAGACCATCCAGCAGTGGATTTTTCCATGTCTGCTGATGATTATTACTTTGTCGAGGATGTGTTGAGGTGTCTCAGAGGTTTGATTGATGAGCTGGCACTGCTAAGGTCCTGGATTCGAAATCAGGTCAGCACTCAGACCTCTGAGCGATGTGGCCATATCTCTCTTTCGAGAATCGAGAATATAGGTTTATCATGCGCAATTGAAATTATATTTAAAAACCAAGATCTACCTTCTGCGAGTTATCCGCACACATACTAGCTTACGTTTTGATAACTGTGATGAAATGGGTTATCTTCGTGCAGTCATTCGTGACCGGGTTGAGACCATCAACTCACCACACTTGACTGCAGTTTTATTACAGGCGAATGCCTGGATTCGAACAAAGGTTTTCAGTGATGCTGGCTCAAAGGGTTGTGGATGTGATAATGATGATAGTGAATGCAAACACAATCCAATGTATTTTTTAAGATTTTTTATTTTGCATCACAATCCCAAAGCATTGCATAACATGTAAATGACTAGTTGCATGCAATTTCCTACAATTAAAGAGCATGCAATTGTAATCTAAATACATTAATCCAGATGGTGGTGCTGATGAAAGTGATGGTACTGCAAGAGCAGTTGTTGAATTTTTTGGTGTCACCTTTGGAGAAAGTTGTTGCTAATTCGAAGCCAGTTATCATTATATGTATTTTCATTGTAGTGTGAAATGGAAAACAAATATGAGCGTTTCTGAAAATAGGTGTTCCAACACAAATGAAGATTGGTTGATTGTTTGGGGAATCTTTATCTTTCCGTCATCGTTTTGCTTGGTATCATTCATACGTGGATGTCTTCTCTATACAATTTTAGTAGAAATGTTGGTCAAGTCCATCGATTATTCTGTTCGTGGCAGCATGCAGAAACTTTATTGTAAAGATATATGTTTGTATTATTTTGCCGTGGAGAACGTCCTTTGCTGTGTGCTCTTCACCTTCTCATTTCTGAAGCCCATAAAGCTTCACCTCTTTTACCTCCTTCCAGTCATTTATGTCGGTCATCCAACTTGTACTTTGATGTATCGAACCCCTCCAGATTTGCACTCTACCGATCAGCGTTGCCTATGCCAGTGTGTATTGTCTTGTTACATTGCCCAAACCACTGCAATAAGTTTACTTCCATTTGCTTTTGCTAGTCGGGGCTCATTCTCACGGAAGTTAATGGCAAATGTGACGTTTAAGTTGGTTTCTTATCTGTGAATTGATAGTTAGATTATAAAATCCAATATTATGAAGATATCCTCTGCAGTGTTGGTTTGATCTGGAACTGTTTTTGTTGTCGTTTTGTTGCTTTGCCCAAGTTTGCATTTAGTGTTGAAAAATCGGCAAAATGTACTTATGCTATTTGCACTTATATACTTTATTTATTGTTATTTCTTTATATAAGTTTTAGCTACTTGCTTACCATTGATCTACTTTGTACTCATATCGTGTTTTGTATTGTTTGTTGTTGTAACTTGCTGACTCGCCCCTACTGGACATATGTAAAAAAGAGATTCATTGATCGTTGGATTCCTCCGGGATAAATAAAGATTATGATCATTCCATTGTGATGTCTGAGCGAACAGACTAAATTATGTACGGTAGGTGGGAGAAAAATTCGTTGAAATAACTATCTCCGTGTTAATTATTTTTTCACCGATTCAAAGGTTCCTTAATTGCAACAACTGAACTCTCCCAAATGGCATATGTATTGCATCATATTTTATACCACATGTTTCAATAAACTATTAAATAAAGATAGGCAGCGTTGAATAAAGCATGCAGCTAGTAAAGAGCAGCACGTGCGTGCTTTTCAGATGCCGTTTCACTTTTCTTTTATTTCTGCAGTAGCCTTGGTGTAGGCGAGACCCTTGTAGACACCCTCCATTGGTATGTGGTAGGTGGCGCCGTTCAATAAGGACATGCGCACCGTACCCTTGTAGGGGAGGTCGATTTCCGCGCGACCGATATTGACGTCGATCGCCGTGGTCTTGCCTGCAGGAACCGTGACGTCGAATGAGAGGAGCTCGGTTTTCGATTCTGAATTCTCCACGGCGTGTGTACTCTCGGTGCCAACGGTAAAACTAAAGCCACTTTCAACGTCCGCGACATCCGGAATGCCGGCTGAGACGCTGATGCTCACGGTTGCCTCCAGCTTGTTTGAGATCGACCAGGAGGAGGTTTTGGTCACGGTCTTGGAGGTTTCCATTTTATAGGTTTGGGGGACAGAACCAGTATTTTTGTAACTGAGTGATTTGATCTCTTCCATCTGGACTTTTGGAAGCTGCTTGTGCAGTGTAGGATATGTCACGTTGATCAATTCTGAACATTTCACCGAATTGATGAAGAGGAAGCCCATGCAGTCGATGTCTGAACCGCCTTTGCCCTGAATTCCAAGGCAGATCCCAGAGCGGATGTCGACCGGGTACTCGGTCTTTAGGCCCCAGTCTGTCATCTTCACGAAGAATTCCCTGCCTTTGTTTGTCCTGAACTTGAAGGCGCCCATGCGTGAGCCAGCCCCATTCCCCCACAGTGAGAGGGACGAAAACAGCTCCCCAGGCTGGAACACAAACTCTTTGTGAGATCCCGAGGGATTACCGTACTGTGCAGACCTTCCGTCCGTCAGCCAGGCCTTTACGCACTTGATCTGCCACCCTCCAACCCACACCCAGATTTTTTCCAGCGTTGCTCCATTTTTCCTCCCATCAAGACTGAAGCTTGTTCCTCCTTGTCCTCCACAGGTGTGTAAGGCCAATGCATAAGGCATTTTCTCCTTTCTTCCTGCACATTACAAGATACAGATTTGTTTTAATTATGAAAGGAATTTCAAACATTGTGATATTCACAGTTTTGACTTTCAAAACCACATTTTACTGACACATTTGTAAGAGTAATGCACTTCTAAATTTGCATGTCGACTCAGACGTTATCGACAATTCAATAACAAACATCACTATTGCGAAAAAACGGTGAAAAAGCAGTACATCATCATGTTGGGAAATTGTAAAAAACACACATTGGATCAGATTATTAACTGATAATGGCTAATTTACAGCTAAAGACAATGAAGAGGAGCGGACAGTGACAAGGTTAGATAATTTACAAGAATAACTGTTTGAGGTTAAGAGAGCCTTGTCTGCAAGAGAAATACAACTTCTCTGAAATTAACTTCGACACGACACAACACAGTACAGCAAACCCGTACTCTTTGGTTCTTTCGGTAAAGTCACGTAGGTGAAAATAAAATGAAAGATAAAACAACTAAATTAAATCACGACGTTTCAGAGGCAACACAAGCTTCCGTCATCAGGTGGGAAAACCACAGCAATTTGTTTTTACTGTAGTGGGCAGAGAGAGCTGTATGTGACAAGCGATTATATAAGGTAAGAGGTGGGGGGGGAGCCAGGGAGGAGGGATGCAGGGGGGGCGCCATATCGAGTCGAGGTTTTGCTGTTTTGGGCCAAATGTATTTAGGTACTGTTCGCCGATTGTGCCCCTGTGGCTCGACCATTCGCAGTTGATCTTGAGATTCCTGTATGCATGGTAACTGTACTGCTTGCGATTATGCTGCCATGGAAGTACACAATGCGCCATCTTGTACCCATCTCATCGCCCAAATGGCCCGTCGCGGTGTCCTAGGCTACGTGGTGTTCCTAAACTCCAAGGGGGGGGGGGACAGTGAGATTCAACCACGCACGATTTTAACTTCCCGTAGTGAACCGTACGGTACACGGTTACCTATACAGTAGTGTACACTACATTTTGTTTTCATTCTATTTACTTTAACACGTAGGCTTTCACGACCAATATCATTCTTAAGTCAGGTTTTTTGTGGCAGATCGCATAAATATATAAATGTGTCGTTAAACCTGCCACCACCCGACACAGACAATTCGTAAGGCTTGTCACTTGAACAAAACATGCCGATTGGTTACCAGTAGAGCACACCGGTGTGTTGGCTTTGGGTTTACGCACACCGGTTTGTGAATGATTAATTATTGATTCATCCTTATCCCTTAACTCTCCCGGTTTGCTCAGTCATTCGGTTGCATCGGTGATGCTCCGGTTTAGAAATAATTGTCACATTGCTGGTGCCCATGATTAGTGTTTGGCACGTAGCTTCTGGTCGCTGGACAACCAACTCCTGGATCAGATGCTGATGATGGAGGAAGTCAGAAAGGAGGTCAGAGAATTAATGTCGTTCAATTCAAATATCAGAAACAAGCAACGTGTACTGGAAGAGAAACTTGCCTCCCTGCAGGAAGACTACAATAACATACAATCACAAAGTACCATGAGAGAGATCAACAAACTGGAACTAGAGAAAGTTTTAATGACCAAGCCATCCTTTTATATAAGAAAGCCAAGATCCCCTTTCATGATCCTTCTCCCTCTGAAAGGACATCCTGGCGAGGATGTTTCAATCTCGGGGGAACCGGACACATATCGTATACGGCCGAACTTTCGATGGCGTTCCATTGGGTAGGGGCACAAACAAGGCTATCCCTTCTCGCCGCTGATATTCAAAGGGCTATCGAATCCTTTACTGAGAGCATTCCGAAATGCCAACAGGTGGTGGGGGTGAGAAAAGAGACAGAAACATAAAATCAATCTATTAATGGATGACGTCATCATCACCCAAACAGATCCAGCATCTTCGATCCCTGTATTATTGTTCCTGGTCAAGGAATACGGGGAGTTGTCAGAGTTGATGCCCTTATCCCCTGCTACCCCGAAGCCACCTGAAGGGCTTTCACCCTCTCGCCCTTCAGGTGGTGCCCACTGCCCATTAAGTATCTTTAGATAATCGTCCCTTCCTATCTCGCATCTCTCTTCAGACAAATCCCACCCCCCAATAATCCAGCAAATCAATATTTCACTGGAGACATGGACAGATATTAACCTTTCCCTTTCCAACAGGGCACACCTACTCAAGATGATGTTATTGCAGAAGCTCCGTTACCATTTACGAATAGCCCCCTCCTGTATTCAAAAAGCTTTCTTTAAGATGCTTCATTCACGCATAGCCTCATTCATATGGAATCACAAAATAGCGAAAATTTACTTTAATCCCCTTACGCTACTTAGGAGAGATCGGGGCTTGGCACTTTGCAGATTTCCTAAAATAGGATAAAGCAATCGCTTTCAGAACTTTAGTCAATAGATCAACTAGAAAAATAAGGGGACATGGAAAAGTGGGAGAAGGCTCAGTGAGCCCCTGGTTATTTACTGGGGTTACCTACGCTCCTATCAAAGATAGATCCAGGGTCGTGGAACCATTATTCACGGTTTGTAACACCTTGGGGAAATACAACCACAGGCGAATCTCATTTCACTCCTTCATACGTAGACATATGCCTCTGTGGGGCAGCCAATCACTAACAATAGAAAGCACAAGGGCTAACTGGACTGGCTGGAGAGCGACAGGCTTGGAAATGGTGGGGGACCTTCCAAATAAGGATACCAAAATATCAGGGATACCATCTCCAAAACTACAAACAAAAACTTTGACCGCAACACTAACCCCATCTTGGATGGTCTGGTAGACAAAAAGGAAGTTAAAAGTTTCTACAGGCATAGCACTAGATTTTATGGAGATTGAGACCGGGTTAGAGCCAAAACTAGAAAGCTGAGGGGAAAAGACTGCTGGGACAGGACATTCTTCACCAGAAATGGACTCAAATATGGTTGGGCTCAGACAGCAGGCCGCAGGTCGCTTCTGATAAACATTAGTTCAAATTAAGGCATGGGTCCTATCTTACTAATGACAGGACAGCCAAATTCACACATTCATCTCTTAATTGCCTTAGATACCACAAGGCATGGCACAGACGTAACTGAATGCCTTTTGGACGTGCCCAGATATTTTAGAATTTTACGATAATGTAACGGATTATTTCAATCGGAACTTGGGCACAGAGCTGAGCCCTCAGTGGACTCAACTCTGCGGGGCTTTTAACCAAGAGGGCTATCGGTACGCCAATGTGCCTTACTGCAAACCGGCTATATTGTAGCAAGAAAGACTATACGAGCAAGTTGTTAACATCAAGAACCCCCTCTTGGGGACTCTGCACAGAACTCTCTTTGCCTTTGCGGGAGTGGAGCACCTTAACTAAGACCTACAAGGGATATAATTAAAGAGGCACTGTGGTCCCCGTTTTTAGTGAACCTGCGTGAATAAGCAGAATTGTAAGGAGCGGGGCAAGGGGATGAACTCTGGACACTGAAACATTGTAGTAGGCACCGTTGCTCCTAGGGGAAAATAAGAAGGATAAGCCCAGACATCATGCTTATGTTACTTTGTTTCCTGTCCAGTTTGGTTAAATTACTCCCCTTCCTCCCACTTTTCCTTCTTCTTCCCCTTCCCGGTTAATCTGCTGCTCCCCATCGTTGCCTCTACTGTGGTAGTCAGCGAGCCCAAGGGCCACTAGACGGGTCCCCATTTGAGGGTTTTTTGTACCGGGTTCGACACATGTTCGTAATTTGTATCTCCCTCTGTGATGGCCATGTTCTGGACTCTTGAAAAAAAAGACATGCATTGGATAAATAAAGGGTGGACGATTGACACAGGACATCAAGAGTAGTGTTTTTCTTCTTCATGTGATGCAGTGTGGATAGCAAAGAGAGATAGAGAGAAACAGGAAGAGAGCAAAGTGATGGAAGAGGCACGAGTATTGTGCAATCGACGTAACTTTTAGACAGACAAACATGATGAATGCATTTGTAGGTAAAGTTTTTTCCTGAACATTTAAACTAACGTTGTATTATTGTCGATTGAATTCACATCTTTATTTTTTCGGAGTTGCTTGCTGCTGATGCTGTTATCAGTTGTTTTTTTTCACTGATTTCGAGACATTACCTTACAGAACGGATTTGTAATGAAAATAAACACAGAAATTTGATAGCATCTTGTTTATAATATAGGTTTTTGGGTCAGATCGCGTTATTTATCAATGTGTCGTAACCCTCCACCACCCGACACGGCCTAACAGTAAAAAATGTGTCACGTTTTTCAAATTACAAAATAATTCACTTATTTAGCCCACCGGTGTGCTGAAGAGAGAATCAACAGCATTTTAAAATTTTAGTACGACGTTTCGCTGCTAATTACAATCAGCTTCATCGGGCAATGAAGCTGATTGTAATTAGCAGCGAAACGTCGTACTCAAATTTTCGGGCAATGAAGCTGATTGTAATTAGCAGCGAAACGTCGTACTCAAATTTTAAAATGCTGTTGATTCTCTCTTCAGCACACCGGTGGGCTAAAGAAGTGAATTATTTTTTCTTTGAAAAACGTGACACATTTTTTACTGTTTGGCCGTGTCGGGTGATGGAGGGTTACGACACATTTATAAATAACGCGATCTGACCCAAAAACCTATATTATGAATAATATTGGTCGCGAAAGCCTACGTGTTAAGCATCTTGTTTGCCAACATCACACCAGGCAGGCAGTGTCTCAAGGGGTGCCAGCTCAGAGGCACTTACCTGCGAGTCACCTGTACATCACACACACCACCTGAATTGTTAATAACGAGACCAGTCAGGAGTAACCCACACACTCACCTTAAGGTTCTCTTCCCAGAGCATGATCTTCTATCCCCAGAACACTGTCATTTATACGACTGTTGCACGGGCCACGTGACCCAGCCACAGCCAAAATTATAGATCGCTTCGCATCACTCACGTCAGAATAGTTTATGTAAATATAGTTGGGCATATTTACAGAAATTATGAATATTTAATCTATTATACATGTACATTTTTCAAACTTGAACCTCTCTTTATTTTTTAGGATTACGAGGTGGAGTGAATCAATGAGTGCTGTATTATCAAATAAGGTTCTTCCAACATTATGGAACGACTTGTTTCCTCGACAAACATCCTCAACCTTCCATTAAAATATTCTGAAGCAGAAGGTTAGTAGTGTCAGATACACCAGCCACATTTGGAAATGTGTTTTGTAACATCGATCCTTACTCACAGTGGAGCAATATTTTAACGTCAATGTAAAATACAATTGAGGGACGTTATTATCTTGGTATGTTCTGGGACTGTTGTTGTACATATCCGGGAATGATCTGAGACTGTTGTTGTTGTCTTGGTGTGGGATCGTTGTTGCTGTTGTCTTGGAGTTGTCTGGGACTGTTGTTATTGTTTTGGTGTGTAACTCTTGTATTTTTCATGGTGTAGTTTTGAACTCTTGCTGTTGTTGTTTTTGTCCTTTTGCTGTTTTGCCCCAGGCGTGCATTTGGTGTAAAAAAGTTGGCAGGAATGTATGTTCTTGTGCAATTTGTACATCTATACAGGCGTATCTCACTTAACGAGCATTCTTTCTCTGAAAATTCGCAATAACGAGCGATTTGAATATAGATTCATTTGTTCCAAAACGAGCAACACTCGCACGGCACTACTTTTAGTTGAGGATATGATCACCTTAAGCAGCGTTAAAACACGGAACATATGCCTCGTGTTCCTCCAAAGAGACCTCATTAGGTAACGCGTGTTGGGCTGAAACACGCGTTCGATAACTCCTCGTTGGGTAAGGATTTCGTGTAATTGTATTCTGTTGGTGTACCCAGAAAATCCTTACTGACTCTCAAGATACATTTTCGAAAGGGCCTCTCTAAGTTTCACATTAGGGGGCGATTTAGCTGCTCTGTGTAATCCCAATTGAGTAATTTGCAGATACATTTTCAACATTGGATTGTTCGGCCACACCAGAAACATTAAAACATAAATTGTGAAAGAAGACAAACAGAACCCATAGAAAATCTTAATTTTATAACTTTCGTGACTGCAGGAATAATTATTTGTTTCTTTCGGTTAAGTCACGTCTAAAGATAAAATAATAAATTAAATTAAATAATAGAATACGACGTTTCGATTGCAACACAAGCAATCATCATCAGGTATAATGAAATAGCGACAAAATCTAACCAGAAAACTATAGACAGACATATTAGCAGACAGATATCACCAAGATACATAGCGAGAGCAACACAGGTAACAGAGAGGGGTGATCGTCTCTGTGGGGTGGCCTTAAATAGACAGAGGGGGGCGGAGGCAGAGAGAGGGAGGAGGGTTAGAGAACAAATTAGCATATCAATGAGTGGTCAACAGACGTGGTGCTGCGAATGCGATGGCACGGCAAGCAAGCCTGAAAATCAGGAGAAGGACACACTAAAATGAAATAACCTAGTAAAATATCGAAATGTAATGTAATACAACACAGAGGGTCGGTCAACACACAATTAACGCATAGCCTGGTTGATTACGTATTTCAAAGATTGCTAAGTTAGAATTTAAGTGTGAACAATCTAAAGAGAGGACACAGGCAGAGAAAACAAGTCGCCAGAGAGAGAGAAAAAAGATAAGCTTAAAACTTCCCCGTAGAAGTGGTTCAATCTTAATTTTAGAACTTTCGTGACTGCAGGAATAATTATTTGTTTCTTTCGGTTAAGTCACGTCTAAAGATAAAATAATAAATTAAATTAAATAATAGAATACGACGTTTCGATTGCAACACAAGCAATCATCATCAGGTATAAGGAAATAGCGACAAAATCTAACCAGAAAACTATAGACAGACATATTAGCAGACAGATATCACCAAGATACATAGCGAGAGCAACACAGGTAACAGAGAGGGGTGATCGTCTCTGTGGGGTGGCCTTAAATAGACAGAGGGGGGGGCGGAGGCAGAGAGAGGGAGGAGGGTTAGAGAACAAATTAGCATATCAATGAGTGGTCAACAGACGTGGTGCTGCGAATGCGATGGCACGGCAAGCAAGCAAATACGTAATCAACCAGGCTATGCGTTAATTGTGTGTTGACCGACCCTCTGTGTTGTATTACATTACATTTCGATATTTTACTAGGTTATTTCATTTTAGTGTGTCCTTCTCCTGATTTTCAGGCTTGCTTGCCGTGCCATCGCATTCGCAGCACCACGTCTGTTGACCACTCATTGATATGCTAATTTGTTCTCTAACCCTCCTCCCTCTCTCTGCCTCCGCCCCCCCCTCTGTCTATTTAAGGCCACCCCATAGAGACGATCACCCCTCTCTGTTACCTGTGTTGCTTTCGCTATGTATCTTGGTGATATCTGTCTGCTAATATGTCTGTCTATAGTTTTCTGGTTAGATTTTGTCGCTATTTCATTATACCTGATGATGATTGCTTGTGTTGCAATCGAAACGTCGTATTCTATTATTTAATTTAATCTATTATTTTATCTTTAGACGTGACTTAACCGAAAGAAACAAATAATTATTCCTGCAGTCACGAAAGTTCTAAAATTAAGATTGAACCACTTCTACGGGGAAGTTTTAAGCTTATCTTTTTTCTCTCTCTCTGGCGACTTGTTTTCTCTGCCTGTGTCCTCTCTTTAGATTGTTCACACTTAAATTCTAACTTAGCAATCTTTGAAATACGTAATCAACCAGGCTATGCGTTAATTGTGTGTTGACCGACCCTCTGTGTTGTATTACATTACATTTCGATATTTTACTAGGTTATTTCATTTTAGTGTGTCCTTCTCCTGATTTTCAGGCTTGCTTGCCGTGCCATCGCATTCGCAGCACCACGTCTGTTGACCACTCATTGATATGCTAATTTGTTCTCTAACCCTCCTCCCTCTCTCTGCCTCCGCCCCCCCCTCTGTCTATTTAAGGCCACCCCACAGAGACGATCACCCCTCTCTGTTACCTGTGTTGCTCTCGCTATGTATCTTGGTGATATCTGTCTGCTAATATGTCTGTCTATAGTTTTCTGGTTAGATTTTGTCGCTATTTCATTATACCTGATGATGATTGCTTGTGTTGCAATCGAAACGTCGTATTCTATTACTTAATTTAATTTATTATTTTATCTTTAGACGTGACTTAACCGAAAGAAACAAATAATTATTCCTGCAGTCACGAAAGTTCTAAAATTAAGATTGAACCACTTCTACGGGGAAGTTTTAAGCTTATCTTTTTTCTCTCTCTCTGGCGACTTGTTTTCTCTGCCTGTGTCCTCTCTTTAGATTGTTCACACTTAAATTCTAACTTAGCAATCTTTGAAATACGTAATCAACCAGGCTATGCGTTAATTGTGTGTTGACCGACCCTCTGTGTTGTATTACATTACATTTCGATATTTTACTAGGTTATTTCATTTTAGTGTGTCCTTCTCCTGATTTTCAGGCTTGCTTGCCGTGCCATCGCATTCGCAGCACCACGTCTGTTGACCACTCATTGATATGCTAATTTGTTCTCTAACCCTCCTCCCTCTCTCTGCCTCCGCCCCCCCCTCTGTCTATTTAAGGCCACCCCACAGAGACGATCACCCCTCTCTGTTACCTGTGTTGCTCTCGCTATGTATCTTGGTGATATCTGTCTGCTAATATGTCTGTCTATAGTTTTCTGGTTAGATTTTGTCGCTATTTCATTATACCTGATGATGATTGCTTGTGTTGCAATCGAAACGTCGTATTCTATTATTTAATTTAATTTATTATTTTATCTTTAGACGTGACTTAGCCGAAAGAAACAAATAATTATTCCTGCAGTCACGAAAGTTCTAAAATTAAGATTGAACCACTTCTACGGGGAAGTTTTAAGCTTATCTTTTTTCTCTCTCTCTGGCGACTTGTTTTCTCTGCCTGTGTCCTCTCTTTAGATTGTTCACACTTAAATTCTAACTTAGCAATCTTTAAAATACGTAATCAACCAGGCTATGCGTTAATTGTGTGTTGACCGACCCTCTGTGTTGTATTACATTACATTTCGATATTTTACTAGGTTATTTCATTTTAGTGTGTCCTTCTCCTGATTTTCAGGCTTGCTTGCCGTGCCATCGCATTCGCAGCACCACGTCTGTTGACCACTCATTGATATGCTAATTTGTTCTCTAACCCTCCTCCCTCTCTCTGCCTCCGCCCCCCCCTCTGTCTATTTAAGGCCACCCCACAGAGACGATCACCCCTCTCTGTTACCTGTGTTGCTCTCGCTATGTATCTTGGTGATATCTGTCTGCTAATATGTCTGTCTATAGTTTTCTGGTTAGATTTTGTCGCTATTTCATTATACCTGATGATGATTGCTTGTGTTGCAATCGAAACGTCGTATTCTATTATTTAATTTAATTTATTATTTTATCTTCAGACGTGACTTAACCGAAAGAAACAAATAATTAACCCATAGAAAACCCATCCAGGAGCGGAGGAGAACACACAAACCCCACCCACAAAAAGAAACCGAGTCAGAAATCGAACACAGGACGTCTAAACTGTGAGGCACAAGTGTTACCACTCTACCACCCCGCCTATCTAATTGAATCCACGAATTGAAATAGAATTGGGAAAAAAAGCTCCGCGTCAACTACAATGAAAGTCAAATAGTAATGAATTTGAATTATGACAAAAGTTTTGCATCAGAATGCCTAAAGATATGATGTATAATGTAGTACATTTAGTAAAACATATAACCCATAACTGGTGCATTAGATTAATCTGTAATACCAGTCGTTCCCAACCAGTGTGCTTGATGTGCACACCTCCCAGCCTAATTACTTGTCTTCATTCCCTGACCAGCACATAATCTACTGCGAATCATGCCTAACTTTAATTTACAATCCCTGTTCGTACCCCCTTTGGAGATGTTACACCAGACAGCCACTAACAGAAGCTTAATACAGTAATTTCTCCAAACGTGTAGGTTCCACAGTCCCAGAGTGTCAGTCCACTTTATTCCCAATAACTCGTTTGGTTTGATCGACTACTTTCTACTTCTTAAAAAACCTTAAAATAAACAGACCATTAAACTAGACGTGACAAATGAAACACTACAGTAAAGCAGACAGAGGTTACGCATCAAGCCATATGACACAATACAAATGAGAAAGACATGCAATGCACGTGTAAGATACACGACATAGAAAATTAAACAATGCAAATTAGACAAACAGCAGAGACAGCACATAAGATGCAGGGCATTTTAGATGAGTTATTACGAATTGGATATTAGATGTGCAAAGGGAATAGGGAGGATATGTTAAACAGTAACAATTGATGGCGAATTAAAAAGTAAATAATCATGAGCATCCCCACGCTGAGAAACATGCAAGGAAAGCAATCTTGCGAGCAAGCTGTTACGAGTAGCAAAACCATGTTGTGATAAGCAGACGTGTTGCGTAAGAAGTACCGATATAGTTGTCTCTTCTCTTCCATCAGCTGTCAACAGGTGGTTGACAACGAGGCTAAATGAAATAGTTCCTTTAATTTCGGTCACTGGACACGACATTCGCTATGCCGTGAGGTATGGTGAATTGAATATTGGCTTGGCAAAATTGATCTGTAATATTTAACGAATAAATTATCAATAAATAACCGTGATAGTGTTGATGTATTGAGCCACGACTTAAGCAAACCTTGTTTGGCTTTGTAACAAGGATAGAGGGCAACAGATTACCAACAGTGGCTTTGTACCGTAATGTGAAAGGAGTAGAAAGTAGAGGTCGACCGTGAATAAGGTGGGTCTATAACACAACAGAGGACCTCAAACAGGAAAACGTAGAACTGTGGAAAGAGATATCCATGGCCAGGAGTCGGAAACCAACATAACAAGAAGAGACATTTTTTCGAATTCGGTAAAAAAACCCTCAATATTTTAAGAGCCTCAATGCAAGCGAATATCAGACGGGACTTAATAAACAACGTCACAAAGTAGTCCTTCAAGGGCTGCATGCAGCTCCTGAGCCTCAGGTTGCCAATCCCTGCCCACTGGAAAGACAGCCGACATTAAATTCAGCCTCATTTTCGACTGCCTGTTGACAGCTAACGGAAGTGCAGAAGACAACTCTACTTACACTACACGTCTACTTAACAGAACGCATTTCACTTATTATGAAGGCTTGCTCACAATATTTTTCATTTGACTCGACGTGATTATAGCCATGATTATTTAGATCTTTATTAAGTCATCAATTGTTACCACCGCGTTTCCCCATCTAATATTCAAAATTTGTGTACTCATCTCAAATTCTCTTACTCGTATTTACTCTCTGTGTTGTTGGTCTAATTAGCCTTCACTGCATTTTATATATGTTGTGTATTTTCCATGTTTTTATGCCTTGTGTGCATTATTTGTTTCATAGGTCATGATTCACATGATCTGTCTGTCCGAGTCGTAGTGTCTAATTTATAATGTCCTTTTATTTAGATAGTATTTTTGGGGGTTTTCTTTGCAAGCGGAAATTCCTTAGCCAACAAAAAAAGCATCATGGGGAAGGAAGTGGGGTGGCATTGCTGTGACTCTGGAACGTCAAAGGTCGACAGAAGTAGCCACCATTGTGATTGGCTGGCTGGTCTGTCATCTGGCAAGGGAAACATATTTTTTTACACTAAATCAAGCGTCTAGCAAGTTTTACTTGATTTGGTTAGCCAGGTCACCTGGTGCATATGTGATGGGTGGCGGCGCACGGACAAGAGACTAGTTTTCACCTGTGATGACACTCGTCTAAGGGCAGTTTGTCTTCATTTGGTAGACAGGGCACTACTGGCTCATGCAGCTTTATGGAGCGAGGGGAAAAGGTTGAATGTATCCCAAAAACTCAAAGGAAAGTCCACCCACACCCATACTCTCACACTTATGCCCTCGTGCATTCTCGAACTCACATGCACTGAGAAACAATGTTGTCTCAGCTACCGCTAGGCTGTTCTGGAGAGCTACACTGGGGTATTGCCACAGCGATTGACACTAGAACACATCTCTTCCGGTCTATGATACCTCAGACCCGAAGTAGTTGTGGTGCTTCTTGATGCATGTGTAATGCGGGCGTAAGCGACCTTCCGGATGTGACGTCACGGGGGGTGGAGTCATGTGACGTGGGGGGAAGGTTCGGGTCCTTAAGCGGGTAAACCGGAAGGGGAAGTCAGTCGGGGTGTGAGCGGAAAAGAGTGAGGCCACGCGGGCGAGTGAGAAGAGGGGGGGCACCGACGGCCATCGGGAGCCAACCCCGAAGACAAGAGGAAGCTGCGGAGTGGTGTGCAGCTGCAGAGGAGACAGCCAGAAGGGCTGCGTGTTAGAGGCAGCGGTGTGGCTGCCAGGTGGAGCTGCGGAGAGAGAGAGAGAGACAGCACGAGGCTGTCAGAGCTGCGGAGAGAGAGAGAGAGACAGCACGAGGCTGTCAGAGCTGCGGAGGGAGAGAGGGAGACAGCACGAGGCTGTCAGAGCTGCGGAGAGAGAGAGGAGTTGCAGCGAGTACAGCCAAGGGGGGCTGTGTGAGAGAAACAGCAGCGGGGCTGCTGTTGTGGATCGGGCCGACATTGGAGTCAGCACCGTGGAGAAGCTACAGAGTAAAGACAGCCGTGTGGGTGTACAGCACGAACCGAATAAAGGACACTGAGCCAGACATCGTGGTCCAGTCGTTTATTACACTGGTGTCGGAAGTGCAACGGCATGTCGAAACAAGTGAGGAAGAAAGTTAATCCGGCGCCTGCATCGGCTTCTTCGTCCGACGACGACGAACTCCCTCCAACCACGGATCCTGTTGGGGTGGTGGAGGAGAGCCCGGCTGAGGCGACCACGGGAACGGGAGTGGAGGATGTTGGCGCGGTGGCGGGTCCGTCGACATCATCAGACGCGGATCAACGATGGCAAGCGATGGCGGTACAACTGGAGGCACTTAAGGACGTCCTGGCGCATCTGTGCCATCTCGTCGCGCCAGGGACGATGGAGGACGCAGTTGGTGCTCCGCGGGCCGCCACGTTGCCTGTCCTGCCGCCGCCATTGCTCACGCGGCAAGAGGCCGCCATTTTGCGCGCTCCGCGGCGCCAAACCGCCATCTTGGCCACGCCGCGGGCCGACGCCATTTTGAATTTGCCACCACAACCACCACCATTGGAAGACGGCGGGAAGAGGAGTCGGAGTCGCCACCTTACAACGGTTAAAGAATTTTCCGTCGGTGGGGACTGGAGCGCGTTCGCCTGCCGCTTCTTGGCGGCGGTACGCACAGCAAGATGGACCGATGCGGAGGCTTTGGAGGTGTTGCCGACTCTCCTGGACGACGAATCTGTCCGATTCTTCCGTTCCATAACGACCGATAAGAAGGCAACTTTATGTGGTGTTTTTCAAGAAATGGCCGATGCTTATGAGCCACCAGATGATGCGCATTGGCGATTCGCTCAACGACAACGAGCACCAGAGGAGTCGCCCGTGGCGTTCAGGGGTGCGGTGCTGGAGCTGGCCATGGCAGCTTATCCTGAGACGCCACAGGACCTGCTCGAGCCTCTCATATTAGGGAAAATGTTGGAGCTGTCTCGGGATCTAGGGATCCCCATGCCTGTGTGTGGGCATGAGAAGCTAACTTCCCGGACGGCTGCTAAGTGTCTCGATGCGCAATTCAACCTCCGTCGCTGGAAACAAGTGACGGCGTGGACGGGGGGGCCCGTCAAAGAAGGGGATGCGCTGTGGTGGAACCCTGCGCAGGCTGTCTATGTTCCGGATGACCGGGGCCCTCAACAGCTGACGGCCGCCTCCGCTCCATGGACGGGACGCGGCGGGCCGAGACCGCGCGCGGCGCTACCAGAACGGGGCCGTCAGGAGGCAAGGCCTGCGCTTCGGCGCAACGAGGCCGAATGTTTCCGCTGCGGGCGTAGGGGCCACTACGCCAGAGACTGCTGGGCCCGCTTCCCGGCTCCGCCGCAGCAGGAGGCCTCGGCACCGGACAAGTCGGCTAAAGATCCTCCGAAACAGGCATGTCGGCACGCACCAGACACTCGGCAAGGCTTTACACCTCACCCATCACCGTCGTTGCGCCATCCTAACGTTGTGGTTAAAGCATGCCCTTCGATGGGGCCTTGTCGCTCGGTCACGCAGTGGCGCAAGTTGGCACGGAGAGTCGTCGCGGCCGCTACGGGCTCGTCCACTGTACCGGGGTCTATACAAGGGGTGGACGTACGCATTTTGGTCGACTCCGGCGCGTCTGCGACTATTATTTCGGATGTCATTTTCCATCTGTTGGGCATCCCGCCGGGGGCTGTGCGTCCGGTTTATGGGTCGTGAGTCGCTGCGAACGGGGGTAGCATGGGTATCGTGGGTCAGGTGGATGCTAAGATATCTATTGGGGATGTGTCGGCCTCGGGTGTTGTGTTGATATCGAGATCTTTGGCGGTTCCTTGTTTGTTAGGCACCGATTTTTTGGCTAAGATGCCCATTTTGATCAAAATCAATGAGAATTGTATTGAACTGCCGGGGGCCGTCAAATCTCGTTTCTGCCGTCGCCCTGGGGGCGACCTGCTTCGGCCGTACAAGTGCAGGCGCTGTCCGTCGCATCTGTGGACATCCCACCTGGTACACAGATGCTTATACCCTTGCGGTATCGGAAGCCCCTGCCTGATCGGCTAGGAGCAGTAGGGGTCTTGTTGTCACCGTCCGCCACGATAACAACCGGGTTGGCGTTAGTGGGGGCACAGACCATTGTCCGGCCGGATCAATTACCGTTTTTACAGGTGCTTAATGCGGGGGGAGAAAACATCCGTGTCCCGGCCGGTACGGTTGTGGCACATGCCACTACGGCGTTTGCGACCCATGATTGTCCGCATAGCCGGGGAGTTGTTGCTGGGGTTTCCGAGCCAAGGAGTTCGGATGATCGTTGGGTTGCTGATTTATGTGACGGAAATTCTTCCCTGTCCATGGAGCAACGTGGTGCGCTGCGTAAATTGTTGTTGACATATTCTGATGTGTTCAGCTCCGATGATTTGGATTTGGGCCGCACTTCGTTGCTTTACCATCACATTGAGACGGGCGATGCTGCCCCTATTCGATTAAATTCGCATCGGATGAGTCCTGCGGAGCGAGAACACGTACGGGGGGCAGTGGAAGACATGTTGGCTGCGGACATTATATCGCCATCTAACAGCCCATGGGGCGCTCCGGTCGTCTTGGTTAAGAAGAAGGATGGCAAATTGCGATTTTGTGTTGATTTCCGCAAATTGAATAAGATATCGGTGGCAGATGCGTACCCCCTGCCGCGTATGGATGACTCCCTCGACGCATTGTCGGGGGCTAAGTTCTTTTCCACACTGGACCTCTCTTCGGGATTTTGGCAGCTTCCCCTTGACGAGTCCTCACGGGAAAAAACCGCATTCCGTACGCCGCAGGGGTTATTTCAATTCAACTGTCTCCCGATGGGATTGAATGCGGCCCCTGCTACATTTCAAAGATTGATGGAGCTCGTTTTGACAGGGTTGCAGTGGGAGACGTGTCTTATATATTTGGACGATATTATTGTCTTCAGCCGCACATTTGATGAACATTTGACGTGGCTGGAGACAGTGTTCATGAGGATGCGTTCTGCCAAATTGAAATTCAAACCAAAGAAATGTCACCTACTGCAACGGTCCGTCCGCTATTTGGGGCACATTGTGAGTGCTGAGGGAGTGTCCACGGATCCGGAAAAGACGGCGTGCGTCCGGGATTGGCCGACTCCGGCCACCGTGGGGGATGTTCGGCGGTTTTTGGGATTTGCCTCGTATTACCGAAGATTTGTGCCGGGTTTTGCGACGATTGCGAGGCCCTTGCATCTCCTTACGGGTAAAGGACGGAAGTTTGTTTGGGGACAGCCGGAGGAGGCAGCCTTTCGGAGTCTGCGTGATCTATTGGCCACGGCCCCAACATTGGATTATCCCGATTTCGATCACCCATTCATTCTTGATACAGACGCGAGTGACACAGGTATTGGGGCGGTATTATCACAGTCTAAAGAGGGTGTAGAGCGTGTCGTGGCGTATGGTAGCCGAGTCTTGACTCCTGCGGAAACCCGCTACTGTGTCACTCGCAGAGAACTATTGGTGGTTGTTTTTTTTCCTACGGCAATTTCGACCATACCTCTACGGTCGTTCTTTTATTGTGCGTACGGATCATGCGGCCTTGCAATATGCCCTTAAAATTGACCAGCCATCCGGACAGTTGGCACGTTGGTTGGACACGCTACAGGAATTTTCCTTCCAAATTCAACATCGGAAGGGAGTGCGCCATGCGAACGCTGACGCACTTTCCAGATTACCGCGGCGCGCCCCTTGTAAATGTGAGTCGGGGACGCATAGGTGTTCGCCGATTCCAAACCCCCCTCAGCCGCTTACGTTGGCCGTCGAGAAGTCGGACACTCCGATGGAACCGGGACCGGCTGACGGGGTTTTGAACCTGCCGCGGTCTGTCTGGATCCGGGAACAGATGATGGATGAGTCGTTGGTGTCCTTGCGGAAGCGGTCTGCTAGGGACAATGGGAGTCCGAGTACGGCTATGGGGCCGCAAACCGCTCTCCGAGATGGTCTGCTTATGTGGCGGGAGGGGTTCCAGGAACGTTGGCGCCTGGTGGTACCAACGTCCTTGCGATTCGAGTTGATTAGAACCCTCCATTGTGACACTCTCTTACATTTAGGGGTGCAGAAGACCTTGTTGACGTTGCAACGTCATTATTTTTGGCACGGCATGGCGACAGATGTTGTAGGGCACGTGCGCACATGCCCTGCGTGTGCACGACGTAAGCCGCCGAAACATCCTTACGTGCCGCCTCTCCAGTCGATTCAGGTGTCTCGAGTCAATGAATTGGTGGCACTGGACATATTGGGACCTTTTCCACCATCGGCGAGGGGTAATAAATATTTGCTGGTAGGGGTTGAGTACCTCTCCCGTTGGCCGATGGCCTGGCCGTTGCCCGATCAGTCGGCCGCGGCCATTACCGACGCCTTTTTGTTTGGGTATATTATGGATAAGGGGGCGCCTGAGAGACTCCTCACAGACCAGGGCAGGAATTTCTCTTCTAAATTATTGGCGGAAGTGTGCGCGGGCCTTGGGACTAAGAAAGTACGGACATCCCCATACCATCCGCAGACGGATGGTATGGTTGAACGGCTGAACAGGACATTGTCTGCCATGCTTTGCCATACCGTGAGTGAACAACAATCAGATTGGGATCTGCACATCCCCGGGGTGCTTTCGGCGTACAGGATGACGCCTCATGCGGCTACAGGATATTCGCCGTTTTACCTTATGTATGGTCGGGAAAACGTGCCGCCGGTGGATGTGCAATTGGGAACTGGGGTGAAGGGACCTCGTAAACCACTTCCTGAATACATTCAGGACACAGTTCGCCGAGTCACGGAGGCGCGGGAGAATGCCCGCGTGGCTACGGCCAAAGCCCAGGCCCGGAACGAGCGATATGCGCGACGGTCCGAGGGGGAGTGCCCTTGGAAGGTTGGGGACCTAGCCTGGCTTCATTGTCCACAGGTACGTCCGGGGACCTCGCCGAAATTGCACAAACCCTGGCATGGTCCCGTACGCCTCATTGCGGTTCCCAACCCACAGTCAGCACGCGTCCAGATTGGGTCTCGTCGCTGGGTTGTGCATACGTCGCGCTTGAAACCATATGTTGCTCCCTTACATGATGCGTCATCCCCCAATGTTGCCTTGCCGGGGTCTGTTGCTGCTGACTCTCCCCTGCCTGCGTCCAGTGATATTGCTAGAGCGCCTGTCGTACCTGTTCCAGACAGGCCGGCCGTGACATTGCGGGGGACGAGGGGCCCTGCTCGGAGGACGCCTGCCAGGTCTGCGGGACCTTCGAGCCCTGCAGCCCTTCCGACCCAGCTGCGGGCACGGTCACAGGACAAGCCCAAGACTAACTCTTTAGGGACACGGGACGTCGGTGGACTTCCAGCTGCGACAGGGGGATTACCCCCTGTCATTCCTCGACTTTCATCGCGTTCCCGTTCTGCGAGTAGGCCGCCGACCGTCCGGGACGGGCCGGCTACCCGCACACGTTCCAAATCGCTTACGTTTCGTTGATTGTTGCTGTGTTGTTATTTTTTTTCTTACAGTTGTATTTATTGCATGCTTTTTGTACGTTCGTTGATGTTAATTGCGTTGTTGTTGTTGTTCTTGCTGTTACATTTTATGCTTAGTGTCCTTTAGGGGGGGAAGCTCGGTTCGCCGCATTACGATTTGCTATTGGTCAGCCGAGGTCGGCTGGGATTTTTCTACGGGGGAGGGTGGTGTAATGCGGGCGTAAGCGACCTTCCGGATGTGACGTCACGGGGGGTGGAGTCATGTGACGTGGGGGGAAGGTTCGGGTCCTTAAGCGGGTAAACCGGAAGGGGAAGTCAGTCGGGGTGTGAGCGGAAAAGAGTGAGGCCACGCGGGCGAGTGAGAAGAGGGGGGGCACCGACGGCCATCGGGAGCCAACCCCGAAGACAAGAGGAAGCTGCGGAGTGGTGTGCAGCTGCAGAGGAGACAGCCAGAAGGGCTGCGTGTTAGAGGCAGCGGTGTGGCTGCCAGGTGGAGCTGCGGAGAGAGAGAGAGAGACAGCACGAGGCTGTCAGAGCTGCGGAGAGAGAGAGAGACAGCACGAGGCTGTCAGAGCTGCGGAGGGAGAGAGGGAGACAGCACGAGGCTGTCAGAGCTGCGGAGAGAGAGAGAGAGACAGCACGAGGCTGTCAGAGCTGCGGAGAGAGAGAGAGACAGCACGAGGCTGTCAGAGCAGCGGAGGGAGAGAGGGAGACAGCACGAGGCTGTCAGAGCTGCGGAGAGAGAGAGGAGTTGCAGCGAGTACAGCCAAGGGGGGCTGTGTGAGAGAAACAGCAGCGGGGCTGCTGTTGTGGATCGGGCCGACATTGGAGTCAGCACCGTGGAGAAGCTACAGAGTAAAGACAGCCGTGTGGGTGTACAGCACGAACCGAATAAAGGACACTGAGCCAGACATCGTGGTCCAGTCGTTTATTACACATGGACCATTTGCATAGTCCGGTATACTTCGTCGCAGTCAGTGGAGTGCAGATAGCTGTGCACATCGCCATGCCGCAGCGAAACAGCCACACGCCAGCAGTGGCAGCTGACATCTGATGAACGACAGCCCCGTCAGAGTGCTGACACAGTCGCGGGCCGTTAATCACAGCACAGCGACGCTTCTGGTATCAGCGGTGACGAAGTGTAGATGCGATCTTCTCATGGATATCGACAGCGAAGTATTCTGGTCCCATCAGGTGCCAGCTGAGCATATCATTGCAATAGTTCCATTCATATCGCGCTTTTCATCAATGATCTCAAAGCGGGGTACAGGACACAGCAGCAGCAATCATAATCTTATAAATACATTTACTAAATGTATCTTCACCATGGTGATAGTGCATGGATTTGTAATTATCGAGTTACTATTTACCCCGAGTTGATTCCGGTTTGTGACTTGATTGGCACAGTCCAGTGCAGTGGGTGTTCTCTCCTCTGTGTGGATATATAATGTCTGCATTAACCACAATACTTGTGTTCAGAATGCAAAACAAAAACATACTCGGATAATACATGCATTGTCTTTGATACTGATTGGTCCACACCAGAGACAGCTTTCTTTTGAGCCTAGTCTCAAACAGTGTTAATGCAGACATGATTCTTTTGAAAACGTTTCAGTTTGGTGTTTTAACATCTTAACAACTGTTTTGTTGCCAGAAAAAAGGGGAAAACCATTTTTTTTTCAGTTTCATTTATTTGGTATAGCCCTGTGAACCATTCGGCTCTTGAATCGGGTGCAACCGCAACAAACAAAAAAGAAAAAACATGAACAAGAAAACATCTTAAAGTGACTATGCGCAAACACAAAAATCCTGGAAAAAACTGCAAAAATCTTCCAGAAAAAAGCACCATACACCAACGCTCTGTGCAAAAATCCCAGTGGGATACATCAAACAACCACAAGACAACTTAGATTAAAGCCATCATTTTGCACCTTTAAAGATTAGCACATTAAATCTGAACACAAGATCATTCTTTGCAGCAGTCATCCGTAGCGAAACATTTTATTTTAGGCCTCTGAATAGCAGTGGCAGCTAGGGGTGTACAACTCCTCTAGACCAGTTTTGAGTGAAGATCTTAAAGGTAGTAATTCAAGTTTCAGTTTATTGGCAATAGCATTCCAGACCCTATGGGCATCAATAGCGAAGGTCCTTCCTCCAGTATTTGTACGGCAATAAGCAATGTGAAGCTGGTAAATGAGCGAAGACCTTAGGTTCAAATTTGTTCTTTGAAACATAGAGGAGATCCAGCAGGTAGTCTGCGGATCTTTTTTGTAAGTACATTGTGAATAAATAAGATCACATATTCTTATACTTTTTGTACTGGTAAAGGAGGTCCCATGATGTATCATTAGTTTGTATCATTAGCTTGAAACAATTGTTTGATAAATCATTCATTTCAAAAATATCACAATAACATTTTCTGTTTCAATGTTGAGGGAATAATTCCTCTATTTTGTTGGCTCTCAACAAAACACAAATATCTACTAATTCCTCCCAAGTTCACTTTCGTTTATTCTGAGGCACGGATTTCGTGCAGGCTCAGCATAACCGCCAAAGAACCGCAACAACACTTCCATTAAATGATGGCACCATGCAGAGACCATCCAGCAGTGGATTTTTCAATGTCTGCTGATGATTATTACTTTGTCGAGGAGGTGTTGAGGTGTCTCAGAGGTTTGATTGATGAGCTGGCACTGCTAAGGTCCTGGATTCGAAATCAGGTCAGCACTCAGACCTCTGAGCGATGTGGCCATATCTCTTTTTCGAGAATCGAGAATATAGGTTTATCATGCGCGATTGAAATTATATTTAAAAAACAAGATCTCACTTCTGCGAGTTATCCGTACACATACTAGCTTACGTTTTGATAACTGTGATGGAAGGGGTTATCTCCGTGCAGTCATTCCTGACCGGGTTGAGACCATCAACTCACCACAATTGACTGCAGTTTTATTACAGGCGAATGCCTGGATTCGGACAAAGTTTTCAGTGATGCTGGCTCAAAGGGTTATGGGTGTGATAATGATGATAGTGAATGAAAACACAATCCAATGTATCTTTTAAGATATTTTATTTTGCATCACAATCCCAAAGCATTGCATAACATGCAAATGACTAGTTGCATTCAATTTCCTACAATAAAAGAGCATGCAATTGTAATCTAAATACATGAATCCAGATGGTGGTGCTGATGAAAGTGATGGTACTGCAAGAGCAATTCTTGAATTTTTTGGTGTCACCTTTGGATACATTGTTTCTAATTCGAGGCCAGTTATCATTTTTTGTATTTTCATTGTAGTGTTAAATGGAAAACAAATATGAGCGTTTCTGAAAATAGGTGTCCCAACACAAATTAAGATTGGTTGATTGTTTGGGGAATCTTTATCTTTCCGTCATCGTTTTGTTTGGTATCATTCACACGTGGATGTCTTCTCTCTACAATTTTAGTAGAAATGTTGGTCAAGTCCATCGATTATTCTGTTCGTGGCAGCATGCAGAAACTGTATTGTCAAGATATATTTTGTATTATTTTGCCGTGGAGAATGTCCTTTGCTGTGTGCTCTTCACCTTCTCATTTCTGAAGCCCATAAAGCTTCACCTCTTTTACCTCCTTCCAGTCATTTATGTCGGTCATCCAACTTGTACTTTGATGTATCGAATCCCTCCAGATTTGCACTCTACCGATCAGCGTTGCCTATGCCAGTTTGTATTGTCTTGTTACATTGCCCAAACCACTGAAATAAGTTTTCTTCCATTTGCTTTTGCTAGTCAGGGCATTTATAGTTAGATTGTAAAATCCAATATTATGATGATACCCTCTGCAGTGTTGGTTTGATCTGGAACTGTTTGTGTTGTCGTTTTGTTGCCTTGCCCAAGTTTGCATTTAGTTTTGAAAAATCGGCAAAAAATGTACGTGTGCTATTCGTACATTTATACTTTATTTATTGTTATTTCTAAATGATATGTTTTCGCTACTTGCTTACCATTAATCTACTTTGTACTCCTATCGTGTTTTGTATTGTTTCTTGTTGTAATTTGCGAACTCGTTCCTACTGGACACCTGTAAAAAAGAGATTCATTGATCGTCGGATTCCTCCGGGATAAATAAAGATTATGATAATTCCATTGTGATTTCTGAGCGAACAGACTAAATTATGTACAGTTGGTGCAATAAAAAATTGTTGAAATAACTATCTCCGTGTTAATTATTTTTTCACCGATTCAAAGGTTCCTTAATTGCACCAACTGAACTCTCCCAAATGGCATATGTATTGCATCATATTTTATATCGCAGGTTTCAATGAACTATTAAATAAAGATTGGCAGCGTTGAATGCAGCATGCAGCTAGTAAAGCGCAGCACGTGCGTGTTTTTCAGATGCCGTTTCACTTTTCCTTTATTTCTGCAGTCGCCTTGGTGTAGGCGAGACCCGTGTAGACACCCTCCATTGGGATGTCGTAGGTTGCGCCGTTCAATAAGGACATGCGCACCGTACCCTTGTAGGGGACGTCGATTTCCGCGCGACCAATATTGACGTCGATCACCGTGGTCTTGCGTGGAAGAACCGTGACATCGAATGAGAGGAGCTTGGTTTTCAATTCTGAATTCTCCACGGCGTGTGTACTCTCGGTGCCAACGGTAAACTAAAGCCACTTTCAACGTCCACGACATCCGGAATGCCAGCTGAGACGCTGATGCTCACCGTTGTCTCCAGCTTGTTTGAGATCGACCAGGAGGAGGTTTTGGTCAAGGTCTTGGAGGATTAAATTTGATAGGTTTGGGGGACAGAATCATTATTCTTGAAACTGACTGATTTTATCTCTTCCATCTGGACTTTTGGAAGCTGCTTGTGCAGTGTAGGATATGTCACGTTGATCAATTCTGAACATTTCACCGAATTGATGAAGAGGAAGCCCATGCAGTCGATGTCTGAACCGCCTTTGCCCTGAATTCCAAGGCAGATCCCAGAGCGGATATCGACCGGGTACTCTGTCTTTAGGCCCCAGTCTGTCATCTTCACGAATAATTCCCTGCCTTTGCTTGTCCTGAACTTGAAGGCGCCCATGCGTGAGCCAGCCCCATTCCCCCACAGTGAGAGTGACGAAAACAGCTCCCCAGGCTGGAACACAAACTCTTTGTGAGATCCCGAGGTATTACCGTACTGTGCAGACCTTCCGTCCGTCAGCCAGGCCTTTACGCACTTGATCTGCCACCCTCCAACCCACACCCAGATTTTTTCCAGCGTTGCTCCATTTTTCCTCCCATCAAGACTGAAGCTTGTTCCTCCTTGTCCTCCACAGGTGTGTATGGCCAATGCATAAGGCATTTTCTCCTTTCTTCCTGCACATTACAAGATACAGATTTGTTTTAATTATGAAATGAATTTCAAACATTGTGATATTCACAGTTTTGACTTTCAAAACCACATTTTACTGACACATTTGTAAGAGTAATGCACTTCTAAATTTGCATGTCGACTCAGACGTTATCGACAATTCAATAACAAACATCACTATTGCGAAAAAACGGTGAAAAAGCAGTACATCATCATGTTGGGAAATTGTAAAAAACACACATTGGATCAGATTATTAACTGATAATGGCTAATTTACAGCTAAAGACAATGAAGAGGAGCGGACAGTGACAAGGTTAGATATTTTACAAGAATAACTGTTTGAGGTTAAGAGAGCCTTGTCTGCAAGAGAAATACAACTTCTCTGAAATTAACTTCGACACGACACAACACAGTACAGCAAACCCGTACTCTTTGGTTCTTTCGGTAAAGTCACGTAGGTGAAAATAAAATGAAAGATAAAACAACTAAATTAAATCACGACGTTTCAGAGGCAACACAAGCTTCCGTCATCAGGTGGGAAAACCACAGCAATTTGTTTTTACTGTAGTGGGCAGAGAGAGATGTATGTGACAAGCGATTATATAAGGTAAGAGGTGGGGGGGGGGAGGGAGCCAGGGAGGAGGGATGCAGGGGGGGCGCCATATCGAGTCGAGGTTTTGCTGTTTTGGGCCAAATGTATTTAGGTACTGTTCGCCGATTGTGCCCCTGTGGCTCGACCATTCGCAGTTGATCTTGAGATTCCTGTATGCATGGTAACTGTACTGCTTGCGATTATGCTGCCATGGAAGTACACAATGCGCCATCTTGTACCCATCTCATCGCCCAAATGGCCCGTCGCGGTGTCCTAGGCTACGTGGTGTTCCTAAACTCCAAGGGGGGGGGGGGGACAGTGAGATTCAACCACGCACGATTTTAACTTCCCGTAGTGAACCGTACGGTACACGGTTACCTATACAGTATTGTACACTACATTTTGTTTTCATTCTATTTACTTTAACACGTAGGCTTTCACGACCAATATCATTCTTAAGTCAGGTTTTTTGTGGTAGATCGCATAAATATATAAATGTGTCGTTAAACCTGCCACCACCCGACACAGACAATTCGTAAGGCTTGTCACTTGAACAAAACATGCCGATTGGTTACCAGTAGAGCACACCGGTGTGTTGGCTTTGGGTTTACGCACACCGGTTTGTGAATGATTAATTATTGATTCATCCTTATCCCTTAACTCTCCCGGTTTGCTCAGTCATTCGGTTGCATCGGTGATGCTCCGGTTTAGAAATAATTGTCACATTGCTGGTGCCCATGATTAGTGTTTGGCACGTAGCTTCTGGTCGCTGGACAACCAACTCCTGGATCAGATGCTGATGATGGAGGAAGTCAGAAAGGAGGTCAGAGAATTAATGTCGTTCAATTCAAATATCAGAAACAAGCAACGTGTACTGGAAGAGAAACTTGCCTCCCTGCAGGAAGACTACAATAACATACAATCACAAAGTACCATGAGAGAGATCAACAAACTGGAACTAGAGAAAGTTTGAATGACCAAGCCATCCTTTTATATAAGAAAGCCAAGATCCCCTTTCATGATCCTTCTCCCTCTGAAAGGACATCCTGGCGAGGATGTTTCAATCTCGGGGGAACCGGACACATATCGTATACGGCCGAACTTTCGATGGCGTTCCATTGGATAGGGGCACAAACAAGGCTATCCCTTCTCGCCGCTGATATTCAAAGGGCTATCGAATCCTTTACTGAGAGCATTCCGAAATGCCAACAGGTGGTGGGGGTGAGAAAAGAGACAGAAACATAAAATCAATCTATTAATGGATGACGTCATCATCACCCAAACAGATCCAGCATCTTCGATCCCTGTATTATTGTTCCTGGTCAAGGAATACGGGGAGTTGTCAGAGTTGATGCCCTTATCCCCTGCTACCCCGAAGCCACCTGAAGGGCTTTCACCCTCTCGCCCTTCAGGTGGTGCCCACTGCCCATTAAGTATCTTTAGATACATCTTCTTGGTTCTTTCGGTAAAGTCACGTAGAAGGGAAGTAATAAAATAATAAAAATAAAACATAATAAAACAATTATTATTGTTTTATTATGTTTTATTTTTATTTTTATTATTTTATTACTTCCCTTCTACGTGACTTTACCGAAAGAACCAAGAAGATGAATCCCTGCAGTCACGAAAGCTTTAAATCGAAATATCTTTAGATAATCGTCCCTTCCTATCTCGCATCTCTCTTCAGACAAATCCCACCCCCCAATAATCCAGCAAATCAATATTTCACTGGAGACATGGACAGATATTAACCTTTCCCTTTCCAACAGGGCACACCTACTCAAGATGATGGTATTGCAGAAGCTCCGTTACCATTTACGAATAGCCCCCTCCTGTATTCAAAAAGCTTTCTTTAAGATGCTTCATTCACGCATAGCCTCATTCATATGGAATCACAAAATAGCGAAAATTTACTTTAATCCCCTTACGCTACTTAGGAGAGATCGGGGCTTGGCCCTTTGCAGATTTCCTAAATAGGATAAAGCAATCGCTTTCAGAACTTTAGTCAATAGATCAACTCGAAAAATAAGGGGACATGGAAAAGTGGGAGAAGGCTCATTGAGCCCCTGGTTATTTACTGGGGTTACCTACGCTCCTATCAAAGATAGATCCAGGGTCGTGGAACCATTATTCACGGTTTGTAACACCTTGGGGAAATACAACCACAGGCGAATCTCATTTCACTCCTTCATACGTAGACATATGCCTCTGTGGGGCAGCCAATCACTAACAATAGAAAGCACAAGGGCTAACTGGACTGGCTGGAGAGCGACAGGCTTGGAAATGGTGGGGGACCTTCCAAATAAGGATACCAAAATATCAGGGATACCATCTCCAAAACTACAAACAAAAACTTTGACCGCAGCACTAACCCCATCTTGGATGGTCTGGTAGACAAAAAGGAAGTTAAAAGTTTGTACAGGCATAGCACTAGATTTTTATGGAGATTGAGACCGGGTTAGAGCCAAAACTAGAAAGCTGAGGGGAAAAGACTGCTGGGACAGGACATTCTTCACCAGAAATGGACTCAAATATGGTTGGGCTCAGACAGCAGGCCGCAGGTCGCTTCTGCTAAACATTAGTTCAAATTCAGGCATGGGTCCTATCTTACTAATGACAGGACAGCCAAATTCACACATTCATCTCTTAATTGCCTTAGATACCACAAGGCATGGTACAGACGTAACTGAATGCCTTTTGGACGTGCCCAGATATTTTAGAATTTTACGATAATGTAACGGATTATTTCAATCGGAACTTGGGCACAGAGCTGAGCCCTCAGTGGACTCAACTCTGCGGGGCTTTTAACCAAGAGGGCTATCGGTACGCCAATGTGCCTTACTGCAAACCGGCTATATTGTAGCAAGAAAGACTATACGAGCAAATTGTTAACATCAAGAACCCCCTCTTGGGGACTCTGCACAGAACTCTCTTTGCCTTTGCGGGAGTGGAGCACCTTAACTAAGACCTACAAGGGATATAATTAAAGAGGCAATGTGGTCCCCGTTTTTAGTGAACCTGCGTGAATAAGCAGAATTGTAAGGAGCGGGGCAAGGGGGTGAACTCTGGACACTGAAACATTGTAGTAGGCACCGTTGCTCTTAGGGGAAAATAAGAAGGATAAGCCCAGACATCATGCTTATGTTACTTTGTTTCCTGTCCAGTTTGGTTAAATTACTCCCCTTCCTCCCACTTTTCCTTCTTCTTCCCCTTCCCGGTTAATCTGCTGCTCCCCATCGTTGCCTCTACTGTGGTAGTCAGCGAGCCCAAGGGCCACTAGACGGGTCCCCATTTGAGGGTTTTTTGTACCGGGTTCGACACATGTTCGTAATTTGCATCTCCCTCTGTGATGGCCATGTTCTGGACTCTTGAAAAAAAAGACATGCATTGGATAAATAAAGGGTGGACGATTGACACAGGACATCAAGAGTAGTGTTTTTCTTCTTCATGTGATGCAGTGTGGATAGCAAAGAGAGATAGAGAGAAACAGGAAGAGAGCAAAGTGATGGAGGAGGCACGAGTATTGTGCAATCGACGTAACTTTTAGACAGACAAGCATGATGAATGCATTTGTAGGTAAAGTTTTTTCCTGAACATTTAAACTAACGTTGTATTATTGTCGATTGAGTTCACATCTTTATGTTTTCGGAGTTGCTTGCTGCTGATGCTGTTATCAGTTGTTTTTTTTCAATGATTTCGAGACATTACCTTACAGAACGGATTTGTAATGAAAATAAACACAGAAATTTGATAGCATCTTGTTTATAATATAGGTTTTTGGGTCAGATCGCGTTATTTATCAATGTGTCGTAACCCTCCACCACCCGACACGGCCTAACAGTAAAAAATGTGTCACGTTTTTCAAAGTACAAAATAATTCACTTATTTAGCCCACCGGTGTGCTGAAGAGAGAATCAACAGCATTTTAAAATTTCAGTACGACGTTTCGCTGCTAATTACAATCAGCTTCATCGGGCAATGAAGCTGATTGTAATTAGCAGCGAAACGTCGTACTCAAATTTTCGGGCAAAGAGACCTCATTAGGTAACGCGTGTTGGGCTGAAACACGCGTTCGATAACTCCTCGTTGGGTAAGGATTTCGTGTAATTGTATTCTGTTGGTGTACCCAGAAAATCCTTACTGACTCTCAAGATACATTTTCGAAAGGGCCTCTCTAAGTTTCACATTAGGGGGCGATTTAGCTGCTCTGTGTAATCCCAATTGAGTAATTTGCAGATACATTTTCAACATTGGATTGTTCGGCCACACCAGAAACATTAAAACATAAATTGTGAAAGAAGACAAACAGAGAACCCATAGAAAACCCATCCAGGAGCGGAGGAGAACACACAAACCCTACCCACAAAAAGAAACCGAGTCAGAAATCGAACACAGGACGTCTAAACTGTGAGGCACAAGTGTTACCACTCTACCACCCGCCTATCTAATTGAATCCACGAATTGAAATAGAATTGGGAAAAAAAGCTCCGCGTCAACTACAATGAAAGTCAAATAGTAATGAATTTGAATTATGACTAAAGTTTTTCATCAGAATGCCTAAAGATATGATGTATAATGTAGTACATTTAGTAAAACACATAACCCATAACTGGTTCATTAGATTAATCTGTAATACCAGTCGTTCCCAACCAGTGTGCTTGATGTGCACACCTCCCAGCCTAATTACTTGTCTTCATTCCCTGACCAGCACATAATCTACTGCGAATCATGCCTAACTTTAATTTACAATTCCTGTTCGTACCCCCTTTGGAGATGTTACACCAGACAGCCACTAACAGAAGCTTAATACAGTAATTTCTCCAAACGTGTAGGTTCCACAGTCCCAGAGTGTCAGTCCACTTTATTCCCAATAACTCGTTTGGTTTGATCGACTACTTTCTACTTCTTAAAAAACCTTAAAATAAACAGACCATTAAACTAGACGTGACAAATGAAACACTACAGTAAAGCAGACAGAGGTTACGCATCAAGCCATATGACACAATACAAATGAGATAGACATGCAATGCACGTGTAAGATACACGACATAGAAAATTAAACAATGCAAATTAGACAAACAGCAGAGACAGCACATAAGATTCAGGACATTTTAGATGAGTTATTACGAATTGGATATTAGATGTGCAAAGGGAATAGGGAGGATATGTTAAACAGTAACAATTGATTGCGAATTAAAAAGTAAATAATCGTGAGCATCCCCACGCTGAGAAACATGCAAGGAAAGCAATCTTGCGAGCAAGCTGTTACGAGTAGCAAAAACATGTTGTGATAAGCAGACGTGTTGCGTAAGAAGTACCGATATAGTTGTCTCTTCTCTTCCATCAGCTGTCAACAGGTGGTTGACAACGAGGCTAAATGAAATAGTTCCTTTAATTTCGGTCACTGGACACGACATTCGCTATGCCGTGAGGTATGGTGAATTGAATATTGGCTTGGCAAAATTGATCTGTAATATTTAACGAATAAATTATCAATAAATAACCGTGATAGTGTTGATGTATTGAGCCACGACTTAAGCAAACCTTGTTTGGCTTTGTAACAAGGATAGAGGGCAACAGATTACCAACAGTGGCTTTGCACCGTAATGTGAAAGGAGTAGAAAGTAGAGGTCGACCGTGAATAAGGTGGGTCTATAACACAACAGAGGACCTCAAACAGGAAAACGTAGAACTGTGGAAAGAGATATCCATGGCCAGGAGTCGGAAACCAACATAACAAGAAGAGACATTTTTTCGAATTCGGTAAAAAAAACCTCAATATTTTAAGAGCCTCAATGCAAGCGAATATCAGACGGGACTTAATAAACAACGTCACAAAGTAGTCCTTCAAGGGCCGCATGCAGCTCCTGAGCCTCAGGTTGCCAATCCCTGCCCACTGGAAAGACAGCCGACATTAAATTCAGCCTCATTTTCGACTGCCTGTTGACAGCTAACGGAAGTGCAGAAGACAACTCTACTTACACTACACGTCTACTTAACAGAACGCATTTCACTTATTATGAAGGCTTGCTCACAATATTTTTCATTTGACTCGACGTGATTATAGCCATGATTATTTAGATCTTAATTAAGTCATCAATTGTTACCACCGCGTTTCCCCATCTAATATTCAAAATTTTTGTACTCATCTCAAATTCTCTTACTCGTATTTACTCTCTGTGTTGTTGGTCTAATTAGCCTTCACTGCATTTTATATATGTTGTGTATTTTCCATGTTTTTATGCCTTGTGTGCATTATTTGTTTCATAGGTCATGATTCACATGATCTGTCTGTCCGAGTCGTAGTGTCTAATTTATAATGTCCTTTTATTTAGATAGTATTTTTGGGGGTTTTTTTGCAAGCGGAAATTCCTTAGCCAACAAAAAAAGCATCATGGGGAAGGAAGTGGGGTGGCATTGCTGTGACTCTGGAACGTCAAAGGTCGACAGAAGTAGCCACCATTGTGATTGGCTGGCTGGTCTGTCATCTGGCAAGGGAAACATATTTTTTTACACTAAATCAAGCGTCTAGCAAGTTTTACTTGATTTGGTTAGCCAGGTCACCTGGTGCATATGTGATGGGTGGCGGCGCACGGACAAGAGACTAGTTTTCACCTGTGATGACACTCGTCTAAGGGCAGTTTGTCTTCATTTGGTAGACAGGGCACTACTGGCTCATGTAGCTTTATGGAGCGAGGGGAAAAGGTTGAATGTATCCCAAAAACTCAAAGGAAAGTCCACCCACACCCATACTCTCACACTTATGCCCTCGTGCATTCTCGAACTCACATGCACTGAGACACAATGTTGTCTCAGCTACCGCTAGGCTGTTCTGGAGAGCTACACTGGGGTATTGCCACAGCGATTGACACTAGAACACATCTCTTCCGGTCTATGATACCTCAGACCCGAAGTAGTTGTGATGCTTCTTGATGCATGGACCATTTGCATAGTCCGGTATACTTCGTCGCAGTCAGTGGAGTGCAGATAGCTGTGCACATCGCCATGCCGCAGCGAAACAGCCACACGCCAGCAGTGGCAGCTGACATCTGATGAACGACAGCCCCGTCAGAGTGCTGACACAGTCGCGGGCCGTTAATCACAGCACAGCGACGCTTCTGGTATCAGCGGTGACGAAGTGTAGATGCGATCTTCTCATGGATATCGACAGCGAAGTATTCTGGTCCCATCAGGTGCCAGCTGAGCATATCATTGCAATAGTTCCATTCATATCGCGCTTTTCATCAATGATCTCAAAGCGGGGTACAGGACACAGCAGCAGCAATCATAATATTATAAATACATTTACTAAATGTATCTTTCACCATGGTAATAGTGCATGGATTTGTAATTATCGAGTTACTATTTGCCCCGAGTTGATTCCGGTTTGTGACTTGATTGGCACAGTCCAGTGCAGTGGGTGTTCTCTCCTCTGTGTGGATATATAATGTCTGCATTAACCACAATACTTGTGTTCAGAATGCAAAACAAAAACATACTCGGATAATACATGCATTGTCTTTGATACTGATTGGTCCACACCAGAGACAGCTTTCTTTTGAGCCTAGTCTCAAACAGTGTTAATGCAGACATGCTTCTTTTGAAAACGTTTCAGTTTGGTGTTTTAACATCTTAACAACTGTTTTGTTGCCAGAAAAAAGGGGAAAACCAGATTTTTTTCAGTTTCATTTATTTGGTATAGACCTGTGAACCATTCGGCTCTTGAATCGGGTGCAACCGCAACAAACAAAAAAGAAAAAACATGAACAAGAAAACATCTTAAAGTTACTATGCGCAAACACAAAAATCCTGGAAAAAACAGCAAAAATCTTCCAGAAAAAAGCACCATACACCAACGCTCTGTGCAAAAATCCCAGTGGGATACATCAAACAACCACAAGACAACTTAGATTAAAGCCATCATTCTGCACCTTTAAAGATTAGCACATTAAATCTGAACACAAGATCATTCTTTGCAGCAGTCATCCGTAGCGAAACATTTTATTTTAGGCCTCTGAATAGCAGTGGCAGCTAGGGGTGTACAACTCCTCTAGAGCAGTTTTGAGTGAAGATCTTAAAGGTAGTAATTCAAGTTTCAGTTTATTGGCAATAGGATTCCAGACCCTATGGGCATCAATAGCGAAGGTCCTTCCTCCAGTATTTGTACGGCAATAAGCAATGTGAAGCTGGTAAATGAGCGAAGACCTTAGGTCAAATTTGTTCTTTGAAACATAGAGGAGATCCAGCAGGTAGTCTGAGGATCTTTTTTGTAAGTACATTGTGAATAAATAAGATCACATATTCTCATACTTTTTGTACTGGTAATGGAGGTCCCATGATGTATCATTAGTTTGTATCATTAGCTTGAAACAATTGTTTGATAAATCATTCATTTCAAAAATATCACAATAACATTTTCCGTTTCAATGTTGAGGGAATAATTCCTCTATTTTGTTGGCTCTCAACAAAAAAACAAATATCTACTAATTCCTCCCAAGTTCACTTTCGTTTATTCTGAGGCACGGATTTCGTGCAGGCTCAGCATAACCGCCAAAGAACCGCAACAACACTTCCATTAAATGATGGCACCATGCAGAGACCATCCAGCAGTGGATTTTTCCATGTCTGCTGATGATTATTACTTTGTCGAGGATGTGTTGAGGTGTCTCAGAGGTTTGATTGATGAGCTGGCACTGCTAAGGTCCTGGATTCGAAATCAGGTCAGCACTCAGACCTCTGAGCGATGTGGCCATATCTCTCTTTCGAGAATCGAGAATATAGGTTTATCATGCGCAATTGAAATTATATTTAAAAACCAAGATCTACCTTCTGCGAGTTATCCGCACACATACTAGCTTACGTTTTGATAACTGTGATGAAATGGGTTATCTTCGTGCAGTCATTCGTGACCGGGTTGAGACCATCAACTCACCACACTTGACTGCAGTTTTATTACAGGCGAATGCCTGGATTCGAACAAAGGTTTTCAGTGATGCTGGCTCAAAGGGTTGTGGATGTGATAATGATGATAGTGAATGCAAACACAATCCAATGTATTTTTTAAGATTTTTTATTTTGCATCACAATCCCAAAGCATTGCATAACATGTAAATGACTAGTTGCATGCAATTTCCTACAATTAAAGAGCATGCAATTGTAATCTAAATACATTAATCCAGATGGTGGTGCTGATGAAAGTGATGGTACTGCAAGAGCAGTTGTTGAATTTTTTGGTGTCACCTTTGGAGAAAGTTGTTGCTAATTCGAGGCCAGTTATCATTATATGTATTTTCATTGTAGTGTGAAATGGAAAACAAATATGAGCGTTTCTGAAAATAGGTGTTCCAACACAAATGAAGATTGGTTGATTGTTTGGGGAATCTTTATCTTTCCGTCATCGTTTTGCTTGGTATCATTCATACGTGGATGTCTTCTCTATACAATTTTAGTAGAAATGTTGGTCAAGTCCATCGATTATTCTGTTCGTGGCAGCATGCAGAAACTTTATTGTAAAGATATATGTTTGTATTATTTTGCCGTGGAGAACGTCCTTTGCTGTGTGCTCTTCACCTTCTCATTTCTGAAGCCCATAAAGCTTCACCTCTTTTACCTCCTTCCAGTCATTTATGTCGGTCATCCAACTTGTACTTTGATGTATCGAACCCCTCCAGATTTGCACTCTACCGATCAGCGTTGCCTATGCCAGTGTGTATTGTCTTGTTACATTGCCCAAACCACTGCAATAAGTTTACTTCCATTTGCTTTTGCTAGTCGGGGCTCATTCTCACGGAAGTTAATGGCAAATGTGACGTTTAAGTTGGTTTCTTATCTGTGAATTGATAGTTAGATTATAAAATCCAATATTATGAAGATATCCTCTGAAGTGTTGGTTTGATCTGGAACTGTTTTTGTTGTCGTTTTGTTGCTTTGCCCAAGTTTGCATTTAGTGTTGAAAAATCGGCAAAATGTACTTATGCTATTTGCACTTATATACTTTATTTATTGTTATTTCTTTATATAAGTTTTAGCTACTTGCTTACCATTGATCTACTTTGTACTCATATCGTGTTTTGTATTGTTTGTTGTTGTAACTTGCTGACTCGCCCCTACTGGACATATGTAAAAAAGAGATTCATTGATCGTTGGATTCCTCCGGGATAAATAAAGATTATGATCATTCCATTGTGATGTCTGAGCGAACAGACTAAATTATGTACGGTAGGTGGGAGAAAAATTCGTTGAAATAACTATCTCCGTGTTAATTATTTTTTCACCGATTCAAAGGTTCCTTAATTGCAACAACTGAACTCTCCCAAATGGCATATGTATTGCATCATATTTTATACCACATGTTTCAATAAACTATTAAATAAAGATAGGCAGCGTTGAATAAAGCATGCAGCTAGTAAAGAGCAGCACGTGCGTGCTTTTCAGATGCCGTTTCACTTTTCTTTTATTTCTGCAGTAGCCTTGGTGTAGGCGAGACCCTTGTAGACACCCTCCATTGGTATGTGGTAGGTGGCGCCGTTCAATAAGGACATGCGCACCGTACCCTTGTAGGGGAGGTCGATTTCCGCGCGACCGATATTGACGTCGATCGCCGTGGTCTTGCCTGCAGGAACCGTGACGTCGAATGAGAGGAGCTCGGTTTTCGATTCTGAATTCTCCACGGCGTGTGTACTCTCGGTGCCAACGGTAAAACTAAAGCCACTTTCAACGTCCGCGACATCCGGAATGCCGGCTGAGACGCTGATGCTCACGGTTGCCTCCAGCTTGTTTGAGATCGACCAGGAGGAGGTTTTGGTCACGGTCTTGGAGGTTTCCATTTTATAGGTTTGGGGGACAGAACCAGTATTTTTGTAACTGAGTGATTTGATCTCTTCCATCTGGACTTTTGGAAGCTGCTTGTGCAGTGTAGGATATGTCACGTTGATCAATTCTGAACATTTCACCGAATTGATGAAGAGGAAGCCCATGCAGTCGATGTCTGAACCGCCTTTGCCCTGAATTCCAAGGCAGATCCCAGAGCGGATGTCGACCGGGTACTCGGTCTTTAGGCCCCAGTCTGTCATCTTCACGAAGAATTCCCTGCCTTTGTTTGTCCTGAACTTGAAGGCGCCCATGCGTGAGCCAGCCCCATTCCCCCACAGTGAGAGGGACGAAAACAGCTCCCCAGGCTGGAACACAAACTCTTTGTGAGATCCCGAGGGATTACCGTACTGTGCAGACCTTCCGTCCGTCAGCCAGGCCTTTACGCACTTGATCTGCCACCCTCCAACCCACACCCAGATTTTTTCCAGCGTTGCTCCATTTTTCCTCCCATCAAGACTGAAGCTTGTTCCTCCTTGTCCTCCACAGGTGTGTAAGGCCAATGCATAAGGCATTTTCTCCTTTCTTCCTGCACATTACAAGATACAGATTTGTTTTAATTATGAAAGGAATTTCAAACATTGTGATATTCACAGTTTTGACTTTCAAAACCACATTTTACTGACACATTTGTAAGAGTAATGCACTTCTAAATTTGCATGTCGACTCAGACGTTATCGACAATTCAATAACAAACATCACTATTGCGAAAAAACGGTGAAAAAGCAGTACATCATCATGTTGGGAAATTGTAAAAAACACACATTGGATCAGATTATTAACTGATAATGGCTAATTTACAGCTAAAGACAATGAAGAGGAGCGGACAGTGACAAGGTTAGATAATTTACAAGAATAACTGTTTGAGGTTAAGAGAGCCTTGTCTGCAAGAGAAATACAACTTCTCTGAAATTAACTTCGACACGACACAACACAGTACAGCAAACCCGTACTCTTTGGTTCTTTCGGTAAAGTCACGTAGGTGAAAATAAAATGAAAGATAAAACAACTAAATTAAATCACGACGTTTCAGAGGCAACACAAGCTTCCGTCATCAGGTGGGAAAACCACAGCAATTTGTTTTTACTGTAGTGGGCAGAGAGAGCTGTATGTGACAAGCGATTATATAAGGTAAGAGGTGGGGGGGGAGCCAGGGAGGAGGGATGCAGGGGGGGCGCCATATCGAGTCGAGGTTTTGCTGTTTTGGGCCAAATGTATTTAGGTACTGTTCGCCGATTGTGCCCCTGTGGCTCGACCATTCGCAGTTGATCTTGAGATTCCTGTATGCATGGTAACTGTACTGCTTGCGATTATGCTGCCATGGAAGTACACAATGCGCCATCTTGTACCCATCTCATCGCCCAAATGGCCCGTCGCGGTGTCCTAGGCTACGTGGTGTTCCTAAACTCCAAGGGGGGGGGGGACAGTGAGATTCAACCACGCACGATTTTAACTTCCCGTAGTGAACCGTACGGTACACGGTTACCTATACAGTAGTGTACACTACATTTTGTTTTCATTCTATTTACTTTAACACGTAGGCTTTCACGACCAATATCATTCTTAAGTCAGGTTTTTTGTGGCAGATCGCATAAATATATAAATGTGTCGTTAAACCTGCCACCACCCGACACAGACAATTCGTAAGGCTTGTCACTTGAACAAAACATGCCGATTGGTTACCAGTAGAGCACACCGGTGTGTTGGCTTTGGGTTTACGCACACCGGTTTGTGAATGATTAATTATTGATTCATCCTTATCCCTTAACTCTCCCGGTTTGCTCAGTCATTCGGTTGCATCGGTGATGCTCCGGTTTAGAAATAATTGTCACATTGCTGGTGCCCATGATTAGTGTTTGGCACGTAGCTTCTGGTCGCTGGACAACCAACTCCTGGATCAGATGCTGATGATGGAGGAAGTCAGAAAGGAGGTCAGAGAATTAATGTCGTTCAATTCAAATATCAGAAACAAGCAACGTGTACTGGAAGAGAAACTTGCCTCCCTGCAGGAAGACTACAATAACATACAATCACAAAGTACCATGAGAGAGATCAACAAACTGGAACTAGAGAAAGTTTTAATGACCAAGCCATCCTTTTATATAAGAAAGCCAAGATCCCCTTTCATGATCCTTCTCCCTCTGAAAGGACATCCTGGCGAGGATGTTTCAATCTCGGGGGAACCGGACACATATCGTATACGGCCGAACTTTCGATGGCGTTCCATTGGGTAGGGGCACAAACAAGGCTATCCCTTCTCGCCGCTGATATTCAAAGGGCTATCGAATCCTTTACTGAGAGCATTCCGAAATGCCAACAGGTGGTGGGGGTGAGAAAAGAGACAGAAACATAAAATCAATCTATTAATGGATGACGTCATCATCACCCAAACAGATCCAGCATCTTCGATCCCTGTATTATTGTTCCTGGTCAAGGAATACGGGGAGTTGTCAGAGTTGATGCCCTTATCCCCTGCTACCCCGAAGCCACCTGAAGGGCTTTCACCCTCTCGCCCTTCAGGTGGTGCCCACTGCCCATTAAGTATCTTTAGATAATCGTCCCTTCCTATCTCGCATCTCTCTTCAGACAAATCCCACCCCCCAATAATCCAGCAAATCAATATTTCACTGGAGACATGGACAGATATTAACCTTTCCCTTTCCAACAGGGCACACCTACTCAAGATGATGTTATTGCAGAAGCTCCGTTACCATTTACGAATAGCCCCCTCCTGTATTCAAAAAGCTTTCTTTAAGATGCTTCATTCACGCATAGCCTCATTCATATGGAATCACAAAATAGCGAAAATTTACTTTAATCCCCTTACGCTACTTAGGAGAGATCGGGGCTTGGCACTTTGCAGATTTCCTAAAATAGGATAAAGCAATCGCTTTCAGAACTTTAGTCAATAGATCAACTAGAAAAATAAGGGGACATGGAAAAGTGGGAGAAGGCTCAGTGAGCCCCTGGTTATTTACTGGGGTTACCTACGCTCCTATCAAAGATAGATCCAGGGTCGTGGAACCATTATTCACGGTTTGTAACACCTTGGGGAAATACAACCACAGGCGAATCTCATTTCACTCCTTCATACGTAGACATATGCCTCTGTGGGGCAGCCAATCACTAACAATAGAAAGCACAAGGGCTAACTGGACTGGCTGGAGAGCGACAGGCTTGGAAATGGTGGGGGACCTTCCAAATAAGGATACCAAAATATCAGGGATACCATCTCCAAAACTACAAACAAAAACTTTGACCGCAACACTAACCCCATCTTGGATGGTCTGGTAGACAAAAAGGAAGTTAAAAGTTTCTACAGGCATAGCACTAGATTTTATGGAGATTGAGACCGGGTTAGAGCCAAAACTAGAAAGCTGAGGGGAAAAGACTGCTGGGACAGGACATTCTTCACCAGAAATGGACTCAAATATGGTTGGGCTCAGACAGCAGGCCGCAGGTCGCTTCTGATAAACATTAGTTCAAATTAAGGCATGGGTCCTATCTTACTAATGACAGGACAGCCAAATTCACACATTCATCTCTTAATTGCCTTAGATACCACAAGGCATGGTACAGACGTAACTGAATGCCTTTTGGACGTGCCCAGATATTTTAGAATTTTACGATAATGTAACGGATTATTTCAATCGGAACTTGGGCACAGAGCTGAGCCCTCAGTGGACTCAACTCTGCGGGGCTTTTAACCAAGAGGGCTATCGGTACGCCAATGTGCCTTACTGCAAACCGGCTATATTGTAGCAAGAAAGACTATACGAGCAAGTTGTTAACATCAAGAACCCCCTCTTGGGGACTCTGCACAGAACTCTCTTTGCCTTTGCGGGAGTGGAGCACCTTAACTAAGACCTACAAGGGATATAATTAAAGAGGCACTGTGGTCCCCGTTTTTAGTGAACCTGCGTGAATAAGCAGAATTGTAAGGAGCGGGGCAAGGGGATGAACTCTGGACACTGAAACATTGTAGTAGGCACCGTTGCTCCTAGGGGAAAATAAGAAGGATAAGCCCAGACATCATGCTTATGTTACTTTGTTTCCTGTCCAGTTTGGTTAAATTACTCCCCTTCCTCCCACTTTTCCTTCTTCTTCCCCTTCCCGGTTAATCTGCTGCTCCCCATCGTTGCCTCTACTGTGGTAGTCAGCGAGCCCAAGGGCCACTAGACGGGTCCCCATTTGAGGGTTTTTTGTACCGGGTTCGACACATGTTCGTAATTTGTATCTCCCTCTGTGATGGCCATGTTCTGGACTCTTGAAAAAAAAGACATGCATTGGATAAATAAAGGGTGGACGATTGACACAGGACATCAAGAGTAGTGTTTTTCTTCTTCATGTGATGCAGTGTGGATAGCAAAGAGAGATAGAGAGAAACAGGAAGAGAGCAAAGTGATGGAAGAGGCACGAGTATTGTGCAATCGACGTAACTTTTAGACAGACAAACATGATGAATGCATTTGTAGGTAAAGTTTTTTCCTGAACATTTAAACTAACGTTGTATTATTGTCGATTGAATTCACATCTTTATTTTTTCGGAGTTGCTTGCTGCTGATGCTGTTATCAGTTGTTTTTTTTCACTGATTTCGAGACATTACCTTACAGAACGGATTTGTAATGAAAATAAACACAGAAATTTGATAGCATCTTGTTTATAATATAGGTTTTTGGGTCAGATCGCGTTATTTATCAATGTGTCGTAACCCTCCACCACCCGACACGGCCTAACAGTAAAAAATGTGTCACGTTTTTCAAATTACAAAATAATTCACTTATTTAGCCCACCGGTGTGCTGAAGAGAGAATCAACAGCATTTTAAAATTTTAGTACGACGTTTCGCTGCTAATTACAATCAGCTTCATCGGGCAATGAAGCTGATTGTAATTAGCAGCGAAACGTCGTACTCAAATTTTCGGGCAATGAAGCTGATTGTAATTAGCAGCGAAACGTCGTACTCAAATTTTAAAATGCTGTTGATTCTCTCTTCAGCACACCGGTGGGCTAAAGAAGTGAATTATTTTTTCTTTGAAAAACGTGACACATTTTTTACTGTTTGGCCGTGTCGGGTGATGGAGGGTTACGACACATTTATAAATAACGCGATCTGACCCAAAAACCTATATTATGAATAATATTGGTCGCGAAAGCCTACGTGTTAAGCATCTTGTTTGCCAACATCACACCAGGCAGGCAGTGTCTCAAGGGGTGCCAGCTCAGAGGCACTTACCTGCGAGTCACCTGTACATCACACACACCACCTGAATTGTTAATAACGAGACCAGTCAGGAGTAACCCACACACTCACCTTAAGGTTCTCTTCCCAGAGCATGATCTTCTATCCCCAGAACACTGTCATTTATACGACTGTTGCACGGGCCACGTGACCCAGCCACAGCCAAAATTATAGATCGCTTCGCATCACTCACGTCAGAATAGTTTATGTAAATATAGTTGGGCATATTTACAGAAATTATGAATATTTAATCTATTATACATGTACATTTTTCAAACTTGAACCTCTCTTTATTTTTTAGGATTACGAGGTGGAGTGAATCAATGAGTGCTGTATTATCAAATAAGGTTCTTCCAACATTATGGAACGACTTGTTTCCTCGACAAACATCCTCAACCTTCCATTAAAATATTCTGAAGCAGAAGGTTAGTAGTGTCAGATACACCAGCCACATTTGGAAATGTGTTTTGTAACATCGATCCTTACTCACAGTGGAGCAATATTTTAACGTCAATGTAAAATACAATTGAGGGACGTTATTATCTTGGTATGTTCTGGGACTGTTGTTGTACATATCCGGGAATGATCTGAGACTGTTGTTGTTGTCTTGGTGTGGGATCGTTGTTGCTGTTGTCTTGGAGTTGTCTGGGACTGTTGTTATTGTTTTGGTGTGTAACTCTTGTATTTTTCATGGTGTAGTTTTGAACTCTTGCTGTTGTTGTTTTTGTCCTTTTGCTGTTTTGCCCCAGGCGTGCATTTGGTGTAAAAAAGTTGGCAGGAATGTATGTTCTTGTGCAATTTGTACATCTATACAGGCGTATCTCACTTAACGAGCATTCTTTCTCTGAAAATTCGCAATAACGAGCGATTTGAATATAGATTCATTTGTTCCAAAACGAGCAACACTCGCACGGCACTACTTTTAGTTGAGGATATGATCACCTTAAGCAGCGTTAAAACACGGAACATATGCCTCGTGTTCCTCCAAAGAGACCTCATTAGGTAACGCGTGTTGGGCTGAAACACGCGTTCGATAACTCCTCGTTGGGTAAGGATTTCGTGTAATTGTATTCTGTTGGTGTACCCAGAAAATCCTTACTGACTCTCAAGATACATTTTCGAAAGGGCCTCTCTAAGTTTCACATTAGGGGGCGATTTAGCTGCTCTGTGTAATCCCAATTGAGTAATTTGCAGATACATTTTCAACATTGGATTGTTCGGCCACACCGGAAACATTAAAACATAAATTGTGAAAGAAGACAAACAGAGAACCCATAGAAAATCTTAATTTTATAACTTTCGTGACTGCAGGAATAATTATTTGTTTCTTTCGGTTAAGTCACGTCTAAAGATAAAATAATAAATTAAATTAAATAATAGAATACGACGTTTCGATTGCAACACAAGCAATCATCATCAGGTATAAGGAAATAGCGACAAAATCTAACCAGAAAACTATAGACAGACATATTAGCAGACAGATATCACCAAGATACATAGCGAGAGCAACACAGGTAACAGAGAGGGGTGATCGTCTCTGTGGGGTGGCCTTAAATAGACAGAGGGGGGGGGGCGGAGGCAGAGAGAGGGAGGAGGGTTAGAGAACAAATTAGCATATCAATGAGTGGTCAACAGACGTGGTGCTGCGAATGCGATGGCACGGCAAGCAAGCCTGAAAATCAGGAGAAGGACACACTAAAATGAAATAACCTAGTAAAATATCGAAATGTAATGTAATACAACACAGAGGGTCGGTCAACACACAATTAACGCATAGCCTGGTTGATTACGTATTTCAAAGATTGCTAAGTTAGAATTTAAGTGTGAACAATCTAAAGAGAGGACACAGGCAGAGAAAACAAGTCGCCAGAGAGAGAGAAAAAAGATAAGCTTAAAACTTCCCCGTAGAAGTGGTTCAATCTTAATTTTAGAACTTTCGTGACTGCAGGAATAATTATTTGTTTCTTTCGGTTAAGTCACGTCTAAAGATAAAATAATAAATTAAATTAAATAATAGAATACGACGTTTCGATTGCAACACAAGCAATCATCATCAGGTATAAGGAAATAGCGACAAAATCTAACCAGAAAACTATAGACAGACATATTAGCAGACAGATATCACCAAGATACATAGCGAGAGCAACACAGGTAACAGAGAGGGGTGATCGTCTCTGTGGGGTGGCCTTAAATAGACAGAGGGGGGGGGCGGAGGCAGAGAGAGGGAGGAGGGTTAGAGAACAAATTAGCATATCAATGAGTGGTCAACAGACGTGGTGCTGCGAATGCGATGGCACGGCAAGCAAGCAAATACGTAATCAACCAGGCTATGCGTTAATTGTGTGTTGACCGACCCTCTGTGTTGTATTACATTACATTTCGATATTTTACTAGGTTATTTCATTTTAGTGTGTCCTTCTCCTGATTTTCAGGCTTGCTTGCCGTGCCATCGCATTCGCAGCACCACGTCTGTTGACCACTCATTGATATGCTAATTTGTTCTCTAACCCTCCTCCCTCTCTCTGCCTCCGCCCCCCCCTCTGTCTATTTAAGGCCACCCCATAGAGACGATCACCCCTCTCTGTTACCTGTGTTGCTTTCGCTATGTATCTTGGTGATATCTGTCTGCTAATATGTCTGTCTATAGTTTTCTGGTTAGATTTTGTCGCTATTTCATTATACCTGATGATGATTGCTTGTGTTGCAATCGAAACGTCGTATTCTATTATTTAATTTAATCTATTATTTTATCTTTAGACGCGACTTAACCGAAAGAAACAAATAATTATTCCTGCAGTCACGAAAGTTCTAAAATTAAGATTGAACCACTTCTACGGGGAAGTTTTAAGCTTATCTTTTTTCTCTCTCTCTGGCGACTTGTTTTCTCTGCCTGTGTCCTCTCTTTAGATTGTTCACACTTAAATTCTAACTTAGCAATCTTTGAAATACGTAATCAACCAGGCTATGCGTTAATTGTGTGTTGACCGACCCTCTGTGTTGTATTACATTACATTTCGATATTTTACTAGGTTATTTCATTTTAGTGTGTCCTTCTCCTGATTTTCAGGCTTGCTTGCCGTGCCATCGCATTCGCAGCACCACGTCTGTTGACCACTCATTGATATGCTAATTTGTTCTCTAACCCTCCTCCCTCTCTCTGCCTCCGCCCCCCCCTCTGTCTATTTAAGGCCACCCCACAGAGACGATCACCCCTCTCTGTTACCTGTGTTGCTCTCGCTATGTATCTTGGTGATATCTGTCTGCTAATATGTCTGTCTATAGTTTTCTGGTTAGATTTTGTCGCTATTTCATTATACCTGATGATGATTGCTTGTGTTGCAATCGAAACGTCGTATTCTATTACTTAATTTAATTTATTATTTTATCTTTAGACGTGACTTAACCGAAAGAAACAAATAATTATTCCTGCAGTCACGAAAGTTCTAAAATTAAGATTGAACCACTTCTACGGGGAAGTTTTAAGCTTATCTTTTTTCTCTCTCTCTGGCGACTTGTTTTCTCTGCCTGTGTCCTCTCTTTAGATTGTTCACACTTAAATTCTAACTTAGCAATCTTTGAAATACGTAATCAACCAGGCTATGCGTTAATTGTGTGTTGACCGACCCTCTGTGTTGTATTACATTACATTTCGATATTTTACTAGGTTATTTCATTTTAGTGTGTCCTTCTCCTGATTTTCAGGCTTGCTTGCCGTGCCATCGCATTCGCAGCACCACGTCTGTTGACCACTCATTGATATGCTAATTTGTTCTCTAACCCTCCTCCCTCTCTCTGCCTCCGCCCCCCCCTCTGTCTATTTAAGGCCACCCCACAGAGACGATCACCCCTCTCTGTTACCTGTGTTGCTCTCGCTATGTATCTTGGTGATATCTGTCTGCTAATATGTCTGTCTATAGTTTTCTGGTTAGATTTTGTCGCTATTTCATTATACCTGATGATGATTGCTTGTGTTGCAATCGAAACGTCGTATTCTATTATTTAATTTAATTTATTATTTTATCTTTAGACGTGACTTAACCGAAAGAAACAAATAATTATTCCTGCAGTCACGAAAGTTCTAAAATTAAGATTGAACCACTTCTACGGGGAAGTTTTAAGCTTATCTTTTTTCTCTCTCTCTGGCGACTTGTTTTCTCTGCCTGTGTCCTCTCTTTAGATTGTTCACACTTAAATTCTAACTTAGCAATCTTTAAAATACGTAATCAACCAGGCTATGCGTTAATTGTGTGTTGACCGACCCTCTGTGTTGTATTACATTACATTTCGATATTTTACTAGGTTATTTCATTTTAGTGTGTCCTTCTCCTGATTTTCAGGCTTGCTTGCCGTGCCATCGCATTCGCAGCACCACGTCTGTTGACCACTCATTGATATGCTAATTTGTTCTCTAACCCTCCTCCCTCTCTCTGCCTCCGCCCCCCCCTCTGTCTATTTAAGGCCACCCCACAGAGACGATCACCCCTCTCTGTTACCTGTCTTGCTCTCGCTATGTATCTTGGTGATATCTGTCTGCTAATATGTCTGTCTATAGTTTTCTGGTTAGATTTTGTCGCTATTTCATTATACCTGATGATGATTGCTTGTGTTGCAATCGAAACGTCGTATTCTATTATTTAATTTAATTTATTATTTTATCTTCAGACGTGACTTAACCGAAAGAAACAAATAATTAACCCATAGAAAACCCATCCAGGAGCGGAGGAGAACACACAAACCCCACCCACAAAAAGAAACCGAGTCAGAAATCGAACACAGGACGTCTAAACTGTGAGGCACAAGTGTTACCACTCTACCACCCCGCCTATCTAATTGAATCCACGAATTGAAATAGAATTGGGAAAAAAAGCTCCGCGTCAACTACAATGAAAGTCAAATAGTAATGAATTTGAATTATGACAAAAGTTTTGCATCAGAATGCCTAAAGATATGATGTATAATGTAGTACATTTAGTAAAACATATAACCCATAACTGGTGCATTAGATTAATCTGTAATACCAGTCGTTCCCAACCAGTGTGCTTGATGTGCACACCTCCCAGCCTAATTACTTGTCTTCATTCCCTGACCAGCACATAATCTACTGCGAATCATGCCTAACTTTAATTTACAATCCCTGTTCGTACCCCCTTTGGAGATGTTACACCAGACAGCCACTAACAGAAGCTTAATACAGTAATTTCTCCAAACGTGTAGGTTCCACAGTCCCAGAGTGTCAGTCCACTTTATTCCCAATAACTCGTTTGGTTTGATCGACTACTTTCTACTTCTTAAAAAACCTTAAAATAAACAGACCATTAAACTAGACGTGACAAATGAAACACTACAGTAAAGCAGACAGAGGTTACGCATCAAGCCATATGACACAATACAAATGAGAAAGACATGCAATGCACGTGTAAGATACACGACATAGAAAATTAAACAATGCAAATTAGACAAACAGCAGAGACAGCACATAAGATGCAGGGCATTTTAGATGAGTTATTACGAATTGGATATTAGATGTGCAAAGGGAATAGGGAGGATATGTTAAACAGTAACAATTGATGGCGAATTAAAAAGTAAATAATCATGAGCATCCCCACGCTGAGAAACATGCAAGGAAAGCAATCTTGCGAGCAAGCTGTTACGAGTAGCAAAACCATGTTGTGATAAGCAGACGTGTTGCGTAAGAAGTACCGATATAGTTGTCTCTTCTCTTCCATCAGCTGTCAACAGGTGGTTGACAACGAGGCTAAATGAAATAGTTCCTTTAATTTCGGTCACTGGACACGACATTCGCTATGCCGTGAGGTATGGTGAATTGAATATTGGCTTGGCAAAATTGATCTGTAATATTTAACGAATAAATTATCAATAAATAACCGTGATAGTGTTGATGTATTGAGCCACGACTTAAGCAAACCTTGTTTGGCTTTGTAACAAGGATATAGGGCAACAGATTACCAACAGTGGCTTTGCACCGTAATGTGAAAGGAGTAGAAAGTAGAGGTCGACCGTGAATAAGGTGGGTCTATAACACAACAGAGGACCTCAAACAGGAAAACGTAGAACTGTGGAAAGAGATATCCATGGCCAGGAGTCGGAAACCAACATAACAAGAAGAGACATTTTTTCGAATTCGGTAAAAAAACCCTCAATATTTTAAGAGCCTCAATGCAAGCGAATATCAGACGGGACTTAATAAACAACGTCACAAAGTAGTCCTTCAAGGGCCGCATGCAGCTCCTGAGCCTCAGGTTGCCAATCCCTGCCCACTGGAAAGACAGCCGACATTAAATTCAGCCTCATTTTCGACTGCCTGTTGACAGCTAACGGAAGTGCAGAAGACAACTCTACTTACACTACACGTCTACTTAACAGAACGCATTTCACTTATTATGAAGGCTTGCTCACAATATTTTTCATTTGACTCGACGTGATTATAGCCATGATTATTTAGATCTTTATTAAGTCATCAATTGTTACCACCGCGTTTCCCCATCTAATATTCAAAATTTGTGTACTCATCTCAAATTCTCTTACTCGTATTTACTCTCTGTGTTGTTGGTCTAATTAGCCTTCACTGCATTTTATATATGTTGTGTATTTTCCATGTTTTTATGCCTTGTGTGCATTATTTGTTTCATAGGTCATGATTCACATGATCTGTCTGTCCGAGTCGTAGTGTCTAATTTATAATGTCCTTTTATTTAGATAGTATTTTTGGGGGTTTTCTTTGCAAGCGGAAATTCCTTAGCCAACAAAAAAAGCATCATGGGGAAGGAAGTGGGGTGGCATTGCTGTGACTCTGGAACGTCAAAGGTCGACAGAAGTAGCCACCATTGTGATTGGCTGGCTGGTCTGTCATCTGGCAAGGGAAACATATTTTTTTACACTAAATCAAGCGTCTAGCAAGTTTTACTTGATTTGGTTAGCCAGGTCACCTGGTGCATATGTGATGGGTGGCGGCGCACGGACAAGAGACTAGTTTTCACCTGTGATGACACTCGTCTAAGGGCAGTTTGTCTTCATTTGGTAGACAGGGCACTACTGGCTCATGCAGCTTTATGGAGCGAGGGGAAAAGGTTGAATGTATCCCAAAAACTCAAAGGAAAGTCCACCCACACCCATACTCTCACACTTATGCCCTCGTGCATTCTCGAACTCACATGCACTGAGAAACAATGTTGTCTCAGCTACCGCTAGGCTGTTCTGGAGAGCTACACTGGGGTATTGCCACAGCGATTGACACTAGAACACATCTCTTCCGGTCTATGATACCTCAGACCCGAAGTAGTTGTGGTGCTTCTTGATGCATGTGTAATGCGGGCGTAAGCGACCTTCCGGATGTGACGTCACGGGGGGTGGAGTCATGTGACGTGGGGGGAAGGTTCGGGTCCTTAAGCGGGTAAACCGGAAGGGGAAGTCAGTCGGGGTGTGAGCGGAAAAGAGTGAGGCCACGCGGGCGAGTGAGAAGAGGGGGGGCACCGACGGCCATCGGGAGCCAACCCCGAAGACAAGAGGAAGCTGCGGAGTGGTGTGCAGCTGCAGAGGAGACAGCCAGAAGGGCTGCGTGTTAGAGGCAGCGGTGTGGCTGCCAGGTGGAGCTGCGGAGAGAGAGAGAGAGACAGCACGAGGCTGTCAGAGCTGCGGAGAGAGAGAGAGAGACAGCACGAGGCTGTCAGAGCTGCGGAGGGAGAGAGGGAGACAGCACGAGGCTGTCAGAGCTGCGGAGAGAGAGAGGAGTTGCAGCGAGTACAGCCAAGGGGGGCTGTGTGAGAGAAACAGCAGCGGGGCTGCTGTTGTGGATCGGGCCGACATTGGAGTCAGCACCGTGGAGAAGCTACAGAGTAAAGACAGCCGTGTGGGTGTACAGCACGAACCGAATAAAGGACACTGAGCCAGACATCGTGGTCCAGTCGTTTATTACACTGGTGTCGGAAGTGCAACGGCATGTCGAAACAAGTGAGGAAGAAAGTTAATCCGGCGCCTGCATCGGCTTCTTCGTCCGACGACGACGAACTCCCTCCAACCACGGATCCTGTTGGGGTGGTGGAGGAGAGCCCGGCTGAGGCGACCACGGGAACGGGAGTGGAGGATGTTGGCGCGGTGGCGGGTCCGTCGACATCATCAGACGCGGATCAACGATGGCAAGCGATGGCGGTACAACTGGAGGCACTTAAGGACGTCCTGGCGCATCTGTGCCATCTCGTCGCGCCAGGGACGATGGAGGACGCAGTTGGTGCTCCGCGGGCCGCCACGTTGCCTGTCCTGCCGCCGCCATTGCTCACGCGGCAAGAGGCCGCCATTTTGCGCGCTCCGCGGCGCCAAACCGCCATCTTGGCCACGCCGCGGGCCGACGCCATTTTGAATTTTCCACCACAACCACCACCATTGGAAGACGGCGGGAAGAGGAGTCGGAGTCGCCACCTTACAACGGTTAAAGAATTTTCCGTCGGTGGGGACTGGAGCGCGTTCGCCTGCCGCTTCTTGGCGGCGGTACGCACAGCAAGATGGACCGATGCGGAGGCTTTGGAGGTGTTGCCGACTCTCCTGGACGACGAATCTGTCCGATTCTTCCGTTCCATAACGACCGATAAGAAGGCAACTTTATGTGGTGTTTTTCAAGAAATGGCCGATGCTTATGAGCCACCAGATGATGCGCATTGGCGATTCGCTCAACGACAACGAGCACCAGAGGAGTCGCCCGTGGCGTTCAGGGGTGCGGTGCTGGAGCTGGCCATGGCAGCTTATCCTGAGACGCCACAGGACCTGCTCGAGCCTCTCATATTAGGGAAAATGTTGGAGCTGTCTCGGGATCTAGGGATCCCCATGCCTGTGTGTGGGCATGAGAAGCTAACTTCCCGGACGGCTGCTAAGTGTCTCGATGCGCAATTCAACCTCCGTCGCTGGAAACAAGTGACGGCGTGGACGGGGGGGCCCGTCAAAGAAGGGGATGCGCTGTGGTGGAACCCTGCGCAGGCTGTCTATGTTCCGGATGACCGGGGCCCTCAACAGCTGACGGCCGCCTCCGCTCCATGGACGGGACGCGGCGGGCCGAGACCGCGCGCGGCGCTACCAGAACGGGGCCGTCAGGAGGCAAGGCCTGCGCTTCGGCGCAACGAGGCCGAATGTTTCCGCTGCGGGCGTAGGGGCCACTACGCCAGAGACTGCTGGGCCCGCTTCCCGGCTCCGCCGCAGCAGGAGGCCTCGGCACCGGACAAGTCGGCTAAAGATCCTCCGAAACAGGCATGTCGGCACGCACCAGACACTCGGCAAGGCTTTACACCTCACCCATCACCGTCGTTGCGCCATCCTAACGTTGTGGTTAAAGCATGCCCTTCGATGGGGCCTTGTCGCTCGGTCACGCAGTGGCGCAAGTTGGCACGGAGAGTCGTCGCGGCCGCTACGGGCTCGTCCACTGTACCGGGGTCTATACAAGGGGTGGACGTACGCATTTTGGTCGACTCCGGCGCGTCTGCGACTATTATTTCGGATGTCATTTTCCATCTGTTGGGCATCCCGCCGGGGGCTGTGCGTCCGGTTTATGGGTCGTGAGTCGCTGCGAACGGGGGTAGCATGGGTATCGTGGGTCAGGTGGATGCTAAGATATCTATTGGGGATGTGTCGGCCTCGGGTGTTGTGTTGATATCGAGATCTTTGGCGGTTCCTTGTTTGTTAGGCACCGATTTTTTGGCTAAGATGCCCATTTTGATCAAAATCAATGAGAATTGTATTGAACTGCCGGGGGCCGTCAAATCTCGTTTCTGCCGTCGCCCTGGGGGCGACCTGCTTCGGCCGTACAAGTGCAGGCGCTGTCCATCGCATCTGTGGACATCCCACCTGGTACACAGATGCTTATACCCTTGCGGTATCGGAAGCCCCTGCCTGATCGGCTAGGAGCAGTAGGGGTCTTGTTGTCACCGTCCGCCACGATAACAACCGGGTTGGCGTTAGTGGGGGCACAGACCATTGTCCGGCCGGATCAATTACCGTTTTTACAGGTGCTTAATGCGGGGGGAGAAAACGTCCGTGTCCCGGCCGGTACGGTTGTGGCACATGCCACTACGGCGTTTACGACCCATGATTGTCCGCATAGCCGGGGAGTTGTTGCTGGGGTTTCCGAGCCAAGGAGTTCGGATGATCGTTGGGTTGCTGATTTATGTGACGGAAATTCTTCCCTGTCCATGGAGCAACGTGGTGCGCTGCGTAAATTGTTGTTGACATATTCTGATGTGTTCAGCTCCGATGATTTGGATTTGGGCCGCACTTCGTTGCTTTACCATCACATTGAGACGGGCGATGCTGCCCCTATTCGATTAAATTCGCATCGGATGAGTCCTGCGGAGCGAGAACACGTACGGGGGGCAGTGGAAGACATGTTGGCTGCGGACATTATATCGCCATCTAACAGCCCATGGGGCGCTCCGGTCGTCTTGGTTAAGAAGAAGGATGGCAAATTGCGATTTTGTGTTGATTTCCGCAAATTGAATAAGATATCGGTGGCAGATGCGTACCCCCTGCCGCGTATGGATGACTCCCTCGACGCATTGTCGGGGGCTAAGTTCTTTTCCACACTGGACCTCTCTTCGGGATTTTGGCAGCTTCCCCTTGACGAGTCCTCACGGGAAAAAACCGCATTCCGTACGCCGCAGGGGTTATTTCAATTCAACTGTCTCCCGATGGGATTGAATGCGGCCCCTGCTACATTTCAAAGATTGATGGAGCTCGTTTTGACAGGGTTGCAGTGGGAGACGTGTCTTATATATTTGGACGATATTATTGTCTTCAGCCGCACATTTGATGAACATTTGACGTGGCTGGAGACAGTGTTCATGAGGATGCGTTCTGCCAAATTGAAATTCAAACCAAAGAAATGTCACCTACTGCAACGGTCCGTCCGCTATTTGGGGCACATTGTGAGTGCTGAGGGAGTGTCCACGGATCCGGAAAAGACGGCGTGCGTCCGGGATTGGCCGACTCCGGCCACTGTGGGGGATGTTCGGCGGTTTTTGGGATTTGCCTCGTATTACCGAAGATTTGTGCCGGGTTTTGCGACGATTGCGAGGCCCTTGCATCTCCTTACGGGTAAAGGACGGAAGTTTGTTTGGGGACAGCCGGAGGAGGCAGCCTTTCGGAGTCTGCGTGATCTATTGGCCACGGCCCCAACATTGGATTATCCCGATTTCGATCACCCATTCATTCTTGATACAGACGCGAGTGACACAGGTATTGGGGCGGTATTATCACAGTCTAAAGAGGGTGTAGAGCGTGTCGTGGCGTATGGTAGCCGAGTCTTGTCTCCTGCGGAAACCCGCTACTGTGTCACTCGCAGAGAACTATTGGTGGTTGTTTTTTTTCCTACGGCAATTTCGACCATACCTCTACGGTCGTTCTTTTATTGTGCGTACGGATCATGCGGCCTTGCAATATGCCCTTAAAATTGACCAGCCATCCGGACAGTTGGCACGTTGGTTGGACACGCTACAGGAATTTTCCTTCCAAATTCAACATCGGAAGGGAGTGCGCCATGCGAACGCTGACGCACTTTCCAGATTACCGCGGCGCGCCCCTTGTAAATGTGAGTCGGGGACGCATAGGTGTTCGCCGATTCCAAACCCCCCTCAGCCGCTTACGTTGGCCGTCGAGAAGTCGGACACTCCGATGGAACCGGGACCGGCTGACGGGGTTTTGAACCTGCCGCGGTCTGTCTGGATCCGGGAACAGATGATGGATGAGTCGTTGGTGTCCTTGCGGAAGCGGTCTGCTAGGGACAATGGGAGTCCGAGTACGGCTATGGGGCTGCAAACCGCTCTCCGAGATGGTCTGCTTATGTGGCGGGAGGGGTTCCAGGAACGTTGGCGCCTGGTGGTACCAACGTCCTTGCGATTCGAGTTGATTAGAACCCTCCATTGTGACACTCTCTTACATTTAGGGGTGCAGAAGACCTTGTTGACGTTGCAACGTCATTATTTTTGGCACGGCATGGCGACAGATGTTGTAGGGCACGTGCGCACGTGCCCTGCGTGTGCACGACGTAAGCCGCCGAAACATCCTTACGTGCCGCCTCTCCAGTCGATTCAGGTGTCTCGAGTCAATGAATTGGTGGCACTGGACATATTGGGACCTTTTCCACCATCGGCGAGGGGTAATAAATATTTGCTGGTAGGGGTTGAGTACCTCTCCCGTTGGCCGATGGCCTGGCCGTTGCCCGATCAGTCGGCCGCGGCCATTACCGACGCCTTTTTGTTTGGGTATATTATGGATAAGGGGGCGCCTGAGAGACTCCTCACAGACCAGGGCAGGAATTTCTCTTCTAAATTATTGGCGGAAGTGTGCGCGGGCCTTGGGACTAAGAAAGTACGGACATCCCCATACCATCCGCAGACGGATGGTATGGTTGAACGGCTGAACAGGACATTGTCTGCCATGCTTTGCCATACCGTGAGTGAACAACAATCAGATTGGGATCTGCACATCCCCGGGGTGCTTTCGGCGTACAGGATGACGCCTCATGCGGCTACAGGATATTCGCCGTTTTACCTTATGTATGGTCGGGAAAACGTGCCGCCGGTGGATGTGCAATTGGGAACTGGGGTGAAGGGACCTCGTAAACCACTTCCTGAATACATTCAGGACACAGTTCGCCGAGTCACGGAGGCGCGGGAGAATGCCCGCGTGGCTACGGCCAAAGCCCAGGCCCGGAACGAGCGATATGCGCGACGGTCCGAGGGGGAGTGCCCTTGGAAGGTTGGGGACCTAGCCTGGCTTCATTGTCCACAGGTACGTCCGGGGACCTCGCCGAAATTGCACAAACCCTGGCATGGTCCCGTACGCCTCATTGCGGTTCCCAACCCACAGTCAGCACGCGTCCAGATTGGGTCTCGTCGCTGGGTTGTGCATACGTCGCGCTTGAAACCATATGTTGCTCCCTTACATGATGCGTCATCCCCCAATGTTGCCTTGCCGGGGTCTGTTGCTGCTGACTCTCCCCTGCCTGCGTCCATTGATATTGCTAGAGCGCCTGTCGTACCTGTTCCAGACAGGCCGGCCGTGACATTGCGGGGGACGAGGGGCCCTGCTCGGAGGACGCCTGCCAGGTCTGCGGGACCTTCGAGCCCTGCAGCCCTTCCGACCCAGCTGCGGGCACGGTCACAGGACAAGCCCAAGACTAACTCTTTAGGGACACGGGACGTCGGTGGACTTCCAGCTGCGACAGGGGGATTACCCCCTGTCATTCCTCAACTTTCATCGCGTTCCCGTTCTGCGAGTGGGCCGCCGACCGTCCGGGACGGGCCGGCTACCCGCACACGTTCCAAATCGCTTACGTTTCGTTGATTGTTGCTGTGTTGTTATTTTTTTTCTTACAGTTGTATTTATTGCATGCTTTTTGTACGTTCGTTGATGTTAATTGCGTTGTTGTTGTTGTTCTTGCTGTTACATTTTATGCTTAGTGTCCTTTAGGGGGGGAAGCTCGGTTCGCCGCATTACGATTTGCTATTGGTCAGCCGAGGTCGGCTGGGATTTTTCTACGGGGGAGGGTGGTGTAATGCGGGCGTAAGCGACCTTCCGGATGTGACGTCACGGGGGGTGGAGTCATGTGACGTGGGGGGAAGGTTCGGGTCCTTAAGCGGGTAAACCGGAAGGGGAAGTCAGTCGGGGTGTGAGCGGAAAAGAGTGAGGCCACGCGGGCGAGTGAGAAGAGGGGGGGCACCGACGGCCATCGGGAGCCAACCCCGAAGACAAGAGGAAGCTGCGGAGTGGTGTGCAGCTGCAGAGGAGACAGCCAGAAGGGCTGCGTGTTAGAGGCAGCGGTGTGGCTGCCAGGTGGAGCTGCGGAGAGAGAGAGAGAGAGACAGCACGAGGCTGTCAGAGCTGCGGAGAGAGAGAGAGACAGCACGAGGCTGTCAGAGCTGCGGAGGGAGAGAGGGAGACAGCACGAGGCTGTCAGAGCTGCGGAGAGAGAGAGAGAGAGCACGAGGCTGTCAGAGCTGCGGAGAGAGAGAGAGACAGCACGAGGCTGTCAGAGCAGCGGAGGGAGAGAGGGAGACAGCACGAGGCTGTCAGAGCTGCGGAGAGAGAGAGGAGTTGCAGCGAGTACAGCCAAGGGGGGCTGTGTGAGAGAAACAGCAGCGGGGCTGCTGTTGTGGATCGGGCCGACATTGGAGTCAGCACCGTGGAGAAGCTACAGAGTAAAGACAGCCGTGTGGGTGTACAGCACGAACCGAATAAAGGACACTGAGCCAGACATCGTGGTCCAGTCGTTTATTACACATGGACCATTTGCATAGTCCGGTATACTTCGTCGCAGTCAGTGGAGTGCAGATAGCTGTGCACATCGCCATGCCGCAGCGAAACAGCCACACGCCAGCAGTGGCAGCTGACATCTGATGAACGACAGCCCCGTCAGAGTGCTGACACAGTCGCGGGCCGTTAATCACAGCACAGCGACGCTTCTGGTATCAGCGGTGACGAAGTGTAGATGCGATCTTCTCATGGATATCGACAGCGAAGTATTCTGGTCCCATCAGGTGCCAGCTGAGCATATCATTGCAATAGTTCCATTCATATCGCGCTTTTCATCAATGATCTCAAAGCGGGGTACAGGACACAGCAGCAGCAATCATAATCTTATAAATACATTTACTAAATGTATCTTCACCATGGTGATAGTGCATGGATTTGTAATTATCGAGTTACTATTTACCCCGAGTTGATTCCGGTTTGTGACTTGATTGGCACAGTCCAGTGCAGTGGGTGTTCTCTCCTCTGTGTGGATATATAATGTCTGCATTAACCACAATACTTGTGTTCAGAATGCAAAACAAAAACATACTCGGATAATACATGCATTGTCTTTGATACTGATTGGTCCACACCAGAGACAGCTTTCTTTTGAGCCTAGTCTCAAACAGTGTTAATGCAGACATGATTCTTTTGAAAACGTTTCAGTTTGGTGTTTTAACATCTTAACAACTGTTTTGTTGCCAGAAAAAAGGGGAAAACCATTTTTTTTTCAGTTTCATTTATTTGGTATAGCCCTGTGAACCATTCGGCTCTTGAATCGGGTGCAACCGCAACAAACAAAAAAGAAAAAACATGAACAAGAAAACATCTTAAAGTGACTATGCGCAAACACAAAAATCCTGGAAAAAACTGCAAAAATCTTCCAGAAAAAAGCACCATACACCAACGCTCTGTGCAAAAATCCCAGTGGGATACATCAAACAACCACAAGACAACTTAGATTAAAGCCATCATTTTGCACCTTTAAAGATTAGCACATTAAATCTGAACACAAGATCATTCTTTGCAGCAGTCATCCGTAGCGAAACATTTTATTTTAGGCCTCTGAATAGCAGTGGCAGCTAGGGGTGTACAACTCCTCTAGACCAGTTTTGAGTGAAGATCTTAAAGGTAGTAATTCAAGTTTCAGTTTATTGGCAATAGCATTCCAGACCCTATGGGCATCAATAGCGAAGGTCCTTCCTCCAGTATTTGTACGGCAATAAGCAATGTGAAGCTGGTAAATGAGCGAAGACCTTAGGTTCAAATTTGTTCTTTGAAACATAGAGGAGATCCAGCAGGTAGTCTGCGGATCTTTTTTGTAAGTACATTGTGAATAAATAAGATCACATATTCTTATACTTTTTGTACTGGTAAAGGAGGTCCCATGATGTATCATTAGTTTGTATCATTAGCTTGAAACAATTGTTTGATAAATCATTCATTTCAAAAATATCACAATAACATTTTCTGTTTCAATGTTGAGGGAATAATTCCTCTATTTTGTTGGCTCTCAACAAAACACAAATATCTACTAATTCCTCCCAAGTTCACTTTCGTTTATTCTGAGGCACGGATTTCGTGCAGGCTCAGCATAACCGCCAAAGAACCGCAACAACACTTCCATTAAATGATGGCACCATGCAGAGACCATCCAGCAGTGGATTTTTCAATGTCTGCTGATGATTATTACTTTGTCTCAGAGGTGTGATTGATGAGCTGGCACTGCTAAGGTCCTGGATTCGAAATCAGGTCAGCACTCAGACCTCTGAGCGATGTGGCCATATCTCTTTTTCGAGAATCGAGAATATAGGTTTATCATGCGCGATTGAAATTATATTTAAAAAACAAGATCTCACTTCTGCGAGTTATCCGTACACATACTAGCTTACGTTTTGATAACTGTGATGGAAGGGGTTATCTCCGTGCAGTCATTCCTGACCGGGTTGAGACCATCAACTCACCACAATTGACTGCAGTTTTATTACAGGCGAATGCCTGGATTCGGACAAAGTTTTCAGTGATGCTGGCTCAAAGGGTTATGGGTGTGATAATGATGATAGTGAATGAAAACACAATCCAATGTATCTTTTAAGATATTTTATTTTGCATCACAATCCCAAAGCATTGCATAACATGCAAATGACTAGTTGCATTCAATTTCCTACAATAAAAGAGCATGCAATTGTAATCTAAATACATGAATCCAGATGGTGGTGCTGATGAAAGTGATGGTACTGCAAGAGCAATTCTTGAATTTTTTGGTGTCACCTTTGGATACATTGTTTCTAATTCGAGGCCAGTTATCATTTTTTGTATTTTCATTGTAGTGTTAAATGGAAAACAAATATGAGCGTTTCTGAAAATAGGTGTCCCAACACAAATTAAGATTGGTTGATTGTTTGGGGAATCTTTATCTTTCCGTCATCGTTTTGTTTGGTATCATTCACACGTGGATGTCTTCTCTCTACAATTTTAGTAGAAATGTTGGTCAAGTCCATCGATTATTCTGTTCGTGGCAGCATGCAGAAACTGTATTGTCAAGATATATTTTGTATTATTTTGCCGTGGAGAATGTCCTTTGCTGTGTGCTCTTCACCTTCTCATTTCTGAAGCCCATAAAGCTTCACCTCTTTTACCTCCTTCCAGTCATTTATGTCGGTCATCCAACTTGTACTTTGATGTATCGAATCCCTCCAGATTTGCACTCTACCGATCAGCGTTGCCTATGCCAGTTTGTATTGTCTTGTTACATTGCCCAAACCACTGAAATAAGTTTTCTTCCATTTGCTTTTGCTAGTCAGGGCATTTATAGTTAGATTGTAAAATCCAATATTATGATGATACCCTCTGCAGTGTTGGTTTGATCTGGAACTGTTTGTGTTGTCGTTTTGTTGCCTTGCCCAAGTTTGCATTTAGTTTTGAAAAATCGGCAAAAAATGTACGTGTGCTATTCGTACATTTATACTTTATTTATTGTTATTTCTAAATGATATGTTTTCGCTACTTGCTTACCATTAATCTACTTTGTACTCCTATCGTGTTTTGTATTGTTTCTTGTTGTAATTTGCGAACTCGTTCCTACTGGACACCTGTAAAAAAGAGATTCATTGATCGTCGGATTCCTCCGGGATAAATAAAGATTATGATAATTCCATTGTGATTTCTGAGCGAACAGACTAAATTATGTACAGTTGGTGCAATAAAAAATTGTTGAAATAACTATCTCCGTGTTAATTATTTTTTCACCGATTCAAAGGTTCCTTAATTGCACCAACTGAACTCTCCCAAATGGCATATGTATTGCATCATATTTTATATCGCAGGTTTCAATGAACTATTAAATAAAGATTGGCAGCGTTGAATGCAGCATGCAGCTAGTAAAGCGCAGCACGTGCGTGTTTTTCAGATGCCGTTTCACTTTTCCTTTATTTCTGCAGTCGCCTTGGTGTAGGCGAGACCCGTGTAGACACCCTCCATTGGGATGTCGTAGGTTGCGCCGTTCAATAAGGACATGCGCACCGTACCCTTGTAGGGGACGTCGATTTCCGCGCGACCAATATTGACGTCGATCACCGTGGTCTTGCGTGGAAGAACCGTGACATCGAATGAGAGGAGCTTGGTTTTCAATTCTGAATTCTCCACGGCGTGTGTACTCTCGGTGCCAACGGTAAACTAAAGCCACTTTCAACGTCCACGACATCCGGAATGCCAGCTGAGACGCTGATGCTCACCGTTGTCTCCAGCTTGTTTGAGATCGACCAGGAGGAGGTTTTGGTCAAGGTCTTGGAGGATTAAATTTGATAGGTTTGGGGGACAGAATCATTATTCTTGAAACTGACTGATTTTATCTCTTCCATCTGGACTTTTGGAAGCTGCTTGTGCAGTGTAGGATATGTCACGTTGATCAATTCTGAACATTTCACCGAATTGATGAAGAGGAAGCCCATGCAGTCGATGTCTGAACCGCCTTTGCCCTGAATTCCAAGGCAGATCCCAGAGCGGATATCGACCGGGTACTCTGTCTTTAGGCCCCAGTCTGTCATCTTCACGAATTATTCCCTGCCTTTGCTTGTCCTGAACTTGAAGGCGCCCATGCGTGAGCCAGCCCCATTCCCCCACAGTGAGAGTGACGAAAACAGCTCCCCAGGCTGGAACACAAACTCTTTGTGAGATCCCGAGGTATTACCGTACTGTGCAGACCTTCCGTCCGTCAGCCAGGCCTTTACGCTCTTGATCTGCCACCCTCAAACCCACACCCAGATTTTTTCCAACGTTGCTCCATTTCTCCTCCCATCAAGACTGAAGCTTGTTCCTCCTTGTCCTCCACAGGTATGTAAGGCCAATGCATAAGGCATTTTCTCCTTTCTTCCTGCACATTACAAGATACAGATTTGTTTTAATTATGAAAGGAATTTCAAACATTATGATATTCACAGTTTTGACTTTCAAAACCACATTTTATTGACACATTTGTAATAGTAATGCACTTCTAAATTTGCATGTCGACTCATACGTTATCGACAATTCAATAACAAACATCACTATTGCGAAAAAACTATCATCATCATGTTGGAAAATTGTAAAAAAACACACATTGGATCAGATTATTAACTAATAATGGCGAAGTTACAGCTAAAGACAATGCAAGAAGAGCAGACAATGACAAGGTTGATAATTGACAAGTATGACTGTTTGAGAAATACAGCTTCTCTGAAATAAACACAACATAGTACAGCAAACCCTTCCCTCGAGGTTTTGCTGTTTTGGGCCAAATTTATTCAGGTGGCGAGAGAGATAACGGTCATCCAAGCTCACTGGCTAGTACTGGTGAAGGAGTTCATGGAGGCGGGCCTTCGTCCACCGATTTATGGCCACATATCAGGCCCTAGTCTGGTTGGAGGCTGAAGCGCTAAAGACCTTGCCGATGGCCTTGAATGACGAGGCCCTTGCCATTTTCACGCCGATTCTGCCGGAGCGGACGATCACGCTTCAAGCAGCCCGTCACAAGATGGCGAAGATTTTCGACCCACCATCAAATGCGAAGAGAAAATTCCAGCAGGGCAGGCGGGAGGAAGCTAAGGCGCCCCTCGCGTACCGCAGTGTCCTGATGGCACTCGGCCAAGCAGCTTACCCTCGGCTGGAGGAAGCAGTGATGGACTCCCTGGTGATGGAGAAAATGGCGGAGGCACAGACCTCCTCGTGGGTGGCCCGATGTCTATGGATTCAGGAGGAGATGAGTTGGCAGACCCGGGTTGTGTCCCGAGCGGAGGAGCGCCCAGAAACCATCAGCTGCGCCTGCTGCCCAGGTTGCTGAGTGAGGGGTGAAGTCAGCGGGAGCCCACTCGTTGTGGTCAGTGAGTCAGTGAGTGTGCCTACGGGCATGCAAATATTAACACCGTGAACATTTGACATAGGCCGACTCACCAATTGTGATTGCTCCATCAGATGTAACGACCCACAGACTAACAATATCAGGGGCACAAACGGTTGTGAGAGTGAAGCAAAAAACATTTTTAAGTGTTGAATTACAGATCCCGCACATGCGGGATCTGTAATTATTGAGATGGTGAACCCAACAGAAATGGTGATGGCAGGAGTACCTAGCAATGTTCCATCAACCGAAGAAAGTTAGTTACACAAACTGTTTGATGGGAATGCAGAGTTGTCAGAAGCACAAAGAGGCCAAGAGAACTGCTCCTGCAATTCTCTGATGTGTTCAGCCAAGGGAAATATGACATAGGATGCATGGCATTGGCGTTACATCACATTGAAATAGGAAATGTGCACCCTATCCGACTAAATTCGTATTGAATGAGCCCCATAAAGAAACTACACGTGCAACAGGTTGTGCATGACATATTAGTAGCAGAGATCATTTCTCCATCCACCAGCTCTTGGGGGGGGTCCTATGGTACCTGTGTAATGGGTTCAATCGAGGAGCACACTAGAACACTAACGGGATAACGACATTGGGTGCTAACCCACCTCTCCTATACTTAACTATATACACTTGGGGGGAATGGTTTTGGACGGGACAACTACTAAATCGGACCAGGACAGCCAACACGTTGCCTGGTCTACGTGTGCGATGCCCAGAGACCGAAGACGACGACGAAGGTTTCTTCCCAGCCAGGACCAACCCCGGACCCCCCGGGGCTCGGCCTTATCTCTTCAGTGTGGCAAGGCCCCGCCCTGGGCCACGCCCCTTTTCCAGATCCTTCACGAGGACCCACCTCACGTGTTCCTCTCACCCTCACCCTGGTCTCCATTCCCACCTCATCCGGACACGTGTCCCCTACTGTTTACCCAGCCTCTCCCCTGGTATGTCTATGCAGTGCCCGGGAGAGGCTCTGCCCATACAGTACCACTCACACGGTACTGTCGCTACACTATGGTGCCATCATCAATGACACTACATCACCCCCCCCCCCCCCCTTCGTAAAACACAGCCGTCCTGGCTGTCAATAAAACCTGAATACAAAAGTGTGCCTCCTAACAATAACATCAATAAATTACCGGTGGCCTCGCAATACATACAGTATATACACAAATGTTCAGTTATTGAGAAGGGAAAAAAGAGAGATGGAGGAGAGAGAGTAACAACAACACACAAGAGCCCGATTCAAGAGCCGAATGGCTCACAGGGCTATACCTAATAAATGAAACTTGAAATAAATAAATGAGCAAACAACAAAAAACATCAGCAATGTACATTATCCCGGTGACCTTCCACCACCACCAAAGCACATTCCTGCCCTGTGTGTGTGACAGCACCGCTGAGAACGAGAAGGGCCAGGTTCAGCCAATGACTGCCCTGTCCAGGAAGTGTGACAAGCAGCAAAATGGGCCAGGAACAATACATATTGGATGGAAGTCATTTCAACCGTGCAGTTCTGGAACGAGTCCTTGTAGCCGCGTCTCCAGGCGAGGTGGGACTGAGCTCCCTGGAGTATCTGGGGGGATCTTGAAAATGGCCTAACGAGCGCGGCCCCTCCCAATGATCCATCTCGATGGGCATAGAACAAATGGGTGACAGCCGGTCCACCTTCCTCTTGCTGTCCGGGAGCAGTGCAGCCGGCGGAGTCAGGGGTGTTAAGCGATTCAATCCTGTGGGTAGAATGGCAAAACTCCGCTGAGGACCCGCCGCAGAGGATGCGCGTCCCAGCTCGCTGGGAACACCTGACACTCGGCCCTTATAAAATGGAGATGAGGGCATGTCTGAAGGAGCAACAAAAGGCTTAACATGTGACGGGTGTACAAACCAAGACCGGCGACCGAACTGTATGTTCACACACTGCGGTCTATTGGCCTGAATCACGTCCACCGTCCCTCACCAGGGTCTGTATAATTTGAGGGACATACTGATTGAACGTGGCAACCAAGGCTTGCCTGACAGGCGAAGCCCCCTCAACTGCTCATTGGCCGATTGCCCTGAAGCAGAATTTTTCTTCGACGCCTCCCACGCCTCTGATACTCGTTGAAGAGTAAGGCGCATAAGCGCAGGCATTTTAATGCTGACTTTACCCGGCTACCATGTGTAGTTTGATATCAATAGGGGGATCCTCCTCCCTTCCGTACATAAAAAAATGGCGAGTATCTAGTGGAAGTGTGAGGGGTCATTCTGTAGGCCGCGGGGACCCTGAGGACATTTGAGTTCCAGTCGGTTTGGGACTCACCGACCTGCTGACTCAACATGGAGGTAAGAGTCTATGTGGTCGTTCTACCATCCCATCATGCTGGGGATGATAGGGCGACGTCCGAACTTTCTTTGTAACTATAATGTGAGGTTACACCTGGATGATTAATTGGTTACACCTGGAGGATTAATTGGTTACACCTGGATGATAACGATTGACTCTGCCGGCCTCAGCCCATAACCAATGGGGAGTTGAGCCAGGGGCGCGGCCCTAATGTAATGCGAAGGTTACACCTGGAAGAGGATGATTAGCTCTGCTGGCTTCAGCTGCAACCAATGGGGAAGCAAGTTAGGGGCGTGGCCCTTGGGCCGGAGGATGGGCTCTGGAAGGTTCCAGGGAGGTGGCCGAGGATTGGCTGCGAGGCACCAAGTGGGCCAGGAATTAAAAGGGGTGGAGACGGACAGCACGGGGTCAGAGCTGGGAGGAACGAAGGCGAAGCCACGCTGGTGCCGTGGTCCGGAGCCTGCCACGTGGCAGGCCGAAGCAGTCTCTCTCTCCCTCTCTCTCTCTCCCTCTTATGCTGTCTGCCAACAGCGTGAAGGAGCCATAGAGCAAGAGGAACGAGTATAGAGAGAGCTGTGACCGAACTTAATAAAGGAAACTGAAAGTCAGAAGTTGTCTCCACGACCTTAATTACATTGGAGTCAGAAGTGCATTTTGAGACCATTTGGACGATCATCCGAGATGTCCAAGCACCTCAAGAAAAGGAACCCACCGGACCCGCCATCGGAAGAAGATGATGATGCGGACAAGGACGAGCAGCTGGGAGCAACGGGACCGCTGCCGCCGTCTGCTGCTCTCCCCGACGCTGCGCAAAAACGACAGGCCGGTGCAGAGGCGTCTCCAGCTGCGGGCGAAGGGTGGCGATGAGTGGCGGAACAGATAGAGTCTCTCTGTGCGGTCATGCTCAATCTCGTGACGGTGGTCACGTCATCTGCCGCCCTGGGTCGGCCTCGTGGGATGGATCCGAGTGCGGACGACCTTGATCTCCATCGGGGGCTGCGTCCGCCATTACACCTGCAGCGGAGGAGGAGGCCGCCATCTTGGGCGGGGCCGCTGCCACGCTGCCGGCGGCCGCCATCTTGGCAGAGCCGCGTGTTGCACGGGCGGCGGAAACGGGCGCACCCAAGGCCTCCGACAGTAGCCGCAGCCATCGCCTTCCTCAAATTAAAGAGTTCGTCGCCGGAGGCGACTGGAGCATATTCACGTGGAGATTCGAGCCTGCCTTCTGATCGGTGCGTTGGACGGAGTCCGAGGCGTTGGAGGCTCTACCTACGCTGTTGGACGACGTGTCCTTGGCCGTTTTCTGCTCCAGTAGGAAGAAGATGCTAAAGGACGCCTTCGCTGAAATGGCAGAATTTTACGAGTCACAATCGGCTGCTCATAGAAAATGTATGCAGCGACGTCGAGGACCGGAAGAATCACCTTTGGCGTACCGTGGTGCGCTGTTAGCGCTCGCTATGGCCGCCTACCCCGAGTCCTCCGCCGATCTCCTGGATCCTCTCATCCTTGCAAGGACGATTGAACTATCGCAGGAGTTAAAAATCTCGCTACCGGTATGCGGCCAGCGAGCTGCTGACGTCTCGTTGGGCAGCACGATGTTATGATGCAAAGTACAACTTGCGACGTTGGGACCAGATGGCGGCTTGGACGGGGGACGCGGATCAACCCCAAAAAGGATGGTGAACCACTGGGATGGGCTTCACGTCGCGTCGTGCACATCCCAGACGAGTCCAGCGACGAAGAGTTGGTGGCTGCTGCTCCTCGCTGGACCCCGCAATGCCAGTGGGACACGCAACGGGACGGGGACGGGCGGTCATGAGTGGGGGCCGAGGCGACCGACCGTCGGGCGGCCGCCACTTGTTTCAAGTGTGGCCAACTGGGCCACATCGCCCACGATTGTCGGCGCCAGTTCCGACCTCCACGGCTCTCGTCGGGCCTTCCTCCATCTCCTCTACCGGACGCGGATCGACGTCATTCTCGGGCAAGTCGGCACACATTGGGCACCCGGCAGATCCTACCACCTCACGCATCCACTCACATCCCCGTAGGGTTATCGGATGTTAAATGTTGGCATGCTGACTCGGTTCCGCACACGGTTACACAGTGGAAGAAGTTGGCTCGAAGGGTGGTTGAAGCCGCATCGGGGTCCTCCACGGTGCTGGGCACGATTCAAGGGGTAGACGTGCGGGTTTTGGTTGATACCGGTGCATCGGCAACCATCATTTCCGATGTGATTTTTCATCTTTTATCCATCCCTGCGTCGCGGGTCGAACCGGCTAATGATGCATGCATTGCTGCTAATGGGGGTGGCATGGGTATCATAGGACGGGTGGATGTCCACATTGCCATTGGGAATGTTGCCGCGTCAGGTTTGGTTTATATTTCGCGATCGCTGGTGGTTCCATGTTTGTTGGGTACCGATTTTCTGCGTCGGATGCCTGTCAAAATCCTTGTGGATCAGGGTTGTTTATAGATGCCTGGGGGCGTTAGGATGTCCTTCTTACCATCCTGTGGGGCCGGCCACTTCCAGGGAATGCCGTTCACGCGCTAGCCGATGTCACTGTGGAGATATCCCCGGGTAAACAGATGCTCATTCCGCTGCGCTACCGGAAGCGTTTGGAGGCCACGGATGGGGCGCCGGGTGTGTTACTGTACCCGTCGAACTCCGTGGCTAAGGCCTTCTCCCTTGTCGTGGCTCAGACTATATTGTTCGGGGTGGGCAGGCCCCGTTCTTACAAGTGTTGAATGGGGGCCCGGAATGAGTAGTCGTTCCGGCAGGTGCCGTATTGGCCCATGCCACTACCGATTTTACTAGCCTGGATGGGGACCAACCTAGAGTAATGGCTGCCGGCTTGTCTCGTGCCACTCATTCGGACGATCGGTGGATCGCCGAATTGTGCCGTGAGAATGTGTTCACTATTGTGGATTAACACAGTGCGTGCCTGCACAACAGACGTGTCCAACCAAAGGGTTCACAGTCATTGGATACCACCAGCGTTTCTGCCCCCACTCGTGCTAGACCCCGAGCCATGTTATTAGATGGTGTGAGCAGAATTCTTTCAGCGGTCGTCTGTTTATCAAGTTAGTTTCGCAGCCGCAAGGGAATCAGTATTTGTGCACAAGGTGGATTGGTGACAGTTTCTGTCACTAGCGCCCGAACCGTGGCATTAACCATGCTCAACCGACAAAAAGGCCATGCAGTGGCCCGATGGCAATTCAAGGTAACCTTGATCCACAAAAAATTTGAGGGGCATTTTGCCCAAGAAACTGGTTCCCAATAAACATGGTACTGCAAGGGATGTCGAAACCAACACCAGTCCCATCAATTGAATGTCACCGATGCACACCGTTGCCGTTATTTGCCCAATAATTCCGAGGGAGCCACCATTCTTGGCAAAGCACGGGGGCTTTGACAGGACAAAGGTCCCGTGCCATGTGGTATAGGATGTTAAAAGTCAATTCTGAGATAATGGTAGCGGATGCTCCGGTGTCGATGAGTACCCATACCTCTACCCCCTGTACCTTCCCGATAACGGCCGACGACCCTGCCGCCGCGGCGAACACACAGTGAGCCAACTCTGACCCCTGACCAGGGTGATGTGCCAGCCTTTTTTTGCTGCACCGAATTATCCCGCCCCGCAACATGCCATGCGCGAGCGTGAACCGACAGCCGAACGGGATAAGTGAGGTGGAAGTAAGGGCTGAGTGTGTGGTGTGCTGCGACTCGTCCTGGGGATCAAGCGGGTCTGGAGATGTCCACGTGGATGACTGCGAGGGCCCAAAGAATATCCTCCTTGCAGTATGGCATCCTGTCGAGATGTGTACAGGCAGACCGCAAATATAGCAGAGGACGGAGCCGCTCCCCATGCGAGAAGAGGTCCCCCACCATCGGTTGTGTCCTCCCCGTCGCTCCGAGGTGCCTTTCCGCCAACCGCCGTCATCGACTGAAGTGCAAACTTGAACGGGCTCAACCTCTTCAGTTGCACTAAACACCTCAGAGGGTGTGGTGAACGCCACCACTTGTATACGCCATTTCAAATTGAAATGTGCTTGAATGCACCAGGCGATCTTAAGGGACGATAAATCGTTGTCTTCCATTGCTAGCAGGGCGAAGTGAAGTTCCTTCACCAAAGCCAGCATACGTTAAAACACACCAATGAGTCCAAGCCAGTTTGCTCCATCTTTGGAAAAGCTGCTTGTGCCAGCGACAAAAGTGCGCTGCGGAAGGCGAGAGGTGTCTCGGCCGCCCCCCGCCTTCGCACAGCGAACTTGTGATGAAAATTAGACGGAGGATCGTAGATCTCCGCCATCTGTGCAAAAGCCAGCTTCAACATGGCCCTTTCAGCCGGCAGGACGGCGTAAAATGCCGCTAAGGCGTCGTCATCGAAGGCAGTGGAGAAGCGCCTTCAGCGCCTACTCCTCCGTCCAGCCCGCTAACTCACAGTTCGCAGTGAAGCGTCGCCAGAATGCCTCTCAATCCCCTCCGACATCCGTGAACTCCTTCACGAACGGGAGCTGACACTTGGGTGATGGGATGTCCATTGGCGTTTTGGCGGGAAGTCCAACTTGGCAGGAAGTCCAACTTGGCGGGCTCCTCTTCTCGCGTGACCGCCAATATGGCGGCCGCTTGTACGCTCTGCGTGGTGGAAGTTTCCCGCGCGCGGCTGCTTCCACATCCTGCAACCCTGGTGCTCCAACCTCCATCGTCAGCTCCTCTTGGTCGAGCTCGGCGACAAGCGCAGCCGTCGCTTCCAGCAGCTCATCGAGGCACATGCGGAGCGATCGGCACTGTCTCCCTGGTGGCGGCGATGCGGCGGTGTGGTGGTCGTTCTGCTGCTTCGCAGGTAGCACCGCCTCGTCCCCTCTCTCCGGGGTTGCTATTCCCGGGCTGTCTGCAGGGGAGTCCCCTCATCGTCATCCGAAGCTGTCATGGTGAGTTGTCTCCGGCACGTGAACATATCACCTAATTTAAGGCTACTCTGTTAGAAAAATTAAACACCTCTGGCACCAGTTGTAATGAGGTCAATCGAGGCGCACACTAGAACGTGGAGGCAACACGTTTCATTAACTAACATCACATAACTCTTAACACTAACGGGATAACGACATAAGGTGGTAACCCACTTCTCTTATATTTAACTATATACACTTGGGGGGAATAGCTATATACACTTTGGATGGGACAACTACTAAATCTGACCAGGATAACCAACACACTGCCTGGTCCACTTGTGCGACGCCGGAGACCAAAGACCACGACGACGAAGGTTTCTTCCCAGCCAGGACCAACCCCGGTCCCCCCCGGGGCTCGGCCTTTATCCCTGCGGTGTGGCCAGGCCCCGCCCTTGGCCATGCCCCTTTTCAAGATCCTTCGCGAGGGTTCAGGACCCACCTCACATGTTCCTCTCACCCTGGTCCCCGATCCTACCTGATCTAGTTACGTGTCCCCTACTGTTTACTCAGCCTCTCCCCTGGTATGCTCATCCGGTCTGGGAGAAGCTCCACCCATACAGTACCACTCACACGGTACTGTCGCTACACTATGGTGCCATCATCAATGACACTACACTTGTAAAAAAACAGACGGCAGCTTGCAGCTTCGTGTTGATTTCCACCATCTAAATAATTTTACATTAACTGATGCTTATCCACTCCCGCAAATTGACGATTCATTATATGCAATGTCAGGGGTAAAAAAAATCCCACATTGATTGGACTTACTCTTAGGATTTTGGCAACTGCCCTTGGACAAGGCCTCGAAGCCCAAAACAGCATTCTGTGCACCTCAAGGTTTGATCAATTTAACTGCCTTCCAATGGGCTTGCAAACCACTCTGGCCACATTCCAAAGGCTAATAGAACTGGTTTTAGTGGGGCTACAATGGGAGTCTTGCCTCGTATACTTGGATGACATCATTGTTTTGGATCGCTTGTTCGATGAACAGCTGCAGCGGCTGTGCGCGGTGTTATCTAGGGTATGCTCAGGTAAGGGTCCAGTCGAAATAGTCGAGATAAAGTGGCTGCAACGCGTATGCATACAGTCGGGACGTCGCCATTGGTATGTTCACCCATTGCGCCTAAAGCCCTATTTTCATCATTATCTATGCACCTCATCCCCATGCCCTGTTCCGCCGGAGGTTGGGGTGGCCGACAATTTGCTGTAGCCGCCAGCTGCACACAGATCACCCGTACATGACCCTGTTCCACTTGCATTACCGAGTGTTATCCTGGATGCCTCATCGCAGGACTCTGCAGAGAATGCTGGTCCTGCAAAGAGGACCTGTGCAAGATGTGCAAGATGGCGCTGACACTGTCCTGGACGATGCAGCAGACCATTAGACCTCGTTCCCACCATCCTGTTGTTTGTGTTACTAATTTTGGGAGGTGCAAAATTTGTACAGCAAAATTATTAACACGACACATTGTTCATTTCATGTATTGTTTAATTGCACATGATTAGACTCAGAAAAAAATTGAACAAGGTTACCAATTGCTGGTGTGTGAAATTCCTCTTGACTCCCTGTGGTCCTTTAGGTCGATCATTCCCCGCTGGTATTAGCCTGGACGGCTCGTTTTTTTTTAAGGGGGGTGGGGGGGAGAGGGGTTGGGTGATGTAATAACCGAAATTCCAGACAACTCACCTGAAGCAAACGTGCAGGCAAACAGACTGTCAGGAAGTAGGCCATGGCCTCCTATTGGTGCAGAGGCCTCCATAGTGATTGGCCGGGAGGCAAGGTTCAAAGGGATGGAGGAAAGATTTTAACCGAAAAAGGCGGGAAGCTATTTAAGGGTTGAGGGAACGGTTGATAATTGTTGGTGAAGGAGAACGAGGATTGGCTGAGGGGAGCACAGGTTTGAAAGGGAGCTGAAAGGATATAAAAGGGCAGAGCACAAGGGGAGTGGACACTCGGTAGAGAGGACGAGCTTCAAGACCCAAGGAAGAAGACGGTTCTACTGTGGTTGCTGTGTTGTATATGCGACCCTTTTTCCAAAATTCATATTAAGAATAATTCTGCCAATAATATGTTTTTCATACAATCAATCGCGGGGTCACTTGGAGCGCAAACAACGGAATTCCCCCCCCCCCCTCTCGCGAGCAGCTGCCGTGACACGCTCGCGACAGGAAGCCGGAGATGAACCATAAAATATAATAAAAGGACACCCCCCCCCCATACAAAGGAGAGACGAAGGTGACACCCCTTCCTCCCACCAACGGAAAGGGGTCCGTCATAAAAAAACACACGCTCCCCCCCACCCCCGGACGAAAGAGGACACACGCGTTTCGCTTTGTTAACTTTTTCATGTTTCTTCTAATAACGAAAATCCAAAACTTAGCGACAAAGATTAAGTTAACATTATCGCAGTACGCCTCACACTCACGCCAAGTAATAAAAAACCAGGCTAAAATCTACATCAGTTACTATTATTTCCCATTCATTATTTTAATACAAATGTCATTTATTTTTATTTTTATTTACGCGACCAAGCCAAAACGAATTCCCTAGCCTCGGGATATCAGATAATAATAATAATAACTCGAGAACAAACAGCACAAACCCAGGTTACAGGCAGTGGAAAGAAGGTTAGTAAAACCCTATGAATATACGTGGTAATAATAATGCTAAATCACAAATCTTGAATAAACACAAGCCAAATAATAATTACGAGTAGTAGACAAAGGGTCATCTAGAAGAATTAAAGGCGAAATTAGTCAGTCATACCCAACCAAGATAGAATGTACTCCATAGGGAAAGAGCCTCCCAACCGCCTTTGTCGGATAGCAAGATATGCACACACAAGCAAAGAACATCTCCCCATAAAAGAAAATCAAATCTCGATGGAAATACTGTGAACCCGGCTACAACATACCTTGAATCACTTACAATCAAAATTACAAGTAATGCTATAAGAAGTAAAGTGAGTCTCATTTTAACTTCCAAACAGAAAACGGGAAAAACTTGGAAGTTTGTGTGAGACAAAGAGTCACACCCACCGCCGGAGACGGAGAAACCCCCCTCCTTCCAAGTTAATAATTAGAGGCTGAGGAGAGGCACGAGTGGGGGCCATCTGGAGCAAATTTCTTAGTTGGCGAGAGAACCCGAGGAAGCCAATTATCACCCCCAATAAAATGGAACACCACACGGACACACATACCACTCCCCCTCCCCACAGCAAGCGACATCAAAGTAAGGCAGGCCTGTTGTGAAGAGAGAGAGAGGGGAGGGATTATACAATTCTAAGTACGAACACGATTCACAAATTGTCAGTCTTGCTACAGTCTTGCTCAGGCTTGCGGTGCCGTCGCGAGGGAGCAAGCACCGACCCCAACCATGGGTGTCATGTCTCGCAGAGAAAAGTGACGATGTGTGTTTGGAGAGCTGGGTTCGGCATGAGCCGACAAGAGTATCGCTGACATTTTTATGCTACATTTTCCCTGATGTGTTCATACATTCGTAAAGTCAAGGATTGCGACAAGTGGTAGTGTACTAAGCTTTCACAGTTGTTTAAGAGGTGTGCGAATACAATTCACAACTTTTGAAAGTGAGCGCGCAGCAAATGCGCCGTGAAATCATCGCCACCGACATCATCATCACCACCGGACGCAGGAGATCATCACCACCGACACAGAAGAAGCTTGCCAGCAGAAGTAGGATCGCTCCACCGAGCCGCTGCCATGCGAGTAAAGCTGGCGAAAATTCCAGCTATCACTCTCGTGAAATAGCGGAAAGTGCCCAACGTCGATCAAGCAACGAACGAGAGCATCGTTCATCGCCAGAGAACCCGGAGCCGGAGAGCGCGCACAGCCGCGTCGCCCAATGCCCAGAGCACAGGTGCCAAGCCACCAGTGCACGAGCGAACGAGCACCGCCAAGCGCCGCCGGGCACCGCCGGGCACTACTGGGCACCACCGGGCGCCACGAGTGACCGAGCCTCTTCAAGGACAACATCGCGCCGACGCCGCTTATCTCGCAGCGGAGAGAGAAAGCCGCGGCTCACTGGAGCCACGCCCGAGCGAGAGGGAATTCTTTCGAAGCCGTTCGTATGATACGCCCTCCCCCACACTCACAAACCCACGACGCGCCCGGCGCATGCTCACACAAGAATTTATCAAGGGGACAATCAAACACCCCGACACAATGGAATCAACCCTAGCCAATCATAAGAAGACTAATTATAAAAGTGCATGAACTATCAGCTGGCCGTAAAGGCATCGCGGCTCATAGAGTGATAAGAATACGTCGTTTATAAGTGTATTAGTCGTTTTTATTTTGTTTTATTTTACTTCTAATCGCATAAATGACCAATAGATTCATCAAGACGAACTAAACTTTTGAAACCTTCGTCACGAATCTACACGCTCACAGAGAGATAATATCGTGTTAAACCTGTTTCTTTGTCATAGAACCTTGTCCACGAATTAATTAAAGCTTAGCCAGAGATAATAATCTTCCGTAAGAGGGCACGCACGCCATCGCACACCATTGTTCCAAGACATTTCGTTAAATATATAATCTTGCCGATTAATTTATTGACGTATACTTTTGCCTTTGGGGTATAATAATTTGCTTTTATTGCCTTTCGTATGAATATCATTGCATGCCTGTTTTAAAGGCTCTACCTGTCGCCGGATATGCTCGCGTTACTCTATAGAATTCATTGATTGTTCTGATTACCCAGTTTGACAACGTAATCACTGAGGGTTAAATGCACGGATCACAACTCCTGGAGTACTGTGTTAATAATTCCAAGCATGAGAGTTCGCATATTAGAGTGTCCTGTTTTTGTTTAGAATTTAAATTGCTTAACACAGAAGTGTTTGAGTGTTTTTTTCCTAACTTCATGCGTAACAATCTTATTTATAAGAACTGTATCCTGCTGTAATGTGAGGGTATACCTGGGTGATTGAATGGTCACATCCCGTTTATAATGATTGGCTCTACCGGTCCAGACCCATAACCAATGGGGAGAGGTGTAGGGGCGTGGCCCTGATGTAATGGGAAGGTGACACTTGGAAGCCCTGCTGGATTTGGCCACAGCCAATGGGGGGACGAGTTAGGGGCGTGGTCCTGGGACTGTAGGATGGAATCTGGAAGATTCCAGGGAGGTTACCCAGGACTGGTTGAAAGGCACCACGTGACCCAGGGATTAAAAGGGGTGGAGACGGGCAACACGTGGTCAGAACTGGAACGAACGAATGGAGAATCCACGCCGGAGTGGGGGTCCAGAGCCTGCCACGTGGCAGCAACAGTCTCTCTCTCTCTCTGTCCCTCCCTCTCAAGCTGTCTGTCAACAGGGTGAAGGAGTTAGATAGCAGAAGAGTCCGTATGATGAGAGCTGTGAAAGAAAGATAATAAACTAACCTGATTCCAGAAGTTGCTTCCTCGACCTTTATTACATTGGTGCCAGAAGTACATCTTGAGACCGTTTGGACCACTAGTTGAAATGTCCAAGCACCTCAAGAAAAGAAACCCACCGGATCCTCCATCGGAAGAAGATGACGATGCAGACAAGGACGAGCTGCTGGGAGCAATGGGACCGCTGCCGCCATCTTCCGCTCTCCCCGATGCGGCACAACGACAACAGGCCGGCGAGGAGGCGTCTCCAGCTGCGGACGAAGGGTGGCGGCGGGTGGCGGAGCAGATAGAGTCGCTCCGTGCGATCATGCTGAATCTTGTAATGGCGGTCGCGTCATCTGCGGCCCTCGGTCGGCCTCGTGGAACTCATCCAAGGGCCGACGACCAAGATCTTCAGTGGGAAACGCCGTCCGCCTTTGCACCTGCCGCGGAGGGGGAGGCCGCCATCTTGGGCGGGGCCGCTGCCATGCGGCCGCCGGACGCCATCTTGACGGAGCCGCGTGCTGCGCGGGTGGCGGGAGCAGACACGCCCAAGGCCTCTGATATTCACCGCGGCCATCGCCTTCCTCAAATTAAAGAGTTCGTCACCAGAGGCGACTGGAGCGCGTTCACGTGGCGATCCGAGTCCGCCTTCCGATCGGTGCGGTGGACGGAGGCAGAAGCGCTGGAGGCTCTGCCCACACTGTTGGACGACATATCCTTAGCCGTCTTCTGCTCCATCCCGACGAGTAAAAAGTAGACGCTACGTGACGCCTTCACGGAAATGGCGGAATTCTACGAACCACCAACGGTGGCTAGAAGGAAATTTATGCAGCGGCGTCGAGGAGTGGAAAAATCGCCCTTAGCGTACCGTGGTGCGCTGTTGGCGCTCGCTATGGCCGCCTACCCCGAGTCCTCCGCCGATCTACTGGATCCTCTCATCCTGGCTAGGATGATTGAATTATCCCAAGAATTGAACATATTGTTGCCGGTGTGCGGCCATGAGCCGCTGACGTCTCGCTGGGCGGCGCGCTGTTTGGACGCCAAATTCAACCTCAAGCGCTGGGACCAGATGGCGGCATGGACGGGAGATCCCGAGATAGACGGCCAACCATTGGGATGGGCTCTGCGTCATGTCGTCCACATCCCTAACGACTCCAGCGACGACAAGTTGATTGCCGCCGCTCCTCGCTGGGTCCCGAAACGCCGGCTGCACGAGCAGCACAATGGGGCCGGACGTCCACGAGCTGGGACCGGGGCGACCGACAGCCGGGCGGCCGCCACATGTTTCAAGTGTGGCCGACGGGGCCATTTTGCCCGTGATTGCCGGTGCCGACTCCAACCTCTTCAGCTCCCGTCGGGCCGCCTTCCATCTCCTCCACCGGACGCGGATCCACGGCACCCTCGGGCAAGTCGGCACACATCGGACACCCGGCACGTCCTGACACCTCACGCATCCACTCGCACCCATGTTTGTACATCTGATGATAATTGTGGACCAGCTGGGTCGATGCCGCACTCGGTTACTCAATGGAAAAAATTGGCTCGGAGGGTGGTGGCAGCCACGTCGGGGTCATCGACGGTACGGGGTACTATTGAAGGGATTGATGTGCGTATTTTGGTTTATACAGGTGCGTCTGCAACCATCATTTCCGATGTAATTTTCCATCTCCTGTCCATCCCTACTTCGCGGATCCGACCGGCTAATGATGCATGCATTGCTGCGAATGGGGGTAGCATGGGTATCCTGGGACGAGTGGATGTACGTATTACTATACGGAATATCACCGCGTCGGGACCAGTTCTGATCTCGCGTTCGTTGGCTGTTCCATGCTTATTGGGCACCGATTTTCTTCGTCGGATGCCCGTTAAAATGCTGGTTGATCAAGGTTGTTTGGAAATGCAAGGCGGCATTAGAATGTCCTTCTTGCCGTCCCTGTTGGGCCGGTTGCCCCCAGGACACACCGTTAACACGCACGATTGTTGCTGTCACGGTGGAGATACCCTCGGGTACGCAGATGCTTATCCCGCTGCCTTACCGGAAGCAGTTGGAGGCCGTGGACGGAGCAGCGGGTGTGTTATTGACCCCGTCAAACTCCGTGGCTAAATCGTTTTCCCTTGTGGTGGCGCAAACTATCGTTCGGCCTGGGCAAGCCCCGTTCTTACAGGTGTTGAATGGGGGCCCGGACCGGGTAGTCATTCCGGCGGGTGCGGTATTGGCTCATGCCACTACCGATTTCACTAGCTTTGAGGGCGACCAACCTAGGAAAATGGCCGCTGGCTTGGCACAGCCCAATTGTTCGGACGATCGATGGATCGCCGAATTGTGCTGTGAAAATACGTCTTTCTCACCCATGCAGCGGAACGCCTTGCATTCACTATTGTCGAAATACACTGACGTTTTCAGTAGAAACGATTTTGATTTGGGCCATACCTCGCTTTTGTCGCACCATATCGACACCGGTGCGGCGGGACCGATGTGTATGCACCCTCATCGCATGAGCCCTGGGGAAAGGGAACACATGCATGGTGCGGTGGACGACATGTTGGCGGACAATATAATTTCGCCGTCCAATAGTCCTTGGGGCGCGCCGGTGGTGTTGGTTTAAAAGAAGGATGGTGGGACGAGGTTTTGTGTTGACTTTCGCCGATTGAATAAAATATCCGTGGCGGATGCATACCCCCTGCCACAGATGGACGATTCGTTGGACGCCTTGTCGGGGGCGAATTTTTTCTCAACCTTCGACCTGTCGTCGGGCTTTTGGCAGCTCCCCCTCGATGACGCGTCTAGACTGAAGACGGCGTTCTGCACGCCGCAGGGGCTGTTTGAGTTTAACCGTCTTTCCATGGGCTTGAATGCCGCACCGGCGACGTTCCAACATCTGATGGAACTGGTGCTAACGGGGCTGCAGTGGGAAACGTGCCTCATATATTTGGACGATATCATTGTATTCAGTCGCACCTTCGATGAATACCTTCAATGGCTAGAGGCTGTCTTTCAGAGAATGCGATCGGCTGACCTCATATTTAAACCAAAGAAGTGCCATCTTTGCAACGTTATGTCCGTTACCTCGGACACATCGTCAGCTCTGACGGTGTGTCCCCGGACCCTCAAAAGACGTCTTGTGTTCGGGAGTGGCCGACGCTCACTTCTACTATCGCCGGTTTGTTCAGAATTTCGCGACACTGGCTAAGCCTCTGCATGTTCTGATGGGAAAGAATCAGATATTTAAATGGGGCCCGGAAGAGGAACGTGCTTTCCAGTCTCTCCGGGATCGCCTGGCCACCGCTCCGACACTCGACTATCCATATTTTTCCCAGCCGTTCATCTTGGACATGGATGCTAGGGACATCGGCATTGGGGCTGTTTTGTCGCAACGGAAAGACAGGGTCAAGCGAGTAGTGCCATACGGCAGCAGGGTTCTGTCTCCTGCTGAGACGCGCTATTGCGTGACTCGACGGAAATTACTGGCGATCGTCCATTTCGTTCGCCAGTACCGGCCGTACCTGTATGGGAGGAAATTCCTCGTGCGCACTGACCATGCTGCTTGCAATATTCATTAAAATTGGAACAACCGTCCGGTCAATTGGCTCGGTGGTTGGAAGTGTTGCAGGAGTTCTCCTTCCATATCACGTACCGCAAGTGTACTCACCACGGCAATGCGGATGCTATATCTAGATTGCCATCGACCCGTCCTTGTACCTGTCTGACGGGTATGCACCGCTGTGCAGCGCTGCTTACCCCGCCCTGTACAGTTATGGGTGCGATGTCAAAGGATGACGGCCGGGGTACACCCGTTGGAGCCGACGGTACGCTGCATTTGCCGCACTCGGTGTGGCTGCGCGAACAAATGGCTGATGCCTCTTTGGCTCCATTGTGGGAATAGGTCGGGAAACCGAGATCTTACCTGTCGGGATGGAAGTGGCAGTTGTTTAATGGCCAGGCAGGGTTGCTGATGTGTTCAGATGGGTTGTCGGACCATTAACGCCTGGTTGTGCCATCATTCCTTCGCCATGATCTGATCCGCGCGCTGCACGCCGACAAGCTGATGCATCTTGGCGTGTAGAAGACATTGTCCGCGATGCAGCAATATTTATTTTGGCCAGGCATGACGGCAGATGTCACCAGCTTTATCCGGTCATGCCAGGATTGTGCGAGGTGAAAACTGCCACGGCAAAATTACGTCCCGCCCTTGCGATCGATCGAGGTATCCCGTATTAATGAGCTGGTTGCTCTAGATATCCTCGGCCCGTTCCCTCCATCGGCTAAGGGCAATAAATACCTTTTGATCGGGGTCGAATATTTTTCTCGTTGGCCTATGGCCAGGCCTCTGCCCGACCAAACGGCCTCATCCATGACCGAGGTTTTCTTGAATGGATATGTGATGGATAAGGGAGCGCCTGAGGGGTTGCTCACAGATCAAGGACATAACTTCTCCTCTAAATTGCTCAGAGACGTGTTCGCTGCTTTGGGTATGAAGAAAATCCGCACTTCCCCTCACCATCCGCAGACGGATGACATGGTGGAACGATTTAACCGCACCCTTTCGGCGATGCTTTGTCACACGGTGAGCAAAAAGCAGACCGATTGGGACTTGCACATACCTGGAGTCCTGTCGGCGTACCGCATGGTCCCGCATGCGTCCACGGGGTAATCACCATTTTTCCTTATGTATGGCCAGGAGAACGTACCCCCGATTGATGTGCAACTTGGTTCGACGGGAAAGGAACCGTCCCCCTCCTTGCCCGACCACGTGCGGGACTTGCTTCGACGGGTTACAGAGGCATGGGAGGCCGCCAGGTGTGCAACGCAGGCACGGAACGAGAGGTACGTGCGTCGATCGCGATGTGACATGCCTTGGTCGGTGGGCGATGTAGCATGGCTCCATTGCCCTCAGGTGCCTGTGGGTACGTCCCCTAAACTGCACAGGCCTTGGCGGGGGCCTGTGAGGGTAGTGGACATTCTGAATCCCCAGAGTGTTCGCATCCAGTATAGTTAACGTCGTTGGTATGTTCACTCGTCACGGCTCAAACCCTATGTTGATATACGCACTGGCCCTTCATCCCCACTTGTTGACCTGCCGGGGTCTGATGTGCCGGATGTGCCACTTGCCTCGCCAATTGACCCCCAGCGGGGCCGTGTTCTATACCCCGCAGACACACAGGTTCTGAGGAACATCGAGGCCCCGGACGTCCCACCTCCAGCGGGACCTGTTCCGGCCACAGAGGACACCGAAAATACTCCTTCTCCGCTGCTCCCTCCTGCTGAACAGTCGGTGAGGCAACCACGCTCAAGGGGGGGGAGAGGGACCGGCGTCGCATACACGGTCAAAGTTCCTCCCGTTTTGCTAATGCCGTTGTCATTGCTGTCTGTCGCCCTGTTGTTACTGTGCTACAGGGTCGCCTTAATTTATGCCGTTTTTTAATGTCTAGGATGTTTTAATTCTACTGTGCATTGTTTAGCGCCCTACTCCCCTTACCTTGTTATGCGTCATGGACGCCCTAAAACATTATTCACAGGATTCGGGCCATCACCCTTTTTCCCAGCCGAGACGGCTGACTTTTTACACCGGGGGGGGGGGGGGGGTGATGTAATGTGAGGGTATACCTGGGTGATTGAATGGTCACACCCCGTTTATAATTATTGGCTCTACCAGTCCAGACCCATAACCAATGGGGAGAGGTGTAGGGGCGTGGCCCTGGCGTAATGGGAAGGTGACACCTGGAAGGAGATGATTGGCCCTGCTGGCTTTGGCCACAGCCAATGGGGGGATGAGTTAGGGGCGTGGTCCTGGGACCGTAGGATGGAATCTGGAAGATTTCCAGGGAGGTTACCCAGGACTGGTTGAAAGGCACCACGTGACCCAAGGATTAAAAGGGGTGAAGATGGGCAACACATGGTCAGAACTGGAACGAACGAAGGGAGAAGCCACGCCGGAGCGGGGGTCCAGAGCCTGCCACGTGGCAGCAACAGTCTCTCTCTCTCTATCCCTCCCTCTCACGCTGTCTGTCAACAGCATGAAGGAGTTAGATAGCAGAAGAGTCCGTATGATGAGAGCTGTGAAAGAAAGATAATAAACAAACCTGATTCCAGAAGTTGCTTCCGCGACCTTTATTACACTGCATTGAGATATGAATTTGGAGACCTAACATAACACACTAAGATATAATCAATAAATGTTTAAGCAAGAATAATTGTATTATCCCGAAGCTAAGCCTAATTATCATAACTGCCCACATTAGCATAATCGCCAACATCCGCATAAATTAATATGATCATCTCCATAATCGGCATAATTTATGTGCATAATTACACACATTAACAACATTTCCGAGATTTGCACGTTCTTTTTTATCTTCATTTAATTTTTATTATCAATATTTCATAACCCGACATATACAACAGCTGTCTAATAAAGAAGGCACTGAGTACAATGTCTGTCCGTGTCATTACACGAGTATACCTTAGTATTTGCATTCACATACTCGTATTCGTTAGTTTTGTGTACACATACTCGTGTAAAGAAGCTCCTTACCAGTTTCCATTTTCATGGGGAATTGTCTTTATTTCCTGAGAACTTATTTACAGATGCGAGAGTATGACTAACATAATTTACAACGGCTGTGACTATCTGCAGCCCGGTGGTTTCCACTATATTAACTTGAACAGTCCATGTTGTTGTTTTCCACCATGTAGATCTCGAACAGTCGGTCCCAATGTCATCCACCTCCAGTCGTCGATCAGTCCCCGAGCAAGTGCCTTTACCATGGGCATCATTCCCCCTCTTATACTCGTTTGGCCCCGCCCTCACTCCCCTTGGTCTCCCCACAGCTTGTAGCATTGTGACAGTACCTTCTGGCCACCTGTCATTAGCCATTTCCTCTTGCCTTTCCAGAGCCTTCCCTCATACCTGTTTTCAGCCATCTCCACTCACCCCTCTGGAACTTAGCCATCCCGGCTACAACTTTAATCTCTACAATAGGGGACTATACATGAATAACAATGGGATCGCAGAAGGGATTTAACCGTAGGGACATGGGATACATGCATAAAATAGACAAGGGGTATCAAGGGGGTGAAGGCATTATAACCCAACTTGACCACTTCATACATAGATATGGTCAACTACTCTAAACACTTACGTGGGCTACCTTGTTAAGGATGGGCATTACAGGATAACAATACACAACATCGTCACCCACACATCTATTGCAAGCTGTCATGTGTATGTGTGGTTGAACATCCCAGTGACTGTTTTCCCCAGCGCCTCCTTTGATGACCCAGCATTCTTCATGACGCCCCCAAACCTGGCCTTTTATATCTACGCGACTTTACCGAAAGAACCAAAGAGTATTTATCATTATGTTTTGAGTCGCTTGCAGAGTCAAGGACTGTGAGACGTTGTATTAAACTAAGCTATAAGAGGTGTGAGAAGCTAATAGGTGTGCGAATACATTTTATGAGTTTTGGAGAGTGAGGAGCAGCGCGGCCACAGGCATTCCGACTGCTATTCGCCCCAGGTGCGCAGATAATCTGCGGACGTGCTGACTCAGAAGCCCCGAGCACAGTCCAGCAAAGGTCTAGCTCAAGGATGAACAGTGTCTGGTGCCAAGATGGGTAATGCGCTGCCACCCAGTGGACGAGCTGCGAGCGCTACCTGGTGACGTGACCATCGCGCACACCAATGCAGACGGAGCCAGATCCATCATCCCTGCAAGCACGGGCACCGCCGCCAGCGTGAGCAGCTTACCGACTCAGCAACCACTCCAGCGGTGGACAGAACCTGACGGCGCAACCGAGAGCACCGTGTGTTCGACACACACAACCGACGACCCAACGCCCCCTGCTGGGGACCTGAGGTATTTTTGGTACAAGGAACACTGCACTACAAAGTTCGCCTCTGGACCTCAGCAAGGCAGTTAGCAGGAATAGTACATGGACAACTCAAACCATACTGACCGCTCTAATTATTGGACTGCCCTAGCACACACACACACAACGCGCATATCAGTACGAATAAGATTGTTCCAAGAAGTTTTTTTTTGTTTGGCAAAGGGTTGCCATTCCAAGGTGGTGTGTTAACTATTCGCTGGTCAAATCTTGACTGAATGCTTTTATGACTGCAGGGATTCTTATTCTTTGGGTCTTTCGGTAAAGCCACGTAGATAAAAAAAAAAGTTATCACGACGTTTTGATCGCAACACAAGCAATCGTCATCAGGTGAAAAAATATAGCGGGAGAGCTGCTGAGGCAGGAAAAAATATAGTGGGAGAGCTGCTAAAGCAGGATGTTATATAGGTTTGAGATGGGTGTAGCCCAAGGGTAAGTGGGCAGGGCTAGAGATGGAATTTGCGTGTAAATGTAAGATCCTCCACGACTACGATGCTGTGGAGGTGGCCATTGTATTGTGAGAGATTAGCATGTCAATGTAAGAAAACCACTGCAATGGTGGCTGTGTTAGTGAAACATTTAGCCTGTTAACAAAAAGGTTTTCACGGAAAAATTTGAGACAGATGCCATCCAGGCATCCACCCTACGTCCTTCCTTGTGGAAGAGATATGTAGATGACACGTTCGTCATCTGGCCACATGGCCTACCAGCGCTGGGCCAATTCTTCAACCACATCAATTCCATACACCCAGCCATCAAATTCACCATGGCGGTGGAAAAGGATGACAAGTTACAATTCTTGGATGTTTTAATCGAAAAGAAACCAGATGGCTCAATGGGACACTGTCTACAGGAAAGCCACCCGTCCCTCATCAAAACTGTTGTATTTCTGACCATCAGCACCTAGCCAGTGAACTGGAGCATGTACACCAAGCCCTCAAGATGAATGGATATTCGGACTACACAATCCGTAAAACTACCACCCCAACCGTTTTGAAAGAACCATCTGAGGATCCAATCAAAACCATCACCTTGTCATACATAGCAGGAGTTACCAAAAATATTTCCAAAATCATCAGCATAACAAGATCCAAGTTCAATTCAACACAGTACATAAAATTCGTGATCTGATCCCATCTGTGAAGGATGTCATCCCTGACATGCAATACCCTGGTGTCTACAAACTAAGCTGTGTCTGCAGCAGTAGTTACATTGGGGAAACTAAGTGACATATCTCGGACCGTATTCGTGAACACAAGGCAGATCTGAAACACGGTAATACCAATACCTCGGCTGTGGCTGATCATTGTTTTAACACAGTGGGCACACACAAAATAGATTTTTCCAAGACGAAGGAACTCTGCAAACCCACTGGCTATCAACAAGCCATCCCGATATATAAACACAGACAATTTCAACCGAAAAGATGGGTAGAAACTGAGCAATCATTGGAAGGACGTTATTAACCAGTTTAAGTCATAACTGGCTGAGATGTTTCCATCCGACTTGCCGATGTTAGCAGTAATTTCCGACTCTCAGAGTTATATTACCAGGTTAAATGTCTTTACATTAACAGGCTAAATGTCTCACTAACACAGTAACCGTTCTGGTGGTTCTCTTATATTGACATGCTAATCTCTCACAATACAATGGCCACCTCCACAGCTTTGTTGTCCTTGATGTGGCGGTGGTGCCCGGTTTTCTTACATTGACATGCTAATCTTACAATAACAGGCTAAATGTCTCATTAACACAGCCACCATTGCGGTGGTTTTCTTACATTGACATGCTAAACCTCTCCAAATACAATGGCCACCTCCACAGCTTCGTGGTCTTGGAGGTATATCAGCTCTCTGATCTTACATTTACACGCCCACTTACCCTTGGCTACACCCATCTCAAACCTATATAACATCCTGCTTTAGCAGCTCTCCCGCTATATTTTTTCCTGCCTCAGCAGCCCTGCCGCTATATTTTTTCACCTGATAACGATTGCTTGTGTTGCTATCAAAACGTCGTGATATTTTAATTTTTTATTGTTATTTTTCTATCTACGTGGCTTAACTGAGACCCAAAGAATATTAGCTGGTCGGAAAACACATTTTTCTGTCCCTTGAGTTGCATGAATACAGTCCCATCCCAGAAGAATTCCCTCATCAAGACTCTATACCATAGAGCCCAATGCATCTCCGACCAGGAACACATTGCCAGTGAAGTCAAACACGTACGCCATGCTCTTAAGGCTAATGGTTACTCCGACTACACAATCCCCAAAGCCATCACTCCAACCATCAAGAAGGATCCTGTTGAGGAGCCTTTCAAGACCATCACCTTACCCTACATTGCTGGGGTCACAAAAAAGATCTTCAAAATCCGGATTAAACTCAAGATCCAGGTCCGATTCAACACAGTACATAAAATCCGTGATCTGGTCCCGTCTGTAAAAGATGTGGTTCCAGACATACAGTACCCTGGCGTCTACAAACTAAGTTGTCTCTGTGGTAGCAGTTACATTGGAGAAACCAAACGACATGTCTCGGACCGCATCCGTGAACATAAAGCAGACCTGAAACACGGTAGGACAAACACCTCAGCCGTGGCAGATCACTGTTACAATTCAGTGGGCTCACATGACATTGACTTCTCCAAGACAGAGGTTATCTGCAAGCCATCTGGCTACCATGAGAGATTCGTTCATGAGGCGATCCACATATACAAACACAGAGACAATTTCAACCGAGAAAATGGATTCTGGCTGAGCAATCATTGGAAGGACGTAATAAACTATTTCGGATCTTAACTGATTGTGTTCACGTTTACGGTGACTTTCAGACCGCAGTCCACTCACTGGCATGACTACATATCTTGTATTCTCCGCAGGGAATGGATTCTTCGCTCCGCTGCAAGTCTCCTACTACCATTAATTCTAGATTTGAAGCTTTCGTGACTGCAAGGAATCATCTTCTTAGGTTCTTTCGGTAAAGTCACGTAGAAAGTAAAATAAAATAAAAACAAAAATCACGACGTTTCGGAGGCAACACAAGTCTCCGTCATCAGGTGGGACCGTCACAGCCAGATTAGCTGTATCAAGTGAGGCAATGATTCAAGATGTAATCCCTTAAAAGCGAGTTGAGGGGGGAGGGAGAGGGAGGGGGGGAGCTCATCAGACTATGGTAGCCAATGAAAGGAACGTATCGGGAGGGAGGGGGGGGCGAGGCCAAAAGGGTGGGCGATGGACGTGGAAGCGCTTGTGCGCAAGCGGCCAATTACTGCACACGCCAACACAATGGAGCGATTGTGCGCAAGCGGCCAGCCACTGCACCCGCCAACACAATGGGCAGAGAGGAGGAGGGGAGGTCTAATACACATGATAGACAAAAGAACGAAAATGATGATGGGTACAAACTTAGGGGGAGCTCATCAGACTATGGTAGCCAATGAATGGAACGTATCGGGAGGGAGGGGGGGCGGGGGGGGGGGGCGAGTCCAAAAGGGTGGGCGACGGACGTGGAAGCGCTTGTGCGCAAGAGGCCAATTACTGCACACGCCAACACAATGGAGAGAGAGGGGGAGGGGGGTCTGATACACATGATATACAAAAGAACGAAAATGCCCATGTTTATACCAATGCTGGCTGAACAATGAAGAGAGTACTGTTAAAATAACTGAGGATGTTAACACTCGGTAAAGTACAGTAAAATAGTGCCTGTCAGATAAGATGGTCCAAAAAATTTGTGATTAAGTCTTTTTTGCGTGGTTGATAACATCTTTCCAATGATTACTAAGTTTGTACCCATCATCACGGTTGAAATTATGTCTGTGTTTGTATATTTGTATGGCTTGGTGTACAAACCGGCTACCATCAAAGGTTTGTACACGAAGCCATACAAATATACAAACACAGACATAATTTCAACCGTGATGATGGGTACAAACTTAGTAATCATTGGAAAGATGTTATCAACCACGCAAAAAAGACTTAATCACAAATTTTTTGGACCATCTTATCTGACAGGCACTATTTTACTGTACTTTACCGAGTGTTAACATCCTCAGTTATTTTAACAGTACTCTCTTCATTGTTCAGCCAGCATTGGTATAAACATGGGCATTTTCGTTCTTTTGTATATCATGTGTATCAGACCCCCCCCCTCCCCCTCTCTCTCCATTGTGTTGGCGTGTGCAGTAATTGGCCTCTTGCGCACAAGCGCTTCCACGTCCGTCGCCCACCCTTTTGGACTCGCCCCCCCCGCCCCCCCTCCCTCCCGATACGTTCCATTCATTGGCTACCATAGTCTGATGAGCTCCCCCTAAGTTTGTACCCATCATCATTTTCGTTCTTTTGTCTATCATGTGTATTAGACCTCCCCTCCTCCTCTCTGCCCATTGTGTTGGCGGGTGCAGTGGCTGGCCGCTTGCGCACAATCGCTCCATTGTGTTGGCGTGTGCAGTAATTGGCCGCTTGCGCACAAGCGCTTCCACTTCCATCGCCCACCCTTTTGGCCTCGCCCCCCCCTCCCTCCCGATACGTTCCTTTCATTGGCTACCATAGTCTGATGAGCTCCCCCCCTCCCTCTCCCTCCCCCCTCAACTCGCTTTTAAGGGATTACATCTTGAATCATTGCCTCACTTGATACAGCTAATCTGGCTGTGACGGTCCCACCTGATGACGGAGACTTGTGTTGCCTCCGAAACGTCGTGATTTTTGTTTTTATTTTATTTTACTTTCTACGTGACTTTACCGAAAGAACCTAAGAAGATCTCCTACTACCACTCTCCCATTGACATATTTCGTTGCTTCCTCTTAGTATCTTTCACTCGACGGTCAATGGTATAGTGTATAGCAGATTGTATAATAATAAATAGTATAAAATTGTAATGTGTAATACAATGTGTAAGGCAATATATAGTATCGTAATTGTATAGTGAATATACAGCAGTGTGATATACAATAGGGTGGATAGAATAATACATAGTGTAATATTACACTATGTATCATTGTAATATTACACTATGTATTATTCTAAGGTATAGGGTGGTGTATAGTAATACAGTATATAATTTAATGTTGGCTTTGTCTATGGCAGCAAATAGTACGGGGTAGACCCGTGTGATGTAAAAAAAAGTTTAGCTGGAAGCATATTATATTTTTTGCGACGTAAAATTGTAATGTATTACTTACTGTTAATAGCTCAGCTTATTGGAGAGTATATTTAGTATACTGATGATACTATGCAGTTTATACTTTAGTTTTTTACGTGGTTGCTTAGTTACTGCAACTACATACTATTAACATTCCTTCCCTTTATTAATACTACCCCTATCCCCTTCCTTTGATGCTGCTAATCCTGCATAATGCACGGGCATAATATGACTTTGAAACCCCCCGCCCACCTCCTACGCATTTCACAACTAGTTCTAATCACATACCTGCATTTCCCATAAATATGCTAAATTCCTCTTGATATGCAAATTATATTGTCAAGGCGCCCTTCCCCCCTTCCAACCCAGCTTAAATAGACGCACCAAGCGTGGTGGTGTTTCATTCAGATGCTGTCTCCCCGACAGACCTGGTCTTCACCTGAGGACGGCTGCTTGCGTTGTGGCCGAAACGTCGTGAGAATTTTTTTATTATGTTTTATTTTTTTTATTTTATTATTTCCCTTCAACGTGACTTTACCGAAAGAACCAAGAAGATATTTCACTTAATCACACAATCTTGTCCACCAACCCATTTTTGTCCAGCTTGCAAATTGATGAGCATCTATTCAATTTTGATTTAAAGCATTCGTGACTGCAGGGATTCATATTCTTGGTTCTTTCGGTAAAGTCATGTAGAAGGGAAACAATAATATAATAACAATATAAAACAATAAAATTATAACGACGTTTCGATGGCAACACAAGCAATCATCATCAGGTGTGAAAACCACAGCAAGAAAATTTGAAAAAAGTGGCGTTTTTTTCTTAACGTTAGCATAACGGACAGCGACTTGGCAGTTGTTCAGATGGACGAATCCATCTATGTTCGGAAAAGAGGAGGGGGGAGAGGAAGAGAATGGAAAGCGGTCTGAAAGTCACCGTAAGCGTGAACACAATCATTTAAGACCCGATATGGTTTATCAAATCCTTCCAATGATTGCTAAGCCAGAATCCATCTTCTCGGTTGAAATTGTCTCTGTGTTTGTATATGTGGATAGCCTCATGAACGAATCTCTCATGGTAGCCAGATGGCTTGCGGAGAACCTCTGTCTTGGAGAAGTCAATGTCATGTGAGCCCACTGAATTATAACAGTGGTCTGCCACGGCCGAGGTGTTGGCTCTGGATCGTTATCCTCGCTTTCGTCTTCCTCCGCCCCGCCGATCTCCGCTACCCTGGGCCCACAGGCAATTCGCGATGAATCAGACACCCGGCCGTCAGAATCACTTCATGCATATCCCTCTTCGAGCCCGCTAGGTTCGCACACTGTCATCACTCATCGTGTCACGGGCACACGAGCGGCGGACTTTGGCATGGAATGGGTGGCCGTGGGGCAGTGGACCGCGTTGTCGCAACATGTTGTGGTGGTGGCGACGGTTTCGTCTGCGGTGGTCGGGTTCATGCAGGGAGTAGACCTGAGGGTGCTGATTGATTTTGGAGCGTCGGCTAGTATAATTTGAGTTTATTATTAAGTCTTTGCCGCCAAGGTCTTGTTGTTTTAATCCGGTGAATAGTGCGTGTGTTGCCGCGAATGGCAGGAGTTTGTGTATTTTCAGCCAAATATTGGCGAAAGTCTGCATTGGGGACATTGAGTTGACAGGGCCACTGTTAGTTTCTAAGACATTGGCTGTGCCTGTCTCTTGGGCACCGATTTTTTCAGAAGGATGCCCCTTAAGATCATCAAGGGTGTATTAAATTGCTGTTGGGACGGCGGTTGGTTTTTGTGAAGTCCCCGACTAGATTGAAGAGGCCCGATGCCTCAGTTCAGGCCCGATTGAAGGAGACTGTCACGGTTCCTCCAGGTGCTCAGATGTTGGTGTCCTTGTGGCTGCAGAAGCAGGTTGATTGCGCAGACAAAGTTGGAGAGGTCTTTTAACCCCTTCGAATAAGGCGATTTGGGGTCTCGCGTTGGTGGGGGCCCAAACGATAGTAAGGGGGACCAGGAGTCCTTTTTGTAAGTGTAGTGAGTCAAACTGAGTCGCAGACGTTGTCTTGGTAGCAACACTATTTATTACATCAACTCAACACAACATAACGTAACCTACACTCGGGTGTTGAACGCCCATCTAACCACGTTATGGCAGAACAAGACACGGTCCCGCTATCCCGGTCCGGACCACGAGCTGGGTCCGGATCGTGTGGCTAGAGGCTTCTTCAACTCGACGTGGATCTTCTTCACCAACAAACCGAAGCACCCCTCACCCCTCATGGGGCCCCCATTATATTGCCCCGAGGTGGGGCTGGCTCCGCCCCTCACCCCGCCCGCCTTCTAGATCTCTTGATCTCCTACCCGAAGGCTCCCGAGAGTTCCTCTATACCACGTGACCACCCAGCGGCCCGTGTCCACCGGTGGCCCCCCTCCAATATTATTTGGTCACGTGTCAGTAGGTCAATCAGCATATCATGCTCCTGCGGGTATCGAAGCGGTGGCGGGAGTCGGAGGGCAGACCATAGATCGCCTGCATCTGGCGAAGGGCATCCTGCAGGGTGGACCGATTGGTCGGAGGCATCGTGATGAGGGAGGCGAGGGCATCGTCGTCCAGCATAGCCGGGAGGGCACGACCATCCGACCATATCCATGTGGGAGACGAACCGGCGCTGCAAGGCCGCCCAGTCGCCTCCCGCCGCTGAAAACGCTGTCAACGCGGCAGCCGTCGCTGGACATCGGTGGTGCGACCTCCGACCCCCGATGAAGAGGCGGCTGGCGCGGATCCAGGAGCTCCTGCGCTCGCCAAAATGTTGCCCACTGGGAGCGGTCGAAGCGCCGATGATGCGGCACCACCTGGTTGGATGCCTTCGGCCCCAGAAGTCACGTGGCTCCCAGCTATCACCTCGGGCCCAGCGGTAGTTCCTCCCGCCATGGTGGGAATTTCTAAAATTATGGCGGGAACCACGGTTGCGGCATCCGATGGATGCTGCCCCGTCTCCCCCAGAGCCGCAGCAGCCTCTGCCTGGTGGATGCTGCCTAGGATGGCGGCTGCAGCTTGGAGCAGCTCCGCAAGGCAGAGATGCGCCTCCCGCAGCAGGCTCCATGACGGCAGGAAAGCGGTGGGCGGCGAGGTGGACGGCCACTCGGCCGGTGGCGCGATGCCATCCACAGGCGGAGTCGCCGCCCCCGCCCCTGCACGATCGCTGCCGTCGCTGTCCGGGCTGTGGGTACGTGATTATGCCAAATGTAGTTTTGTGGATTCTAGAGATGTCGGACGGAAGTCTTGGAGGCAACACTATTTATTCAACACAATGTCCGGCAGTACAACCTGGCACACTCAGGGCAATGGCCCTTCTATTACCCTTGCCTAGGGAGGTACTGCCTCCAGGCTAACTCACCCGATACGAGGCTGCTACTCTAGGTCCTCCGGCTACGGGTGCTGAGGGGAGGCTAATCTAACCCGACCTAGCCAGGGTGCGGGTTCCAACCACTGGCCCGCTCAGACCCGGCCCTTGCAAGGACATCGGGCCGGGGGTTCCCAGGGTCTCACCACTGAGCCACAAAGAGTCCCGGCTCTGACAAGGGCAGCGGGGCTAGGGGTCCCAGGGTCCTAGCTGACCAGTCTTCTTGCTTCTGCCTTCAACTGGCCCCGAGCCTGTAGAGAGGTCCGGCTTTTATACACCTCTCAACCGAGGGGCGGGGTCCCAAGAGATCCTAGGACACCCCGCAGCGGCCGCGCTCGAGGTTTCAATCACGCAGCGCCTGGGGGCGGAACAGAAACACTCTCATGAGGACCTGCGTCGGCAGACGCATGCCCCAGCTTGTCTGGCACACCCGACACTCGGCCCCTGCAATATGGAGATGAAACAAACTCACATGGCGCGATAAATGGCTTAAGACGATAGGGGTACACAAACCAACTCTGCTTACCAAACCGAATCTGGACACATTGCGACCGCACGACCCAAACCACATCAACCAGCCCTCTCAATGGTTGCAGCAATTTTGGAGATGTGCCCACCGGCACCTGCGGAGATCTTTCACGACTCTCAACATCTTCTCGAAGACCAAGGCGTCAAGGCCGTCATGGTCAATTTTTGGGAACGCAGCCTTCGCCAGCGCCAAGAACGCACTTCAGTAGGCGAGATCGGACTCACCATCCCCTTTGCGTCTAACGGCGAACTTCTGGAAGGTGTTCAGCAGAGGCTCGAAAACACCTAGGTGAGGGTGGACCTCACGAACGGCGGGATGGTGAGGAACGCCGCCAAGGCGTCGTCGTCGAGAGCGGTGGGCAGCGCTTTCAGCGCATCCGCCTCCATCCATCCCGCCAAGTCGGCATTGCTGAGAAATCGCCGCTTAAACGCCACCCAGTTGCCATTGGCAGCAACACATTCTTTAATGAAGGGCAGTCGACGGCGGAGCGACTGGAAATCGATCGACAAGGACGTCCTCGCTTCAAGCTTGGTGGGTTCAGCGCGCTGCACCGGCAGCAATAAAGAAGCAACCGCCGAAGGGATCCTGCTGGGACCCTCGAATAAAGCGGCTCGGGGCCTAACGCTGGTGGGGGCACAAACGCTGGTGTCCAACGACCGTGAACCCTTCATTCAGGTCTTGAATGCGGGGTTGGATGCGTCTGTTGTACATGCGGGCAATGTGTTAGCCCACGCGTCGGCCGCGGGTTGCACCAGTGACTTTGTTGGGGAGGCGGGGGTCGCGTCGTCCATGGAGCAGGGGTTGAAAGGTGATGACAAATAGATTGACTTACTCTGCTTGGAGATTCCCGATTTGTAAGATGGCCAGAGGTTTGAGTTGTGCTCACTTTTGATGGAATTTGCCAATGTTTTTAGAAAAAGCAAATACGATATTGGCCACACCACTCTCTTAAGCCACCACATCAATACGGGAAAAGCCACTCCCATTCATCAGAATCCTTAAAGGTTAAGCCCCACAGAGAAGGACCACGTGCATCAGGCGTTCGACGAGATGTTGGTCTCCAATATCATTTCTACATCTAACAGTCCGTGGGGAGCTCCCATAGTTCTTGTTAAGAAGCAAGATGGGAGTTTGCGGTTTTGCGTCGACTTCCGCAAACAAAATAAAATCTCCGTAGCTGACGCGTACCCTCTCCCGTGAATGTATGACTCATTGGATGCTTTGGCAGGGGCGAGTTATTTTTCTCTGCTTAACCTGTTGTCGGGGTTCTGGCAATTGCCTCTGGATGATAGCTCGAAGCCCAAAACCGCCTTTGGTACACCGCAGGGGTTATTTGAAGTTAACCAGCTTCCGATGGATCTCCACTCGGCTCCAGCGACGTTCCAGAGGCTCATGGAGCTAGTTTTGGCGGGCCTCCAATGATTGTTTTTCGTCGTATGTTCGAGGAGCATTTGAGACAGTTACGCGCGGTTTTTCTTAAAATGCGGGCAGCAACCCTCAAATTCAAGCCACAGAAATGCCATCTGTTGTAGAAGTCAGTTCGGGACCTGGGGAACATTATTAGTAAGTCGGGAATAGCGACTGATAAAACTGCATGCGTGCGCAAATGGCCGACCCACAAGTCGGTGGGTGAAGTACGTAGTTTTATCGGGTTCCCTTCCTACTACCGCCGCTTTGTGCCTGGGTTTGCCACTATTGCAAAACCTCTCCACGTTCTCACGGCTAAAGGTCAAAAGTTTCGGTGGGGGGAGGAGGCTGCATTTGTCGTGCTCCGGGACGGCCTGGTCAACGCCCCTCCCCTCCGATACCCCGATTTTTCCTTGCCCTTTGTCCTGGACACGGACTCCAGTAACACCGGGATTGGTGCCGTGTTATCCCAGGTTGTGAACGGGGTGGAGAGCGTAGTGGCATATGGCAGCAGAGTGTTGTCCCGGGCCGAGCAGCGCTACTGCGTCACGTGCCAGGAATTGCTGGCCATTGTTGTTTTGTGCTGCAATATAGCCCGTACCTCTATGGCAAAAGCTTTGAGGTGCGCACTGATCATGCTGATCTCCAGGACGCGCTGCACATTGAATAGCCATCTGGCCAGCTCTCCCAATGGTTGGAAGTCCTTCAGGTCTACTCGTTTAGAGTTTCTTACCGTAAGTGCGCTCGGCACATTAATGCGCAACTACCCCCGAGTGACGGGTGCGCATGTCTCTCGGGGTGCTGTAAACCAGCTGCCGAGGCACTACCTCCTTCTGTTGTGGCGTCGGCGGATGCTCCACTCCCCGAGGACCCCAAAGGTCCTGACGCATGTGATGCCACCATCGGCCTGAACCATGCTGAGAGGGAAGGCCTCAAGGCGGAGGACGCCTCCTTATCTAAACTGCGGCTCGGTGTCAGGGACGCTGAGGAGGAGGAAAACCGCCATGGGGTGGTCCCAGTCATCCTCAAGGGGAGGCTGTTGATGCGGTCGGATGGCGGGTTGCGCCGCTACAGCACCATGGTGCCCACTGTCCTCAAGGGTAGGGTCATCTCGGCGGTGCATGAGCGGCTGATGCACCTTGCCGTGCACAAAACACTTGCAACCCTAAGACTCGACTTTTACTGGCCTAGAATGACAGGGGATGTGATCAATGTGCTGAAGGGGTGTGTGCAATGCGCACGTCGCAAACCCCCGCCTAAAAAGTGCTGTCCGATCTTGCAATCTTTTCGGGTATCCCGCATAAACGAGCTCGTCACGTTCTTTCGGTAAAGTCACGTATAAAGATAAAATAATTAATTAAATAATAGCATACGACGTTTCGATTGCAACACAAGCAATCATCATCAGGTATAAATGAAATAGCAACAACAATCTAACCAGAAAACTATAGACAGACATATAAGCAGACAGATATCACCAAGATACATAGAGAGAGAGCAATACATAGGCACAGAGAGAGAGAGAACATCTCTGTGACGAGGCATTAAATAGGGAGAGGGGGCGGGGGCGGAGAGAGGGAGGGGGTTAGAGAAAAAATTAGCATGTAAATGGGTAGGACGACGGGTGGTAAAGTACGCAAGCTTGAAAATTAGGAGAACGGGAGATAGATACATTAAATTAAATAACCTAGAAAAATATCGAAATGTAATGTAATGCAACACAGAGAGTTGGTCAATACACAATTAACGCATAGCCTGGTCGATTACGTATTTCAAAGATTGCTAAGTTAGAATTTAAGTGTGAAAATTCCAAAGAGAGACAAAACACAAAACACGAAAGTACGCAAGCTTGAAAATCTTAATTTGGAGCTTTCGTGACTGCAGGAATTACTCTTTGGTTCTTTCGGTAAAGTCACGTATAAGAACCAAAGAGTAATTCCTGCAGACACGAAAGCTCCAAATTAAGATTGAACCACTTCTACGGGGAAGTTTTAAGTTTATCTTTTTCTCTCTCTCTGGGTTTTTTGTTTTCTCTCTCTGCCCGTGTATTTAGTGTACTTTTTAAGTCTCCACTCGTTTTTTGTGTTGTTTTAATGTTCTGCTCTCTCTCTGTGTGTCTCCGTTCCTCGTGTTTTGTGTTTTGTCTCTCTTTTGAATTTTCATACTTAAATTCTAACTTAGCAATCTTTGAAATACGTAATCGACCAGGCTATGCGTTAATTGTGTGTTGACCGACTCTCTGTGTTGCATTACATTACATTTCGATATTTTTCTAGGTTATTTAATTTAATGTGTCTATCTCCCGTTGTCCTAATTTTCAAGCTTGCGTACTTTACCACCCATCGTCCTACCCATTGACATGCTAATTTTTTCTCTAACCCCCTCCCTCTCTCCGCCCTCGCCCCCCTCTCCCTATTTAAGGCCTCGTCACAGAGATGTTCACTCTCTCTGTGCCTATGTGTTGCTCTCTCTCTATGTATCTTGGTGATATCTGTCTGCTTATATGTCTGTCTATAGTTTTCTGGTTAGATTTTTGTTGCTATTTCATTTATACCTGATGATGATTGCTTGTGTTGCAATCGAAACGTCGTATGCTATTATTTAATTTATTATTTTATCTTTGTACGTGACTTTACCGAAAGAACCAAAGAGTAATTACTGCAGTCACGGAAGCTCCAAATTAAGATTGAACCACCTCTACGGGTAAGTTTTAAGTTTATCCTTTTGTCTCTCTCTGGGTTTTTTGTTTTCTCTCTCTGCTTGTGTATTTAGTGTACTTTTTCTGTCTCCACTCGTTTTTTGTGTTGTTCTTATGTTTATGTTCTGCTCTGTCTGTGTGTCTCTGTTCCTCGTGTTTTGTGTTTTGTCTCTCTTTGGAATTTTCATACTTAGATTCTAACTTAGCAATCTTTGAAATACGTAATCGACCAGGCTATGCGTTAATTGTGTGTTGACCGACTCTCTGTGTTGCATTACATTACATTTCAATATTTTGCTAGGTTATTTAATTTAATGTGTCTATCTCCCGTTCTCCTAATTTTCAAGCTTGTGTACTTTCGTGTTTTGTGTTTTGTCTCTCTTTGGAATTTTCATACTTAAATTCTAACTTAGCAATCTTTGAAATGCGTAATCGACCAGGCTATGCGTTAATTGTGTGTTGACCGACTCTGTGTGTTGCATTACATTACATTTCGATATTTTTCTAGGTTATTTAATTTAATGTGTCTATCTCCCGTTCTCCTAATTTTCAAGCTTGCGTACTTTACCACCCGTCGTCCTACCCATTGACATGCTATTTTTTTCTCTAACCCCCTCCCTCTCTCCGCCGCCGCCCCCCTCTCCCTATTTAAGGCCTCGTCAAAGAGATGTTCTCCCTCTCTGTGCCTATGTGTTGCTCTCTCTCTATGTATCTTGGTGATATCTGTCTGCTTATATGTCTGTCTATTGTTTTCTGGTTAGATTTTTGTTGCTATTTCATTTATACCTGATGAGTGATTGCTTGTGTTGCAATCGAAACGTCGTATGCTATTATTTAATTTATTATTTTATCTTTATACGTGACTTTACCGAAAGAACCAAAGAGTAATTCCTGCAGTCACGAAAGCTCCAAGTTAAGATTGAACCACTTCTACGGGGAAGTTTTAAGTTTATATTTTTCTCTCTCTCTGGGTTTTTTTTGTTTTCTCTCTCTGCCTGTATATTTAGTGTACTTTTTCTGTCTCCACTCGTTTTTTGTGTTGTTCTCATGTTTAAGTTCTGCTCTGTCTGTGTGTCTCTGTTCCTCGTGTTTTGTGTTTTGTCTCTCTTTGGAATTTTCATACTTAAATTCTAACTTAGCAATCTATGAAATACGTAATCGACCAGGCTATGCGTTAATTGTGTGTTGACCGACTCAATGTGTTGCATTACATTACATTTCAATATTTTGCTAGGTTATTTAATTTAATGTGTCTATCTCCCGTTCTCCTAATATTCAAACTTGCGTACTTTCATGTTTTGTGTTTTGTCTCTCTTTGGAATTTTCACACTTAAATTCTAACTTAGCAATCTTTGAAATACGTAATCGACCAGGCTATGTGTTAATTGTGTGTTGACCGACTCTCTGTGTTGCATTACATTACATTTCGATATTTTTCTAGGTTATTTAATTTTAATGTGTCTATCTCCCGTTCTCCTAATTTTCAAGCTTGCGTACTTTACCACCCATCGTACTACCCATTGACATGCTAATTTTTTCTCTAACAACCTCCCTCTCTCCACCCCCGCCCCCCTCTCCCTATTTAAGGCCTCGTCACAGAGATGTTCTCTCTCTCTGTGCCTATGTGTTGCTCTCTCTCCATGTATCTTGGTGATATCTGTCTGCTTATATGTCTGTCTATAGTTTTCCGGTTAGATTTTTGTTGATATTTCATTGATACCTGATGATGATTGCTTGTGTTGCAATCGAAACGTCGTATGCTATTATTTAATTTATTATTTTATCTTTATACGTGACTTTACCGAAAGAACCAAAGAGTAATTCCTGCAGTCACGAAAGCTCCAAGTTAAGATTGAACCACTTCTACGGGGAAGTTTTAAGTTTATCTTTTTCTCTCTCTCTGGGTTTTTTTGTTTTCTCTCTCTGCCTGTGTATTTAGTGTACTTTTTCTGTCTCCACTCGTTTTTTGTGTTGTTCTCATGTTTATGTTCTGCTCTGTCTGTGTGTCTCTGTTCCTCGTGTTTTGTGTTTTGTCTCTCTTTGGAATTTTCATACTTAAATTCTAACTTAGCAATCTTTGAAATACGTAATCGACCAGGCTATGCGTTAATTGTGTGTTGACCGACTCTCTGTGTTGCATTACATTACATTTCAATATTTTGCTAGGTTATTTAATTTAATGTGTCTATCTCCCGTTCTCCTAATATTCAAACTTGCGTACTTTCATGTTTTGTGTTTTGTCTCTCTTTGGAATTTTCACACTTAAATTCTAACTTAGCAATCTGTGAAATACGTAATCGACCAGGCTATGTGTTAATTGTGTGTTGACCGACTCTCTGTGTTGCATTACATTACCTTTCGATATTTTTCTAGGTTATTTAATTTTAATGTGTCTATCTCCCGTTCTCCTAATTTTCAAGCTTGCGTACTTTACCACCCATCGTCCTACCCATTGACATGCTAATTTTTTCTCTAACAACCTCCCTCTCTCCGCCCCCGCCCCCCTCTCCCTATTTAAGGCCTCGTCACAGAGATGTTCTCTCTCTCTGTGCCTATGTGTTGCTCTCTCTCTATGTATCTTGGTGATATCTGTCTGCTTATATGTCTGTCTATAGTTTTCCGGTTAGATTTTTGTTGATATTTCATTTATACCTGATGATGATTGCTTGTGTTGCAATCGAAACGTCGTATGCTATTATTTAATTTATTATTTTATCTTTATACGTGACTTTACCGAAAGAACCAAAGAGTAATTCTTGCAGTCACGAAAGCTCCAAGTTAAGATTGAACCACTTCTACGGGGAAGTTTTAAGTTTATCTTTTTCTCTCTCTCTGGGTTTTTTTGTTTTCTCTCTCTGCCTGTGTATTTAGTGTACTTTTTCTGTCTCCACTCGTTTTTTGTGTTGTTCTCATGTTTATGTTCTGCTCTGTCTGTGTGTCTCTGTTCCTCGTGTTTTGTGTTTTGTCTCTCTTTGGAATTTTCATACTTAAATTCTAACTTAGCAATCTTTGAAATACGTAATCGACCAGGCAATGCGTTAATTGTGTGTTGACCGACTCTCTGTGTTGCATTACATTACATTTCAATATTTTGCTAGGTTATTTAATTTAATGTGTCTATCTCACGTTCTCCTAATTTTCAAGCTTGCGTACTTTCGTGTTTTGTGTTTTGTCTCTCTTTGGAATTTTCATACTTAGATTCTAACTTAGCAATCTTTGACATACGTAATCGACCAGGCTATGCGTTAATTGTGTGTTGACCGACTCGCTGTGTTGCATTACATTACATTTCAATATTTTGCTAGGTTATTTCATTTAATGTGTCTATCTCCCGTTCTCCTAATTTTCAAGCTTGCGTACTTTACCACCCGTCGTCCTACCCATTGACATGCAAATTTTTTCTCTAACCCCCTCCCTCTCTCTGCCCCCGCCCCCTCTCCCTATTTAAGGCCTCGTCACAGAGATGTTCTCTCTCTCTGTGCCTATGTGTTGCTCTCTCTCTATGTATCTTGGTGATATCTGTCTGCTTATATGTCTGTCTATAGTTTTCCGGTTAGATTTTTGTTGCTATTTCATTTATACCTGATGATGATTGCTTGTGTTGCAATCGAAACGTCGTATGCTATTATTTAATTCATAATTTTATCTTTATACGTGACTTTACCGAAAGAACCAAAGAGTAATTCCTGCAGTCACGAAAGCTCCAAGTTAAGATTGAACAACTTCTACGGAGAAGTTTTAAGTTCATCTTTTTCTCGCTCTCTGGGTTTTTTTGTTTTCTCTCTCTGCCTGTGTATTTAGTTTACTTTTTCTGTCTCCACTCGTTTTTTGTGTTGTTCTTATGTTTATGTTCTGCTCTGTCTGTGTGTCTCTGTTCCTCGTGTTTTGTGTTTTGTCTCTCTTTGGAATTTTCATACTTAGATTCTAACTTAGCAATCTTTGAAATACGTAATCGACCAGGCAATGCGTTAATTGTGTGTTGACCGACTCTCTGTGTTGCATTACATTACATTTCAATATTTTGCTAGGTTATTTAATTTAATGTGTCTATCTCACGTTCTCCTAATTTTCAAGCTTGCGTACTTTCGTGTTTTGTGTTTTGTCTCTCTTTGGAATTTTCATACTTAGATTCTAACTTAGCAATCTTTGACATACGTAATCGACCAGGCTATGTGTTAATTGTGTGTTGACCGACTCTCTGTGTTGCATTACACTTCGATATTTTTCTTGGTTATTTAATTTAATGTGTCTATCTCCCGTTCTCCTAATTTTCAAGCTTGCGTACTTTGCCACCCGTCGTCCTACCCATTGACATGCTAATTTTTTCTCTAACCCCCCCCCTCTCTCCGCCCCCGCCCCCCTCTCCCTATTTAAGGCCTCGTCACAGAGATGTTCTCTCTCTCTGTGCCTATGTGTTGCTCTCTCTCTATGTATCTTGGTGATATCTGTCTGCTTATATGTCTGTCTATAGTTTTCTGGTTAGATTTTTGTTGCTATTTCATTTATACCTGATGATGATTGCTTGTGTTGCAATCGAAACGTCGTATGATATTATTTAATTTATTATTTTATCTTTATACGTGACTTTACCGAAAGAACCAAAGAGTAATTCCTGCAGTCACGAAAGCTCCAAGTTAAGATTGAACCACTTCTACGGGGAAGTTTTAAGTTTATCTTTTTCTCTCTCTCTGGGCTTTTTGTTTTCTCTCTCTGCCTGTGTATTTAGTGTACTTTTTCTGTCTCCACTCGTTTTTTGTGTTGTTCTTATGTTTATGTTCTGCTCTGTCTGTGTGTCTCTGTTCCTCGTGTTTTGTGTTGTGTCTCTCTTTGGAAATTTCACACTTAAATTCTAACTTAGCAATCTTTGAAATACGTAATCGACCAGGCTATGCGTTAATTGTGTGTTGACCGACTCGCTGTGTTGCATTACATTACATTTCAATATTTTGCTAGGTTATTTCATTTAATGTGTCTATCTCCCGTTCTCCTAATTTTCAAGCTTGCGTACTTTACCACCCATCGTCCTACCCATTGACATGCAAATTTTTTCTCTAACCCCCTCCCTCTCTCCGCCCCCGCCCCCCTCTCCCTATTTAAGGCCTCGTCACAGAGATGTTCTCTCTCTCTGTGCCTATGTGTTGCTCTCTCTCTATGTATCTTGGTGATATCTGTCTGCTTATATGTCTGTCTATAGTTTTCTGGTTAGATTTTTGTTTCTATTTCATTTATACCTGATGATGATTGCTTGTGTTGCAATCGAAACGTCGTATGCTATATTTAATTTATTATTTTATCTTTATACGTGACTTTACCGAAAGAACCAAAGAGTAATTCCTGCAGTCACGAAAGCTCCAAATTAAGATTGAGCTCGTCACGTTCAATGTCATTTAGCCCTTTCCGACCACGCCGCGAGGAAATTAATATTTATTGGTGGGCATTGAATATTTTTCCCGCTGGCCAATGGTCTGGCCGTTTCCCAATGAGTCGGCTGCGGTTATCACCGAGACGTTCTACCACGGTTACATGTTGGATAATGGGGCCCCTCTAAATTGTTGAAGGAGGTGTTTGACTTGTTGGGCACAAAAAAGTTCGGACGTCACCCTTTCATCCCCAGACGTACAGGATGGTGGAACGACTGCACAGGACTCTGCCCTCCATGTTGAGCCAGCAGGTATATATGGTATTTATTGCTTGGTCGTTGGTTGTTATTTGTTGTTACATTTTTGGGAGGCACACTCTTGTTTTCACAGTTGGTTAACAGCCGGAATGTCTGTGTTTTATAAAGGGTGGGGGGTGGGTGGGTGATGTAGTGACATAAATTGTGTCACTATAGTGTTGCGACAGTACCGAGTGAAGAGTGGTACTGTATGTGTTGAGCCTTTCTCTAGCACCAGAGTGAGTATGCTATGGAAGGGCTCAATAGAGGGCATAATCCCTGTGGCAGTGAGAGAGAGATAGGTCGGGTGAGGACATAACAGTCTGGGTGAACCCGAGAGGGCACGTGACCGGACGAGGTGGTAACGAGGGCCAAAGAGGAGGTGAGAGGGACACGTGATGTGGGCCCTGAGTCTCTGAGACGGATCTGGAAAGGGGTGTGGCCAAGAGTGGAGCCTGGCCATGCCGCAGTCCTTAAAGGCCGAGTCCCGAGAGTTATTGTGGCTGTTCATTTCTGGAAAGAATACCTCCGTCTTCGATCCTGGGTCCTCGGTCTCCGGTCTTCGCACACGTGGACCAGGCAGCGTGTTAGCTGTCCTGGTCCGATTTAGTAGTTATCCCGTCCAGTGTGTACATTGTCAGCCGTGGTGGTCACCACACTAAGTCTGTTAATATTAAGTCACCCTTTAGTAGTAGTTAATAAACGTGTTTCCTCCAAGATCACGTGTGTGCCTGAGTTGAACCCCACTACACACCCATCACGGTTGAAAGCCTATTTTCCACCTTGTGGTGACAGTTCATATCCACCGCCTTCGTGCCGGGTGTTTGATGTGTCCGGCGTGCCAGGGCGAGCAGGCACAGAGGTTGCACCTCAGCAGGACCTGCTCCAAAACTGTTAGGTTTCGATAACCCGCCCCTTTTAAATCCCGGGTTCATCATTGTGGATTCACGCCGGAAATTGTGAATTTCCCCCGTCAGTTTAATATTGTTCTTGAAGCTCCTGCTACGAGGGTGAGTGTTTTTTTTACGCGGGGGGGGGGGGGGGGTGATGTAGTGACATAATGACATTGAATCGGTCACGTAGCAGCATAGCGCTGGCTGCTGGCAGGGAAGATAATCTGCAGCTTACAGCAGCCCTGACTGACAGCAGGCCAGGTGATAGACCAGAGAGGGATCTAGGGGAAGGGTCACTGAAGGGGCACATTGAGAACCCGCTAGTAGGTTCTAGAAGGGGGCGTGGCCGGCGGCGGAGCCAGGCCACGCTGACAGTATAAGAGGGGCCCCTGGAGGGGACCTTGGGGCTGTTGTTTGGATCAAGATCCCCGTCGTGCTGCTGGAGTCTTGACCGTCGTCTCCGTCCTCACCATCTCGGCGTCGCCAGCCATGCAGTCTACCAGCTGTACTGACTGGGAACCGTAGTTACTAGGTGTCACTATCAGGCCGTGTTAATAAACTTAGCGCCTCCTACTCTTAGTGTCTCTGAGCCAGTCACTACACATTCAATCACACAATTTTACCCGCCAATTAATTTATGTCATACTTGCCAATTGATAAGCATCTAAGCATCTAGGGGTGTAGGGAGCTCTGGGTAGAGGTAGTATCTGTGTTTTCTGGTAGCTGCACTCAATTTTTGAGTGGACGGAAACACTGGTCCTCATCCATCTCCTAAATCTCTCACATCTGGCTCCTAGTGCCACACCCCGGTAAACTGCTTCAGCTGGCAGGCTAAACGACGTGAGGGGGTGATGTCAACACTGCATCACTGGGCGAATGAACTCCCACGACGAAGTAACTGGCCAGGGCGGAAGGGTCTCGTTAGGACCCAACGGCCAAGTGTTCGGGACCAAGGCACGCCACTTCGTTACTGTGGACTGCGGCTGTGGACTACCAGCTATGGTTTGAAATAGCAGGGAAGGTAGATCTCTTCAGCCTTGGAAGGCCGTCTACCTAGAAGAAGGAAACTCTGATGTTAAACCTATGGCCCGAGGACCTCGCTGTCACCGTCCCAGCTTGCTCGGCCATGGCAGATGAACCCCGGGTTTAAAGGGTGGGGCCAGTTCTGCGCACACTGCACTCCATTTGAAAGCTCCTTTGTCAGGCAAGAAGGAAATCCTCACGTCTACTCACTCAGCCCTGTAGCGATGGGAAAGGGGCGAACTCGGCAGGTGTAAGATGACACTGGCAGCCGCAGTCTCAATCCTGCATGCAGGCGGCTTAGGCGCTAGTGGTCGTCTGATGATGACCTGGAGACGACATCATCACCCTGCAGCACCCTGAGCGACCAAGCAGCCTTTTCTAGGGAGAACACTACTTGCTCCACACGGAGAGGGGCCTAGAAAAGGTGGCCTAAACAAAGCTCGTCTCCTCCTCCCTCAGTTGGCTTACCGCGGTCAACGGGCATCTTCATACGCGGTCGAACTATATCAAAGAATCAACGGCACATCCCACTCGCCTTAAAAGGTGGGAAAGGACTCAAACTCGCATGCTGGAACATCAGCTGACAGCACTCGACCTGAGTGACGATCTGCTTTAATTGCACACAAACTCGCTAGGCTGGATGTTGACATTGCCGCCCTCAGCGAAATCCGCTTTCCAGAGGAAGGCAGTCTAAGGGAGCATGGTGCAGTTTACACTCTCTACTGGTCAGGCAAACCAGCGACAGAGAGACACCGTTCACGTGTCGGCTTCATGATCAGGGACTCCATCACTACCAAGCTTGCAAGCCTGCCAACTGGCCACTCTGACCGCATCATCTCAATGCGTCTACCACTTCGTAACCAGCAACATGCAACACTGCTAAGTGTGTATGCTCCAACTCTCCAGGCAGATCCTGCTGACAAAGACAAGTTTTACTCCGACCTACGCAGCCTTCTGCAGGATGTTCCAGCTGACGACAAGATTGTCATCCTTGGCGACTTCAATGCCAGAGTGGGCAGAGACTCGGAAACCTGGAAAGGCGTACTTGGAAGGCACGGTGTGGGCAGCTGCAACGACAATGGACGCTTGTTACTTGAACTCTGCGCGGAACAGCAGCTTTCCATTCCCAACACCATCTTCCAGCAGAAAGACAGTCTGAAGACAACCTGGATGCACCCTCGGTCAAAACATTGGCATCTCATAGACTACATCCTAGTGCGCCAGCGTCACCTAAAATATGTCTTTCACACCAGGGTAATGCCCAGTGCCGAGTGTCACACAGACCACCACCTTGTCCGCTGCAAACTCAAACTCAGCTTCCACTTTAAGCCCAGACCAAGGAAAGGTGGCGCCCCGAGGAAGAAGCTCAAAGTCTGCAGCCTTCAGTCTGCCGCGGTCAAAGCAGTTTTCCAGAAAAGCCTACGATCTAGGCTAGAGGAACCGAGCTGCCTAGCAGACTTGCCTCTGGTTCCTGAAGTGCTGTGGGACCGCATCAAAACTGTTGTTCTGCAAACATCTGAAGATACCCTCGGATTCTCCACAAAGAAAAACAGAGATTGTTTCGATGAGAACAACTTAGAAGTCAAGGAGCTGCTGTCAAAAAAGAGATCAGCACACCAGGCCCACCTGGCACAACCATCCTGCCCGCATAAAAAAGCAGCCTTCCGCCTGAAATGCAGAACCCTCCAGCGCAAGCTTCGAGAGATTCATAACGAGTGGTGGACCAACTTCGCAGTAAGAACTCAGGTTTGCGCTGATACTGGCGACTACAGGGGATTCTACGAAGCTTTAAAAGCGGTCTATGGCCCCTCGTACCAAATTCTGAGCCCCCTGCGGAGTGCAGACGGGAAAGAACTGCTCACCGAAAAGGACTCAATCTGGAACCACTGGTCTGAGCACTTCTACACGCTCTTCCATGCTAGCCGCTCAGTCCAAGAACCAGCGATTGACCGCATCCCACAACAACCAGTGAAAACTGAACTGGATGTGGCAGCAACATTACAAGAGACTGAGGAAGCCATTAAACAGCTGAAGAGTGGTAAAGCTGCAGGAGTTGATGGCATCCCTCCTGAAGTATGGAAGAACGGAGGCCCAACACTGCACACCAAACTCCATGAATTCTTTGTCTGCTGCTGGGAGCAGGGTAAACTCCCTCAAGACCTCAAAGATGCAATCATCATCACCCTGTATAAGAACAAAGGGGAGAAATCAGACTGTTCCAATTATCGTGGCATAACACTTCTGTCCGTCGCCGGCAAAATCCTCGCAAGAGTACTGCTAAATAGACTGGTACCCGCAATAGGTGAAGATCACCTCCCAGAGACCCAGTGTGGCTTCAGAGCCACCCGGGGAACCACAGACATGGTGTTTGTCCTGAGGCAGATTCAGGAGAAGTGCCAGGAGCAAAATAAAGCGCTGTACATCACCTTTGTGGACCTGACAAAAGCATTTGACACCGTGAGCAGGCAGGGACTTTGGAAAATCGTCCAGCTTCATGAAGACCAACTTGGACAAGTCAGACATAGCAACGACCTCTCGCAGCCATTCCCTATCGGCGTGACACAGGGCTGTGTTCTTGCTCCCATGCTGTTCACCATTTTGTTCAGCATGATGCTCCAGAAGGCCACAGAGGACCTCGACGACGCTGATGGCGTATACATCCGTTTTCGTCTCGACGGGAGCGTGTTCAACCTGAGGCGTTTGCAGGCGCACACAAAGACCATGGAGCAACTGATCAGGGAGCTGCTGTTTGCTGATGATGCCGCCCTCCTTGCTCACACAGAGGCAGCTACGCAGCGAATTACGTCCTGTTTCGCGAAAACTGCTCAGATCTTTGGTCTTTAAGTCAGCCTGAAGAATACTGAAGTTCTTCATCAGCCCGCACCCCATGAGGAGCACCATCCACCAAGCATCTTTATTGAACAAACAAAACTGAAAGCTGTCCACCAGTTCAGCTACTTGGGGTGCATGATCTCGTTTGACACCAAGATCGACAACGAAGTCGACAACAGGCTGACCAAGGCAAACAGTGCATGCGGCAGACTATACAAACGTGTCTGGAATAACAGCAACCTAAAAAGAGACACGAAGGTCATCGTCTACAAAGCTGTTGTGCTGACCACTCTCCTGCATGGCGCTGAGTCCTGGGTCATGTACCGTCGTCACCTGAGTATCCTGGAGCGTCTTCATCAGCGCTGCCTCCGCACAATCCTCAATATTCACTGGAGTGACTTCGTCGCCAACACTAAAGTCCTCGAGTCAGCGAAGGTCACCAGCATCGAGGCCATGGTCATCAAGATACAGCTTCACTGGGCAGGGCACATCGCCAGGATGGAAAACCACTGCCTACCTAAGATTGTGCTGTATGGGGAACTGTCCTCTGGCTATCGCGACATAGGGGCACCACGAAAGCGATACAAAGACTCCCTGAAGAAGTTTCTCAATGCTTGCTGCATCGATCACCATCAGTGGGCAACACAAGCAGCTTATCGCAACTCCTGGCGGCACACAGTCCACCAGGCCACCTCCTTCTTCGAAGATACCCGCAGGGCTTGTATGGAGGACAAAAGGAGAAGGAGGAAGAACCGTTACCCCTCGACACCCATCCCAGATTAGACCTATACTTGCAGCCGTTGTGGCAGGACCTGCCTGTCCCGCATAGGCCTCGTCAGCCACCAGCGTGCTTGCAGAAGACGTGGATGTCCTTCCTAGATCTTCGTTCGCGAAGTAATGCCATGATGAGACTAGCCAAACCTACACAAGCATATGCACACTATTGTTTCAGGACATTTCTTTAATTGTGTAATCTTACCAATGAATTAATTGATGTCCACTTTTGCCATTGGGCACGTTTCTTTCGCGCATTTCCGTATGAATATTGTTATTTTTAAGGACTTTCCTATCGTCGTATATTGTCACGCTCCTAAGAGGAGTTAGCCTATTCTATTGCTCAGTTTAACAACGTAACCATTGAGGTTTCATTAGACGGATCGATGAGTAGGATATCTACAGGAGTATTGTTGTGGCAATTCCAATCATCAGTGTGTTCGCATATTATAGTGTTTTGAGATATTAAAGTTGCTTATCACGGAAGAGTCTGAGTGGTTCCTTCCTTAGTTCATGCATAATAATCTTAATTATAAGAACTGTATCCTGCGGCGAGATCTGAAACCTGAGACCGGACATAATTACACAAAAATCATCATCAGTAAAAGTTAAAGCGATAATCGTTGTATTATCACGATTGGCAAGACACCCCTAGACAACAAAGCCATACACGTAACTGCACGCCACCTATTGATCATAATACAAACTAACACACGCAATCATACTTCTACATACACACATAGATCATACCCATGCATTTTCACTTCATATTTTATGCACATTTAATCACACATACGATTGGCACTTACACTCAATTAACATGTAACACACACACACGTTTTATAATTGTATTAATTTTGCCTAAATTACATAATTACACACAATTGCATAATTCCATAACATGTAATCTTGACTTAAAGCTTAATTTTATACATTTTCATATTTTGCATTTTTTATTTCTAATTATTTTTCACAACACAATATTTACTAATTGTGGGAGGTGCATAATCCCCGCGGCAAAAAAATTCACACCACACAATTGTTCTTTCCATGTGATTGTTTATTGCCATAGGTTGAATTCAGGGACAAATTGAAATGGTGTCATCGAGTTCTAGTGGGTGGAGTTCCCCTTGGATTCCGATGATCTGTTGGATTGGTCATTTCCCTCCTTGGTATTAGCCGTGACGGGTGGAGGGGGCGATGAAATGACCAAGGCAACACATTACTTCCTTAAAAGAAGCGTACAGGCAGACGGACAGTAAGAAAGTGGGCCAAGGCTTCTGATTAGTGCAGAGAAGCCTCCAGAGTGATTGGTTGGGAGGCAAGGTTCAAATAGATTGAAGGAGATATTCAAACTTAAAAGGCGGTAAGTGAGGGTGGACGGTAGGGGCGATGGTTGACAACCATTACAGGAGGAGGAAGTCGATTGGATGACGGAATTCGGTGAGCGAAGCTTCCAGAAAGGGGGATCGAGGGGTGAAAAAGGGGAGAGCACAAGGGGAGGGGACATTTGTGGAGACTACGAGCTTCAAGCATCAAAAACGAAGCCCGGGCCTAGTCTTGGTGCTGTGTTCAATAAAAGGCTCCAAGTAGCAGCGTATGTCAGTGTCTTTACAGAGAGATTTCAGAGGCAGATATAAATCACACCCCACCTCTCACGAATTTCGACCGTCACCAAAATAAAACTATGATATGTTGATGTTACCATGTAAGGCCCACTGAGCTATGTCGCTCTTTTTCAGAAGCGACTTGGCCACAAATGATAGCTTAATGAAATGGCTTATCGTGTAGAAATGTATAGCAGCCAAATACTCTAAATGCACGCTGATTCTAAATGTGGAGGTAAAATTCGGAAGACCTGGAGAAAAATACACACGACCAAGGGGACAATATGCAAACTCCAGATATATGGCGTCAGGGTCGGGATCAAAGCCACTGCCTCCTGTATACCAAGCAAGGTAATTAACATCTCACCACCGTGGTTCTCTTACAGTATTTTATATATTTCTTATTTTTCTCTGGGCGTTATTATGATTGAGCTCTCGATGTCACATCATCAAATAAATAATGTATTAAGACTCCCGTATGATCTCGTTCATGTTGTAGGGGGCATCACTATCCCATAACAGCGGTAATTTAGCCAAATTATATTGAAAAGCCAATGAAATGTGACGTCTTTATTAAGTTGTGCAGTCATTAATGATGGGGCTGAGACCATAAACTCGCTACAAGTAGTAAGATCCTGGTTTAATCACAGGCGGCTGCTCTGATACAAGCCCTGGATTTCAGCGGTATCAGGTCAATTTCTCGAGCTTATGAGATATTGCATAGGTCACATCTTGAATAAAATATATCCCCATATCATAAAGGCTCAATATTCATGCATCACACATATCTCTCGACTGCTCCACACACAAATGGTAAACACGCCGGGCGCTTCCCCCCATTGTGTGTTTGGAAAGCCAGTGCTCTGAACATGTGTAGTGACATAAGAAGGGAGGGGCTGCTGGGGGCTCTGGGTTCCCGGGCGGGTCCAGACGCTTAAGCCTCTGGGCGCCAGGCGCTGGGTTCCCAGGGTGTCCAGACGCTTAAGCCTCTGGGCGCCAGGCGTTGGGTTCCCAGGCGCTTAAGCCTTTTGGCGCCGCCAACGGGGGGGGGGGGGCTGTGTGTGCTCTGTGGGATGTCTGGTGGCGCACACGGCCCCACCCCTCGTTGGACTAGGCATAAAAAGGGGAGCTCCCTAGACGATCGGGGCCAGTTGTAACTCAAGACCCAAGACCCACAACCAGCCATTTGAAGACCCTGGGATGTTGTGAGAGCGGGTGGTGGGACTCTGGAACTCCCGACTCTACGACCTTGTGAGGGCGAGTTCCAGAGCGTAGCCAGAGTAGAGTATCTAGGCTGTGTACCTAGGCTGTGTACCTAGGCTGTAACAGAGTATCAGGACTATTGGAGTGTTGTGTTGTAATAAAGAAGTTACCTCTACAAGTGTCTCTGGAACCCGTTACATTTGGCGTCAGAAGTGGCAATGGAGACAAGAAGTAAGCCACGTACCTTCAGTCCTGATGGCGATGTTGAGGAGCAAGCGGCGATGGGGCAGCCAACTCGGGTCGAAAACGACGCCGCACCGCCGGCTGAGCAGTCGTCCACCACACCTGCCGATCCTCCTCCAGCGTCGGGAGCAGCAATGGAGGAAACGCTGCTTCGCCTCACCGAGCTGCTCCACGCCACCGTCTCCATCCTGGACGACATGCGTCGCTCACAGGCGGAGACAGGAGGGAGAGAGGCGGCGCAGCGGCCGCGCCATTCCGCCGGCTCCCACACAAAGATGGCAGCCGTTCCCGCCGCAAAAACATCCGGGTGTGTCGTCACTTCTGCCGGGGGAGCAATGACCGCTGGGAGCGACGTCACTTCCGGGCCCAGCGTGGGCCAACCCGACGACTCCGCGTCATCAGCGCTGCGTCCCTCACCGCGGGTGACAGCTGTTTGCAACCTAGCAACGCCGCGTCATCAGCGCTGCATCCCTCACCGCCGAGTGACAGCGCTGGGAACGCGAAGCCAGCTTCAGCCGGGTTGCCAGGCAACGAGCGCTTGGCTCACGTCCAGCAATGCCTGCCGGCACTCAAGGCGTTTTCTTCAGAGGGGGGTGAGTGGGCAGCATTCGAACGCCGGTTCGTCTCTCTTATAGAGACGTCCGGCTGGTCGGAGTATGAAGCGCTCCAGGGCCTCCCGGCCATGCTCGACGACGACTCCCTCGCAGCACTCCTTGCGGTGCTACGGGCGAAACGTGCCACGCTCACGGATGCCCTTCATCAGATGCGGCTGATTTATGGGCCCCCGTCCGAAGCACGTCACCGCTTCGATGCGAGGAAAAAGAAGGCCTCCGAGTCGGCGATGGCGTACCGCAGCGCGCTGCTGGCCATGGCGCGGGTTGCCTACCCTCGCATGGATGAAGACGCTGTGGAGTCACTCGTGCTGCAGAAGCTCATGAGCTTGGCCCGCCAGTTTCGAGTTGCCATGCCGACAGCCGACGACGACGACGACTTCACGTCGCTACGTGCTGCCAGGTGCATCTGTAGTGGTGGTGTTGACGTGCGCCGACAGTGATGGATCACGGGGCGGCACGGGGTGCGGGGTTGGGCACGCGATGTGGGCGTGGTGTGGACACGCGCGCCGGGAGTGAGTGAGCACGGGGCGGCGCAGCGTGGGTGGGGAGGCGCGCTGACACGAGGTGGGAAAAGAGGATCGTGGGCAGTGCGCAGGGATTGGTCAAATGGGAAGGGTGCTCTCAGCGACGTCCGCAGGATGGACATAAAAGGGGGACGCGCGGGAGCACTCGGGGTTGTGGTTGTTAACCAGTTGAAGATCGAAGACGGAGTTGGAGAAGGAGTGCCCTGAGACCCCTAGTCCTGCTGTCCTTGTCAGGACCGGGCCCTGTGTGGCTCGGAGGCGAGACTGTGGGACCCGTGGTCCGACGCCCATGTGGGTCGGGACTGTGGGACCCAGAGTCGAGACGGACACCCCGGCTGGGTGTGTTCCGAGAGGCTACGGGGCGTAAGAGCCCGTGTTGGTGTAGCCAGGAGAACCGTGTGGGTTAGGCTGGTGTTAGCCACCCGAGTAACTAAGTGGGTGTTAGTTACCCGAGTAACTACAGTGGGTGTTAGTCACCCGTGTAACGAAGTTGGTAAATAAAAGAGAAAGAGTGTGCTACCCGTGAAGTCGTCTCCCGCCGAGTTATTACATTACAACTGGCGTCAGAAGTAAACCTGTCTTCAAAAGAATGGATACTAGGAAGACTACCCGTACCCACGAGCGAGATCGGGAAGACGACGGCGCACCGGAGACACAAACCTCGGAAGGAGAGGACGAGGAGTTGCCGCCGATGCAGCACTTCGCGGCGATGGCCGACGCTCCGCTCGCCTCCGACACCAGCCTACAGGACGCACACTCCCGCCTGGCGGAGTTGCTGCTCGCCGCCGCTGCAATTTTGGCGGAAATCACCGCTTCAGCGGGCGGAGGGACGGCTGCGGGGTTGGAGGAGGGAGCACGGCTGGAGGGATCCCGCCAGAAGGCGCTTCGCGCCAAAAGTTTTGAAGTTGGAGCCGTTTTTGAGGGTCCACCATCGGTTGGCGGGAAGCGCGGACACCACGTGGGCGGTGATCTCCACTCAGCGCAGCCCGCGTCATCGGCGCGCGCCAGAGCTCTCCATCATGCGTCTGCAGACGGAGCCGACATTTTCTATAACCACAGCGACGCGCGGGAAAATCATTCCGACGATGACGACGACGACCGGGTCTTCCAGCAACGATTGCCCACGCTGACGGCGTTCAAGGCAGACGGGGGCGACTGGGGAGTCTTCCAACGAAGGTTCCTCGCACATCAAGAAATGTCGGGGTGGTCCGACACCACTGCCCTACGCGCGCTGCCAGCGACGCTCGACGACGACGCGCTTGCAGCCTTCACATCTGCCCCAAGGTCGTCCCGCTCAACGCTCCAGGCCGCACTACATCTAATGGCTAAGGTGTTCGGTCCGCCCTCGACCTGTCGCCACCATTTCTACGAACGGCGCAAGGTCGTTGGAGAAACAACGCTCGCCTATCGCACGGCGCTGCTCGCCCTGGCGGACGCAGCTTTTCCCCGCATGGACAAGGAGGGGAAGGACGCCATGGTGACGTAGCAGCTGCTGGCGTTGGCTCACGACCTGGGAGTCCCCATCAATACGGCGGACGAAATGGACATCTGCTCCCTGGGGATTGCCACGAGTATTCACGCATACGAAGTCCTCAAGCGCAAGCGGTCGGTCATCTGCGCATCGGCACCTGCCGCCACGGTCGACGAGCCTCAGCCTGCTGCGGCTCGGGAGGAGGCCTTCACCCTATCGAGACCAGGGGAGTGGAGAACGGGAGGTCGTTCGCCCACACGTTCATCCCGCAAGCTGGAGCAACCGAAACCTACGACGTCCCTCGTCGTCTGCTACAACTGCGGCCTTCGGGGTCACGTCGCGTCCGGGTGCCGGGCTCCGCGTCAGCGCGCCACGGGACCACGTCCGGACGACGACCAAGGCCACAAGTCGTCCCAGCTAAACCCGGCAAGTCGCGGCACCTCACACACTCGGTCCACATACACGGCACACTCGGGTCGCCGCTTCGCGGTGGGGGGACCGCGTATGGGTACCGGGGATTCGGTTCGGCGAGGGGGGTCCGTACACGACCCGAAAGCAGTCGAATGGTCCGAATTGGCCCACAGGATAGTGGCTGCGTCGGCCGGGTCGTCCGTGGTAACGGGGTTTATTGACGGGGTTGAGGTCCGGGTGCTTGTGGACACGGGTGCGTCAGCCACTATCATTTCAGACCTTATTTATAACATCCTTCCCGTCCAATGTCGACCCCTTTTGCCAGTGGACGTACCATTTTACGCGGCGAACGGGGGATCCTTGGGAATCATCGGCCAGATTCGGGCGACTATTTGTATTGGCGATATCAAATTGGCGGGTCCTATTTTTGTATCATCATCGCTGGCAGTCCCTTGTTTACTAGGTACGGACTTTCTGGCTAAAATGCCCATCAAAATTCTCATAGATCAGGCCTGCATTGAGCTTCCATCGGGACGGCGGGTTGCATTTTTGACGAGCCCTACTAAAATACGCACGGTTTGTGCGACGGTGCAGGCACTGGCAACTCAGACTGTACGGGTACCCCCGGGATCGCAAATGTTGGTACCCCTTCGATTGAGAAAACCCCTCGGGGTGGATGCGGGGGGACAGGGAGTTCTGTTGGGGTCATCCAACAGAGCTGTTGGGGGCCTCGACTTAGCGGTAGCTCAGACCATGGTGCGGGCGGACAGTGAGCCGTTCGTTATGGTCCTGAATACGGGGTCGCGGCCAGCCGCAATTACACAGGGAACAGTGCTGGCTCATGCGGCGCCGCTACCCGTCGAGGAACAGCTCGTTGCTCACGCAGATTCGAGAGTCGATACGCATCCTCAAATTGGGGAGGGGACAGAGTGGTTGGACTCGTTGTGTGCTGGGTCTAGTAACTTGTCTAGTGTGCAGTTGGGAGCGTTGAGGGGCTTGCTACTTGAATTCGCTGACGTGTTTAGCAGACACAAGTACGATATTGGCTGCACGGACCTGTTGCGCCACCACATAGCGACGGGGGACGCGGCCCCTATTCGACAGAATCCCTTCCGGCTCAGCCCAGCTGAAAAGGAGCATGTGCAGTCGGCAGTTAATGACATGTTGGCGGCCGACATCATTTCGCCCTCTTCCAGTCCGTGGGGTGCTCCCATCGTCCTTGTTAAAAAAAAGGACGGGTCCTTGCGGTTCTGTGTCAATTTCCGCCGCCTAAACAAAATCTCAATGGCTGACGCGTATCCGCTCCTCAGGATGGATGAGACGCTGGATGCCTTGGCGGGAGCACAGTTTTTTTCGACGCTTGATCTGCTTTCGGGATTTTGGCAATTGCCCCTCGATGACGAATCAAAACCAAAAACCGCTTTCCGGACACCGGGAGGTCTATTTGAATTCAACCGATCGCCCATGGGCTTACATTCCGCTCCCACCACGTTCCAGAGGCTCATGGAATTGGTTTTGTCCGGACTCCAATGGGACACCTGTTTGATTTACCTCGATGATATCATTGTTTTCAGCCGGACTTTCGAGGAACACCTCCAGCGACTGACGGCGGTGTTCCTCAGGATGCGTTCTGCTAAACTTAAATTTAAACCGGCAAAATGTTACCTGCTTCGGGAATCGGTCAGGTACTTGGGCCATATCGTTAGCCGTTCAGGGATCTCGACAGACCCTGCTAAGACGCACTGCGTCAGCTCATGGCCAACACCAACCTTGGTCACTGAAGTCCGCAGCTTCATAGGATTCGCCTCCTACTACCGTCGTTTTGTCAAACATTTTGCCACCATAGCCAGGCCACTGCACGCTTTGACGACTAAAGGTGTGAGGTTTCACTGGGGGCCGGAAGAGGAGGCTGCGTTCTGCTCCCTTCATGATGCCTTGGTGCGGGCTCCCCCCTTGTGTTACCCCGATTTCACGCAACCGTTTTTGCTCGACACGGATGCCAGTAACACGGGTATCGGGGGAGTGCTCTCACAGGTGGTCGGGGGGGTCGAACGGGTGGTCGCCTATGGTAGCAGAGTTCTGTCACCTGCGGAACAACGCTACTGCGTAACACGTCATGAATTGCTGGCGATTGTTTTTTTTATACAGCAATTCAGGCCGTATCTTTACGGCCGTCATTTTACGGTTCGTACGGACCATGCGGCTCTCCAATACGCTATGCGGGTGGCGCAACCCTCCAGCCAATTGTCCCGATGGTTGGAGGTCCTTCAGGACTACCAATTCACGACGATTTACCGTAAGGGATTGCGCCACTCGAATGCGGATGCCTTGTCGCGATTGCCGCCACGCACGGAATGCGCTTGTCTGCTGGGATCGGCGCGGTGTAAACCCCCTGTCGCCATCCCCGCGGAAGTTTTTCTCGCCGCCACTGACACTACGGGGGTCGACGCTCCCACGGGGAGGGACTCGTTACTAGCGTTGCCTCTCATCGAGTGGGGCCGTCTCCAAATGGCCGACAGCTCTCTACTCACGCTACGTCGGAAGGTTGACGCTCCCGGGGAGGGGGAAACGCGGGTCGGATCCTGGGTGTGCAGACAGGGCCTCTTGATGAAGTGGGACAGCATGTCTCGGCGTCATGCACTCGTTGTGCCAGTTGCTATGCGGGGTAGGGTCGTTCTGGCTGCTCACGAACGACTCATGCATCTGGCTTTTCACAAAACGCTCGCCCTAATCCAGCGAGACTATTATTGGCCGAGGATGGGCAACGACGTGGCAAACATCCTTAAGGGATGTGTAGGGTGCGCCCAAAGGAAACCGCCACCAATAGCGGCTAATCCACCGCTACAATCCATTCAGGTTTCGCGCATAAACGAACTGGTTGCGCTCGACATCTTGGGGCCCTTTCCCGCTACACCTAGGGGTAATAAGTACCTGCTGGTTGGCGTACAGTACTTCACCCGTTGGCCCATGGCATGGCCACTCGCCAACCAGTCGGCGGCGGCAGTGGCGGACGCCTTTGTCCAAGGCTATGTTTTGGACAAGGGCGCCCCCGAACGCTCGCTGACGGACCAAGGGAAGAATTTTTCGAGCGTTTTGTTGCGCGAAGTGTGCGACCTGTTGGGTTCAAAGAAAGTGCGTACCTCCCCGTACCACCCGCAGACTGACGGAATGGTTGAACGTCTGAACAGGACGATTACGTCTATGCTGTGCCAACAGGTCTGTGACGATCAGGTTGATTGGGACTTACAGGTATCGGGGGTACTCGCGGCCTATCGAATGGCCCCTCACGCGGCTACGGGGTTTTCCCCATTTTTTCTTATGTATGGGCGGGAGGCCGATCCGGCCATGGACGTCCAACTGGGGATTTCCCAGCCACGTGCAAAATCTAAATTGGCAGACCACATCAAATTTAATATCGCCAAACTGGCTGAAGCGTGAGAGGCTGCGAGATTGAATTCGCGGTCTCGGCAGATCGCGAACGAAAGATTGCATGGACGAAGGGTGCATATGCACGATTGGAAACCAGGCGATAAGGCCTGGCTGCATTGTCCACATGCACCGTTGGCTACGTCCCCTAAATTGTTGAGACCATGGAGGGGACCAGTGGAAATTGTGCGTGTTGCACGACCCCAGAGTATACAGATTAAATGGGAAAAACGCCGTTGGTACGTGCACCCCTCCCGACTGAAACCCTTCGCGGCACCGCGTGACCCCACTTTGTGCCGTAACGACCGAGCGTGTGATGTGACCGTCGACTCGGGGAGGGATGTGTCGCAGGCTGATCCTCACGTGTCTCCACCTGACCCACCCCCAGGTGTCTCGGACCTGACGGCTGTTGACCGTCGGGAACCGGAACCTCGCGGCATGCGCGGATCTCCGATGCCTGGCCCGTGCCTTCCTGAACTGCCGGCACCACCGGACGGTCAACCGCGTCCGGTGCCGTACGACGGACCGGCAAGGCGGACTCGTGCCAGGATACAACACTTTTCGTGAAAAAAAAAAAAAAAATGTTTCAAACCCGAGCTCGCCGCCGCGTTCCCCCTCTGCCGGGGTAATGTCCCGTTCAAGGGGCGCTCGGAAAGAATGGGACGCTGCACGAGTCGGAATTTTTTTTTTTTTCCCTTGCATACATGTGTAGGGGTGTCAGGGGAAGGATTCCCACCAATAGATGGGTTAGGGGGAGGGGTGATCGAGGTGATATAAGGAGAGAACGGGCGGGAAAGAGGGGCCTTTGGCGGGAACGGGATTGGGACGGCTGGCGACAGGTGTGAATGGAAGGAAAGGAATAAAGGACGAGACCCCTGCAATCTCGTGTCGGCTCCTCTCTACATTTGGTGGCAGCGGTGGGATCCTAATGGCTACAAAGAAGAATCCTCGCGGGAGGGAGCCGAGGGAGGAGGAAGCAGGGGCCGGGGATCCTTCACATCCTGGGCAACAAGGGGGCCTGCTGTCAGAAGCAGCAGAAGGGGGCCCGGATCGCCTGGAGGATCGCATGGAGGACCGCATGGCCCGCGTGGAGAGGGCGCTCCAGGAGCTCTTGCAGAGGCTCCCTATGGGGGGCCCGCCGGCACCGGGACCCCCACCCCCACGCGTACTACGAGAGGAGAGGCCACGGGAACCGGACGCCGACCAGCCGGCCGGGCAGGAGCCGCAACCAACCTCGTCACGCCAGCCGCCGCCGCTCCCGCCAAAACCCCCAGGGCTAAACACCCAACACGGAGAGCAGGTGGCCGGACGGCCGCGTCGGCTGGGGCCCGTCGACAAGTTTGTGGCTGAGGAAGAAGATTGGGAGGAGTTTGTCCGCCGATTCGAGGCTGCCTTCCACGCTCTCGAGTGGACAGACGAAGAGGCCCTACGAGCGCTGCCATCTGTTCTGGGCAAAGAAGCACTCTCCTCTTACACCTCCCTTCCCTCGCACAGCAAGTCCACGCTACAGGCGGCCTACGAGGCTTTGGGGGAGATCTATTGCCCGGCGGAAGGAGCCTTTAAACGGTTCCAGGATCGCCAGCGAGGGGCTAAAGAATCCCCTTTAGCCTACAGGGGGGCGCTGCTCGTGTTGGCGAGGAGAGCTTTCCCTCGCCTGGCTGAAGAAGCGCTCGAGGACCTCGTGGTCGAGCACCTCATCGCCTACGCTTGCCGCGCCGGCGTTGTAATGCCCGTAGTGACGCCGGAAGAACGCACCTCGCTGTGGGCTGCCCGGACCATCCAAGCCCACGAGCAGGTCATGGGCCGGGCGCCACCCGTGGGCCCGGTGGCTGGCGCGGCGGGGGGGAACAGCCGAGCCGTTGCCGCGGCGCTACTTGGTCCAGCGACACTAACCGCCGAACCTGCACCGTCACCACAGGCTGCCGGTGGGGCATCTGGGGACGGACCGCCGACGTCTGAGACGGAGCCATCGCTGCGGGAGGTGTACGCGGCGATCCGGGGACTGGCGGAGCAGAGGGACCAGCCGCCGCGTCGCTGGCAGCCGCCTCTACAACATCGCGCCGAGCCCCCCCGACGCAACGCCCCGTGGGTCTGCCACCGTTGTGGTCGCGAGGGGCATGTGGCGAGGGGGTGCCGCACGGAGCCGGAGGCCGCCAACGTCACCTGGAACCTGCCGGGGCCGAACGCCGACAGGAGCCAGGCGAGTGACGCCGTCCCACCCGGCCTCTCGGGCGGGCCGGGTAATTACAATTCCGACGCCGCGAACTCACCGGGAGTCTCCTCGGGGTGGGCGCCGGTGGTGTCGTTTCCCGGTCCCCGCTGTTCTGGTCGGGGGAAGGGGATAGCGCCGGGGCCTGTGGTCGCATCGCGACCCGGAGTGGCGTCGCGAACGGACGTGACGTTGCGTCCGGAAGTGACGTCGCGGTCGGAAGTGGTGTCGCGGATCGCGCCGGGAATTGCGCCGGGGCCGTGGACCGCGCCTGGAATCGCGCCGGGGCCAGGGACCGCGTCGGGGATCGCGCCGAGGCCGGGGACCGCGCCGGGAGTCGCGCCGACGCCGGGAGGGACGTCGCGGACGGAGGTGACGTCGCGGGCGGAGGTGACGTCGCGGGCGGAAGTGACGTCGCGGCCGGCAGCGACGTCGATGCCGGGCGTGACGTCGCGCGCGGGCGGGGTTTCGCGGGCGGGCGTGACGTCGCGGGCGGGCGTGGTTTCGCGGGCGGGCGTGGGTTCGCGGGCGGGCGTGACGTCGCGGGTGGGCGTGGTTTCGCGGGCGGGCGGGGTTTCGCGGGCGGGCGTGACGTCGCGGGTGGGCGTGGTTTCGCGGGCGGGCGTGGGTTCGCGGGCGGGCGTGACGTCACCGGCGGGCGTGACGTCGCCGGCGGGCGTGACGTCACCAGTTACCTGCAACGCCGGCGAGTTGCCAGGGGCAACGGCCCGGGGGCGGAGGCAGCCCACACGATTGACATTGCGCCCTGGAGCAATTCCACGACCCGCCTCACCACCGCTTTGCGACAGAGCGAGACGGAACCAGGGGGACCACGCCCCCGTGACAAAGGAAAGGGAGGGGCTCACGGGAAGGCCCACCCCCCAGTCCCCACCGCCCCCTACAATGGGGGGGCCCCCCCACACCACAAGGGGGGCCCATCCTACGTCACCTAGGGGGGGCAATTTGCACTACATAGAGAGCCCAGCCCGCAACCCAGGGGTAAGCCCACACTATGTAACAAGGGCGTGTTCACCCTGCTGTGACGCACTCCAAAGGGAGGAACCCCATCTTCAGTCCATCCACACCCATCCCCCATCATTTCACCATGCACCACAGGATAACGAGACGCCGCCTGGTCAGTGGCCGGACTCAGCCACACAATGGAGGAAGCTGGCAAGGCGGGTGGTAGCGGCCACGTCAGGAACCTCGGTCCTGGTCGGTGAAATCGCGGGAGTGTCGGCACGTATCTTGGTCGATACGGGGGCATCAGCCACGATCATCTCGAGCACCATGCATGAGATGCTGCCGGATAAAATCCGACCTTTAGTCCCCGTCAAGACAACGTTCATTGCAGCAAATGGAGGCAGCATGGGCTTCCTGGGCCAGGTTGAAGCCCCGATACAGATTGGGCAGCTTTCGGTAGCAGGACCCATCCTTGTCTCCGCAACGTTGCCCGTACCCTGCCTGTTGGGGACGGACTTTCTGAGGCGGATGCCAATGAAAATCGATCTGGCCAATGGGCGGGTGGAAGTCCAGGGAACACATCTCCATTTCCTAAAGGCGGAGGGGGCCAGCCGGGGTGTACCCTACGTGCAGGCTCTGGTCAGTAAGTCTGTCTCCATTCCCCCGGCAGCCCAGATGCTGGTTCCGCTGCAATATCGGTCCCCCCTCGTGACAGCCCGACCAGACTCACCCATCCTGGTGTCTCCGGCGTCAGCGGCCATGGATCGTCATGCGCTGGTGGGGGCCGAAACTATTGTACAGAGGAACCAGCATCTGTTCATTCAGGTGCTGAACACCTCCGATAGAACAGCGACGGTGCAGGAGGGAACAGTTCTGGCCCACGTTAGTCCCTTGTCACTAGGAGCCCCAGGGACAGAGCCCGAGCTTGTAGGCAGCATCAGCCAGTCCGAGGACAGAGGGGCCAAATCGTGGATGGACCAGCTGGCGGGGCCTGAGCCGGGATTGCCGCCCGACCAGAAACAGCAGCTGCACTCGTTATTGCAGGAGTTCTCGGACGTGTTCAGCCGGGGACCGTTCGACCTAGGGCGCACAAATCTGTCACAGCACCACATCAACACGGGAGATGCCGCACCCCTGCGCCAAAACACATATAGAATGAGCCCAATGGGCATTGTATGGTTGTGGGGGGGGGTAAGGGCTGTCGTCACTGTCAGTGGTGGGAGGCATGGGGAGACTTAAATGGTCCATGGGGGAGGCAGAACCGAGGACGGTTATTTTTTCTCCGGGGGGGGGGGGGTGATGTAGGGGTGTCAGGGGAAGGATTCCCACCAATAGATGGGTTAGGGGGAGGGGTGATCGAGGTGATATAAGGAGAGAACGGGCGGGAAAGAGGGGCCTTTGGCGGGAACGGGATTGGGACGGCTGGCGACAGGTGTGAATGGAAGGAAAGGAATAAAGGACGAGACCCCTGCAATCTCGTGTCGGCTCCTCTCTACACATGTTTATTGTTGTCACTCGCAGGATTGTACATGTTGTTCTTGTTGTTGCAGTGGCATTTGCTGATTTTTGCGGATGGCGGTGTTCTTGTTGTGTTGTGTTGCGTTGTGTTGTTATGATTGTTGTTGTGTTACGGGGCACACATGGAAGGGGGGGAGTGATATCCTTTTATAGCAGCCGGGGTGGCTGCGAGCTATGTGGTAGGGGGTGATGTAGTGGTGGTGTTGACGTGCGCCGACAGTGATGGATCACGGGGCGGCACGGGGTGCGGGGTTGGGCACGCGATGTGGGCGTGCTGTGGACGCGCACGCCGGGAGTGAGAGAGCACGGGGCGGCGCGGCGTGGGTGGGGAGGCGCGCTGACACGAGGTGGGAAAAGAGGATCGTGGGCAGCGCGCAGGGATTGGTCAAATGGGATGGGTGCTCTCAGCGACGTCCGCAGGATGGACATAAAAGGGGGACGCGCGGGAGCACTCGGGGTTGTGGTTGTTAACCAGTTGAAGATCGAAGACGGAGTTGGAGAAGGAGTGCCCTGAGACCCCTAGTCCCGCTGTCCTTGTCAGGACCGGGGCCCTGTGTGGCTCGGAGGCGAGACTGTGGGACCCGTGGTCCGACGCCCATGTGGGTCGGGACTGTGGGACCCAGAGTCGAGACGGACACCCCGGCTGGGTGTGTTCCGAGAGGCTACGGGGCGTAAGAGCCCGTGTTGGTGTAGCCAGGAGAACCGTGTGGGTTAGGCTGGTGTTAGCCACCCGTGTAACTAAGTGGGTGTTAGTCACCCGAGTAACTAAGTGGGTGTTAGTCACCCGAGTAACTATAGTGGGTGTTAGTCACCCGTGTAACGAAGTTGGTGAATAAAAGAGTGTGCTACCCGTGAAGTCGTCTCCCGCCGAGTTACTACATTACACATCCAAGCACACCTACATTGCGATGAGGACACGACCATCGCTGCCTGCGCAGGCCCACCTGATGCACAAGCCTATGACGTGCATTCGGGGCCTCATCAGGTCTTCGCGGCAACAGAAAATCGCGGATCGTCCAACTTGCGATCCCAGCGAGATCACCACCAGCGGGACCGGCCAATCTCGCGCCAGGACGGGGCGTCCATCGTCTGCCACAACTGTGGCCTTCGGGGCCATGTGGCGTCCGGCTGCCGGGTCCCCCGACGCCTGACTTCAGGACCTCCGGCGCCTCGGCCACCACCATATCCTCGGCATACCCAGGCGAGTCACGACACCTCGCACTCTCGGCCCCCACTTACAACAAGCACACACCTTCACACCACACAGGGGGGTCATGCTTCGGAAGAGGGGGATTCGGGCCCATCATTGAACAACCGGGCGCTCGGACCAGGTCAATGGTCCGAGTTGGCCCATAGGGTCGTTGCCACGGCGGCAGGGTCCTCTGCCGTAGTGGGTTCCATCGAGGGCGTTGATGTTCGTATGTTGATCGATACGGGTGCATCGGCGACCATCATTTCAGACATAATTTATAACATTCTGCCCGATACATGCCGTCCCTTGCAGCCAGTTGACGTGCCATGCTATGCCGCAAATGGGGGTTCGTTGGGCATCACCGGACGGATCAATGCTCAGATCCGCATTGCTGACGTCCAATTAGTGGGGCCCATTTTGGTCTCATCAACCCTCACCGTTCCGTGCCTCCTCGGAACAGATTTATTGGAGAAGATGCCCATTAAAATTCTCATTAATAAAGGGTGTATTGAGCTCCCCTCCGGCCGACGCATGGCCTTCCTACCCACACCCACTCGGTTGCACTCCGCATCTACGACGGTGCAGGCGTTGGCGGCGTGCACAATTCACATTCCTCCCGGCTCTCAGATGTTAGTTCCCCTCCGGTTTCGTAAACCCCTTGATTACGACGCGTTCATGGGGGGTGCTGTGATCGGGCGTTCGCGTTCAGCTGAGCGGGTGTCGGACCTCGTGTGTGCACAAACACTCGTGCGAAGCGACCATGACCCCTTTATCCAGGTCCTTAACGCGGGATTGGAAATGGCCGTTATCTGTCAGGGAATGGTGCTTGCTCACGCGACGCCAGCCCCGCCAGAAGATGTGATCATGGGTCACGTAGGGGGCGAGTCCTCTTCCGTTGCCAAGCCAGGTCCTGACACAGGATGGCTCGACGCGCTTTGCTCCACTTCTGCCGATTTGTCACCATTACAGCATGCTAAATTACGCACGCTGCTGAGCGATTTCGCCGACGTTTTAAATCAAAGCAAATTCCACATTGGCTGCACTAAATTGCTAAGCCACCACATCGACACGGGTGATGCCGCTCCAATTCGTCAAAACCCATTCCGGTTGAGCCCGGCCGAAAAGGAACATGTACGGGTGGCTGTCAACGATATGTTGGCGGCCAATGTCATTGCGCCATCAAATAGCCCATGGGGGGCGCCGATCGTTCTTGTTAAGAAGCACGACGGGAGCCTCCGCTTTTGTGTTGACTTCAGGAAACTTAATAAGATTTCTGTGGCCGACGCCTACCCGCTTCCCAGGATGGACGAGTCGCTCGATGCCTTAGCAGGTGCGCACTACTTCTCCACCTTGGATCTCCTCTCGGGGTTTTGGCAGCTACCCCTCGATGATGCATCCAAACTAAAGACGGCCTTTCGCACGCCGCAGGGACTGTTCCAATTCAACAGACTTCCCATGGGTCTTCACTCGGCCCCGGTGACGTTCCAGCGCCTGAAGGAGCTGGTCCTCGCTAGGCTCCAGTGGGATTCTTGCCTAATCTACCTCGACGATGTAATCGTGTTCAGCAAAACTTTTGATGAACACCTCACGCGATTGAAGGCAGTTTTCCTTAAAATGCGAGCAGATAACCTCAAATTCAAACCACAAAAGTGTCACCTCATGAGGGATTCGGTTCGTTATTTGGGCCATATTGTCAGCCGCTCGGAAATTGCCACGGACCCCGAAAAGACAAATTGCGTGCGCCCATGGCCAACTCCTACCTCTGTTGGGGAGGTGCGGAGTTTTATCGGCTTCGCCTCATATTATCGACGATTTGTTGCGGGATTCGCATCCATCGCGAAGCCCCTCCATGCATTAACAGCCAAAGGGGTAAAATTCCGTTGGGGAGAGTTAGAACAGGCATCGTTCAATGCCATCCGAAAAGCACTGGTCGATGCTCCTACCCTGTCTTATCCAGATTTTACCACTCCATTCATTCTGGATACAGACGCCAGCAACACCGGAATTGGAGGGGTGCTGTCGCAAATTGTTAATGGAGTGGAGAGCGTCGTCGCCTATGGCAGCAGGGTGCTGTCGCCCGCGGAGCAACGTTACTGCATGACGCGCCGCGAATTGCTTGCTATCGTTTTTTTCATAAAGCAGTACAGGCCATATGTGTATGGCAGGCATTTCACAGTACGCTCCGACCACGTGGCGCTACAATACGCCTTGCGAGTGGACCAACCATCTGGACAGCTCTCGCGTTGGCTCGAGATCCTCCAGGACTTTGCGTTCACTGTCATTTACCGCAAGGGGATTCAACACGGGAACGCCGACGGGTTGTCGCAACTGCCGAACAATGGGCGCTGTGCTTGTTTTTTGGGTGCGGGGCGTTGTAGGCAGCCTGACGGGGTACCGCCCCCATCCCTTGCGGCCGCGGCCGAGGATGGGGTCGGGGACCACGGGGCTCCCTCGACGCAAGTTCTGCAGGACGCATTGCTGGGCCTCGGGTTGGACGACTGGGGACGTCTTCAGATGGAAGACGTCTCCCTCCTCAAATTGAGACGCCGCGCTAGGGATGCCGAGGGTCACAGGGGCCAGAGGTGCCCCGTATCATATGTCATCCGGGAAGGCGTCCTCATGCATTGGGATGGGGGGTCCCAATCCCACACATTGGTGGTGCCCACCTCCCTGCGGGGGCGACTTGTGTGGGAAACCCACAGTCGCCTATTGCACTTGGGTGTTCAGAAAACACTAGCTAAAATTCAATTGGAATTTTTCTGGCTGGGCATGTCAAACGATGCGGCTGACCTTGTGCAAGGTTGCACAGAATGTGCACGGCGGAAACCACCTGCTAGGCCGTCCTGCCCGCCGCTCCAATCCATTAAGGTTTCCCGGGTCAATGAGATCGTCGCATTGGATATTTTGGGTCCGTTTCCCGCTACTCCTCGGGGTAGTAAGTACCTTTTGGTTGGGGTCGAATATTTTACCCAAAGGGCCATGGCCTGGCCACGCCCCAACCAGTCTGCAGCAGCCATTACAGAAGCCTTTTTCCAGGGCTACGTCCTCGATAAGGGTGCTCCCGAACGCCTGCTGACCGACCAAGGGAAAAATTTCTCTTCCACCCTGTTGCGGGATGTGTGCAACCTGCTAGGGACACACAAAATTCGCACCTCGCCATATCACCCCCAGACTGACGGTATGGTCGAGCGATTACATAGGACACTTACCTCCATGCTAAGCCACCAGGTGTCTGAGTCACAGACTGATTGGGATCTCCACATACCTGTTGTCTTGGCCGCCTATAGAATGGCGCCCCATGCTGCCACGGGGTACTCGCCATTCTATCTTATGTATGGTAGGGAGGTTTGCCCCCCAATCGACGTACAATTGCACATTAAACAGCCCGCACCTAAGGCTAAGATTACCGACCACATCCGTGCTAATGTGCGTCGTCTCGTGGATGCCCGGGAGGCTGCTCAAAATAACTCAGAAGCCCGTCAGCTTGCCAACGAGCGGTTGCGGAATCTCCGCACGTCCCGCCACGTTTGGGTAGTAGGGGACCGCGCCTGGCTCCACTGCCCGCAAGTACCATTGCCTACTTCCTCAAAACTGCTTAAGCCTTGGAGAGGCCCGGTTGTTATTATTCGCGTTCTCCGCCCGCAGTGTGTCAGGATCCAGCATGGCAAGCGACGTTGGTTCGTGCACCCGTCACGTCTAAAACCTTACATTCAACCCTACACACCTCCTTCACTTCTCCGGGGCCGAGAGCGCGACATGTCTGACGAGCCGCGCCGCAATGATGCTGCTTCTAACTCTCGGGCAGGTCCCGCTGTCCCGCCCTCAGGTGCCTTGGGAATGAAACCCGCCACGGCCGACCCAGCGGGAACAAGCTTGCCCGCGGGATCAGCGACCCAGGACACAAGCGCAACAGCGGGTCGTCGGTCCCCTCCCGCCTCCGTCGCGACCGATGGACCTGCCACTCGGACTCGCTCAAAACTCAAACGATTTTCATGACCCCCGCCCACGAACTCTCATCCCAATGCGACGCCACTCACCTTGCCATCATGTATAGTGGGCGATTGGGGCGTGCGTTCATCCTGCATATATGTGTTTATACAGTGTTGTTCTGCATCGGTGACCACAGGAGGGGGAGAGGCGCTTTCTTCTAATTTTTTTTTCTTGATTTGTCACACACTCATTCTGATGGTTAACAAATAATTTATTGTACAATTGTATTTTTTTTGACAGCTGGGTCGGCTGGAGGCTACATAGAGGGGGGTAATGTAGTGACATAAGAAGGGAGGGGCTGCTGGGGGCTCTGGGTTCCCGGGCGGGTCCAGACGCTTAAGCCTCTGGGCGCCAGGCGTTGGGTTCCCAGGCGCTTAAGCCTTTTGGCGCCGCCAACGGGGGGGGGGGGGGGCTGTGTGTGCTCTGTGGGATGTCTGGTGGTGCACACGGCCCCACCCCTCGTTGGACTAGGCATAAAAAGGGGAGCTCCCTAGACGATCGGGGCCAGTTGTAACTCAAGACCCAAGACCCACGACCAACCATCTGAAGACCCTGGGATGTTGTGAGAGCGAGTGGTGGGACTCTGGAACTCCCGACTCTACGACCTTGTGAGGGCGAGTTCCAGAGCGTAGCCAGAGTAGAGTATCTAGGCTGTGTACCTAGGCTGTGTACCTAGTCTGTAACAGAGTATCAGGACTGTTGGAGTGTTGTGTTGTAATAAAGAAGTTACCTCTACAAGTGTATCTGGAACCCGTTACACATGTCAAGTGCTTCAGAAAATGCAGAGGTGTCCGGACTGTCTTAGATACAGGGCACTCTGAAGTATCCCAGTTGATTTTATTTAAAAAAACAACCCCAAAGGTCATATCAGTTTACCATTGTTAATAACGAGACGTAAGACATGTTATGTGTGTCCATGTGTCCTAAGCCGTGGTGGTGATATTATCTACCTCGCCTGATATGCAGGAGGTTGTGGGTTTGATCCCGACCCTGACGCCTGAATATTTAGAGTTTGCATGTTCTCCACGTGGTCGTGTGGCTTTTTCTCTGGGCTCTCCGGTGTGTGCCTCAAACATTTAGAAACATGCGTTTAGAGTAATTTGGCTGCTATAAATGTCTTCATGATGAGTCACCTCGTTGAGTTATCATTTGTGGATAGGTAGCTTCTGTAAAATATCTGCATAGCTTATTGGGCTTTACCTGGTAAAGTGAAAAGAGTTTTGTCATCGTTTTATGTTGCCACTTGTGTTGAGGACTGACTGTAAAAAAAGATTCCTGAGTGGCAGCCTCGGAATTAATTTCATCCCAAGAGAATGCCGGCCAAGGAGTTGAGATGAAATTAGTTCGTGTATAGCTCGGCGGATTATTACATTGCAAGTGTGTGAGAGTTGGCTGCTGATAAAATCGGGCTTCATCCAGCGGTAGATTAAACATCCGATGATAATGAATGTGAACTGAAAGCATATCTTCTTATCTTGTATTTATGAAGAGTGTATAGACATGAATTGCCTCAATCTTCCTTCTATTTAAAACGTGGTGACATAAGTGATGTAAATAATCTCACACGTTACAGTCGGTGTTCATTACGTGTGCTTAAATATATACGTGGAAGACTTAGAAATTAGAACTGAGCTAGGGTGAATTATATGCGAGAAATGTATTTGTAGAGTAAAAAATAACCGCAAAATTTAATATTAATCAATACTGTGTAAAGAAGCTCCTTGGAGACGTCCATTTGTAGAGGAGTAGAGGAGAGTGGTGGCGTCGTGTGCGCTGTCCGGTGCGGTGACATCACGGGACGTGGGGTCGCGCGCGCTGGGCAGTGCACGTGACGTCACCCCTCCTAGGGTATTTAAGGGAGACCCCGTGACGTAAGCGGGGTCACTGGAGAAACGGGGATAGTAGAAGGGGTAAAGAGGGAACCAGGGATAGTGATATGTGTTAATAAACCCTGGCGGAAGCCCCTAACTCACCTCCGTCTCTGAGTACCTCCGTCTACAACCACAACAACTACTTAACAACTGGTGTCAGAAGTTTACACCGTCGCCAACATGTCAAAAGCGGGCACACGGCGTAAGAACCCACCGGCACATGACTTGGAGGGTGCCGAAGGCGGAGAGGAGGCTCCAGCAGTGACCCCGGAGCCCGGGAACCCGGTGACGGTCCCCATGGAGACGAGCGGGCCGGAGCGGGAGGAGTCGGCTGCGGGGAGTGCCAGCTCACCGCTGCCGCCAGAGACGGAGAGCGGCCCCGCAGCTCTGCTGCACCAGCTCCTGCAGGCGGTAGGGCAGCTGACCGTCAGGTTGGCCGAGGTGGAGGCACGGACGCAGCCAACCGCCCCGCACTCGGGACGGAAGCAACTGTCAACTGACAACGTTGAAAGCGCCGCCGTTTTCCCAGCGACCGCTCCACCGGAAATGGCCGCCATGTTGGCTGCGACGCAATCCGCGGCGGCCATGTTGGCTCGGGAGCCGTATGCGGCCGCTACTACGGCTGCGACGCGGCGGCCGGCGGACATTGTTGCTGCGACGCCGCAAGGCTGCCATGGCGACCGCGACGCCGCATCTCTCCACCGACGCGGCCGGGGTTTCTCGGCACGCCGCTCCTGCGGGACCAGCCGCCGGCGACGATGCGGCTCTACATCAAGTTGCGCCCGCCGGGGGGGGCCCCGGGTAAGTACGCGCGTGCCGTCCTCGCCGGGCCGCCGGGGTGGGCAGCGGCGGCTGCCGCTGCCCCGTACATTGCCGTGCCGCCGGAATGAGCCGCGGGTGCTGCCGCGGCTCCACCTGTCGCCGCGCTCACGGGGCCGGCCACCGGCGATGCCGCGGCTCTGCACCTCGCCGCGCCTGCGTCCCTTGTCATGGATGACGCCGCGGCTCCGTGTTATACCGCCGCGTCTTCGGCGTGGCCCATGGAGGCTGCAACGCCGTGGTGCCTCGCCGCGTCGCGAGAGGTTGCCGCGGCTGCGGCCGCTGTCCCACACCTCGCTGCGCCGGCGGGGTGGGCCGCGGGGGCCGCCGCGGCTCCGTGTTATACCACCGCGTCTTCGGCGTGGCCCAGGGAGGCCGCAACGCCGTGGTGCCTCGCCGCGTCGCGAGAGGTTGCCGCGGTTACGGCCGCTGTCCCGCACCTCGCTGCGCCGGCGGGGTGGGCCGTGGGGGCCGCTGCAGGCCCGAATTATACCGCCGCGTCTTCGGCAACGCCGTGGTCCCTCGCCGCGTCGCGGGACGACGCCGTGGCTTCGTACGCCGCCGCTGACAGGTGGGTCGCGAAAGCGCAGGTGCCTTCACACCTCGCTGTGTCTACGGCGTGGCCCATGGGGGCCGCAACTCAGCCGCACTTTGCTGCGTCTACGGCGTGGCCCATGGGGGCCGCAACTCAGCCACACTTCGCTGCGCCTACGGCGTGGCCCATGGGGGCCGCAGCACCACCGCACCTTTCCACGTCTTCGCGTGGCCCGCGGGAGCTGCAATGCTGCCACCGCCGCACCACGTCGCGTCCGCCGGGTGGCCCGCAGGTGCCGCTTGGCTTCCACACCTCGCGGCGCCGCGCGGCCAATGGCAGCGCCGGTTACCCGACGTTGCGCCGTTTGTCGCGCAAGGGGGCGACTGGTCGGCCTTCCAGGACCGGTTCGACGCGGCATACATGTCGGTCGGCTGGTCCATGGAGAAGGCCTTGCCGGCGCTTCCGACCTGCTTGGACGAAAGGGCTCTGCAGGCCTTCAAGTCCATCCATCCGGCCAATCGGGCTACACTCCCGGCGGCCTATATCCAAATGGCCAACGTTTTTGAGCCGCCGTCCACCGCGCAGCTAAAGTTTTCATTGCGGCGGCGGGAGGAGGGGGAACTGCCGCTGGCCTTCCGCTGCTCGCTCCTCGTCCTGGCACAGGCTGCATACCCTGACCTGTACGGCAGGGCACTTGATTCTATGGCCTTGGGGAAGCTGCTTGACCTGGCAAGGGAGCTAGGAATTGCTCTGTCGATCAACAATGATCGGCAGATCACATCCTTGGCGGTCGCCGAAAACATTCAGGCGCACCTCTCCCTCCGTCAACGGCCTCAGATGGCGGCGTGTGCGGGGGTCCCGGCGCCGGACGGGGGGGTCACCTCTCAGGGGGTGGACACCCTCGCGGCCCTGGCGATGCCCGATCGTCGAGGAAGGGGGGCGGATGGTCGCCGTCCGGAGCAGCGGGGGCGGCCGGGACCTTCCCGTCCACAGGAGGCGGACACGGTGGCCTGCTTCCGCTGTGGTCAGCGGGGCCACATTGAGCGGGGCTGCCGGAATGCCCCGGGGGCCTTTGGAAAAGGGACTCCACCTTCTCCCAGACCCTCCTTGGCATCGGGTCCGGGGCCCCAGGCCCCTCCCGAGTGAGGCCGACAGAGACCCCCCGGTCACCGGAGACCACGGCGGTGGGCCTGTTGCCTGCTGACGGGCCACCTGCACGGGTGGCGGACACCATACAGGGGAGCGGGCCAGCAGCGCATACCCGCTCGAGGGGGATGCGGCTCCGGTGACGGCCCTGATGGCCGTTCAGCGGGCCCAGCCCCTGGCGCCCGTTCGGCGCTATCCGGCGGATGAGGCTTTCGGGGTCTATTTGTTTTGTTTTTTTGTTGTTGCTGTTCTGCTTGAGGGGCCGTGCTGCCCTAAGGTTTAGTTTTCTAGCAGCCGGTTATACCTTCAGGCACACGAACTCGTGAATATTCGGTCTTCGGTCCGGTGTGGGGCCCCGCTTGCGGGGTGATTGCAGCCGGGTCGGCTGTTTTTTTTTCACGGGGGGGGGGGGGGGTGATGTAGAGGAGTAGAGGAGAGTGGTGGCGTCGTGTGCGCTGTCCGGTGCGGTGACATCATGGGACGTGGGGTCGCGCGCGCTGGGCAGTGCACGTGACGTCACCCCTCCTAGGGTATTTAAGGGAGACCCCGTGACGTAAGCGGGGTCACTGGAGGACCGGGAATAGTAGAAGGGGTAAAGAGGGAACCAGGGATAGTGATATGTGTTAATAAACCCTGGCGGAAGCCCCTAACTCACCTCCGTCTCCGAGTACCTCCGTCTACAACCACAACAACTACTTAACACATTTATAAAAATCTAAGTAATTACGCCCGAGGCAATCGCCCCGACTGGGGGCCTCGCTCCAGTTTAATACCCTTTCGGCATGCGCTTAATCGGACAGTGACCTCCACCTGACTGTGCCTCCAGTCTTTAATTATTTAAAAGTGTGTATTTTATTATTTATCTATACAGTCCCCTACAACTGTAAAGGTTTCTCATTTATTATTGATGTAAGACACTGATAAAGTCAACCAACGTCCCCATTTTTGTTTTATCATAGAGAACTGTAACCTTTGTACCCAGAGTAATTGCTTGGTGGCGACATCACGTACAGCAATCCCTTGCCCATCGCTTTGGTTAGGTTGTTAAAATAAGTGGCACATCCGCGATATGCAAACTTAAAGCAATGAGAAAACTAGGGGTTGGTTCATGCTTCGCAATATGAAATCCCGTCATTTCACTTAATAGTATCAAACCAAACAATACATTTGAAGTATTTCGAATGTAAAATATGATACACATTGTATGGTAAATGTATAGAATGAATAAAACAATGTAGTGTATACAATAATGCACATGTATAAGTGTACTGTATTGTGTACACGACAGGAAGAACAATATTGGGTGGCTGAACCTCACTGGAGGCATCTCACTGGAGACTGGGAACACTGCGTGGCTTGGGAGCCGCGATGGGCCTCTTCATACTCCCATTACATGACTATCACTCATTTCCCAATCATTCAATCCATTCAATATCATAATTTACTATAATAAATTTCGCTTTTACCAAATCCGCGCATCACCGATTCGCCCATTGCTTTTGTGGAGGCTGCTCGCCTCTGTCTCCATCATCCCCTCCGTATCATTACCCCCTTGCTGTCTGGTGGGGTCCGGACTTTCGTCCCCCATCTGCTCCCTATCCTGTACCCCCGTGAGTGCTGCGGATCGTGTGTGCATGCTCGCCCTGCGCTGATGTTGGCCGCGGAGCGCAAGTTGCCGCCGCCGTGCGCGCGAGATAAACAGCACAACACTGCGCAGCCGATTACGCGCTCGAGCCGCGGGGTTGGGGGTCAGGGGCCCACCACCGCGCCGCACTTACGCAAGTAACGAGCACACGCACGATCGTACAAAGCTAACAGCTTCAATGCGCACAGCGGTTTCGCACACGCGAGCGGGGCACACGCCGACACAACGACTCGTCCCCTCCCGCACTCGCCCAATCGTACAGAGACCACAGCCTTTACGCATACAACGACCACACACCTGCGAATGCAGCGCACGCTAATACCACGTGCAAAAATACCCAACAACACGGTTTTATTACTACGCTCGAGATTTTATTAGCGCTGGTTAACCAACCGAGCCACCCGTGTGTGTGTGCGGGCCAGCAAGGCGCTTCTAACCCACACTCTGGTGGCGTGCAGCCCTATTCTATGCTGCGCTCTCTGTTAAACTGCTTTCCTCTCGTCCTTACCCCGAACCAACCCTTCCCCTACGGATCCTACTCTCCACTCTGAGGTGTTGTAAGGCGCGTAATACGATACCGTCTGTAGTCCTTGGTGGCCTTGCGGCGCTCAGATCGTCCTGCAGACAATCTAGCGGCTCGCCCGATCTCTCCTTCGTCGCTGACCCCGTGTCCAAAACTCCAGAAGAAAAGAGACTTCCCTACTCTCCCTGCGGTTTTTTTTAAACTATCCACATCAAAGGCTAGGCACCCCCGTCCCAACCGCCTTGGTCTCTCGACCAATCCTGAACCTAGGATTTTTCGCACTTTTTCGATCCCGCCGGCTTTTGACCTTTCGACCAATCAGTAGCCCCGGGTCCGTCGCTCTCCGCCAACGCTGCTTCTTTTTTTGGTCCTGATCCCAGCTATCCGCCTTGCTGACCCGTGTTTGTGTTTGTATGCATTTCTAACTGCGGGGCTCTCTGAGCTCGCCGTGGTCGTGCGATCTCAAATCCGCCCACGGCGCCGCAATGTTACTTGGCCTGGGAAGGGTCCTGTCAAATTCTCTGGCCCTGAGAAACCGTGGGGTAACCCCCCGAGGGGGCCCTCGGGTGAAAACTCAGGGTAGGTGACCCGACCACGAGGCCCTACGTGGGTGCGGGTGCGTGCTTATGTGGGGGGGGGTGATGGGGGGCAGTGCGGTGGGGGAAGCCGGGCGGCTCCCTGGCTCGGCAGAGCGGCCCCGTCGCTGTGGCACCACATAGCCCCCCGGGGTGCCAGTCCCCGTCCCGGGTTGACTGGAGCACCTCGCCTGGGTTGCCCCCACGAGGTATCGCCGCGGGGTCCGCGGGATTCGCCCGGCCCTTGTGGCTGGCCTCGGGGGTGGCGGCTCCGTCTCCTGGGGCTCCGGCGGTGGTCTCCTCCTCCATTCCAACGGCTCCCCTCGGCCTCTGGCACCTGCGGGCTGGGGAACAAACTCAGAGGCGGTGGGGTATAAGGGTCGCCGTCCTCGTCGCCCCCGGCCCCGCCCGGGGCCCCTCGGAGCCCGGGGCTCCGTGGGGCCCATATACTGCGCGAGGCCCCCGGGCACGGGGGGTGGGGGGACCCCGGGGTTTCGGGGTACTTGGACGGCGGGGCTCCCCCCCTCGGGGGCTGCTCGCCACGGCTTCAGCCGGCGGATGTTGACCACCATCTCCCGGCCCCTCTCTCCTCCCTGAATCAGCACCGTCCATGGTGAGATCTGCCATCTCACAATCCAGGGTCCTCGCCAGTAGGTGGTCAGCTTCCCCACTTATCCGGCACCGACGCGGGGAGTGTACAGCCACACCTCGGAGCCCGCAGTGTAGAAGGGGGGCTCCATACGGGGTCGGGCGCCCTGCTCTTGCCGCTGGTGCGCGGCCTCTCCGTGTGGGTAGGCTCGGCCCCTGGCCCCTCGCAGGGTCTCCAGCAAGTGCTCCACGGGGTGGCTCCCTTCCTCCCGTTGCGGCGGAGGGACACCGAACAGCAGATCTGCGGGCAGGCGAGACTCGCGACTAAACATCATTAGGAACGGGGTCTGTCCTGTAGATGTGTGAACGGCGGTGGTGTAGGCGAACAGGGCACAGGGGAGGTGTTCGTCCCAGTCCTGTTAATTCGCAGCCGCCATGCGTTTAAGCTTCCCGGCCAGAGTCTGGTTCATCCTCTCTACCATCCCGTTCACCTGGGGGTGATACGCCGTGGTTCGGTCCTTCTGGATCCCGAACTCTCGGCACAGCGCCTGGAATAGTTCGGCCTCAAATTCACTACCCTGGTCGGTAATGACTCGTTCGGGGATCCTGCACTTAAGTACGTAGTTTTCCACGAAGGCCCGGGCCACTACGAGGGCTGTTTTATCCGGGATAGCCACCGCCACGGGGTAGCGGGTGAAGTACTCCACCGCTACGAGAATATATCGGTTGCCCCGGTGGGATCACGGAAAGGGCCCCTGCAGGTCGATTCCGACCAACTGATTCGTCCGACTGACTCGGAACGGCCTCAGGGGTACCTGGTACCTCGCCGGCTTTTGCCCACACTGCTGACAGGCCCGGCAGCCCTGCATCTAGGCGGCCATACTGGCGACGCAGAGTCTCCCGGGTGCGCCGTTCCCCATCATGGCCCCCGAGCGGGTGGTCGTGTACCAGTCGTAGTAGTTGGGGTCGCACATGGGCGGGAACGCAGATGCACCCCGGCTGCCCAGCGTCGGCCAGTTCCCTCACCACCCCGTTTTCTACACACAACCGGGCATACAAACCGCTCCAGGGCCCTGGTAGTGCATCCTTCTTCTCTCGCAGTACCGCCTCCACCGCCGCCAGATCCGAATCCCGCTGCTGGGTTTGTCGCAGCTGCTCGTCGTCCAAGCCCGGGAAGGCACAGCCAACATCCTCTTGGATCCGCCCGGTTGGGGTGGGATGATCCGTCTGTCCCCGGGCTCCTTCTGCAGGGGTTCCTGCGGTGCACACCGCACTCTCTCTCGGGGGGGGGGAGTTTAGTTTCCGCGCGCTCCTTGGGTTCTGCTGCCTGGGGGCAGCGTCCCCCCGTGAAGCACGGGCAGGCGTCTCCCTCCCTCGTCTCAGCGCGCACCGCGGGCCGTCTTGACAAGGCGTCCGCGTTCGCGTGTGTCCGCCCCGCTCAGTACTCGATCTGCAGGTTGTACTCCTGCAGCTGCGCCAGCCATCGAGCCATCTGCCCCCGCGGTTCCTTGAATGTAAGGAGGAACTGCAGTGCATAATGATCGGTGCGCACACGACATCTCCTGCCGTACAAGTACGGTCGGAACTGTTTACACGCGAAAATCACGGCATACAGTTCCTGACGGGTTACGCAATAGTTCAGCTCGGCCCCGCTCAGGGTCCGACTGGCGTACGCGATGACCCGCTCCGTCCCACCCTGCACTTGCGACAGCACCGCGCCCAGCTCACTGCTGCAGGCGTCAGTGTCCAAAATAAAATCGGTGGTGAAATCTGGGAAAGCCAAGGTGGGGGTGTGGGTGAGGTGGTCTTTGAGTGTGGTGAAAGCCGTCTGGCAGGCCTCCGACCACTGATAGGGGTTCTTAGGGGAGGTGAGTTGGGTGAGGGGGCGTGCAATCTCACTGAATCCCTTTACAAATCGACGGTAATAAGTGGCGAGTCCCAAGAATGACCTGATCTCCGCCAGGTTCCTCGGCCGCGGCCAATCCACTACGGCACGCACCTTCTCGGGATTGGTGCTCACCCCTGCCTCGCTGACTCGGTGTCCGAGGTACCCCACCTCGCGCTGCGCAATGTAACACTTACGCGGCTTGAGCTTGAGATGGGCTGCTCGCAGTCGCCGGAATACTTCCCGCAGCCTGGACCAGTGTTCGGACAGCGACCTACTGAACACTATTACGTCGTCCAGGTAAATCAGGCACTGTTCCCACTGCAAGCCCCGCATCACCAACTCCATCAACCGCTGGAACGTCGCGGGTGCGTTAGTGAGTCCGAACGGCAACACTCGAAACTCAAACAGGCCCATCGGGGTGGTGAATGCTGTTTTTAGCCGATCCTCCTCCGTCATCTCCACCTGCTAGTAACCGGACGCCAGATCGAGGGTGGAAAAATACCGCGCTCCTGCGAGACTGTCGAAGGTGTCATCGATGCGTGGGATGGGAAAAGCGTCGCCGAGGGTGACTGCGTTCAATTTTCGGTAATCAACGCAGAACCGAGTCGATCCGTCCTTTTTCGTTACCAGTACCACCGGGGCAGACCAAGGGCTCGCGGAGGGCTGGATTATGTTATCGCGTAGCATATCCGTGACTGCCTCTTTGATCTGGGTCCGTTCAGGCGCGCCCACTCGGTATGCGGGGAGTTTGATGGGTCGGGCTGCACCTGTGTCAATTTGGTGCTTGACCAGGTCGGTCCGGCCCACGTCCGAATCGTGCTCACTGAACACGTCGGCGTACTCCCGCAATAACGCATCCTGCAGGGGAACAATCTCGGCTCGGGGGGTCGGGCCGACCCGCCAGGCCAGATCCTGGCTGTCCTCGGGGCGGCCAGGGTCCTCCGCCCAGAGTGCGAACACCGAATCGTTCGAGTGGCGAGCGTGCAGGGGGTGTACGGTGGCTACCGGGGTGCGTCGTCGTATCATTGCCGGGGTACTGTGTGGGTTAAACACACGTATAAACAGCCGGCCCCCATCTGCGTTTACCAGTGTGGCTGACCCTACCACCCCGTATCGCGATGCCAACTCCGGGTGAGGAGTCAGCATTACCTCACCCGATGGTCGGTGGGTTGGGTCGGTGGAGAGGGTTGCCACTGGCACCAGCATCTCGGCGAGAGGCCCGATGGTGACGGCCGACACCAGCGTAGCGGCCACGGGTGTGAAGCGTGGGCGATTCGGCTCCTGTCCTAGGAACGGAATCCGCTCCCCGCTGCCCTCCACTGTAGCGCATCGTTGCCGGGGCTGTACGTTAAGTCCCAACTTTTCCAGGAGGTCCGTTCCTGCAATGCACTCGTGACACAACACACTCGAAACGTAGAATTCCTGTGTGCACACCTGGTTTCCTAGACGGACCTCGAGGGAGACCTTCCCCAGCAACCCCATCCCGGCTCCGCTTGCCGTGTGCAGCGCGCGATCCGGGGCCTGCAGGCGGCCCACGTCCACCCCGAGCATGCTGCAGTGCGCGGCGCTCATGAGAGAGGCCACGGCGCCCGTGTCCAGCAGGATCCGGGTGCGCTGCCCGTTCACCTGGCCTTCCACCAGCGACGTGGCTCCCGTTATCTCTGCCACCAGCTCCCGCAGCCAATCGCCCGAGGTCCCCGCGCCCTTGGGTGTTGTCATTGTAACCTGTTTATGGATCACTCGCTCGCCATTATTACCGTCTTTTTGCATCGGGACCGCTTCGATTGCACCCCCAGATGGTCCACTCTCTAGGGGGCGTTGGGGTTTAACCCCGGCGCGTTTCTAGCACGGGCGATCTGCGGACAGTCTCTCACGAGATGCCCTCGCCGATCGCACATATAACATGCCCGGGGAGGGGGGGCGGTTCCGTAGCGGGTCCCCTGTCCGCTCCCTCTCCCTCCCCCAGTACGCAGTTGTCCCAAATCGGACTCTAATTGGGACACCCTCCCGGCCAGCCCCCCTACGGTCGAGCGTAATTCCCCCATCTCAGTCTCAATGGTAGACTGTAGCTTGGCCATATTTCGGCTCATTTTATCGTCTACTTGGGTTATCATATCTCCCATGCCAGCCTGTAACCCGGCTAACCATCCCGGGGTTGTCTCGCGGGACACTGGAGGCTCTCTTTCCCGGCCCCTTACCGTCCTCGCGAGCTCCTGTTCCTCCTCCTCGTCTTCCGAGAGCAGGCTCGCAATGGCGCGCTCTCGTCCGGCACAGCCTTACCAAAACTTACTTCATCTGGAATGGTACATTCTACACACAAAATGAAGGTACCTTTATGGGTTCTCCCTTATCACCTGTGGTAGCGAAAATTTTCACGTAGAAATTTGAAACAGATACCATCCTGACATCCACCCTACGTCATTCCCTGTGGAAGAGATATGTAGATCACACTTTCGTCATCTGGCCACATGGCCAGCCAGCACTGAACCAATTTTTCAAACACATTCATTCCATACACCTATCCATCAAATTCACCATGGAAGTGGAAAATGATGGCAAGCTACCATTCCTGGATGTTTTGATCGAGAAGGGGCCTCATGGCTCGTTGGGACATTCCGTCCACAGGAAAGCCACCCACACGGATTCCTATCTAAAGCCTGATTCCCACCACCATCTGGCCCAGAAGAACTCCCTCATAAAAACACTACACCATAGGGCCCGCTGCATCTCCGACCAGCGCCACCTTGCCAGTGCACGTACACTAACCCCTCAAGATGAATGGATACTCAGACCGCACAATCTGCAAAGCTGTATCCCCAACCATGGGAAGACAACCATCTGAGGACCCAATCAAAACCATCACCTTGCCATAAATATCAGGTGTTATCAAAAATATTTCCAAAATCTTAAACAAACACAAGATCCAGGTCCGATTCAATACAGTACACAAAATCCGTGATTTGATCCCATCTGTGAAGGATGTCTTTCCTGACATGCAATACCCTGGTTGTCTACAAACGAAGTTGTTTTTGCAGCAGCAGTTACATTGGGGAAACGAAACGACATGTCTCGGACCGTGTTCGCCAACACAAGGCAGATTTGAAAAATGTCTCACACGATATTGTTTTTTTTCCGAGACCAAGGTACTCTGCAAACCTTCGAGCTACCTTCAAAGATTTGTTCATGAAGCCATCCAGATATATAAACACAGAGACAATTTCAACCGAGAAGAAGGGTATAAGCTGAGCAATCATTGGAAGGACGTTATTAACCAAGCAAAGTCGTAACTTGCTATGGTGCTTCCATTCTTCCCTGCCGTCTGGCTGTTATCTCCGACTCTCTGAGTTGCATTGCCCTGTTAGGTGGCTCTGCATTAACGGGCTGGGGTCTCGCTAACATGGCCACCTTTGCTCCCTTAGCCTCGATGGTTCTGGCTGTGTGATGGCCTGCGTGTCTTACTGGCGCGATCACCGTTACAGTGGTTCTCTTACGTGGACGTGCTTGCCTCTCACAGTACAGTTGGCAGCGCCACAGCTTGTGTTACACATAGACATGACATTAACTTTCCAATCCCCCTAATCTCTGCCTATTCTCTGCCATTAACATAGTGCTAATCTCCCATTAACACTACTGTTGTGCGCATATGCGGGGACGATACTATTATGCGGTGATGGAGGCTCATTTAATGCTAATCTCTCTCCCTAATCTCTCTCTTCCTAATCTTCCCCATAAACACAACTGACGTGCTTGCGTGTGGGGATGGAATTCCTTTCCAGCTCAGACCTTGCCTGCTTGCCCTTCGCCACAAAGATAACTTCTTGTTGTAACAGCTCTCTCACTGTGTTCTTCCTGGTTCAGCAGTTCCACTGCTGGATTAATTGTTTTCCACCTGAGGACGACCGCTCGTGTTGTGATCAAAACGTCGTGATATATTATTATTTTTCTACCTACGTGACTTTACCGAAAGAACCAAAGAGTAACAAGTAAATATACAAACTATACTATAAACCACACTCGGTTACAAATTAACAGAACCAACCCAACTACAATATGTTTATATATGTAACCTGACAAGTAACCATAAAATAACATAGTCCGATAACACTATGGAAAACTATTTTTGTTCTTGGTAGTGTTACTTCGTAATTGCTTATACCTAAAAAGTATAGAAAATGGCTATTATTCCCAACAAACTTTACTTTTGTAACCAGGACAGTGATATTTTGAAAATATTCTATTTACAATGAGAAAACGGGCGAATTTGTGTCTTCATTCACATAAAGTCCGAAAAAACATTTCAATCAAGATTAACATGTATCTATACTAAAGGAATACAGTTAAGAGACAAACAGCATTTTATATATATACTATTAAAAAGGTAGAATTAAAACAACATAATTGGGCAAATATTTTATCATTACATTGGTCACGTATCAATAGCATCTTTTCAAATGTGGCATCTTGCTGGGTTGTAGAGATGTTCGATTAGGCTTGGGTATTATGGGATCCTCTTAGCTCGCATTGGTGAACTTTTTGAGGGAGGTTTTATTGCGACTTCACATAGCGTGGCCACACTAATGCCAGTTTGTCGGCAAACAAGTCCAGGCCACGTGTTCCGTGCAGTTCAGGTCAGGTTTAGAGTCCAACTCAGGTGTAAAGGTCATTGGCATCCTTTTTCTGCCTTTAACAACTTCTTGAACAACTTACCTATACATATCAATAGTACACCTATGAATAATAAATGTAGACTAAATTGAAGACGTTATTTTTAGATTGCTTATGATAACTCAAATTATGTAGCCAAAAAAACATAGAGTGGTCTCAAATATGCTGTTTTTGTTAATTTACGTTTATTGGTGTACACTATACACGATTGTTTTTAACATCGTATGTTAGCTTATCACTTCCTTTCTCGGTAAATATCTCAACTACCTGTTTGTTCTGCCACCTCGAGATGTATTTCATGGGAGGTGCAATATTAGAGACATACAGAAGCATGTACAGTTCTACACACATACTAGACACATAGAAGCATATACCGTACAGTACCACACACAGAGATACACATAGACTGGAGGCACACAAGCATGAACAGTTCTACACACACAGACAAGACACAAGCATACAGTACTACATACAGAGACACGCAAAGATGAGAGGCATCCAGAAGCTGGACACACAATCTTCTTCTTATATATAAAAGTCTCCACGCGCTCGCGCTTGCGGGGGATTTGGCTCTCGGACGGTGGGCTTCACGTAGAAAAAAAATTGCCCGGCAGCATGTCCTAAGCCCCGCGGTGGGAATAGGCTATTCCGTTTACCCATCCGTAAACTTTAAAGTAGTTTAATTAACACATTTATGCCGTTTCTATTATTAATTATTTACTTATTGCGCGACATCGACTGTACCAACTGACGCATATTGCCTGGGGGGGTGGGGCGGACCCTGCCAAGTGATGCGCGTTCACTCCAGCTCACGAGGGACATTTTATTTTACGCGTTTAACTGGCAATACATACACACATGACGCTGCGGATATTTCTTCACAGTGTGATGTCCTCTTGCCCAAACCCCAACACGATGCGTCTAGTTTATACTGCAGACTCCATGGATAATATTTTTTTACTGCTTACATAACATTATTCTTGCACGGGCGGGGATCCTCGGGGGGGGAGGGTAGCGGTCCAATCCCTAGCCTGGCAACGTGCCAACTCCACTGCCTCGCCAATGTAGGCCAGGACGGGGGCTACGCATGGCACAAGGCCTCAACATGCCTATGGTAATTACAAATTTCCTTGCTTCTTACGCTAACAACTCAAGTGCATTGTTTACTATTATTAAACACATTCATTGACAAACATTACAATAATAATATTTGTGTGCACATAACTACTCTGGTTCATTGTTTACTATTGTTAAACTAATCAGTTGGCAAATCTTACTATAATAATGTGTGTGTGCAGATAAGAACTCATGTTCATTGCTTACTATTATGAAATATATAAGTTGGCAGATATTACAATAATAATGTTTGTGGGCACAAAACACTTTTTTGATTTTTAGCTTGCTAAATTTTCCCTTTTTTTCCTGCGCTTTTATCACGCTGCCGCGGTCTATTGCCAGTCTGTGATGTCGCCTGCTGCCTGCTCATTAATTAACGTCAGTGCACTGCCAACCTATTATCTACACTGCTCATTTTCCTTTTCACCATTATGAGTGTATGCCAGTATATAATCGGTTGCCTGCTTCTTTACTTCACTCAGTGTGCACTGCTAGCCTTTCATGTCGACTATAGCAATTCTTATGTCATTGAGTCGGCGTACTGGCAGTCTATAATCTCAACTGTAGCCTGCTTCTCAACTTACCTGTGCGTACTGCTGCTCTTTCATTGACACTTATTTCTGCTTATTTCTTCTATGCATTTCTATTGTTTCCATCGCTCACGTCACGCTATTTACTCACACGTAGTACTGCGATACTGATAGCTGTGCCATCATCGGGGATTGCTGTGCCTGTCGATGTGTGTGTGCATTAGTCGATGTGTGTGCATGGCTCCATCTGTGTGTAAGTCAATGTGCGTTTGTGTGTCTGTGTGTCAGTCGATGTGTGCATGTACGTCGATGTGTATGTGTGTGTCAACCCATATGTGTGTGTGTTACTCCACATGTGTGTGTAAGTCTATACATGTGTGTGTCACCATTGGAACCTCATTTGCCAGTAAAAATATGATAATTGTTTTTTTACCCTTCTATCTGGCAACAAAACTGACACCTTTTTTACAAGGAGTCATGTTTGCATCGACCATAATACCTGCAGCCATAATGCAAATAAAAAAACATAACTCTGATAATATATGCACTGTCCTTGAATTTGATTGGTCCAAACCCGAGACAGCTTTCCTTAGAGCCTAGTCTCACATGGGTTGGACCAGATGACGCCAAAGGGCGCACAACTCAAGGACAATGCACCATCAGAGTATGAGAGCTCGGGGTAAGCATTTACACCATTGGAACCTCATTTGCCAGTAAAAAATATGATCATTGGTTTTTTACCCTTCTATCTGGCAACAAAACTGACACCTTTTTTACAAGGAGTCAAGTTTGCATAGACCACAATACCTACAGCCATAATGCAAACAAAAAAAACATAACTCTGATAATATATGCACTGTCCTTGAAGTTGATCCACACCCGAGACAGCTTTCCTTAGAGCCTAGTCTCACATGGGTTGGACCAGATGACGCCAAAGGCGCAAATGAGGTTCCAATGGTGTAAATGCTTACCCCGAGCTCTCATACTCTGATGGTACATTGTCCTTGAGTTGTGCGCCTTTTGGCGTCATCTGGTCCAACCCATGTGAGACTAGGCTCTAAGGAAAGCTGTCTCGGGTGTGGACCAATTAACTTCAAGGACAGTGCATATATTATCAGAGTTATGTTTTTTTTGTTTGCATAATGGCTGCAGGTATTGTGGTCTATGCAAACATGACTCCTTGTAAAAAGGTGTCAGTTTTGTTGCCAGATAGAAGGGTAAAAAAACCATTATCATGTGTGTGTCACTCGATGTGTGTAAGTCAATGCGTGTGTGTGAGTCGATATGTGTATGTTAATCTATGTGTTTGTATCTGAAGTAGATGTCTGTGTCACAGTCCATATGTGTATGTGTGTGTAGGGCTATGTGTGTGTCAGTCTATGAATGTGTTTTTTTTAGTCCATGTGTGTGTCTTAGTCCATATGTGTGTGTGTAACACACATATGTGTGTTTACGTCAATGTGTGTGTGTGAGTCCACGTATGTCTGTGTGTGAGTCGGTGTATGTGTGTGTGAGTCGCTCTATGTGTGTACGTCGATATGTGGGTGTAACTCCATGTGTGTATATATCAAGTGGATGTCTATGTGTGTGTGAGTCCATATGTGTGTGAGTGTGTAAGTCTATGTGTTTGTGTGAGTCGATATGTGTGTGTGTGTGTGTCTCAGTCCATGTGCGTGTGTGTCTCTCGTCCATGTGCGTGTGTGTTAGTCGCTGTGTGTGCATGCCTCCATGTTAGTCAGTATAAGTCCATGTTTTTGCGTGTCTGTAGGTCCATGTGTGCGTCTTAGCCCACCACCCCAATGCGTGCAGTTACTGCTATAAAGTTCTTAGATATTAACTTAATATTCTTAAAGCGCTTACATAGTATTATTCTGCCTCGGGCGGGGGCATGGTGGGGGGAGGGGGTAGCGGCCCAGCCAGCAGCCTGGCAATATCTCACCTCCTCTGGCTTGCCAATCTAGGCGAGGCCGCGGGCTCTGCATGGGACGAGGTGTCACCACGTCAATGTAAAGTACAATTTTATTGCATCTTTCGCTAAGAACTGAGGTTTATTGTTTACTATTATTAAACAAAGAAGTTTACAAATATTACAATGATAATGTTTGTGTGCACATAGCAACTCTGCTTAATCGTTTACTATTATGAAACTAATAAGTTGCCTAATATTACAATTATAATGTTCGTGTGCAGAAACTGCATGTGTCCCTAAAGTCGATGTCTGTGTGTGTGTGAGTCCATATGTGTTTGTGTGCGTGTAAGTCGATGGGTTTCTACGTGTGTGGGTCCATGTCTGTGTGCTAGTCCATGTGTGTGTCTGTCTTTTTTAAACGGACAACGCCCCATGTGTGTATGTGTACGTACAAGTGTGTGTGTGTGTCAGTCCATTTGTGTGCGTATCAGTCGCTGTGTGTGTGTAAGTCAATGCGTGTGTGTGAGTCTATGTGCCTGTTAATCCATGTGTATCTAAAGTACATGTCCGTGTGTCACAGTCCATATGTGCATGTGTGTGTAGGGCAATGTGTGGGTCAGTCTATGTATGTGTGTGTAAGTCCATGTGTGTGTGTCTTAGTCGATGTGTGTGTGTAAGTACATGTGTGTTTACGTCAATGTGTGTGAATCCACGTATGTCTGTGTGTGAGTCGATGTATGTATGTATGTATGTGAGTCGCTGTATGTGTGTACGTCGATATGTGTGTGTAACTCCATGTGTGTGTATCTCAAGTGGAAGTCTATGTGTGTGTGAGTCGATATGTGTGTGTGTCAGTCCATGTGCGTGTGTATTAGTCGCTGTGTGTGCATGCCTCCATGTTAGTCAGTGTAAGTCAATTTTTTCGCGTGTCTGTAAGTCCATGTGTGCGTCTTAGTCCATCTGTGTGCGTTATTGACCTGCTCAAGGCCTATGATACCATCAGTAGGCCTAGGCTCTGGGTTGTTCTTCGTGCTTTCTGAGTCCCTCGCCCTTTGCTTACGATCCTTAAGGACCTTCACGATGGTGAGCAGCCCCACGTCAAACTACGTGGCCGTCAGTCAGAGCCATTCCCTCTACACCTTGGGGTGTGACAGGGATGTCCACTGGCTCCCACATTATTTAACCCATTTTTGACCACGTAGTTCGTGAAGACTTCAATGGCTGTACCGGAGGAATTATCATATGGTACAGATACAATGGGAGGCTGATCGATGCCCGGGTGCGGTCAAGGGATGGCTCCCTATTGCTCAACCATGTTATGTATGCTGATGCTCTGGTGATTGCTGCTCACCGCTGCTGAACCTGGAGCTCGCCACTAAGAGGTGGGGCCTTACCATCAGCCCCACCAAAACTAAGCACCTGCATGGGTATTTTGTACCATTGGACACTCCACCCCCACAACTCCCAATCGGTGATGGGGCAGTTGTGGAGAGAGTGGAGAGTTTCCCATACCTGGGCAGTGTGCTTATGACCGGCTCCAGTTTATCAGCAGAGGTCTCACTCCGAATCAGTCGAGCGGCAATATATTTGCATCGGTTGCGTAACGCTGTGTGGAAGCTACCTGGTCTGTCACTCCACACGAAGCTTCAGGTCTTCTCGGCCCCGGTCATTCCCTCCCTTCTCTACGCTTGCGAAACGTGGACCCCCCTAATGGAGCATTTTCGCCGGTTGGAAACATTTAGGCTGGCCTGCCTACGATCCATCCTGGGTTTAACCAGGCTGGATTGTGTGAGGAGCTCACAAGTCCTTGAAAGATCTGGGCAAATTCCCATCAGTGAGCTCCTCCGGCAGGCAAGGCTGCGTTGGCTGGGTCATGTAACCCGCATGCCCAGCCACCGCATGCCTAAAAAGCTTTTGTTCGGCCGGATTGAGGGGGCTAAACGGGCGCGGCACGGGCTAGAGAAGAGATGGAGTGATGTGGTACGGGAGGACGTGGAGCTGAGTGGACTTGCCGATGACTGGTACCAGCGGTGTCAAGATCGGCCTCAGTGGAGGAGGCTCGTGAAGGATGCTACTGGGCAGTTGGAGGCAGTCGCCCTCCAACAACAACGGAGGGCGGAGGAGCGACGCTCACAACAACGAGCGGAGTGCCGGGTGGCTAAAGCACAGCAAGTTGGTACAGTAGGGGGCACAGGTGGTGCATCAGCCAGTCATCTCGGTCATCTCGGTCAGTCGACTCGTGGCACCTGGGTCTGCCCCGTGACCTCCTGCCAGTGGGCGTTCGACACTTCACGTGGCCTCAAGGTGCACTTGGCCTGGCACAAGCGTCGTGGTGACGTCACCACCACTTAGTGGCGAATGGCGGTTGTTGTTGTTGTTGTTGTTGTGTGTGAGTCGCTGTATGTGTGTATATCCATATATGTGTGTGTAACTCCATGTGTGTATATCTCAAGTCGATGTTTATGTGTGATAGGCCACATGTGTATGTGTGTGTACGGCAATGTGTGTGTCACTCTATGTATGTGTGTAAGTCCCTGTATGTGTGTACGTCGATATGTGTGTGTAACTCCATGTGTGTGTATCTCAAGTGCATGGCTATGTGTGTGTGAGTCCATATGTGTGTGTGTGTCTGTAAGTCGATGTGTTTGTGTGTGTGACTCGATGTGTGTGTGTGTGTCTCAGTCCATGTGTGTGTGTGTTAGTCGCTGTGTGTGCATGCCTCCATGATAGTCAGTGTAACTCCATTTCTTTGCGTGTCTGTAGGTCCATGTGTGCATCTTAGTCCATGCGTGTGCTTTATTGACCTGCTCAAGGCCTATGATACCATCAGTAGGCCTGGCCTCTGGGTTGCTCTTCGTGCTTTCCGAGTCCCTGACCCACTAATCACCATCCTTAAGGACCTTCATAATGGTGAGCGGCCCCACGTCTAACTACGTGGCCGTGAGTCAGAGGCATTCCCTTTACACCTTGGGGTGCAACAGGGATGTCCTCTGGCTCCCACATTATTTTATATATATTTGGACCGCGTAGTTCGTCAAGCCTTCAATGCCTGTACCGGAACAATTCCCATCTGCTACAGATACAATGGGAGGCTGATCGATGCCCGGGTGCGGTCAAGGGATGGCTCCCTATTGCTCAACCACGTTATGTATGCCAATTATCTGCTAATTGCTGCTCACTCGGAGGAGGAGTTCGAGGTGCTGCTGCTGAACCTGGAGCTTGCCACCAACAGGTGGGGCCTTACCATCAGCCCCACCAAAACTAAGCACCTGCCTGGCTATTTTGTACCATCGGACACTTCACCCCCACAACTCCCAATTGGTGATGGGGTTGTTGTGGAGACAGTGAAGAGTTTCCCATACCTTGCCAGTGTGCTAATGACCGGCTCCGGTTTAACAGCAAAGGTCTCACTCCAAATAAGTCGAGCTGCATTATCTTTTCATTGGCTGCGTAATGCTGTGTGGAAGCTACCTGCTCTATCACTCCATACGAAGCTTCAGGTCTTCTCGGCCACCATGGTGATTCCCTCCGAACTCTATGCTTGCGAAACTTGGACCCCCCTAATGGAACATCTTCGCCGGTTAGAAACATTTAGGATGGCCTGCCTACGATCCATCCTGAGTTTAACCTGGCTGCATTGTGTAAGGAGCTCACAAATCCTTGAAAGATGTGGACCAAGTCCCATCGGTGACCTCCGGGAGGAAAGGCTGCGTTGCTTGAGTCATGTAGCCCGCATGGCCAGCCACCACATGCTTAAACAGCTTTTGTTCGGCCGGATCCAGGGGGCTGGAGAAGACATGGAGTTATGTGGTACAGGAGGATTTGTAGCTGAGTCCACTTGCGGATGACTGCTACCAGCCGTGTCAAGATCGGCCTCTGTGGAGGAGGCTCCTGAAGGACGCTACTGGGCAGTTGGAGGCAGTCACCCTCCAACAACAACGGAGGGCGGAGGAGCGACGCTCACACCAATGAGCGGAGCGCCGCGTGGCTAACGCATAGAAAGTTGCCACAGTAGGGGCCACAGGTGGTGCATCAGCCAGTCGTCTCAGTCAGTCGACCTGTGCCATCTGGGTTTGCCCCGTGACCTCCTGCCAGCGGGCATTCGACACTTCACGTGGCCTCAAGGTGCACATAGCCTGGCACAAGCGTTGTCATGACGTCACCGCCACTTAGTGGCGAATGGCGGTTGTTGTTGTTCAGTCTATGTATGTATGTGTGAGTCCATTTGTGCGTGTAACTCTATGTGTGCGTGTCAGTCGATTTGCGTGTGTAACTACATGTGTGGCTGCCTTTTTTGCCCGGGCAACGCCGGGTACTAACCGCTAGTCGGCATATAAATACACAGACTCACACTGACTGGAGGCATGAACAAACATGTACAGTTCTACGCATAGAGACACTGACTGGAGACACAGCAGTATATACTGTACAGTAATAGACACAGACTAGCGACACACATCCACACATACAACACAAAGACAAATATCCCCCGTATAGGCTGAACAGGCTTTAGGGGCAAGTGCTGAAAGCGAGCACCTATGAAGGCTGAAACAGCACACGCGGGGGGTAGGTCGCCAACACCACGCCTCTTGTCTCCCCAGTGGCGATGTTTACCACACACCACCCAACGTACACATTTTGAGGCTGAGTGGACCTTGGGGATGAGGCCCAGGACTGGGTCAGATAATCGCTACCACTGATGGTGGTGGCCGTGAGTGGGAATCGAACTTGGGTCGTAGTGCAGAGCTAACTGCAAAGACACCGCGCCCAAAGCTGTGGAAGAATTAGGTTTTCTCTATACTCGCCTCACAACAGAGCCATCACAGCTCAGTCTTTCTGATGTATATGGACAACTAAGCTCTGATTTAGATCTAGAGAGTTGTGTACAGTATCCGTGTAAATCATGAGGCTGCTGTTTGTGCACCAAGGACGCAGGTTCAAATTCCAGGCAGTGTCTCGTGAAGTCAATGATGACAATAAAAATGTTTAAGTATTTTACTTCCTTCTTCACCATCGCTATAAGAGAGAGGTCCTGATCCAGCCTCTCACTGAGCCTAACAGCGAGCGTTCCGAGCGAAGCTATGATTCATGGCGAGCGCGACTAACAGTGAGAGTGTGGCTCGTTAGCTGTGCTGCTCCATCTGCTTGGACAAGTGCTTCTGATCCTCCACGCTAATCTGCGGACACTCGTTCTATCCTCTGGTGTCTGGAGGCTGCCTGGGAGACAATGAGCTACTTAAGCTGCCCGCAGTGCCGAGCAGCTTTCCCTGTGCGACGCTAGCTGAGGAGGAACGTGGCCCTTCACCAATATCTCGGAGCAGCTAAAAGTTGGCGACAGGATGGCCACGGCCGTCGTTTGTGACATCTGCGGTGACGGCCAGACCCCTGCAGTGAAGACTTGCCTGAGATGCGAAATGTCCTACTGTTTTTCACACTTCAGACCTCACGTGGAGAATCCCAGGTTGAGATATCATGCCATGGTGGATCCTACTGCGAGTTGGGACGAGCGAAGATGCCCTAAGCACAGTGAGGAGCTGAAATTCTACTGCACAATAGACAGCAGCCTGGTCTGCTCAACTTGCACCATCGCAGGTGAACACAAAGGACATGATGTCACTATGCTGAAGAAGGAGCACGAGACACGGAAGGTGAGGCCCTCAGAATAAGACACCGCAACACGATCTGACCAATGCTGTCACTGGGCTGCACAATATCTAAAAAAACATTATTGAGTGTTAATTCTCTCTCATGAATCTCTGTCTCCATTGCTAATCTGGTTAGCATTTTAGGAACAGCCTTAGGATATATTGAATCCTAGGCTCTCCATAAGCATAATATCTGTATAAGGAATTAACTGGACAGATATATGGGACCGATATTACAGCCACCTGATAGACAATTCTATTAGATGTATCTTCTAAACTATAGACAGCTGTGGGCACATGGGCTCTTGAGTCCGATTCGGTACTACAGTAATACCAAGCCAGTGCAGCTCCCACCGGCCGCTTTACATCAGCTTTCCCACTCCCTGTTCTCCCCATCTCAGTTGCGAAACAGGGGCAGCATGGAGATGACGGCCTTCATTATGGAGGGATTGCTATGGAGGGAAGGGCAATGTGAGGGGTGGCTCAGGGCCTCGAGTTTCCCGTGGTGACATCTCATCTCTTACAGATACACGTAAGAGAGGAAACGCGAGCGGTGGAGGAGAAGAGGAAGGAGGCGGAGGAGTCTGTGAAGCGGTTGGAGGCTGGTCGCAGGGAGGCGCAGGTTACCATTTCCGGCTCTGGCTCTCTGGTTCCCATGACCCCGTCGTGGAGGTCACAATTCAAGCGAGTTCCGTGCAACATTATAACGTTGATGGCTCTATAATTTAACATTAACTGCAAGTGGGTTGCATATGTATTGCATTCAATAACTGCAGTGGTGAGTCTGCTATGAGCTCGGGTAACTCGGCATCGCGTGTTCCACTGCTGTGGAAAAAAAAGATGGAGAGAATGCATGGATTCTCAAGAGGGAGTGTGGTGCAGCTGAAGTGTGGTGCAGCTGTTTTGCTGTACGGGAGGTTGCACACCGGCACTGACGCAGATGCATGAACACCACACAGCCACATCTCACACAACCCTAATCGCGTCCCCGGAGTCTGACCCACGGGGGGCCCCCTCCTGACTCCGAGTCCCAAAGTCTGAATTTCCACGACCCAGCGCCCTCTTATGCAGAAAGAGGAAAAGAGCCACACCACTCTTGCCTCCTTGGGATTGATCTACAGTAAGGGGAGAAAGGATTTGATCCCCTGCTGATTTTGTACGTTTGTCCACTGACAAAGAAATGATCATTCTATAATTTTAATGGTAGGTTTATTTGAACAGTGAGAGACAGAATAACAACAAAACAAATCCAGAAAAACGCATGTCAAAAATGTCCCATGGGTCCCTCGTTCCCGTATGCATGATTCACGACTAGGAACTATATTTTATCTTACCAGGTAAGGACCAATGAAGCAATCTGGCTATCACAAATGATAGATCAATGAAGTGGCTGGTCACGAGGGAATGTATAGCAGCTAAATAATCTAAATGCTTGTTAATTCTGAATGTAGAGGAAAAAACTGGAGGACCTGGAGACAAATCCATGCGACCACAGAGATAACACACAAACTCCTAATATACAGGCGACAGGATCGAACTAATGACCTTCTGTATACCAGGCAAAGGCGATAAGATCTCGCCACTGCGGTGCCCACACAAACATTCGAAGTGGATCATGGCTCCGAGAGACAACCGTAGTCCCTGTTTCTCTGCAGCAATTGGTGGCTGGGATCAGGGGTCGCATCATAGGCAAGTTCGCTCACCTAAGAAAGGCTCTGGACGAGGACGAGAGGGAAGCTCTACGTCGCGTGGCCATGAAGGAGCGCGAGCTGCTATCCCGGATCGAGGAGAACATCGCTCATCACAAGGGGGAGATCGCCGAGCTCCAGGCAGCGGCCACTCGCCTGCGCACTCTTCAGCTTGAGAAGGACTCGCTCACCTTCCTGCAGGTGGGGAGCGCCTCTGTAGAGATACGGCGCGGGTGTCCAGAATAACAAAGCTGGCAGCAGCAGAGGGACTCGTGGTCCAAGGGTAGAGACTTCACTCATGATCTCTCTCTCTTCTACAGGGGCACCTGGAGGAGACGCACAGGTACAAATATTTAACGTTTTACAGTTAAATACTCAACACGGGGCTGTGAGTGTGTGAGACACTGGCTGTGTGTGAGACACTGACTGTGTGTGAGACACTGACTGTTTGTGAGACACTAGCTGTGTGTGAGATACGGGCTGTGTGTGAGACACGGGCTGTGTGTGAGGCTATGGCTGTGTGTGAGACACTTGCTGTGCGTTAGACACTTGCTGTGTGTGAGACACTTGCTGTGTGTGCTGTCGATGCTGAGTGTTCCAACGCTGTGGTGAAATGAGGCTGCGTGTGATGCTGTTGGTGGTTCTCTCAGGAGAGAGATCCAAAAGGAATCCGCACCTCCACCTCCCACTTCACTGGACGCCACCACGATCCGCTCCCTTGAAAGAGGGATGCGCAGACTCCTGCCTCTCGTCTGTAAGTACCTCAGTTTTGCACCCGAGTGTCCCGCTGTGTTGCACTCCACTTCTGTGCTCACCACCTTCGTCAACTGTGTTTAAACGGCTAAAGTCCACTAAGCGATGTAGTTATTTTCAGAAGCAAAGTGGCTTCACAAATGATAACTCAAATAAGCGGGCTCTGGTGTGGGAATTTATAGCAGCAGCCAAATTCTCTGAACGCGTGATGTTGATTCTAAATGTGGAGGGGAAAACCAGAGGACTCGGGGAAAAATCCACACGACCACGAAAAGAGAGACGAAAACTCCAAATATATAGCAGGCGTCAGCGTCAGGATCGAACCCACAACCTCTGAAGAAAGGCAGTCCAACACGATCTACAGACGGATAGAAAAGGAGACGTACCTACAGAGACAAAGATCCCTCGTGTAGCCTCAGCAGACTGTTGGGGCAAGTGCTGTTAGCTAGCAGCACATATAAAGCCCGGTATGGCACACGAGGGGGTGGGTGGCAAGCACCACGCCTGGCTGCCTTCATCTTCCTCGCAGCAAATGTTCCCACATCACACCAGCAGAGGGTAATGCAGCATACACCATTATACTGTACCTCTACGCTTCTACGTTTATGATCCCCATCCTTCACCAACGTGCAATAACAAGAGTGGTGAAGTATGACCAAATAACCCCCATGACTCACACGGCGTGGGGATGCCCTTATCCAGCATTGGAGAGACAAAATGTCTGTGCGTTGATGTTACTGTGCAAGGCTGCGTGGACAATTTGCACACGTGTTGTGTTTATAGATAAATGCAAACAGTGGCATTAACATCGTGGTGCTGGCATCATCACCAATATTCATTACCACTGCACCCACACCCATGGTGCTATTATAATCCATTAGTACACATACTAGGATTCGTTGGTATTTGTTTACACATACTAGTATGTGTTCGTATGTGTGCATGTATACTCGTATTCGTTAGTATTTGTGTACATATACTAGTATTCACCAGTATTTGTGTACACATACCAGTGCAGTGACTCCGACACACGTTATTGGTTTGTTAAGAGCCTTTAGTTTGGACACGACTCTATTCCTAGGCCTGGACTTTGGCTCTTGATGCTCGAACTTCGTCTTCTCTCCAACCATCCATTCCCCTTGTGCTCTCCCCTGTTATATTCCCCGAGTCCCTTTTCTTGAAGGTTCGCTCACCCCATTTCCCTCAGCCAATCCTCGTCCTCCTCAACTGGTTGGCAACCATTGCTTTGACAGTCCACTCTCATTTTCCCGCCTTTTACGTTCGGATTTCTCAACCAATCAGTTACATTTTCTGTCCGTGACCAATCCTCTTTGAGGCCTTTCCTGCACCAATCAGAGGCCTGTAACGCACTTCTTGATTGTCCGTCTGTGTACTTACCCTGCCAGACAAGTGGTCTATTGTTTCGGTCTTCACATCACTCCCGCACCCCTTAAAAAAAGAGCCATCCTGGCTAACACCAGAGAAGGGAATGACAAAGAGCAACAGACCACGGGAAGCCTAGGAGAATTTCACTCAAAAAATGTATGACATCAAAAGGGCCTCATGTTTCCAGAACCCACGTGAGGCCCTGTGGCATGGCCCAACAATAATGTGCTTATGTGTCCAATTATGGCAATAAACATGTTCATGACCAAAATGAACCTTTTGTCTATGTAGATGTGAATAAATGAGTGTATTTTCGGCACGCAGTTTTTGCAAATCCCACAATTAGTTAACAACAAGACCGTGGGAACAATAAGGTGCAACAATCCCCTGCTCCATCCAGGAACAGTGGTAATGCAATTGTGCACATCTTGCACTGGTCCTCGTTGCTGGACCGGCATACGCTGCAGTGTCCAGCAGTGAGTCGTCCTACATTAGGCTCGGTCCTGTGGGAGGCACAGGAGCATGCACAGGAGACATCGGTCCTCTGGGCGGCTGCTGTGGCTTGTCGAACACCCCAGATTCCGGAGGGAGAGGACATGGAAATGAGGTGCTTTGTTGATGATGAAGGTAGGGTTTCAGGCACGACGGGTGAACATACCAATGGTGACGTCCTGACTGTATATGCACGCATTGTGGCCGATTCACCTCGATAGATTCGACCGGGCCCTGCCATAGCCGATGCAATTTGTGAGAGGTACATAATGGACATTCGGGCAATGTAACCATGCATTGTAGCCTACTGTCTAGGGAAGTGTGTGAACCTGTCGCCTTGTATTTCGCTCGTTAGTGGCCTGTGCTTTTGCCGTGCTCGCCATTGCCGCTGTGTGTGCTTCGAGCAATCAGTTGAACGTGACATGCAGATATGCAAATCGATTGGACGAACCTGTAGAGGTTTTTATCCAACTGTGTTTCTATGGTAGGATCCAGTTCACGGCCGTACATGAGGAAAAAGGGGGGAAATCCCATGGAGGCATGTGGAACATGGAGATCCCAGTCGGTTTGTGCCTCATCTACAGACCATAGATGTTATAGTTCTAGAATTGAAGCTTTCGTGACTGCAGAAATTACTATACTCATTGGTTATTTCGGTAAAGTCATGTATCTGATGATGAGCGCTTGTGTTGCGTTCGAAACGTCGTGATAATTTTTTATTTTATTTGTGATTTATTAAAATTATATTTTATTTCTACATACGTGACTTTACTGAAAGAACCAATGAGTATGTTATCGTTCTGTTGAGCCATTCCACCATACCATCCATCTGAGGGTAGTACGGGGAAGTGTGAATCTTTTTCATGCCCAGTGCTTCACATACCTCCTGCAGGAGTTGATGAAAAATGTCATCCCTGATCAGTGTGGAGCTGTTCTGGGTGGCCATTATCCATCATGTTTCCATTGAGGAGCACATCAGCAATTCATGTGGCTGTTTAATCAGGTAGTGGCCAGGCCATTTGGCAATCTCATAAAGTATTCGACTCCCACAAAGAAAAATAGATTTTTTCTTGGTGGGCATGGGAGGGCCCGATAATAGCAAGGGCTACTAGCTCATTGACCCTGTAGACTGTGATAGACTGCAAGGGAGGCTGTGACCTTTAAGCTGGTGGTATACGACACGCACACTCCATGCAACCCGCAACCAAATGGTACACGTCAGCAGACATATGTGGCCAGTAATAGTCGCATTGTAGAGTTAACAACATATTTTGACACCCCAGATGTAGTAGTTTGCGTGCACCTCCCACAATACCCTGCCCCGCAGGGATGTGGGCACCACCAGACAACGTCATCGAGCGATCCCGTTCCACCACATCAAAAATCCTTCATACAGCACAAACCGGGACCCTACCAGGGAGATTGATGCCGATTGGTCTATTTTTACCCGCCGTTGCAGGGGCAGCAGGCTGGCATCATCAACTTGTAGCTGCCCCCATTCTATATAGGTGAGACCCAATGTATTTTATTTGCGTGGTTTGTCCACCGGTGGCTTTGCAGGCTGTACTGATGCTACCATTGACGGCATTTCCGGAATAGTAGGTTTGCATCAGCCAGCAACCGAAACACATGCACACGGTTCCTCGCAAGGTAACCGAGACCCTTGCGGTGTATGAGTATTCTTCTATTTTTTCTAGCCAATGCGCCAACTGGCCCGACGGCTGATCGATCCACAGGGAGTATTGCAGGGCAGCGTGATCAGTGCGAACCGTGAACTTCCTGCCATATAGGTAGGGTCTATATTGCTGCACGAAGTATACAATAGCCAGCAACTCTCTATGGGTTACACAGTAACACTGCTTCGCTGGAGAAAGGATGCGACTACCATAGGCAATCACGACCTCGACCCCGCCCTTTACCTGAAAAAGGACAGCCCCTATTCGCAAATCACTTGCGTCTGTGTCAAGGATGAAGGGCAGGGAGTAGTTGGGGTATGCCAGAGGTGGAGCATTTGTCAGCCAATATGCGTAGTATGACAAATGAAGTTTCCTTCTCCTTCCCCCAGTGAAACTTTACATTTTTACCTGCCAACGCGTGCAAGGGCTTAGCAATTGTTGCAAATTGTAGAATGAACCGGTGGTGATACGAGGTAAAACCGAAAAAACTCCGCACTTCACCTACAGATTTGGAGGTTGGCCAATTATGCACGCAAGCTGTTTTCTCGGAATCCATGGCAAATTTCGATACGCTCTCTACATGACCAAAATATCGCTTGGACGTTTGAATCAAGTTACATATAGATGGTTTTAATTTAAAGTTGACTGTATATCCTGGGTAATACCGTGCGCAGTCACTGTAAATGTTCTTCAAACGTGCGACCGAAAATGATGACGTCATCCAGATAGATAAGGCATGAGTCCCATTCTAATTCTGCTAAAACCAATCACGTAAACTTTTGAAATGTGGCGGACACTGCTAGAAGGCCCGTCAAAAGACAGTTAAAGTGGGTAGAGCCCTTGAGGTGTACGGGACACTGTTTTAGGATTCGAGGCCTTGCAAAAGGCAGTTGCCAAAATCGAGAGAGCAAGTCTAACATAGAAAGAATTTTGGTCTGAATAATGCGTCTAATGGTTCGTAAATGCACGTGAGCGGATATGCATCATAAGGCAGAAAAATCGATGCAAAAACGCAGTCTGCCATTATGCTTTTTAACAAGCACAACAGGAGCCCCCCAAGGGCTAGTAGATAGATAAATTATCTCCGCCACTAGCATTTCACCCACCACCTGTTGTACATGCACTTTCTCAACCGGGTTCATACAATATTAATTTAACCGAATAGGGGGCAAATTTTCCATGTCAATGTGTTGTATATGTCGGGTCTTGAAAATTTTATAAAAAAAAAGTTATATAAAAGAAATGAAAATGAAAAAACGCGCAGTTTTCTGAAATTATGTTAACAAATGTAAGTATGCGTATACATTATGCTAATTAGGAAAATGTTATTGGGTTATGTTATGCAAATGTATGTGATTATGCTAATGTGTGTCGTTATGATAATTAGGCTCTGCCTCGTTGTCCTAGGGTCGTATTATCAATCGGGATAATAAATTATTCTCGCTTTAACCGTTACTGATTATGTCTTAGTGTTTTTATGTCAGGTCTCCAAATTCAAATCTCACCGCAGGATACAGTTCTCATAATTAAGATTATTATGCATGAACTTAGGAAGGCACCACTCAAACACTTCTGGGTTAAGCAATTTAAATTTCTAACCAAAAACATAACACTCTAATATGCGAACTCTTATGCTGGGAATTGTCAACACAGTACTCCAGGAGATGTTCTCCTCATTGATCCGTACATTTTACCCTCGATGATTACGTTTGATAAACTGGGTAACAGAACAATCGTTATTCCTCAGAGTAACGCGAGCGATAGGAAAAAGTCCTTAAAAATTTATGTAACAATATTCCTACAAACAGTAATGAAGGATCATGTTCCTAAAGCAAGAGTAGTTATCGATTAATTCATTGGCAAGATTATGCAATTAACGAAAACAAATGACTGAAATACTTCTAAACAATCGTATTCATGTAACTCGACGGGCAGCAATGCTTTTCACGATCAGTTGATATTTAACGCACCACCTTGGAATGTCATCCCTTCTTGAAACACAAAGATAACTTTTTGTAACAATTTTATTAGTCCCGATATGCGTGTTGTGTGCGTGTGTCTTCTTTGCCACTTGTTGACTTTGTGGCTTACGCGGTACGGCGTTCCTTGTGCTGAAAATACCTCGGGTTCCCAGCAGGGCCGCTGGGATGGCGTGTGTGTGTAATAGTGTTCCAGGAGACTGGATGCCGGAGTTTGGAGGCACACGTATTTATTCCGTGTCGGTACAGCACAACACTGACATACAACACTGGAGGGGGTATCGGCCCCCTCACCCGTCTAACTGGGGATACACTCTCTAGCTACGCCTAGCCTACCTCTGGGTCCTCCACTAACGGGCTAGGGGAGGCTAGCTAGCCCGACACTGGTAAGTCGGGCTCACGGTACCCGGAGTCCCAGACCAGCTCTTACAAGAGCACCGGCTCTGGCTCTCGGGACCACGCCGCTGGCTCGATCCTGTTCGGCCCTGATAAGGGCGGCGATCCAGGGGAGTCCAGGGCTCTATCTATGACGATCTTCAGCCTTCACTGGTTAGCTTCAACATCTCTCCCTGAGCCCTCCGGCTCATCCCCTTTTATACCAAAACCCCCGCTGAGGGGTGGGGCCCCGGGGGATCCCAGCTCCGAGTCAGCCCCCCAGGCTGCCCGATGCGGACGTCGCTGGGAGCACCTTCCCGTGCACCGACATAGCCACGCCCACTGTGTTCCTTTCCCATCTGATCCCATTCTATAACAGCCCCTCCGTAACACCCCTACATGTGTATTGAACACACGGCGCTCTTGCCTGCGCCAACACTCTTCCTCTTGGCGTTGCAGCTCTCTCCACTGCTGGTTGAGTTGGCGCGATGCTCGCCGTCGGCGGTGCACGATGATTCCGTCGTCAGATAGCGCTCGTAGCTCGTCTGCTGGTCGCCGTTCCTCACTCTTGTCTTGATTCCCAGCTGGTGCTGGTCGGTGTGTGTGGGTCGGACCCACGGCGCTCTCGCCGCCGCTGACACTCTTGCTCACGGGCGGCTGGTCAGGCTCTTTCCCCAGCTCCGTGCTTTCTCCTTTATCGTGCAGCTGCCAGCTTCACACGGACACCCGCCCTTACTTCAGGGCTGTGCTGGCTCCAGCTCTTTCCACTGCTCCGTGCTCTCTGGCGATGCGCGACGGCTCTCGCAGCTCGTCCACTGCTGCTGGTCCTATGCAATGCTCGCTTGGTCAATGCTTTGCGCTTTTTGCCCTTTCTCCAGGTTTATTGCTTGTCGTCGATCGTCCCTCTTTCTCTCTCTTTTTCTCTTGCTATCTCCTTGATCGTGCAGCTGCCAGCTTCACAAGAACACCCACCCTTACTTCAGAGCTGCGCTGGCTCAGGCTCTTTCCACTGCTCTCTGCCCTTCCTTCAGGGCTTCGCCTTGTTGTTGCTCAACTTTCGTGCTCTCTGCCCTTCGTCCAAGAGTGCTCTTGCTGTGAGCTACTCGTCGCTGGCTGGATCACTCACTCTCAAAACTTGTAAATTGTATTAGTACACCTCTTATACAACTCTGATAGCTAGTACAATGCAACTTATCGCAATCCTCGATTCTGCAAGCGACTCAATACAGCAGGATAAATTCTTGATTTGAAGTTTTCGTGACTGCAAGGATTCATACTCTTTGGTTTTTTCGGTAAAGTCACGTAGGTAAAAAATAAATAAATGAAAAAACAACTAAATTAAATCACGAAGTTTCGGAGGCAACATAAGCTTCCGTTTTCAGGTGGAACCGTTAGAGCCAAATTCACTGTAATAAGTGAAGAGAGCTAATAGAGAAACGCGACTATAGGGTAAGAGGGGGGGAGGAGCCAAGGTAGGGGAGAGGGGGGGGGTTGCTGTTAAGGGGTCGGGAGGGGGCAAGTGCTACGCTGAGTTAAGCCGATTGATAACATCTATTTATCATGCGGGAGTGGGGGGAATGTGAGTATTGGAGAACAAAGGGGGGCGGAAGTTAAGCTGATTAATATGGACGCTAAGTTAAGCTGATAGATAACATCTATTCATTATGCAGGAGAGGGAGGGGGTGAGTTAATACAAAAGCTATTAGATAAATGTAGAATAAACTTTCAGCGATACTCTGTCAGTTCATGCCGAACTCAGCTCTTACCAACACATCGTCCCTTCTCTCTGTGAGACATGACACCCATGGCTGATTTTGAGGCCATGCCCCGGAGCCTGCCCCTTTGCAAAACTGACTTGAATTGATCTGTGTCTCGGTTATATGTGAAATTCTCTCCCCTCTCTGCGCGTCTCTTGCGAGAGAGAATAAAAACAGATGCCCTGTCACCGTCCTCGAGGTTGCAGCCGCCTGGTTGACCCCCCCCCCCCCCATTTTGACCTTTGACAGTTTATGTTTTTGTTTGCTTTCCCAACCCCTCTCTTCGTGGTGTCTGCTAAAAGGGAGGGGAGGCACACTTCATACGTATTTTATGGCTACCATGTGTTTGTGTGAAATTGTCGGAAGACAAAACGTGGCCGGGGAGGCTCTGATTCCATGGAATACATATTATCTGGTCTTGTGTGTTTGACCTATTTTTCTGGTATCTATTTTGAGTTACCCCCGGTCTAATATCTCGTGGTTATTATTTGGTTCATGTTTAACCAAGATTCGTAATGCCCCTCGTTCTTACCACCATTATTCCGAGGCTTTTGCCAAGCTTTGTTATAAGTCTGTGTCGCCAGGGATCGGTGTTTTATTCTAGAGTTATATTTTGATATCCCGAGGCTGGAGATATAACCAAGCCCTCACTTTATTGACTGCCAAAATTCACATTCCTTGATTCTCTTGGTGAAGTTACATAGATAGTAAGATACAATACAGAATAAAATAAGTAATACTGCAGTCTAAAATGTCGTCTTATTCTTATAGTCAAGCTTCGAACTTCTACCGCATTAAATATATATATACATCAGTTATAATGTCCGTTTGCCCCTGCTATGTGCCTGTGTTTTACGGCTCTGGAGATTTGTTTGTGAACTGTCCAAAATGTCCGTGGGGAGGTCATGGCATGTAGTCCTTTGACAATCTGGAGATTTTGCAGATCGTCGTTAACCTCCCTTTGTCCCGGAGTTTATTATGTAATGGCCTTTTACGACCTCCAGATGCTTGGTGCTTGTGGGAGGTAGTGGGGTTGAGGGTGTTTGTTTAATTTTTATTTTTTATCGATTATTATTATTTTAAAAAATATTTTCAGAATAATTTTTAACATCAATTTTTGGAAAAAGGCCCATATATACAACAAATGTGATGTGACTTTAAAGATGTGCAACCTATATCATACTGCCTACTGTTGAATACATCGGAGAACTGCAGAGGTAATGATCTTAGTTGGCACCGTTGCATGTCTGACAGCTCCGCATCCTCTCCACAAAGCTTTTCTAATAAAGTTTTTTTCGGCTGATGGATTATCATTAGCCACTTCTGCAACTACTGTTTCCATCAGGTTCTCTGATTCAAGAGACACGGGCATCAGAAGGTCTAATACAGTCTCTGCCTGAACGGTTATCGGACCCTCCCCAACATTTAGCACCTGCAAGAACGTTTTTTGGTCCACTCTCAAAACTGTGCCCCGGCCAACGTTAACCTGCAGGTCTTTGTGTTTGATGGAGCGACCACATTCAGCAAGTCAGCATACGTCGTCACTATTTGTTTTCGATATCGTAATGGTATAAACATTTGCATGCCAGGAGGTACAATCACAGACTCACTGACCAGTGCCTGCACCGAAACCCCTGTTTCCGTCCATTTTTTCACCGGTTACAAAAAAATGCGGGTTCCCGATGGCATTTATAGGCAATCCTCGTCAGTGAGTATCCAGAGCCATTTTTTAAAGAAACCGGTTCTCGGCAAGCATGGAACTGGAAACGTGCTGGGAACCCATATGGCTCCCGACAAAGTGAGCTCCCAATTTTTACCTGTGTCTCGATTTGCCATTTGATTCCCATTTTACCCCCATTTGCCACTACATACGTACTGGCTACTGGTGCTAAGCAGTGAATACTGAGCAGTAACAAATCGAATATTAATTTGGAGATGATAGTGACAGATGTCCCCGTATCAATCAGAATGCATGCCTCCACTCCTTTTATTGAGGCCACTACCACCGAGGTACCTGCAGCTGCCATTAAGACCCACCAAGCCAGCTTCCTCTACTGGTTCTCTGACTGGAGAAGCAAGTCCCGACCTTCCCCAGACGATTTTACTACTCCGTTATCACCAATGCCCTCCGATACAGATAGTACACGCGGAATGGCAATGGAGGCGGTGAAAGGCAATGAGTCCCTAAATGCGTGAAGTGGACTATCTAGCCGGGTGTCTGGGGTGTCACAACCTGCTTAGTTTTGTAGTGCAGCAGCCACTGATGAATAGATGGATGGTGCCAGCGCTGATGGCAGAAGATCACTCCTGCATTCCAATGCGATGTGCCTGGGCCTGCCGCAGCAATGATAGCTAATAGGTGGGCTACGCAGTGGAGTCACCATCTCCCCTCTTGGCTCCCATCCCCCGAGGTCGCCATGGAATTGTCCTGCTGGAACCTGTCCACCCGCGGACCGCTGCCATCACCTCTTCCCGTGGACCTCCACTGCCTTCCACTGTTGCCGCAATGAGCGAGCCCTCGCCGGCGGCACTCGTCATCCTGCAGTCCAGGCAGGAAGCACAGACAGTGGTCTCTGGTATTTCTTCTACTCGGGCCACAACCTGGGTCCATCGATTCATCTCGTCTTGGGCTCGCAGACACCGGGCTACCCACAAGGTCTGCGCCTCCTCCTCCACTATGGTCAGCACCACGGCCATCTCGTGACGAGCGTCAAATATCTCCTCCATCACCATGGAGTCCAGTGCTGCTTCTGCCAGCCGAAGGAAGAGCACCTGGCTGAACGCCATCAGGGCAATGTGGTAGGCAAGGGGTCACTCAGCTTCTTCTCACTTGCGCTGCTGCAATTTTATCTTTGCATTTGATGGTGGGTCGAAGACCTCCGCCATCTGGTGACAGGCTGTTTTCGGCGTGGTCCTCCGCTCTGCCAGTATAGCGTAGAAGATGTCGATGGCTACATCATTTAAGGCCGTAGGTAATGCCTTTAGTGCTTCCTCCTCTGTCCAATGCAAGGCCTGCTATGCGGTCTAGAACTGTCTGGTGAAGGCTCCCCAGTCACCACCGGCCGCCACAAACTCGCTGACCGGCCTCAGCCTGCGAGGTTCACACGGCTCCAGGGCTGGATTTTGCAATGGTGCCCCAGCTGCCGCTGCTGTCGCTGTGGACGCGCTGGACGGCCCTGGCTCCCCGCCTCCCGCCACAGTCGGCCGCACGATTCCAACTGCTGGCTCCCCAGCTACCGCCTCTGCAGCTCACGGCCTCGCCTCTTTTGCCGTGAGCTGCAGTACAAGCCGGGAGACCGTGTCTGTGAGGCGGTCAATCCGGCCCTCTAGCCACTCCCAGCCCTTGGCCACCAGTGGCCCTTTGGTGAGCAGTCTCTCCAGTGGCTGCAACTGTCGTAGTACTTGCCCTGCCGGTGGATCACCACCTCTTCAGCATACCGGAGGTTAGTCTCGGGGTCCTTTTCTCCCGGAATGTTCTGGAAAAAGACTTCTTCATCGTCGGTTGTAATAACGTCTGACACACGTTGTGTCTTCATTATTAAGAGTATTTATTTGTACTCAATATTATCTCTAGGTCCGGACGTCGGTTCTTGATGAACAAACTTCACCTTCTCTCCAATTATCCCCTCCCCTTGTGCTATCCCCTTTTATATCCTCTGAGCCCCCTTTCTGGAAGCTTCGCTCACCAAATTTCCCTCAGCCAATCCTTGTTCTCCTCCAATGGTTGTCAACCGTCACCCCTACAATCATTCCTCGTTTCCCACCTTTTATATTTGAATCTCTCATCCAATCCCTTTCAATCTCTCATGCTAACCAATTGTCTTTGATGCCTCCCGGCACAAATCAGAGGCCTTGATTGACTTTCTGACTGTCCATTTGCACATATGCTCATGTCAGGTAAGTGGTCTGTTGCCTCGGTCATTACACATGTTAAATAAGCAATGCATTTAATGGTTACAATGTTGCACTAATCAACAGGGAATTGAATGTCAAAACCAAATAAATAGCACAAGCGTTGAAACTAACCAAGCAGTTCAAACTCTTAAAATTCTGGACATTGCAGGAGTAACTGATAAACTAGCCAAATTTTTGGAAAAACAAAACATCCGAGTAAAATTTGGCACAGTACATAAAATACTGAAACTAATATCTGGTACTAACGATGTATTACCGAAGCTATCAACAGAAGGTGTGTACTGGATTAATGACTCTTGTGGAAAATTCTATGTTGTTCAGATAGGACGAATGATTAGCATGGCACTAAAATAACCTCATGGGGATATTAAATACTCCCAAATACAATGGTTGGCAGTGGCAGAACACGCGTGCCAAAAAGAACACTCAATTTATTTTTTATAATGTTGAAGTTTCGTGCAAAACTAGTTACTACTGGCCAAGACTAATTAGAGTTTAACACGTAGGCTTTCGCGACAAATATCATCCTTTGGAGGTTTTTTTTGGAGGGGGGGGGGTTAGATCGTGTAAATATATGAATGTGTCGTTACAACCCGCCACCACCCGACACTTCCAACTAGTAAGGGTTGTCACGTAAACAGAACATGCCAATTCGCCACTAGTACAGCACACCGGTGTGTTGGAGAGCCAAGCCAAAACATTTACAATCTGAGTACGACATTCCACATATCTAAACCGTAAATGAAACCAAGCACACTAAAACCATCTGCTTGGTTTAGATATGTGGATGACACATTAGTGGTCTGGCCACACGGCAAAGATACACTGAACACATTTCTAAATAATTTCAACTCGCAAAGCCCATCCATCCAGTTGACTATGGAAGTGGAAGCTGACAGAACTCTAACATGTCTGGATATTCTGCTCGGACGGGGTCGAAATGGTAAAATAACACAGTGTTTACCAAAAGAAAACGCATACTGACGCCTATCTGAATGCAGTCACACCATCACCCCACGTAGAAATCTCCTCTTATCAAGACGATCATTCATCGAGCTAATACAATATCAGATGGTGACAGTCTGAGAAGTGAAATTCAACATGTAAAAGAAGCGCTGCAAATTAATGGTTACATTGATGCACAAATCAACAGGGCATTGAATGGTAAAATCAAATAAAATAACACGAACATTGACACTGCCCAAGTAATTAAAACGATCAAAATACCGTACATTGCGGGAGTAACTGATAAACTAGCCAGATGTTTGGTAAAACAAAACATCCGAGTCAGATTTGGCACAGTACATAAAATACTGACATTTATATTTGGTGCAAAATATGCATTACCGAAGCTATCAACAGAAGGTGTGTACAGGATTAATTGCACGTGTGGTAAATGTTATTTTAACACGTAGGCAAACAGGACACATGATCAGCACGAGACTAAATTAATATCAGAGAAATATTAATGATCCCTAATACAACTGTCAGCAGTAGCAGAACATGCGTGCTAACAAGGACACTCAATTAATTTTGATAAAATTGAAGTTCTGTGCAAAACTAGCTACTACTGGCCAAGACTAATTAGGTAATTTATAGAAATTGAAGAAAAAAATAACTTTAACCGTTCTGATAGCTACTGCCTTAGTGCTGCATGGAAGCAAATAATCAAATAATACATTATTTAAATGTATGCCTACAAAGGGCAGCATACTTCACTAGGGATTACAGTTGGTACAGCTATTTTAATACACACAAAAGACAGGAAGGACAAGTACAAATGGCCCACATAATGCATAATGTACGCTGCCTCAGTAATCCCCTGCCCAACCCCCCCAACCACGTGGCACAAGAGCGCAGAAGCCTGGTCACACATCTACACCTCCATATAAGGAACAAAAGAGTTAGACTTCTCCACAAATCTGGCTGTCGCCTGATGAAGCTAGTTGTAATTACTGGCGAAACGTCATACTCAGATTGTAAAGTTGTGGCTTGACTCTCCAACAAACCGGTGTGCAGTAATTCTAGATTTGAAGTTTTCGTGACTGCAAGGATCCATACTCTTTGTTTTTTTCCGTAAAGTCACGTAGGCGAAAACAAAATAAAAATAAAACAACCAAATTAAATCATGACGTTTCAGAAGCAACACAAGCATCCGTCATCAGATGTGACCGCTCCAGCAAAATTACTGTAGCGTATGAAGAGAGCTATTTAGAGACACGTGTTTATATAGGGTACTAGGGGGGGGGGGGAGGAGTCAAGGGGTCGGGGGAGGGGCATGCGGCAGGCCGTGTGGGGTCGCGGGCGGTTGGGCAGGGGATTAGCATGAGTTAAGCCGATAGATAATCATATTTTTTCTTTTTGATGCCAGGGGAGGGGGGTGGTACTGTGACTGTAAGACGAAAGTGGTGGGGTAATGGATATCCATTGTAAATCAACCTGTTTGACTGAGACGTTACTAAATTACATTTTTCCATCTATTTCAGAATCAATCAGGATGATTTATCCACAAATCTGCCTGTCGCCTGATGGTGGTTGTTGTAATTACTGGTGGAAACATTGTACTACAATTGTAAATGTTGTGGCTCTACTCTCCAACACACCGGTGTCCTGTACAAGTCCTGTACAAGTAACGAATTTGAATGTTTTGTTTACGTGACAAACCTTCCAAATGGCTGTGTTGGGTGGTGGCGCTTTTAATTAAAACTAATGTTCGTTAGCATTTGTGTGCACATACTAATTGTGTACACTAGTATGTGTACACAAATACAAGTTTTGTTCTTCCACGCATTTGTCCCATTCATGTGGGTTCTGCTGTCCTTTCCAACCTTCTCCACCTGTACATTCTCACTTTACACTTCTTGGGCCACCATGTCCGATTGCACCACCTTTTATTTTTCCTTCCTCTTGTTCTCTTTGCTTCCACTTGCATCACTTGCACCTTCTTACCCACATAATTTTCCCATTGTCTCTCCACATGACCGAACCATACCAGCCTTTTTATCTTTCATCTTCTCTGTAATTTCTACCACCTTGAGTCTTCTTCTTACTTCTTCATGTATTACCCTATCCTTCCTTGTTACAACATTCACCGCAACATCCTCATCTCTGTGACTGCCATAGCTTGGTCCTCACTCTTTCTTCTGCCTCAGCACTCGGCCCCATACAACAGCACCGGCCTCACTACTGTCTTGTACACTTTTCCCTTCAACCAAACTGGGCGATCCTCTTATCATACACTACACCAGTCATCTATCGCAATTTCAGCCATCCAGCCCTTGCTCCTTCTAGTGATCCATCAGCACACATCGTTGCACCCAGGTGCTTAAACTCATCATTCTTCATTAACTGGTCACTTTATTTTATTATATTATATTATTTTATTATGTTTTATTTTTATTATTTTATTATTTCCCTACTATGTGACTTTACCGAAAGAACCAAGAAGATGGTCACTTCCAATTTGCAATCCTCCTTCTGCATTATTTTTGCTGAAATGTGCCACCATATACTCAGTCTTTGTCCGACTAATCCTCAACCCATTCCTTTCAATCTTTTGCACACAAATCTTTCAATCATCTTCCACTACCCCCCTGCTTCCACCAAATAGCACAACGTTGTCTGCAAACAGCTATACCTGGGGGGGCTTCCTCTCGTAAGTGTGTCCAGCACCAGGATGAAAAGGAAAGGGCTCAGGGCAGAACCTTGCTTCACTCTCGCTTTGACTTGAAAGCACTCCGAGACTCCACAGCTGCTTCGCACATCGACCAGGTTCCTCAGTCTCCTTTCTACGATCCTTTCACAGAGTTTCATGGCGTGAATCATCAATACTATTCATTTGTAGTTCCCACACTCTTGTATATAAGCTTTCCCTTTAAAGATGGGACCCAATGTACTCTCTCTCCACCCATCCGGCATTTTCTTCTCCATACAGATCTTCCCAAACAGCTCCATCAATAGTTCAACACCCTTTCCTCCCATTAATTTAAACATCAATTGGAATCTCAACTGGCCCCACTGCCTTTTGATGTTTCATGCTCCCCAGAGCATCCACCACCTCTTCTCTGGTTATAGTATCTGGTTATAGTCTATGGTTATAGAATCTGGTTATAGTAGCTGGTTATAGTATCTGGTTATAGTCTCTGGTTATAGTATATGGTTATAGTAGCTGGTTATAGTATCTGGTTATAGTCTATGGTTATAGTATCTGGTTATAGTAGCTGGTTATAGTATCTGGTTATAGTATCTGGTTATAGTCTCTGGTTATAGTATCTGGCTATAGTCTCTGCAACTACTTAAAATATTTGATGTTCCTCAACCATTTTTCGTCTTGGGTTTTCCAAATTTAGCAACTTCTCAAAGTACTCTTTCATCTCTCTCTATCTTTTATCTAATCCAAGATTGTTCGTCCTTGACTGTTCTTAACGAGATTTACATGGTTGATGTCCCTGGTCTTCTTCTCTCTGGCTTTTGCCAAACGGTATACCATATGCTCGCCTTCTTTGCTGTCAAGCTTCTGTTAGAGTTGTGTAAATGTATTTTTTTGCCAATACTACCACTCGCTTTGCATCTATTTTCACTGCCAGATATTCATTCAGATGGTCCTTCTCTCTCGTGTTCTGCCAGTTCTTAAACTTTGCCTTTTTCTCTCGTTGCCTTTTACACTTCATCACTCCACCACCATGTTTCCTTCAGTTGCATATCTTCCTTTGCTCACTCCCACTGTAATACCTGCTGCTTCCAGTTTTCCACTTGCTAGTTGTTGCCATATTTCATTCACGCTCCACCTAGGCCTTGTGGTTATTAAGTTCTCTATAGCTTGTCTGCAGACATTTTATCTCATTGTTTAGTCGCCACCACTTCACCCTATTACTTTTCTTTTGTCTCACCTTCCTCTTCCTAACTCCGTTCACCATGCAATCTGCCACAAATAGTCTATGTTGTCCAGTAAAACAATCTCGAGGGATCACTTTGCAGTTCTTCACTCTTTTCTGGTGCTTCCTCCTCACCAAAATAAAATCTATCTGTCTCTTCACCTATCCATCCTGCTAGGTCATCAAATGTCCATCCTGCTTTTGGAAGTAGGTTTTCATGGCTGCAAGATACATTGCTTGGGCGATTCGAAGAATGTCCTCTCCTCCCTCATTTCTACTGCCATATCTGCATCCTCCATGGCTCCTTTCATATCCCACTCTTCTATTTAATACTGTGCCCATTACAACTGCTTCATCTACCGGTAAGCTTATAAACTTCCGGTCTAAGTTCTCACAAAATGTATCATTCTCTTTCCCACTGCTACGCATCTGCGGGACATATGCACACACCACATTTACAACCCCACTGTCCAGTTCTAGTCTGACTATCATCAGTCTGTCAATCACTTGTATGACTTCCACCGCCTCTGTCTTCATCTTCTCACTCAGCACAACACCTTACTGACGTTCCATGATATAACAATTCAAAACTACAGCGACTCTCTTTGCTCTGCTGCCTTTCCACTTTATTTCCTGGATGCACGTGATTTCGACTTTCGTCCTTCTCAAGCAGTCCACTAATTCCTGTACACATACTAATGTTCCTCAGTATTTGTATACACATACTTGCCTTCATGAGTATGTGTGTACCCTTAACTATATGCATTTGTCATACACGTTATAATCATTGTGCGTTTGTTACATATTAATGTATTATGCATTTCTGTATCACTACAATAACATAAATAATAACACAACACACAGCGTGTGTGTGTACACGCGGTGTGCAATTCTCGTGATGTGACTGCTGCGTGAGCGTAATCACTGTCGTCACCACAGATGGACGCTCACCGACTCTGGACACAAACTCAGCCTGCGACTACATCCAAATTTCCTCGGATCTCAGGACGGTGACGTGGAGCGGTGTCTCCCAGGGTCGCCCCCAACACCCACACCGGTTTGATGTGAAGTTACAAGCCCTGTGCTCCGAGAGCTTCTCGTCGGGTCAGCACTACTGGGAGGTGGACGTGGGAGGCAGCACTGGGCAGTGTTGGATTGGAGTCGCGTATGGGACGATCCCACGGAGAGGGCGTGGTGCTGAGTGTGGCCTGGGATGCAGTGACGTCTCCTGGAGCCTAAGGAAAGTTGACGATAGCTTCTCAGTGTGGCATGGCGGAGTAGCAACCTCACTGTCGGTGCCGGAGCCTACACGAAGAGTCGGGGTTCATCTGGACTGGGACGCGGGGCTCCTGTCTTTTTACAGCGCCGACTCCATGGCACTGATACACTCGGTTCACCAAACCTTCGATCAGCCTCTATATCCAGGGTTGGGAGTGGGGGGATGGTATATCGGTAAATTTGGTGAGTCAGTGACGATTGTGGATCTGAGTCGTGCGTCCTAAGAGAGGTGAAGGTGAACACCATAGAGAGCAGACACTACGACGCATGGCGCTCACTACTGTCATCACTGTTACACGCAGTGCCACACTCTTGACTGGTTGGTGAGTATCAGTGGTTAGGAGTGCGTCGCTCTCCATTAGAATTAGGGGGTTGGGCCTAAATCCTCACGACCTTCTAAGGTAGGGGTCGGCAACCCAAAATAACAAGAAAAGATATTTTTAGTTCGAATTACGTAAAAACAACTCCATTTCAAGAGCCGCTACAATGCATGTGGTGAATATGAGACGGTGGTTCTTTAATAAAACAACGTTACGAAGCAGTTTCTTAAAGAGCCGCATGCGACTCCAGAGCCACAGGCTTTCAACCTCTGGTCTAGGGAGTGATACAATTTCAGTTTCATTTATTTGGTATAGCCCTGTGAGCCATTCAGCTCTTGAATCGGGTGCAACCGCAACAAACAAAACACAAAAACATGAAACAAAAACATGAACAAGAAAACATCTTAAAGTGACTATGTGCAAACAGAAAATCCAGGAAAAGACAGCAAAATATTCCACAAAAAGCAACGTACACCACCGCTGTGTGCAAAAATCCCAGGGGGATGCAAGTCAAACAACAACAACCACAAAACAAACTTACATTCAAGCCATCAGTCTAACTCCGTACTACAACAAACAAACATGGCCAAACCAAAAAGCTTTTCGCAGTCACCAAAATAAAGCCATAAAAGCAATGTAACAGTGATCATAGGAACTGTGACCGAATTTTCACAATAAACGACATAAACAACATATACCACCAGACCCTGCAGCCACTGAATAGCAGTGTCAGCTAGGGGTGTACAACTCCTCAAAGCAGTTTTTAGTGAAGATCTTATAGGTAGTGATTCAAGTTGCAGTTTATTGGCCATAGCATTCAAGACCCTGGGGGCATCAATAGCAAAGGCCCTTCCTCCAGTATTTGTGGACTGAGACACACACACCCACATATGGACTCACACACACAGACACATAGACATGCACTTGAGATACACACACATGGAGTTACACACACATATGGATGTAGACACATACAGCGACTCACACACACACACCGACTCACACCGACTCACACACAGCAATGCATGGACTCACACACACATTGACGTAAACACACATATGTACCTACACACACATATGGACGAAGACACACACACACATGGACTTACACACACACACAGCGACTGACACGCACACTTGGACTGACACACACACATAAACACTTTGACGTACACACACACATGGGGCGTTGTCCGTTCGAAAAAGACAGAAACACACATGGAGTTAAAGACACGCATGGCTCTACACGCACACACATATGGACTCAAAGACACACACATCGACGGGCACAGTAATCCCCGATGATGGCACAGCCATCAGTATGGCAGTACTACGTATGAGGAAATAGCGTGACGTTAGCGATGGAAACAATATAAATGTATTGAAGAAAAAATCAGAAATAACAGACTGGCAGTAGACCGTGGCAGCGTTATAAAAGCGCAGCAAAAAAAGAGAAAATTGAGCAACGTAATAATCCAAAAAGACTTTTGTGCACACAAAAATAATTATTGTAACATCTGTCAACTTGTTTCATAATGGTAAACAATGAACCTGAGTTGTTATCTGCACACAATATCTGGCAACGTATTTGTTTAATAATAATAATAAGCAATGAACGTGATTAATGATCTGCACACAAACATTATTATTGTAATGTTTGTGAACGAATGTGTTTAACAATAGTAAACAATGGACTTGAGTTGTTAGCGTAAGAAGCAAGGAACTTTGTATGTACCATAGCCATGTTGAGGCCTTGTGCCATGCGTAGCCCCCGTCCTGGCCTACATTGGCGAGGCGGTGGAGTTGGCACATTGCCAGGCTAGGGGCTGGGCCGCTACCCCCCCCCCAGCATTCCACACGCGTGCAAGAATAATGCTATGTAAGTGAAGTACCGTTGAGGACGCTTGACACCGAGGTTGAGGCACACGTATATTTATTTGTACAAGTGGTCACAACAGGACAGCACTAGAGGGGGTATCGGCCCCCTCACCCGGATAGCTGGGGATACTCCGCTAGCTACCCCTGACCTGCCTCTGAATCCTCCACTAATGGACTAGGGGAGGCTGTCTGGCCCGACACTGGTTAGTCGGGCTACGGTACCCGGAGTCCCAGAGACTAACTCTGGTTCACGGGACCACGCCGCTGGCTCGGTCCTGCGCGGCCCTGACAAGGGCGGCGTCCCAGGGGAGTCCAGGGCTTCTAGCTAGACGATCTTCAGTCTTCCTCCTTCATCCTAATACTGAGCCCCGATCTCTCCGGCTCATTCCCCTTTATACCCCTCAGAGGATCACAACTCCGGGCAACCCCCCAGGCTGCCCGGTGCGGACGTCGTTGCGGGCACCTCCCCGTTAGCACTCACGGAGCCCCGCCCCCTGTGCTTGTTTCTCGTGTGATCCCATGCATACAGCCCTACACATACAGCCCCTCCGTAACAGCCCTACATAAGCACTAAAATATTATTATCTACGGAGTCTGTACTATAAACTGGACGCATCGTGTTAGGGGGGGCGAAGAGGACATGACACTGTGAATAAATATCCGCAGCGTTATGTGTCTATGTGTTGTCTGTAAAATGCGTAAAAGGAAATGTCCCCCGTGAGGTCGAGCGAACGCGCAGCACTTGGCAGGGTCCGCCCACCCACGCAATTGTCGTCACTTGGTACGGTGGATGTCGCGCAATAAGTAAATAATGAATAATAGAAACGGCACAAATGTGTTAATTAAACTACTTTAACGTTTACGGATGGGAAAACGGAATAGCCTATTCCCACCGCGGGGCTTAGGGCGTGCTGCCTGTCAAATCTTTTTCTACGTAAAGCCCACCGTCCGAGAGCCAAATCCCCCGCAAGCGCGAGCACGCGGAGACTGTTATATATAAGAGAAGAAAAAAGAAAAGAAGAAGAAAGAAATATGTCACAGTAATCAAGTAGAGGCAGTATGGTAGCTTTTATCAATTCCAAACGGAACATAGGGGGGAAGCAGTGTTTGTGTCGATACAGAAAACCAATTTTATTTTTGTCTTTTTACCAATATAATCAATGTGATCTTCAAAATTCAGTTTTGAATGCAGGATGACCCCAAGATACTTATAGATCTTGACTCGCTCTATTTTTTAAAATTATTATTTAAGGAATGTAATTGGGGAAAAATAACTTCCTGCTTTAGTCCTGGTGAGCATTGCACCTTGGTTTTAGAGGTATTCAGGATTAGTTTAAGAGCAACTAGCTGATGTTGTATTTCGTTGAAATCACCCTGAATATAACTACCAGTATGAAAAATAATAATAGGTTTGACTCCTTTCTGGCATTAAAATAGGTTGTTAAGATGTTCAAACATTAAATAAATACCTTTTACAAGGAATGAAGTCAGCATTAACCACACATACTTGTAGCAAAACATGGAAACAGATGTGCTTTGATAATAATGTATGCACTGTCTTTGAAACTAATTGGCCTACACCAGAGACAGCCTTGTGTGTGAAGCCAACATGGATGTATTCACTCTGCCAGAGGAGTGTGATTATAGGAGTAGGAGTGCTATGATTATCAATGGTGAAATGGGATTTGTTTTTCCACTGTTAGTGTAATACATTGTGGGGAAGAGAGCCAATAAAAATATTCAGTTTAAAAAGTAGTAATGTACACTTACAAAAATGTAATTATAACGCTTGTATCGTTGATTCTGCAATAAAAATGATTGAATATAAATGTTAATAACAAGTTTTTTTTATAGCGTCGTTCATGCTAATTGCATTACATAATGATGTACATTAATTAAATATAACGACCAAATACTACATATAGCCAACATCAAGCAAATTAAATACAAAAATGAATAACCATATAAAGAAATGGCACCTAAACAAAAGACATCAGCAACAAAAATCTATTAATGTCCGAGTTTTTTTAATATATTATCTGGTGTTGTATGATAGGCGCGGCGACATCACCACGCAAGCTTCTGCCGCGGTGATATCAACCTTCAACGGCTCGGTCAAGCATTCTCAACCCCCTCACCCAGCCCCCCCTCCGTCTCCACCCGCTCCCTCGCCCAGCCCTCATTTCTTCATTCAGTCATCAAGCAGAATCAGTGACGGACCATTGCGCCAAATGCGTGACCTCTCGCGACATCATTCGCATAAACTGCTCTTGATGCTATACACCAGCGTCTCAAGTCATTTGTTTGATCCACGCAGCATGGCGAGGGGTGGCGGCCACATTACTTTGAGGGTCGCAGTCCACTTGGAACGTCGACTGCCTACTGAGGACATCGGGCAGCAAGCGGTGTCCCTAAAATCTGAGGCGGAAGAAGCCTCTCCCTGGTGTTGTATATATTGTGATAAAAACATAATAAAACACGGAAACATAATTAAATATTGCGAACCTTTTTTTTCATTCGATCCACAGCTGGAGTGTGCTCGAGACTCTCGAGTCAGCACCCTCGTGGTCAGCCGTTAGCTGCTCCCCTGCACGCTCGCTGGTTATCTGCACGCCAGCCTCGACCTGCAGCTGGCGCATACTCGCTGCTTTCGCTGCTCAGTACGTGTCTGTCAGTCGAGGTTCGCGAGCACCCTTGGTGCCCCCCCCCCCCCCCGGGGAGGTCTCCCACTGTGCCGCAGCGTGCACGTCTCGATAACTCACTCCCGGACTCTCCAAAACTCATAAAACATCAGTCACTTGACCAACATAACTTTTCCAGCCTATAGCTTGGACAATGTTTCATGCAAACTCGATATGGGTGGAAAACTCAAATTTCCACTTAACTTCTCACACGTCTTAGCTGATCATGATAAGAAAATTCCTTTGCGCACCTCTTTGCTTATCACAACTCATAGCTTAGTACAGTGCAACTTCTCGACGTCCTTGACTCTGTAAATGACTCAAAATATAAGGACAAACGTAGAATAAAACTTGCAGCTATACTTAGAGTTTGCCTTAGAAATAACTCAACACTTGCCAGTGATGGGGGCAACCCCGGAGTCTGTCACCGCAGAACTCAACACGATGGATGATTACTGTGGCCAGACCCAGGAGCTCTCCTCTGCAAGACTGGTTTGTACGATTTCGTGTGGTGTTTATCGATGCATTTCTAGCTTATATGATTAATTACCGAAGACATACTCTTTGTTTTTATCGGTAAAGTCACGTAGGTAGAAATAAAATAAAAAATCACGCCTTTTCGATCACAACACTAGCAATCCTCATCAGGTGGAACACCCACAGCAAGAAAATGCTGAGGTAGGCGGGAGAGCTGCCGTGGCAAGAGGTTATATAGGCAAGGGGGGCGAGAGAAAAAAAGGTGCTAGTAGACCGGCAGGTAGGATGGACATATTAAGGCCCGATGTTCCTCCCACCATTGCACATCCCTGGTTCTGGCTCGTCAGACATCTTGCATCTAATGGCATAACCCCTATCATGCTCCCTCCCTCCGAAGGTCATCCCAATATTTTTGTGAACACAGACCCACTTAATTGCCCCTTCATGTGGTGTGTGTATCTGTACCCCGGTTTGCCAAGTTCGAGTCCCACTCACAATCAACACAGTAGCAGTTATCTGAACTGGTTCCCCCTCCCCCTTAGGTCGACTCAGCCTTAATATGAACAATTGGTGCGGCATGTAAAATAGCCACTGGGAAGACAAAGATGGTGTGGCAGGCTCTGATTATATCCCTGGAATACATATTATATTTGATCGTGGAGAATTAACATAATTCATATTACGTATGTAGTGACATTGCTGGATGTCAACATGCTGTGGTTGCAGTACCGGCCCTAGAGGGGCAGGGTGTGCGCTGAATAATAGCGCTGGATGGCACCACGCTTTAAGTGCAGTGCCGACCCTACAGGACAGGGTGTGTGGGTGCCGACCAAATGTAAGGTTGTATGAGGCCATGGCACTCTGGTTGACCCGGTAGGACACGTGACCGGTTAAGTTGACAGAGGGGCCCCAAGAGGGGATTAGGGGGGGGTCACGTGATTGGGAAGGTGGACGTGGCCAAGCGCGGAGCCGACCACGCCACAGAGAGCGACCAGGGTTGTTGTTCATCCTGGAAGAAACCCTTCGTCTCCATTCTCCGTCCAACACGTGGACCCGGGCCGAAGTCATTGGTCCCGGTCCGCAGTAGCAGTTACGTTGTAACTAGTGTAGTTAGCCTGGTGGTCACCACCTTAGGTTGTTATTCTGTTAAGGAGAAGTTATCCCGTGTGTGGGAAATGAATAAATGTATTGCCTCCAAGTCAACATCAGCGACTTTGTTGAACCCATTACACGTATATTTTTCCGAATTATCAATACTTTAAAACCAAACTTCCATAATTCGTTATCAAGTTGACATGCTAAAACCATGGCACTTATGTATAAATTAGTGTACTGTATGTTAATTAAACATGCCACTAGTCATATTCAAAACCTTCTAACTAGGTGCTATATTGTCATTTAACAATATATTCTATCCCCCAAGTCAACGTTTAACACCAATATGTTTAAGAATATTTTAATGCAGTGGTTGCCATTTGAACGTTTTAACTTTTCAGGTACCAAGATTTGTTAATTCAGAGAGTGAAACGGCAAGGGACGGGCTCTGTCATTGTGCCCTGTATTTGCCCTCAGGTGGACAGGGAGTTTATTGTGTTTTGCCATGGGTCCTCTCTTGTGTACATTTCTCTCTCACATATTTCCCTGGGTCACTCCTTGCCCATGCAAGAGTTATTCCTCGATGGCCTATCATGAAGTTTTCCTCCATTGCGACATGAGTTAGGTTAATTCCTGGGAAGCAAAATATACTATGGCTTCAAGGCCTTCCTCAGCTCTGGTTATTCTAATCATACCCATCTGATCGATATATCTTGCATTGTTTCCCCACTTCTCATTCTAGTGCTGTTTTGGCTTTGTCATCTGATTGTCCCGACTTTCAGGATGCAGGGAACACATTCGTCTCCAAGGAGTTATGCTATTAAAATTAGAAATTATCTAAATTAATAAACATTTTTTGAAAAGGCATATATACATCAACTTGGATTTAGAGCGGCTGTGAAAACTTGAACGTTAAAACGTACGAATTGCTTTCTCATGAAAAAACAATAAAAGCATACAAATACAATCCGGGTTGGTGAAGTCGAGTCGTGGACCATTTAATAATAAACTCGTCAATGATGTTAGACATGGCCAGATATTGAACTCATATCACCAGATTAGCCTTGAAATCTCTTCACCATCGACACTGTTCGTCACGCTCCTTCTTGCATTGGCCTACAGCAATGTCACTTTATTCGCAGCAGCCTAGCCCTATGGTAGATGACATCTGACTGCTCAGGCAGCTGGAGTTTTTTCGGTCAAAGCGGGGAGTCTTTATCTGCGGAAACTAAGTTCCCATACAAAATCTCTCACGATTCTGACCTCGGCTTCGTGCTATTCACGGCCTACACGTCTCTGATTGGCTGCCTCACTAAGAACATTGGCGTCAAATAACATTGCTCGGCAGACGGCACCAGACTCCTCACCTCAGTTGAATACCGTTGTTTCACACGAAATAATCACGAGATTAGTTGTAGAGAATAAAAGTAACAATTTCGACAAACAGTCACTACGACTCCTTCATATATCTAACATTTAAGTAGCATTGATAATACAAGCAAATTCCGGATTATGTTTGTCATACAGTGTGTCATCAGCAGCCAAGTATACTTCAATCAATATTGGTGAACTATGCATTTGTGGTGGTCAGGATTGACACACACGCGCCACAACCAGGGGGAGGGGTAGAAACCGGTCCGGTCGGGCCAACAGCGGTTGAAACCCCTCTGAAGGGAGGGGGCTGGCAGGAGCTACGATCCCCCAGAACCCTGCCCCTCAGGGAGAAATAGTATATAAGGCGGGTCCCTGAGAGTGCGAGTCAGTCCGTCTCAAGCTGAAGCCAGAAGCCGCCTGAAGAAGAAGAAGACCCTGGACCCCAAGCCGCCGACGTCCTTCTAAGGGCCGGGGCTCAGCGCGGTGCCAGTGGTCGTGGGGTTAGGACCCTGAGGTTCCCTCGGCCTGATGCGCTTGTGAGGGCCAGGTCTGGACGGGCCAGTGGTCAGGGACCCACCGGGCCAGCGGTGGGTCAGCCTTCCCTAGGTTTAATTAGCCTGAGGGCTGAAGAAGGGAGAGTTGTAGGTACGATAGCCCGGAGGCTGTACCTCCCCAGGTTGTGGGTGAAAGGGGCCATTACCCCTTTGTGTTAGGGATTAGTGTAAACTGTTTGGTGAAATAAAGCGTGTTGCCTCTACGGAGACTCCGTCTCCCTCCAAGAACATTACAACTGGTGACAGAAGTGGCCAAGAACTTTGCATACATGGAGACCTGTTGTGTATATACCCCCTTTTTATTTATTTTTTATATTTTTTTTTTAAAGAATTATTCTGCAAACATATATAATATCGTTTTTTAATAGACACGGGGCAACGTGGAACGAACACGCCCCCACACTTCCACAGATGCACGCATACCTCACCTCAAAGGGCTAGAGGGCATGAAAGAGGGCAATAAAGGTCATAAAAACTCCCCTAATTTCACACAAGAGGAACAAGGGAGGGGGGAATGGCAGGCGGGGGGTCAGGATGACATCCTTTCGTTAAAAAGCCTTACAAAAAAACCCCTTTGATAAAGACAAAACCAGGCCACGAAATATATAATTATATTCTTAACAAAGGAAACAACATTGACGACAAAAGCACAGACGGGTTTTGAACCATGTTAGATAAACAAGTTACCAACTTAGCCATGAAGATTAAGCAAACGTTATCTATCCTCACTCCAATTGGAAACCAGACTACAGTCTGCACCAGAGTCGCGATTCATAAATTGTTAATTAAATACTGACCTTATTCAATTTAAATAATTTATACGCGGCCGGGCCGAAGCATCAAATAATAATTATGGCATCAGGGTCACTCCAAAACAAAATTCCTAGCCGGGATACCAAATTAAATAATCACAAGAAGTCAAATAATAAGTACGGAATTAAAGTGGATCTCCTAGGAGAATTAAGGGCGGAGAAGCCTCTCATAATCAACCAAACGCAACACCCCATGAGAAGCGAGCAACTCACGGCCATCTTTGTCTTCCCGAGAGGATCTCCACACTCACACACCAAAAGCCAGGAAATGACACCAATAAAGGTTGGGGCAATGGCTCAAAGGAAATTAACACACGCCTCCGAAATAAATAAATAAACACACGAACAGGGCGCTCCCACCGCAGCACGGACAGCAGGATTTGCACACGCGAGCAAATAACATTTCCATGGGAGATCGGGTCACGATGAAATACCGTGAACACGGTTACGGCATAACTCGGGTCGCTTGCAATCAACTCACAATGGAACCAAGCAGCAAATAAGTCGCATTTCAACTTCCAAACCAAAACAACTTGAGCTGTGCGAGACAAAAGATATGATTCCCGAGCAAGGAAGGGAATCATTAAGCTCGCTTAACGCGTAGGTTTTCGCGACAAATATTATTCAGAAACAAAAACATGGATTAGAATATTTTTTTTTAATATATAACTCGATGCGAACGCGAATCGTCGGTCTGGTTAATGGATAACTTAGGTGGCGCCGTCAGGAGGCCCCCACCCCTCCTTCCAGAATAATTACACAGCTGTGTCTTCAAAGCTAATAAACATACGGACTAACACACACGGACAAACACACACGGACGCATATGCGTTCACCCCCACAGGAATGTTTTATGACACAACCTTTTGAACAACTCAAAAAAAACTAGTGGTTTTTCCGATATAAGCAAAGGCAAAATCCATATACCATCTCGTCTCCGGGGCTTCAGCCCCCACCATCTCGTCTCCGGGGCTTCAGCCCCCACCAGATCGTCAAGGGCTCCGGCTCCACCACAGATCTTCACAAGCTTCAGCCTACATCTCATCTTGTCTCCGGGGCTTCAGCCCCCACCATCTCGTCTCCGGGGCTTCAGCCCCCACCAGATCATCAAGGGCTCCGGCTCCACCACAGATCTTCACGAGCTTCAGCCTACATCTCATCTCGTCTCCGGGGCTTCAGCCCCCAGCAGATCGTCAGGGGCTCTGGGCCTCATCTCTCGTCCGGGCCACGGCCCCCACCAGAGATCGTCCGGGCCACGGCCCCCACCAGAGATCGTCCGGGCCACGGCCCCCACCAGAGATCGTCCGGGCCACGGCCCCCACCAGAGATCGTCAGGGCTACAGCCCATCTCTCCTCGTCGCCGCCAATGAAGAAGCTCTCGTCATCCAGAAGGACGAGGCTCGTGGGGAGGCGACGTGCATCGCCTTGACGTGCATCGCCGAGGTGCTCGCCTGCCGCACACGAGTGAACGAGCCAGCTTCCTTGCCGCCACCACGCCGAGGTGCTCGCCTGACCACGCAAACGAGCGCGGCCGCGCCGTCAATCTTCGTACGGGCTCAGCCGAGGGAGGAGTCGGAAGCAGCCGATCACCGCAGCCGCGCCAGCCAGAGGGCCCTTCTCCGAAAGTCGTTCGTACCCACAACTTCCCTCACATAGGCTCACACGCGCTCGCGTCGACGCCCACCCCCCTGTGAGACTATCTATTTCGTCCTTACCATCATATCAACCCTACACAATTATCGGAAGACTGATTATCAATTACATGAACCATCAGCTGGCCATGAGGAATCGTGGCCCATCGAGTGATTAAGAGTCCGTCGGTTATAAGAGTGAGGTTATTTTCCGTGCCTTTTCCCTCATTTCGCTCATCACAGAGGCGATCAATAGACTCGTCGAAGCAAACTCAAACTCTCGAAATCCTCATTACGAATCGACCCGTACACAGAGAGAAAATATCTTGTCAAACCGGTTTCTTTGTCAGAGTCTCGCCGAAGAATGAATTAAAACAGAGCCAGATTCGCTCTCACACCACCACACACGCCCTCACCCACCATTATATCAAACATTCCGTTAAAAGGATTTTATACTTGCCGATGAATCTATTGACATAGACTTTCGCCTCTGGGATACAATAAGTGCTTTTATTACCGCCATATGAAGTGTGTCTTGCTGGTTTTCCAACTCGGCCAGTCGCCGATTGTGATCGATACATGGGGGAACTAATGAGATGCCTGGTGAAAGGTAGAGGTTAGAAGTGTTTTTAGTCATTCAATTTCGTAATTGCATAATCTCGCAAAGGCATACGTTTTTGTCATCCATTTTCGTTAATTGCATAATCTTGCTCATGAATTATTGACGCATGTTTGACCTGCATGATAGAATGTCACATGCTTGTTAGAATAAAATTGTTATCACAGAAGCATATCGAGTGTTCCTTCCAAGTCCATGCAAAACTGTCTTATTCTTGAGAACTGTAGCCTGTGATGAGATATGAAACTGGAGACCTAAAATATCATAACACACACTAGGATAATCGGTAAATGTTTAATCAATGATAATCGTGTTATTCCGATTGATATAACTCTGGATAAACGAAACTAAGCCTAATTATCATAACTGCTCACATTAACATAGTCGCAAGCATCCGCATAAATCACTACGATTATCTCCTTGATTATCATAATTTATGCATATAATCACATACATTATCATAATTTATGCATATTAATACAAACATTAACATAATTAATGCTATTTGCGCATTTTTCAGAAAATTATTATTTTTTATTATTTTTATCAAAATTTCATAACCCAACACATACAACATAATGGGGTGGCGTCGTCCGGGATCTCTCGCAGACAGTGTTTTGCATGGATGAAGGAATGAATCACTACATGTTAAATAGAATATCGTGATAGAACATTGCATGATGATTGTAAACGGGTGTAAAACAAAAAAAAAACGCCCTCTAAGGTTAAAACCCAGAATAGCAGGTTGAAACAGAGACAGTGGAATTAAGATAATATCGTATCGAACCAATTGCATCCTGTGATAAATGGTGTTAGAGGTACGCACACTGAATCGGAAAATAACAGAATAGCTCGAGTCAAACTGACTACACTCTGTGAGATAATTGTTTTATAAGTACTCTGAAAAGGAATGTCAGGGCAGCTGACGCCACACGAGAAATGTTAAGGCTAAGATAAATTCTCGAGTCCACGAAAACGGAATCCGACTCACAAGGTTCTAAGACTGACACCCAAATGAGTGACCCCAATAACGAGGATCAGTCCTCCCGAGGGACGATGGACTCACTAGAGGAAGATTACCGGGAAATTGCGCTGCAACGCACAGGCCGGACTGCCACAGAGCAGGATAGACATAGAGACGTATGGGAAGGGAGCTGTATCGACGACATTAAGATACACCGGGCAACACTTCTGAAGGATTTGATAAAATGTGCCAAAAGCGAACATGATGTGAAAATTACAGAAATAGCGAGATTAGACTCGTATCTCCTCCGACAAACAGACCGAGAAAGAGCCTGGAATGAGGAAAGATATGAAAGGGAAAAAAATGAAAGACGGAGCATGCAAAACGAGGTAGAACGCCTCCAAGCCCTCCTGGAAGAGCAGGAAACGGCACTAGAGACATTGGCAAAACCCACAAATGTTGACACACAGCACACAAGCGGGATCACCAGCCTGTCACACTTCGACCCACGGGGTTGCAATTCCGGGACAGACCGCACAAAAATTATGGATATCGAACAAAATATCCGTCACAAAGAATACCCCTCACAATTCGAGAGAAGGGAGGGAGAGATACAGACAAAACAAATTGAGACTGACGACCCCGAAGCTGGAGGGAGAGGAAAAATAAAAAAAATTGGCAGGATATGCAGTACAAATAAAAACAGAAAAAAAGAACGAGCAACACAAAGACAGAGATCACTCACCACAAAGACGCACACTGCGCAAATATGACCAACCGGGTAGTGCAGACAGCTCGCCAGAAACACACGCGACACGTACACACGACCAACGTAGAACCAACCACAGAGATCACTCACCACAAAGACGCACACTGCGCAAATATGACCAACCGAGTAGCGCAGACAGCTCGCCAGAAACACACGCGACACGTACACACGACCGACATAGAACCAACCACAGAGATCACTCACCACCAAGACGCACACTGCGCAAATATGACCAACCGGGTAGTGCAGACAGCTCGCCAGAAACACACGCGACACGTACACACGACCGACGTAGAACCAACCACAGAGATCACTCACCACCAAGACGCACACTGCGCAAATATGACCAACCGGGTAGTGCAGACAGCTCACCAGAGAAACACTGGCCACGCAAAACCCACAAAAAAAAAACCGACCCGCACCACAGATGACAGCCACAGTGATTACGATAGTCACGACGCACGACACCAACATAAATCAAATACCAGGCTAGGACATCGGAATATAAGCGCCTCGCCGAACAGACACCACACCCATGGTGGACGGCGTGAAGGCCGAGCTCAAAAACGCTCACCACACAAGCACGAGTCAAGAAGACCACGCACGCCAACACAGAGACACGGGTCACGAGACCAACATAAGAAGCATAAGAACAAGCCAAGAGACAGTCACGACTCGGCAGATAAAGCGAAACCACGACACAGACAAAGGAAACGCGATAGCAGCGATAGCAGAGACGACTCGAGTGAGCACTCCTCGGAAACCGACGCCACCGATGATGACCAACACTCTTTCAACAGTAAAACCCTCAAGCTAATGGACAAAGCGCTCGTGAGGATTCCCTATTTTGATCCACAGAACAAGAATCGAGACATACACATTCACATTGCTATTGTAAGACAGGAGGCCAAGATCCGGGGTCTGGGTAAGTCAGAGGAAAAAGCATGCTTATTGTCAAGAAGCTTGCATGAACATGCCAGACCATGGGTAGCCTCCCTGCCACACAGAGTCAAGAACGATTTCAAACAATTAAGCCAGGCAGTAATTAAAATATTTGGGGAATATTCCACTCTATCTGAAGGGTTGAACGCGGCAAAACTAATGACGCAACGTGCAGACGAAGACCCACGAGATTATCTCCTCCGACTCAAGAGAGCATATTACGCAGGCGATGTAGACAACGCCCAGGAAGAAGGGAAAATATTAAAAGTGATGTTCTTCCAATCACTCAGGCCAGAAATCATGAGAATAGTAGGAATGATGTTAGACCCCGAAACGGCCTCCCTACGCCAGATAGAAAGCAAGGCCCACACGGCATGGGTGAACGGCCGGAGGACAACCAACATAGTCAAAACACATATCGTCACCAAGGATAAAGAACGCCTCGACCTAGAGGGAAGCGAATCCCCTGAAAACAACAACAGCATCACACGGGACAAACATGAAACCCCCCAGGAGAGGGCGCCAAACCGACAAGAACCAACACCCACCGGTCAACCACTGAACAATGGATCTAGGGACGAGGCAAGAGCAAGCTGGCACCCGCGACAACCACCACCGGGGAATGCCGACACAAATGAATCCTGGAACAACCACGGGGGGTGGAGAGCGAACGATGGACCACCCACACTCCGGGGAGGCCGACGCCCACCAAACCAATCACCATACCGCCTCCCACTGCCATCTCCACTAGCCATAGAGCATAGACCATCACCAACCAACTGGAATCGATATGCTCACCACATCCGGATGGAAAGGGAACCCCTAGAGAATAGGAAGACTCCCATGCAAACAGCAAAGGCAAGGACATCAACAGAACACACGCAGGAAGAGGACGCATTCAACGCAAATATAGCCCAAGTGAACATCGGAAGCTCAAGAAACCCCGAAGCAGCCACTGAGGTGATACCCGAGGGTAGAGGTCACCATCTGGGAGAACTAATTCCTGTAGGACCGGGCGGACGAGTCCACCTGGAAGTAAGACTGCAAGACACTCTGACCAGCCAGGGCCTGTGTGATACCGGAGCAGAAATATCAATGATTTCCGATCACCTATTTGGTGAACTCCAGACTGCCCTCCAGCGGAAAAATGAAGCACTACAGATGATGCCAAGTAAACTGACCTACTCAGGATGCGAAGGGACCCACATGCGACCTTTGGGCAAAGTCATGATGAAGCTCACGTTCAACGGGATCAACATGAACCATCCACTATATGTCGTACCATACCCAGGAAAAGAGCTGATCATCGGGATCGAACTACTGAATCGGCTAAAACCCATTGTGAACCTTGGGTCCCGACAAATCTGGGCACAATCAATACCGGAATGGCATAGAGATCCAGAAGACGAAGAAGAAGAACGAAGCCCCACGGGAACCCAAGTGCTAGCACAAGAACTCAACGACCTACCACCGACAATCAAAGACAAAAACAGAATTCCGGCTGAAATACGTAACACTCAACTGATAACCAATGGACGGGGAAAGAACCTTGACGAAGCCAACCTACGGCCGGTTTTTCCGAAGGACCATCACTCCAGAGAATATCGACAGCCCACTAGTGGCCAAACAGGTGAACAGGAAACAAAGGGAGAGCCCAAGGGCAAGAGCTCATCCCCTTCGAGTGAAGCAACGGGGATCCAACCACCACTAACACAAGGAAAACACCAAACTGAGCCGCACGGAACCACAAAGGCCCTAGATCCAAACCAAGAGAAAAGAGTTCTTACTATAGAAGAACAAATAGAACAACAAATTGAAGCAGCAGACGCCCTAGAGAACGACACTCAACGAGACGAGCTACGACAACTGCTCCAAAAATACAACTCCCTGTTCTCCAAAGACTCCTATGATTGTGGCAAAACCGACCTACATGTGGTATCCATTCCCACACTGGAGGGGGCACCAGCGGTATACGTGAAACAATACAAGATTCCACTGGCCGCCTATGAATAGATCCAAGAAACCCTAGAGAACTTACTCAAAAAGAACATAATCCGGGAATGCAACTCGACCTACAACTCGCCCATTTGGCCAGTACTAAAACCCACGGGAAAATGGAGACTCACCATCGACTACCGGCAACTCAATAATACAGTTCCCCTATCTCGATGGCCAAGGGCAGAAATCGACCACGGTCTCAACCAAATAAAAGGCGCAAAGGTACTCACCACAATGGACCTAGCAAATGGCTTCTGGACCATGCCAGTAAAAGAAACCGATCAATACAAGTTGGCCTTCACCTTCGACGGAATACAGTATACTTGGAATCGCTGCCCGTTCGGATACTCGAACTCACCTGCAGACTTCAACATATTCCTACACAAGGCGATGGGCGACGCAAAAGAGCGAGGCACCATCGTCTACGTCGACGACATACTAGTCAAGGACTCCTCATGGCAAGAACATCTCAAGAGCCTCCAACATACCCTTGAACAATTAAAAGAAGCAGGAGCAAAAATCTCGATACAAAAAGGACAGTGGGCACGGAAAAGGGTTGACTATCTTGGGTTTCAGATTGGCACTGAGGGATTGCTACCCCAAACAAACAGAATTGAAGCCCTCCTCGCACTCAAGTCGCCCAACACAGTCACGACCCTCCGGAGTTTCTTGGGAATCTGCAACTACCTCCGACAGTTCGTGGACGACTATGCAGGGATCACTCGACCCTTAGTCAAACTACTACAAAAGGACGAGCCATGGGAGTGGGGACCAGAACAGGAAGCTGCAGAAAAATAATTGAAACAACAGATCACAAGAGCATCCTGCCTAGCCTTTCCCGAGAAAGGAAAGGAATACTACCTAGAGACTGCCTACTCAGACCACAGTATCAGCTCGGTACTGTACCAGAGACAAGAGACAGAGAAACAAAATATTGCCTATGCCAGTAAAGCACTCCGGGGAGTAGAGACAAAGTTCTCCGAATGTGAGAAGGCAATATTCGGAAACATCTGGGCTATACAACATTTTCGGAACTTGTTGAATGGGGAAAAGATCATCTTGGAAACAAATCATGAATCCTTGGCGTATCTCAACAGCAAGAAGATTCGGGAGGGCCGCGTGACCAGCAGCCGAATAGCCAATTGGGCACTGACCCTCCAAGGTTTACCAATCACAGTAAAATACGCGAAAACTAAGAAAAGCCCAGTAGCCCAAGGACTTGCCGATCTACATGATTGCACCCTAGAGACCGTAGGAGCACATGACGTAGGGGTACCTCCCGAGGACAGCCAGCACCTCCCCTTTGACAAAGAAACATGTGCCAACATACCAAGGGTGTACATCGATGGATGTGCCAAAATGAAAGAAAACAAGCTCCACGCTGGAGCAGGAATCATGTGGGAATCCGGACCACTCACAGGTATCCAAGAGGGGTTCCAGCTGGGACCGAAGTCAAACCAGTATGCAGAGCTGGCTGGGGTACACATTGCCCTCCAAATGGCAGCCGATAACAAGATACAGACCATGGTGGTGTGCACCGATTCTGACTACGTACAATACAGCTTCCTAAACCACCTACCCATATGGAGGAAAAATGGCATGAAGAACCATAGGAATAGACCGTCCACCATCGAGAACTGTTCGAGGCCATAGACACTATGATCCAGCAGAACGACATGAAGATATTTTGGAGGAAAGTAAAAGGGCACTCCAAGATACCAGGACAGGAGAAGGCGGGGAACGACAGAGCAGACGCCCTAGCAAAACTAGGAAGCCTGGAAGGCACCCCATGGAAGCTAGAAGACCAACCCAAACCTAACAGACTAGAAGAGGCGACGAACTCGGACTCTGTCGTTATAGGGTTAGTCACAAGAAGCGGAAATAACTCAGCAGAAACTGGGACCAGAGCTCACTTGAGCAATACACAACCTCCAAAAGACCTGATCAGGATGCAACAAGAGGACGAAACAATAAAGACACTAGCCGACCATATCCAGGATCCGACAGGAAAACCAATCACGACAGACAACCTGGACAACAACAAGGAACTCGAGACCATGCATAACCAAGTCAGAAGATTTTCAATGCGGAAAGGGCTACTGGTATACACAAACAAAAAAGACGGAAACACCAGATGGGTAGTTCCTTCGCAATATCGGGACACAATGCTACAACACGCCCACGATGAACCATGTAGCGGACATCGGTGCGAGATGAACACAGGACAGATGTTGCGACAGGTGGCCTACTGGCCCAAAATGGGTGAAGACGTACACAAGCATGTGTCCAACTGCCTCGTGTGTTGCAAATACCAGCCAACGATCTCACAACACCGAGCACCCCTACAGAAAAGGGGAACAGACTTCCCTTGGTCTAACCTACAAATTGACTGGATAGGACCTGTCAACAGATCAACCAAAGGAAACAAATACATGCTGACTATAACCTGTGCCTTTTCCAAGTGGGTGGAGTGCTTTCCAGCCCCCAACAACACCGCGGAGACGACAGCTACCCTACTGGTCAACCAGATATTCAGTAGATGGGGCCTACCGTCAACCATCGATTCCGACAAAGGAAGCCACTTCACAGCCGATGTAATTGCAGAAGTGTGGAAGACATTGGGAGTAAAAAGACAACTACATGTCGCATACCACCCACAATCCTCAGGACAGGTAGAAAGAGCCAACAGGACCATTGTGAGCCTCCTAAAAAAATATGTGTCCACTACCGGACGCGACTGGGACACAAAACTACCCCTAGTATTGATGGCCATTAGAGCCACCCCCAACCGGGCGACAGGCAGGACACCCTTCGAGATCATGACCGGAAGACAGATGACCCTCTCAGTACACCTGCTATACGTTCCAGCGGAGGACGAGGTCACGACGGCAATGACACCGACAAAATACATAACCGGATTGAACAACCACCTACAGAACACGTTCGCGATGGTCAGAGACAAATTGCAAGCCGAGGCTCAAGGGAGCAAAGCATACTACGACCAAAAAGCTAGCCATGCAGAATATCAGCTAGGAGATCAGGTGTTGTACCTCAATTACGAGAAAAGAAAACAAAAATGCAGGAAATTCCTCCCTTCCTGGACAGGACCATATGAGATTGTTGACAAAATATCCCCAGTCGTGTACCAATTAAAAATTACAAAGACAGGGAGGGAGCAGCAATACAAGTGGGTACACATCAACCAAATCAAGTTGTACCCTGTGCAGATGGAACCAGGGAAGTAAATGTAACGGTACAATAAAGGGGGGGGAAGAAACTAAGGAGTGGGGATATCACATTAAAACAACGTATAAATGTTTTCCAGGAAATGGCAGCCCTCCTGCTCACGCTCCTGCTAACGTGCATCGCCAAGCTAGAAGGCAGCCAAGACCTACTCAAGCCAGGACCAGAATCCGGGGTGATGCTGAGAGATTCTTCCAGGTTTCCTAGTAACTGAAACGAAAATAGTAACCCAACAAGCCTATGTTACATTAGACCCTGCCATGGCAGTAGAGAGACATTTCGGGAAGTTACCATCCTCGGCCACCGCAGAAACCCGAATTTGGTACCATGGCTTCCTAAAATACAGCGAACTGAATATCAGAACGATCCTGGAGCAATTACAGAGAACCATGATCCTTCCCCCCGCCACGTTCAACACCACACGGACCAAGAGATCGATCGGCCTGGGAGTGGCCTTCGGAGTCCTGTCCGGCTTTAGCTCCATAATCACATTAGGAGTATCTATATCCAACGCCGTGAAAATTGGACACCTCACGCAAGGCATCGAAAACCTACAACTCGATATGCATCAAATCCGCCGACAAATCCGTCACCAAGAAAAAAACTTAATCGAAATGGGTTCCACCCTTTGAGACACCATAGTTCTGGTCAACCTACATTCAGCCATGTTGAACTTAACCATCCAAGAACTGGGGCGTACACTCCGAGACCTATACGACGACGAAAATCTTCGACAACCAATCCAATGGGTAATCCAAGACTTGTTGCGTAGCATCAGCGGAAGCATCAGTGATCTAATCCAAGGTCAAATCCCCTCGTATCTGGTAACTCCGACGCTGATACAAAACGTGCTACAAACAGCCTCCCTAGAAAGAATCAGTTCAACACAAGTACAAATTGCATTTAACATGGGTACAGCCACACCTATATATGTGAACCCCCAAACCAGACAACTGGCGTTCCTGTTAAACTTGCCACTAGTCAAACCCGAACAGGTATACCGATTACGAACAGTATTAAACGTGGGTACATGGAAAAATGACATTTACTCCAAGATGGAGACACCCTCCGTAATAGCCTACCAAGAAGAAAGCCCCCTTAAATACCTAGTACCCGACCTAACCATGTGCCAAATAATGAAAGACGTCCATTGGCTCTGTCCAGGCAAACCCTTCCTAATCAATACAGCTGAAATAATGTGCGGCCTGGCGACCCAAAGCCTCAAAGAGACCTGCAAGTTCAAACTAAGTAAACCTAAAGAAAGAACCGAAACAGTGGCCATGATAGCTGATGCCCAGTGGCTAGTCAGCACGCCTCTGGATACAGCAACCATTTCCACCGATCGACATTCTGTTACCATGAAAGTTCCGATACCAAGCCCTGTCGTGCTCGTCACGGTACCAAAAGGAACATTCGTACACATAGGAGATAAAGTACTATATAATCTGGACAAAGGCCTACATCAAGCAGATGTAGAAACAGTAAACATATTCAGGAGCCACAAGTTTGAAATAAGCAACGCCCTGTGGAACCTATTAAACAGTAAAGAATTCCACACCGTGAGACTAGCCATCAGTGATTCAGAAATTAACGTAACTGACCTCACCTGGGCAACCGATGAATCCGGACACCAGCGGAATCAACAGATGGGACTGGGAATCACCGGAGCAACTGGAATGATCATACTAGCCATGGCTATCCTAACCCTAGCATACCACGTGTCCAAGATGAATGCCAAGCTTAAAAGACTAGTCGCAGGCACAAAGCACATACCGTTCGAGCCCAGGAACAAAGGAGGAACCAAGGCCTAAAAACAAGAAAAGGGGGGGGGGGGGGGCATGTCAACTGACAGAAGCCACAGTAACCGCAAACCCATACGAAACATAACCAGTAGAATGTACCTTTTTCCTTTTTTTCCTTTTCTTTACTCTTCTCTGCTTATTTTTAATAAAACCAGATAAGACTGTGATACGTGCGCGCGCGTTGTAAGGAAGAACCACCGAAACTGCTACCGAGCGTTTCCCAGGATTTAACAAAAACAAAAATTTATATTCGCCGTAGTTATGATGGATAAGAACCGATGTAACTTGTTGCCTTGATGTTTAACGTGTTGTTTATTTTCTTTGCTTATTTCAAAGGTAACCATGTTAAGATTATAATACGTACGCGCGCGTGGTAAGAAATAACCGTCGAGAGTGAGGGCGGCTGATGGGATTCATGACGAAAAAAAAGGGGGCATTACTTTGTTTGAAAATTCGCCAGTGACCAAATTGACCCCTGATAATTTTCAAAAGGGCGGATTGTTGTGTATATACCCCCTTTTTATTTTTTTTCATATTATTTTTTTAAAGAATTATTCTGCCAACATATATAATATCGCTTTTTTAATAGACACGGGGCAACGTGGAACGAACACGCCCCCACACTTCCACAGATGCGTGCATACCTCACCTCAAAGGGCTAGAGCGCATGAAAGAGGGCAATAAAGGTCATAAAACTCCACTAATTTGACACAAGAGGAACAAGGGAGGGGGGAATGGCAGGCGGGGGTCAGGATGACATCCTTTCGTTAAAAAGCCTTACAAAAAACCCCTTTGATAAAGACAAAACCAGGCCACAAAATATATAATTATATTCTTAACAAAGGAAACAACATTGACGACAAAAAGCACAGACGGGTTTTGAACCATGCTAGATAAACAAGTTACCAACTTAGCCATGAAGATTAAGCAAACATTATCTATCCTCACTCCAATTGGAAACCAGACTACAGTCTGCACCAGAGTCGCGATTCATCAATTGTTAATTAAATACTGACCTTATTCACTTTAAATAATTTCTACGCGGCCGGGCCGAAGCATCAAAGAATAATTATGGCATCAGGGTCACTCCAAAACAAAATTCCTAGCCGGGATACCAAATTAAATAATCACAAGAAGTCAAATAATAAGTACGGAATTAAAGTGGATCTCCTAGGAGAATTAAGGGCGGAGAAGCCTCTCATAATCAACCAAACGCAACACCCCATGAGAAGCGAGCAACTCACGGCCATCTTTGTCTTCCCGAGAGGATCTCCACACTCACACACCAAAAGCCAGGAAATAACACCATTAAAGGTTGGGGCAATGGCTCAAAGGATATTAACACACGCCTCCGAAATAAATAAATAAACACACGAACAGGGCGCTCCCACCGCAGCACGGACAGCAGGATTTGCACACGCGAGCAAATAACCTTTCCATGGGAGATCGGGTCACGATGAAATACCGTGAACACGGTTACGGCATAACTCGGGTCGCTTGCAATCAACTCACAATGGAACCAAGCAGCAAATAAGTTGCATTTCAACCTCCAAACCAAAACAACTTGAGCTGTGCGAGACAAAAGATATGATTCCCGAGCAAGAGAGGGAATCATTAAGCTCGCTTAACGCGTAGGTTTTCGCGACAAATATTATTCAGAAACAAAAACATGGATTAGAATATTTTTTTTTAAATATATAACTCGATGCGAACGCGAATCGTCGGTCTGGTTAATGGATAACTTAGGTGGCGCCGTCACGAGGCCCTCACCCCTCCATCCAGAATAATTACAAAGCTGTGTCTTCAAAGCTAATAAACATACGGACTAACACACACGGACAAACACACACGGACGCATATGCATTCACCCCCACAGGAATGTTTTATGACACAGCCTTTTGAACAACTAAAAAAACTAGTAGATTTTCCCGATATAAGCAAAGGCAAAATCCATACACCATCTCGTCTCCGGGGCTTCAGCCCCCACCATCTCATCTCCGGGGCTTCAGCCCCCACCAGATCGTCAAGGGCTCCGGCTCCACCACAGATCTTCTGCGAGCTTCAGCCTACATCTCATCTCGTCTCCCGGCCTTCAGCCCCCACCATCTCGTCTCCGGGGCTTCTGCCCCCACCAGATCGTCAAGGGCTCCGGCTCCACCACAGATCTTCACGAGCTTCAGCCTACATCTCATCTCGTCTCCGGGGCTTCAGCCCCCAGCAGATCGTCAGGGGCTCTGGGCCTCATCTCTCGTCCGGGCCACGGCCCCCACCAGAGATCGTCCGGGCCACGGCCCCCACCAGAGATCGTCCGGGCCACGGCCCCCACCAGAGATCGTCAGGGGCTAAGGCCCCCACCAGAGATCTCCAGGGCTACAGCCCATCTCTCCTCGTCGCCGCCAACGAAGAAGCTCTCGTCATCCAGAAGGACGAGGCTCGTGGGGAGGCGACGTGCATCGCCTTGACGTGCATCGCCGAGGTGCTCGCCTGCCGCACACGAGTAAACGAGCCAGCTCCCTTGCCGCCACCACGCCGAGGTGCTCGCCTGACCACGCAAACGAGCGCGGCCGCGCCGTCAATCTTCGTACGGGCTCAGCCGAGGGAGGAGTCGGAAGCAGCCGATCACCGCAGCCGCGCCAGCCAGAGGGCCCTTCTCCGAAAGTCGTTCGTACCCACAACTTCCCTCACATAGGCTCACACGCGCTCGCGTCGACGCCCACCCCCCTGTGAGACTATCTATTTCGTCCTTACCATCATATCAACCCTACACAATTATCGGAAGACTGATTATCAATTACATGAACCATCAGCTGGCCATGAGGAATCGTGGCCCATCGAGTGATTAAGAGTCAGTCGGTTATAAGAGTGAGGTTATTTTCCGTGCCTTTTCCCTCGTTTCGCTCATCACAGAGGCGATCAATAGACTCGTCGAAGCAAACTCAAACTCTCGAAATCCTCATTACGAATCGACCCGTACACAGAGAGAAAATATCTTGTCAAACCGGTTTCTTTGTCAGAGTCTCGCCGAAGAATTAATTAAAACAGAGCCAGATTCGCTCTCCCTCCAACACACGCCTCACCCACCACTGTCTCAAACATTCCGTTACCAGATTTAATCTTGTCAACGAATCGATTGAAATATGCTTCGCTTTCGGGGTACAATAAGTGCTTTTATTACCGCCATATGAAGAGTGTCATGCTTATTCTCAAACTCGGCCAGTCGCCGATTGTGATCGATACATGGGGGAACTAATGAAATGCCTGGTGGAAAGTTAGAGGTTACGATTGGGGAAAATGTCAAAACTGGGTGGTTTTTAACTTTTGCCGACAAAACTGGATCCCAAATGTCAAAACTGGGTGGTCTTGGAAAACGACAGGCAAAACAGGGTGGTGCTTTTTGATATGACAAAACTGGGTGATGTTCAATGTGGACAAATGTCAAAACTGGGTGAAGAAGGTGTACGATTTAATGTATCATTTTGTACACGTTTAGGTCCTTGCGTTATTCATCCATATGTCGCCACAGATTTAGAGCGTTCCAAATGATGTTTCTCGTGGCTCATGTTCCTTACCTTGCACCACAAACTTCCCGTTTGCATACTGGCACAGTGTGCCAGCTCGCTACTACAGTAACACTTACTTGCCATATGTATACTGGCACAGTGTGCCAGCTCGCTTACTTGCCGTTTGTATACTGGCACAGTGTGCCAGCTCGCTACTACAGTAACACTTACTTGCCATATGTATACTGGCACAGTGTGCCAGCTTGCAACTACAGTAACACTTACAGCTCGCGAACATACCCTAACTTGCCATTTGTATACTGGCACAGTGTGCCAGCTCGCTTACTTGCCGTTTGTATACTGGCACAGTGTGCCAGCTCGCTACTACAGTAACACTTACTTGCCATATGTATACTGGCACAGTGTGCCAGCTTGCAACTACAGTAACACTTTCAGCTCGCGAACATACACGTATTTTCCATTTGTATACTGGCACAGTGTGCCAGCGTACAAATATCAAGTGTGTGTAGTTATATGGTGCTGGCACACTGTGCCAGCATACTAATACCAAGTGTTTAGATGAATGGGGTGCTGGCACAGTGTGCCAGTATACAAATACCAAGTGTTTGGATGAATGGGGTGCTGGCACACTGTGCTAGTATACAATTATCAAGTGTATTTGACAAATGTCAAAACTGGGTGCACCCTGAGTGTCCAAAACTCAAGTTTTTGGCCACCCAGGGTGCACCCAGTTTTGACATTTGGGATCCAGTTTTGTCGGCAAAAGTTAAAAACCACCCAGTTTTGACATTTTCCCGTTACGATTGTTAGAAGTGTTTTTAGTCATTCATTTTGGTTAAAAGCATAATCTCGCAAATGCATACGTTTTTTATTATTCATTTTAGTTAAATGCATAATCTCGCAAATACATAAGAGTTTTTAGTTATTCAGTTTCGTTAAATGCATAATCTCGCAAATGCATAAGTGTTTATTCATTCATATTAGTTAAATGCATAATCTCGCCAATGCATAAGTGTTTTTAGTTATTCATTTTAGTTAAATGCATAATCTCGCAAATGAAGAAGTATTTTTAGTCATCCATTTTCGTTAATTACATAATCTTGCTCATTATCACAGAAGCATATCGAGTGTTCCTTCCAAGTCCATGCAAAACTGTCTTATTCTTGAGAACTGTAGCCTGTGATGAGATATGAAACTGGAGACCTAAAATAACATAACACACACTAGAATAATCGGTATATGTTTAATCAATGATAATCGTGTTATCCTGATTGATACGACATAGTCACAAGCATCCGCATAAATTACTACGATTATCTCAGTGATTATCCTAATTTATGCATATAATTACTCACATTATCATAATTTATGCATATTAATACACACATTAACATAATTAATGCGATTTGCGCATTTTTTGGAAAATTACTATTTTTTATTATTTTTATCAAAATTTCATAACCCAAAACATACAACATAATAGACAGAAGGCGCTTACCAGGGCTCCGGACAAGGAGGCCGATGCCGACGCTGCTCTGTAGGCGGGGGCGCCTTTCCCGGGGGACGGGTCCGCAGCGGCGGGCTCACAATCTCTGGGCCCCTCAGGGAGCTCGCCACCGTCGGGATGGGCGATCCGGTCGGTACACGCTCGGCTGGCCGATCTCCTGCTTGCCGCTGCCTCTATCCTCGACGAGCTCACGCTGGGTGGAGCAGTGGCTGCGGGTGGGGGGCCAGGCCGGAGGTCGGGTGCCGTTCCCTCCAAAACGCGAGGGATTCCCGCGCAAATTTTGATGTCTCTACTGGGTACGACGTCATTTCCGCCCGGGGATACGTCACTGCCGCCGGGAACGCCGCAGCCGGGAGCGACGTCACTTCTGCCGGGGGTTTCACCACTTCCTCTGGAAATGACGTCAACTGCCCCGGAAGTCACGTGCCCCAGGGGGCGCGCGTCACTTCCGGCCTTGCCGCCCTCCTACCCGAGGCTGCCGCATCATCGGAGATGCGACTGCCACTTCTGGCGGACATTTTGTCGTCCGACGGCCCTACAAACGCCACGCTTGGTGCGCAGCTCGCTTCGGGGGGGGACTACATCCCTGGCCTGCAACAACGCTTGCCGTCTCTACAAGTCTTCGCGGCTAAGGGCGGAGACTGGGCAGCTTTTGCCCGACGATTTGTGGCAAATCCTGAGACAGCAGGGTGGACTGCGGACATTGCTCTCTGAGCTTTGCCTTCCGCACTGGACGACATCGCTCTGGCTACGTTCCTCCTCATCCCACGGAAGGCTCGCTCCACGCTACAAGATGCCCTCGATCGGATGGCTTTGGTGTACGGGCCCCATCGGAAACCAGGCATCACTTCGCAAGCCGGAGGAGGGAGGCTGACGAGACCCCCCTCGCCTACCAGAGCGCGCTGATGGCGCTGGCTCAAGCGGCCTACCCTGGGATGGACGACGTGGGCCTTGACACCATTGCAATTAGATTTTTTTGGGCCAGGAATGGCGCGCGATGTCGCCGACCTGTTGAACAGTTGCACGCAGTGTGTGCGGCGGAAACACCCAGCTAGGACGGCCTGCCTGCCCCTTCAGTCAATTTGGGTGTCCCGGGTCAACGAGCTGGTGGCACTTGACATCGTGGGTCCCTTCCCTGTCAGCGCTCGGTGTAATAAGTACCTACTGGTTGGGGTTGAGTATTTCACCCGCTGGCCCATGGCCTGGCCCCTCCCCAACCAGTCGGCGGCAGCCATTGTGGAGGCATTTCTCAAGGGCTATGTCCTGGATAAGGGTGCCCCGGAACGACTGCTGACCGACCAGGGAAAAAACTTCTCATCTAACCTTCTGCGGGAGGTCTGTGACCTTCTGGGTACGCAGAAGGTGCGAACTTCCCCCTACCACCCGCAAACTGATGGTATGGTCGAGCGCCTGCACCGGACTATTACTTCTATGTTGTGCCATCAGGTGGATGAGGCACAGTTGGATTGGGACCTGCGTATACCTGGAGTTCTGGCCGCATATCGATTGGCACCTCATGGGGCCACAGGTTATTCGCCCTTCTACTTGATGTACGACAGGGACGTTGACTCCCCCATGCATGTGCAATTGCAGGTCAAGGCGGCTGTGTCACGCTCGAAGCTGTCCGACCACATTCAATGTAACATTCAGAAGTTGGTCGAGGCGCGGGTGGCCGCGAAGGAAAATTCCGGGGCGAGGCAATGGGCGAAAGAGCGTCTGTATGATCGCCGGGTTTCGGTACACAAATGGTCCATAGGGGATAGGGCATGGCTGCACTGTCCCCAGGTACCGCTGGCAACATCATCTAAATTGCTCAGGCCAGGGCGGGGTCCGGTGGACATTGTTCGGGTCGTTCGGGACCAGTGTGTTCGGGTCGCGTGCGGACGGCGCTGGTGGTACGTTCACCCATCGTGCCTGAAACCCTATGTCGCACCGCGCACTCACACATCATCTTCATCTCGCAGGGGCCGTTCGCGTGATGTGTCCGACATGCCGGGGGAGGGTTCTCCTGATCCTTGTGTTGCTCCGCACCCTCCTGCTACTCCTTCGGATGTTGCAGGTGTGAGTCCACCAAGGGTGGCCACACCGAAGGATCGGGGAGCTGCCCGACCGCCCGGCCTGCAGGAAGACGGCTCACAGGCACTGTCCCCTGCCTCCAGTGACGTGCCGGACGCCCGTCGTCAGGCCCCTCCCGACCCTCCAACGGGGACGCTGAACTCTTACGATGGACCCGCCACACGGACTCGCTCGAAGCGTCCCCGGTTTTCCTGAGACCTGATCTGACACACACACACCACCCCTTCTCCCTGGGCTCCTTGCGTTCAGTCGGTGGTGTGGGTGCGAGGTTGACCCCAGGTCCTTCGTGTGGTATGTCCACAGTGTTGATATGTACAGGTGGGTTGGGGTAAATTATTGCAGGTGTTGTTGGCTTATTGTAGTTGTGCTGTTGTTGTTACTGTTGCGTTGAGGCTCACGGATTTTTTTTTCTTCCTGGTTCTTGTTGTTTGTATTATTGTCGGGGTTGTGGATTGTGTTGCAGCCGGGACAGCTGCGTGCTGTACAGGGGGGGGGGGAGGTGATGTCATGATTGACACACACGCGCCACAACCAGGGGGAGGGGTAGAAACCGGTCCGGACCGGTCTGGCCAACGGCGGTTGGAACCCCTCTGAGGGGAGAGGGCTGGCAGGAGCTACGATCCCCCAGAACCCCGTCCCTCAGGGAGAAAGAATATATAAGGCGGGTCCCTGAGAGCGCGAGTCAGTCCGTCTCAAGCTGAAGCCAGAAGCCGCCTGAAGCAGAAGAAGACCCAGGACCCCAAGCTGCCGACGTCCTTCTAAGGGCCGGGGCTCAGTGCGGTGCCCGTGGTCGTGGGGTTAGGACCCTGAGGTTCCCTCGGCCTGATGCCCTTGCGAGGGCCAGGTCCGGACGGGCCAGTGGTCAAGGACTCACCGGGCCAGCGGTGGGTCAGCCTCCCCTAGGTTTAATTATCCGGAGGGCTGAAGTAGGGAGAGTTGTAGGTACGATAGCCCGGAGGCTGTACCTCCCCAGGTTGTGGGTGAAAGGGGCCATTACCCCTTTGTGTTAGGGATTTGTGTAAACTGTTTGGTGAAATAAAGCGTGTTGCCTCTACGAAGACTCCGTCTCCCTCCAAGAACATTACACATTTGTTCATCAATAATTCTTGCATGAGTAAATATATTGTACTTATATAAAATATCTAAACATTTTAATAACACCAAAACAACCGACAATTTCTGTTTTTACGGTATTATTTTAAATGTATGGATCCTATTTCAAGTCAATATATAACGTGCAGTACAAATACTAGTTAACATTAGTCACGTATTATAGCAGTTAACACTAAATATTATTTTCAGTTATATGTAATATAAGTTTGCATCGAACTAGGACCCATATCTTAAAGATAAGTACATGCCTATTACATCTGAAAGTTCAACAGCATCGATTCGGGTAAGATTGACTCTGCTGATGAGACACTGTTATGTCAAAAGCTTTATAAAATGTGCTTGTACTGAATCATACTTCTGAAATGATGCACTCTCAGGAGTCCGTTGGATTGATCAGTGTTAAAAAATAACTGTATTTTTGTCTGCTTGTTTTTTTTTCTTTCACAAAGTTGTTTGGCCAAATGAAAATCCCTCCAACCGGTTCGGTTTCAAAATTTTTTTCTCTGCGTGGAAACAAATCTCACCTTAGAGCAGTGGTTCTCAACCGGGGATACGCGGACCACTGGGGGTACGTGGTAATATCCTGGGGGGTACGTGTGAAATTATATCATACATGCAAATCATTGGCGAATAATCATGGATTAATCTGACAATATAAAATAACTACAATACAATTTACCATATAGTAACCAGGAACGATAAAACAACCTTAATAAACTCATTGATCGTCAACAATGTGGTTTCCAAGAGTAACCAGCGAGCGTGAACAAATTATGTTCTGCATGCAGAGCGTCTGTTGCATTTTTGTTCATTCGCTTGCAGTTTCTATCTAGTTAGGATACCTTACAAAATTTACAATTGGTTAAAGTATTGATGTTCATTATTCATACATTAATGTTTCAGAACGCTTTTGGGCCAGGCAAAATTCAACAAGGGGTACAGTAGCCAAAAAAGGTGGAGAACCACTGCTCTAAGCTGTGATAACAAGAGTGTATCACTCAAAACTCAGGTTATAAATTAGCCATCAGAGCTAAGTCTGACTCGTATATATGAAAATAAGATGTTATTTTTCGTGCAGTGGTGGTGAGATGTCATCTCCCTTGCCTTGTATGTGTAGTGGTGGTATTGACGTGCGCCGACTGTGACAGTGATGGATCACGGGGCGGCGCGGGGTGCGGGGTTGGGCACGCGTTGTGGGCGTGGTGTGGACGCGCGCGCCGGGAGTGACAGATGACGAGGCGGCGCGGAGTGAGTGGTGAGGCACGATGAGATGTGGGAAAAGAGGATCGTAGCCAGCACCCGGCGATTGGTCGAATAAGTGGGTGCTCGCAGCGACGTCCGCAGGTGGGGTATAAAGGGGGACGCGCGAGAGCACTCGGGGAGAGTTACCCAGTTGAAGACCCGAAGACGGAGCTGAAGACCTAGTGAAGCCGAGTAGCTCAGTGGCGTTAGTCGCCGAGTAGCTAAGTGGATGTTGGTCATCCGAGTAGCTCAGTGGCGTTAGTCGCCGAGTAGCTAAGTGGATGTTGGTCATCCGAGTAGCTCAGTGGGCGTTAGTCGCCAAGTAGCTAAGTGGGTGTTTGTCACCCGAGTACTAAGTGGATGTTGGTCATCCGAGTAGCTCAGTGGCGTTAGTCGCCAAGTAGCTAAGAGGATGTTGGTCATCCGAGTAGCTCAGTGGGCGTTAGTCGCCAAGTAGCTAAGTGGGTGTTTGTCACCCGAGTACTAAGTGGATGTTGGTCATCCGAGTAACTCAGTGGGCGTTAGTCGCCAAGTAGCTAAGTGGGTGTTTGTCACCCGAGTACTAAGTGGATGTTGGTCATCCGAGTAACTCAGTGGGCGTTAGTCGCCAAGTAGCGAAGTGGGTGTTTGTCACCCGAGATACAAAGTAGGTGTTAGTCACCTGTAACCAAGTTTGATAAAATAAAGAGTGTGTTACCCGTGAAGTCGTCTCCCGTGGAGTTACTACATTACAACTGGCGTCAGAAGTAAACCTGTCTTCAAGAAGTATGGACACAAGGAAGACTACCCGTACCCACGAGCGAGGTCGGGATGACGACTGCGTACCGGGGACACCGACCTCGGGAGTAGAGGACGAGGAGTTGCCGCCGATGCAGCACTTCGCGGTGATGGCCGACGCTCCGCTTGCCTCCGACACCGGCCTCCAGGACGCGCACGCCCGCTTGGCGGAGTTGCTACTCGCCGCCGCCGCTGTCTTGGCCGACATCTCCGTTCCGGCGAGCGGAAAAACGGCTGCGGGGGTCGTGGAGGAAGCGACGGTGGAGGATTCCCGCCAAAGGGCGCTTCGCGCCAAAAGCCTGGAAGTTGCCGCCGTTTTTGGGGGGCCGCCACCGATTGGCGGGAAAGACGGACGCCACGTGGCCGGACACCTCCGCGCAGCTCAGCCCACGTCATCGGCGCGCGCCGGAGCCCTCCATTTTGCGCCTGACAACCGAGCCGACATTTTACACAACTCCAGCGGAGCGCGGGAAAATCTCTCCGACGTCGACGACGATCGGGTCCTCCAGCAAAGATTGCCCGCGCTGTCGGCGTTCAAGGCGGATGGGGGCGACTGGGGAGCCTTCCAACGAAGGTTCCTCGCTCATCAGGAGATGTCGGGGTGGTCCGACACCACTGCCCTGCGTGCGTTGCCAGCGATGCTTGACGACGACGCGCTTGCAGCCTTCACATCTGCTGCAAGGTCGTCCCGCTCTACGCTCCAGGCCGCACTACACCTGATGGCGAAGGTGTTCGGGCCGCCCTCCACGTGCCGCCACCAGTTCTACGATCGGCGGAAGGTGGCTGGGGAAACGACGCTAGCCTACCGCACGGCACTGCTCGCCTTGGCGGACGCGGCTTTTCCCCGCATGGATAAGGAGGGGAAGGACGCCATGGTGACGGAGCAGCTGCTGGTGTTGGCCCACGAGTTGGGGGTCCCCATCAACGTGGCAGACGAGATGGAGATCTGCTCCCTGGCGATCGCCACGAGCATTCACGCGTACGAGGTCCTCAAACGCAAGCCGGGGGTCGTCTGCAAATGGCCGGGGAATGCGGCACTGGCCGCCACGATCGCCGAACCTCAGCCAGCTGCGGTGCAGGAGCGGGCCTTCGCTGCACCGTGTCCGGGGGAGTGGAGAACGGGAGGTCGTTCGCCCACACGTTCGCCCCGCAAGCTGGAGCAACCGAAACCTACGACGTCCGTCGTCTGCTACAACTGCGGCCTTCGGGGTCACGTCGCAGCCGGGTGCCGGGCCCCGCGTCCGCGCACCGCAGGACCACGTCGGGACGACGACCAGGGCCACAAGTCATCCCAACAAAACCCGGCAAGTCGCGGCACCTCACACGTTCGGTCCACAAACACGGCACATTCGGGTCGCCGCTTCGCGGTGGGGGGTTCGCGGCTGGGTGCCGGGGGTTCAATTCGGCGGGGGGGGTCCGTACGCGGCCCGCAAGCAGTCGAGTGGTCCGAATTGGCCCACAGGATCGTGGCTGCGTCAGCCGGGTCGTCCGTGGTAACGGGGTTCATTGACGGGGTTGAGGTCCGGGTGCTTGTTGACACGGGTGCGTCGGCCACCATCATCTCGGACCTTATTTATAACATCCTTCCCGTCCAAAGTAGACCCCTTCTGCCGGTAGACGTGCCATTTTATGCGGCGAATGGGGGATCCCTGGGGATCATCGGCCAGATTCGGGCGACTATTTGCATTGGGGACATTAAATTAGCGGGCCCTATTTTTGTATCATCATCGCTGGCCGTTCCCTGTTTGCTAGGTACGGACTTTTTGTCAAAAATGCCCATCAAAATTCTTATTGATCAGGCCTGCATAGAGCTTCCGTCAGGTCGGCGGGTTGCCTTCTTGTCGAGCCCTATCAAAGTGCGCACGGTTTGTGCGACGGTGCAGGCGCTGGCGACTCACACTGTACGGGTACCCCCGGGATCGCAAATGTTAGTACCCCTTCGGTTCAGGAAGCCACTCGAGGTGGGTGCGGAGGCACAGGGGGTGCTGTTGGGGCCGTCAAACAGAGCCAGTAAGGGCCTCGACTTAGCGGTTGCTCAAACCATGGTGAGAGGGGACAGTGAGCCGTTCGTAATGGTCCTGAATACGGGGTCGCGGCCGGCCGTAATTGCGCAGGGAACGGTGCTGGCTCACGCCGCGCCGCTGCCCGTTGAGGAACGGCTCGTGGCTCAAGCAGATTTTACTGTCGAGTCGCATCCTCAAAGTGATGAGGGGACTGAGTGGTTGGACTCGCTGTGTGCGGGTTCTGCTAACTTGTCCGGGGTGCAATTGGGAGCATTGAGGGGTTTGCTCATTGAGTTTGCTGACGTGTTCAGCAAACATAAGTACGATATCGGCTGCACTGACCTGTTGCGCCACCACATAGCTACAGGGGACGCGGCCCCTATTCGTCAGAATCCTTTCCGGCTCAGCCCGGCCGAGAAGGAACATGTGCAATCGGCGGTTAATGATATGTTGGCGGCCGATATCATTTCGCCCTCTTCTAGTCCGTGGGGTGCTCCTATTGTCCTAGTAAAGAAACAGGACGGGTCCTTGCGGTTTTGTGTCGATTTCCGCCGCTTAAACAAAATCTCGATGGCGGATGCGTATCCGCTCCCCAGGATGGATGAGTCGCTGGATGCCTTGGCGGGAGCGCAGTTTTTTTCCACACTCGATCTGCTTTCTGGATTTTGGCAATTGCCACTCGATAACGAGTCTAAACCTAAAACTGCTTTCCGCACACCTGGGGGCCTTTTTGAATTCAACCGTTTGCCCATGGGCTTACATTCCGCCCCCGCCACGTTCCAGAGACTCATGGAATTGGTTTTGTCAGGCCTCCAATGGGATACCTGTTTGATTTATCTTGACGATATTATCGTCTTTAGTCGGACTTTCGAGGAGCACCTCCAGCGACTGAGAGCGGTGTTCCTCAGGATGCGTTCCGCTAAGCTAAAATTTAAACCGGCTAAATGTTTTCTGCTTCGGGAATCTGTCAGGTATTTGGGCCATATCGTGAGTCGTTCAGGGATCTCGACGGACCCTGCTAAGACGCATTGCGTCAGCTCATGGCCAACGCCAATCTCGGTCACGGAGGTTCGTAGTTTCATTGGTTTTGCCTCCTATTACCGTCGTTTTGTCAAGCAATTTGCCACCATAGCCAAGCCCCTGCACGCTTTGACGGCTAAGGGTGTGAGGTTTCACTGGGGGGCAGAGGAGGAGGATGCGTTCTGCTCCCTCCGTGACGCTTTGGTGCAGGCTCCCCCCTTGTGTTACCCCGATTTCACACAACCGTTTTTGCTTGACACGGACGCCAGCAATACGGGTATCGGGGGGGTGCTCTCACAGTTGGTCGGGGGGGTTGAACGGGTGGTCGCCTACGGTAGTAGGGTTCTTTCCCCCGCAGAACAACGCTATTGCATAACTCGTCGTGAATTGTTAGCCATTGTGTTTTTTACACAGCAATTCAGGCCGTATCTTTACGGCCGTCATTTTACGGTCCGGACGGACCATGCGGCTCTACAATACGCTATGCGCGTGGCGCAGCCATCGGGCCAATTGTCCCGATGGTTGGAGGTCCTTCAAGACTACCAATTCACGACGATTTACCGAAAAGGGTTGCGGCACTCAAACGCGGACGCCTTGTCGCGGTTGCCGCCGTGCACGGACTGCACATGTTTGTTGGGATCAGCGCGGTGCAAACCCCCGGTCGCCGGCGCCCCGGGAGTTGCGCTCGCCGCCACTGACACCCCGGGAGAGGACGCCCCCACGGGGAGGGATTCGCTGTTGTCGTTGCCCCTCATTGAGTGGGGCCGCCTCCAGATGTCCGACAGCTCCCTACTTACGCTGCGTCGGAAAGTTGGCGCTCCCGAACAAGGGGAGGCGCGGGTCGGTTCCTGGGTGTGCAGACAGGGCCTGTTGATGAGGTGGGACAACATGTCCCGGCGTCACGTGCTCGTGGTGCCTGTTGCTATGCGGGGTAGGATTGTTCTGGCAGCTCATGAACGGCTCATGCATCTGGGTTTTCACAAAACGCTCGCCCTAATCCAGCGAGACTATTATTGGCCGGGGATGGGTAACGACGTGGCGAATATTCTTAAGGGATGCGTAGAGTGCGCCAAAAGGAAACCGCCACCATTGGCGGCTAATCCACCGCTGCAATCCATTCAGGTTTCGCGTATAAACGAATTGGTAGCGTTGGACATCTTGGGGCCCTTTCTGGTTACACCAAGGGGAAATAGGTTCCTGCTGGTTGGCGTGGAATACTTCACCCGATGGCCTATGGCATGGCCGCTCGCCAACCAGTCGGCTGCGGCGGTGGCGGACGCCTTTGTCCAGGGTTATGTGTTGGACAAGGGCGCCCCCGAACGCTTGCTGACGGATCAAGGGAAGAATTTTTCGAGCGTTTTGTTGCGCGAGGTGTGCGACCTGTTGGGTACAAAGAAAGTGCGTACTTCCCCCTACCACCCGCAGACTGACGGGATGGTTGAGCGTCTGAACAGAACGATTACGTCTATGTTGTGCCAACAGGTCTGCGACGATCAGGTTGATTGGGACTTACAGGTGCCGGGGGTACTCGCGGCCTATCGAATGGCCCCTCATGCGGCGACAGGGTTTTCCCCATTTTTTCTTATGTATGGGCGGGAGGCCGATCCGGCCATGGACGTCCAACTGGGGATTTCCCAGCCACGTGCAAAATCTAAATTGGCAGACCACATCAAATTTAATATCGCCAAATTGACTGAAGCGCGGGAGGGGGCAAGGTTGAATTCGCGGTCGCGGCAAATTGCAAACGAGAAATTGCATGAGCGGAGGGTGCATACGCATGATTGGAAACCAGGCGATAAGGCCTGGCTGCATTGTCCACATGCACCGTTGGCTACGTCCCCCAAGTTGTTGAGACCTTGGAGGGGACCGGTGGAAATTGTGCGGGTTGCACGGCCCCAGAGTATACAGATTAAATGGGGGAAACGCCGTTGGTATGTGCACCCCTCCCGACTGAAGCCCTATGCGGCACCGTGTGACCCCGTTCTGTGCCGTGACGACCGGGCGTGTGATGTGACTGTCGACTCGGGGAGGGAGGTGTCGCAGGCTGATCCTCACGTGTCTCCACCTGACCCACCCCCAGGTGCCTCGGGCTTGACGGCTGCTGACCATCGAGAGCCTGAACCCCGGGGCACGCACGAGTCCTCGATGCCTGGCCGATGTCTTCCTGAACCGCCGGCACCACCGGACGTTCAACCGCGTCTGGTGCCGTACGACGGACCGGCAAGGCGGACTCGGGCTAGGTCTCAACAATTTTCATGAGGACGGGTTTTTTTTTTTTTTGCTCTACACCGAGCTCGCCCGGTGTTCCCCTCTGCTGGGATAATGTCCCGTTGTAGGGACGCTCGGAAGAAAAGGGGACACTGCACGAGTCGAAAGAAAAAAAAAAAAATTTTCCATTTATTTTTTTTGTATACACATTGCTATTGTCACTCGCCGGTTTGTATATATTGTTCTGTTGTCGCGGTGGCATTGGTTGAGGATTGCGGATGGTGGTGTTCGCGTCGTGTTGTGTTGTTAGCTTAGTTGTTGTTCTTGTTGTTGTGTTGTGTTACGGGCACACAGGGAGGGTTTGTAATTTTTGTAGCAGCCGGGGCGGCTGCGAGCTATGTGGTAGGGGGTGATGTAGTGGTGGTATTGACGTGCGCCGACTGTGACAGTGATGGATCACGGGGCGGCGCGGGGTGCGGGGTTGGGCACGCGTTGTGGGCGTGGTGTGGACGCGCGCGCCGGGAGTGACAGATGACGAGGCGGCGCGGAGTGAGTGGTGAGGCACGATGAGATGTGGGAAAAGAGGATCGTAGCCAGCACCCGGCGATTGGTCGAATAAGTGGGTGCTCGCAGCGACGTCCGCAGGTGGGGTATAAAGGGGGACGCGCGAGAGCACTCGGGGAGAGTTACCCAGTTGAAGACCCGAAGACGGAGCTGAAGACCTAGTGAAGCCGAGTAGCTCAGTGGCGTTAGTCGCCGAGTAGCTAAGTGGATGTTGGTCATCCGAGTAGCTCAGTGGCGTTAGTCGCCGAGTAGCTAAGTGGATGTTGGTCATCCGAGTAGCTCAGTGGGCGTTAGTCGCCAAGTAGCTAAGTGGGTGTTTGTCACCCGAGTACTAAGTGGATGTTGGTCATCCGAGTAGCTCAGTGGCGTTAGTCGCCAAGTAGCTAAGAGGATGTTGGTCATCCGAGTAGCTCAGTGGGCGTTAGTCGCCAAGTAGCTAAGTGGGTGTTTGTCACCCGAGTACTAAGTGGATGTTGGTCATCCGAGTAACTCAGTGGGCGTTAGTCGCCAAGTAGCTAAGTGGGTGTTTGTCACCCGAGTACTAAGTGGATGTTGGTCATCCGAGTAACTCAGTGGGCGTTAGTCGCCAAGTAGCGAAGTGGGTGTTTGTCACCCGAGATACAAAGTAGGTGTTAGTCACCTGTAACCAAGTTTGATAAAATAAAGAGTGTGTTACCCGTGAAGTCGTCTCCCGTGGAGTTACTACATTACATATGTGTAATGCGAGCAAGGATTGAAGGGGGGCGGAGTCTGGGTCACGTGGGGAGAGGGAGGAGTCAGGGTCACGTGGGAGAGAGGATTTAGGGAGAGAACCGGAAGGGGAACGGGGAGTGGAGACGGAGTGAAACGGGAGGAGGCCACGCTGGGCAGTACGGGGAGAGTGGCGCGGTTGCCACGCGGTGGGAGACGTCGACACCGTCAGCCATTGGTGTCAGACGCAGAGAGCTAGCGGGCTGTGGGAGGCTAGCTGTATACGGGGCAGCAGTGAAGCTGGAGAGCGGAGCAGCGGTGTGGCTGCAAGGCGGAGCAGCAGGGAGGCTGCATATCGGAGCAGTAGAGTGGCTGTGGAGTGATCGTCGGGAGAGACGCGGGCCTGAGCGAGGACGCCGTGGTAACGAGATTCTACGAACCCAATAAAGGACAACAGAGATCGACATATGAGAAAGAGTCCTTTATTACATTAGCACGAGTTCGTGGGTTCGATCACTACCCTAACGCCTGTATATTTGGAATTTGCACGTTCTCCCTCCTCGTGGTCACGTGGTGTTTTCTCTTGGTCCTCCGGTTTTTCGCTCCAGATTTAGAATAAACATGCAATCAAACTATTTGAATGCTATACATTTCCACATTATGATAAGCCACTTTGTTGAGCTATCAAATGTGACCTTACCTCGTAAGATAAATATAGTAAATCATTCGTGATACAATTTTTCATTTGGAAAACTGCACTCTCGCACAATAAGCTTACTTTTATTAATGATGTCTGAAGATGGTGAACGTCGACTGTGCAGGACACTGAGCAGTATGGTTGCAGCACCCACAGTCAGGGAACCTCTGAATCAAGTGTAAAGCACTGCCGCAAGGCAAATTCGCTGCTCAAAACGTGGGTCAATCTTTATTTTACCTGGCAATATCGCCCTCACTAAAGTAGACATTGGTGCATGTAACAGTAGGACAGAAACGATACCGGGGCACAGAACAACAATAATGGAAAAACCCGTCACAACCTCAGCAGCTAACACCGACTGGGCAAAATACAGTGCAAACGCGTGCAATTAATATATAGCGTAAAAAATCTACGTCATAAATAAAATAAATAATACGTAGAGAAAGCATTAAACAAATTGCGTGCAGGTGGTGGGAAAGTTCTCTTTGTTGGAATATTTTCTCCCATTGCGAAATTCTGTCCTCCTTATGGTTGTAATTTGATTTGGCACAAGCTGAGCCAACTTCTTTTTGGCTCCTTTGCAGGTTACCCGCATATTGTATGACCGCCGTTTCCAATCCAGTGAGGATGGCCCGTGTTAAAAGAGTGCTAATCGATGCACGACAAACAAAAAAAGAATGAGCATCATAGAGAGTTTTAAAAAATCCTTTAAAATGCAATCCATCAACCTGAGTGCAAAAAAAAAACCCATACAAAAAGACACATCTTGCTGGTTCTGCCGCTCGTACAAGTCACGCACAATGCACCCCACCCACTGTCACCTGAGCGCAAGACTGATCCGGTTCGATGAGGAAGCCACTGGAGCTATGCACTTTTAAAAACTCTCGATTGACAATTCATTTCTTTAGGACTGCTGGTTGTTGTGTTTCATTTGTTACCCTTCCCCCGCACCTGCGTTTAGCACGGTTTGCTATGTACGGTGCCAAACAAGTTCAACATACTACCACACACTAAACTACTATACACTACACCTCTATATTAAATTGAAAACGATTTTTTTGGAAGTTATTATTGTGTTTAGTTTGTTGTCATTCCTCCGTACCTCCAATTTGCATGGTTTGCTACGTATGCTACCATAAAGTTCAACACTTCCACGCTGACAAACCCTACCACCCAACTCGGGGGCCAGAAAACTGCAGCTCTGGAGCCGTATGCAGCTCTTTAAAGACCGGTTCATGACGTTGTTTATTAAGGACCAACGTCAAGTCTCCACCATCAAGGAGCATAAACCATCACGCAAACTACAGGACTTTTGGCTGGCAAACAAACATAATCGCGCGGCACTTTGAGATGTGCATCTGTCGCCATCTGGAACGGTTTTCCTTCCGATATTAGGAAGCCACTGGAGTTATGCACTTTTAAATTATCTAGGTTGAAAATGCATTTCTTTAGAGCTGTTTGTTGTTGTGTTTTGTTTGTTGTCCCTCGCACCTCGAATTAGCATTGTTGGCTATGTACGATGTGAAAGAATTCTAACATACATACGTCTCGTATTCACATGCATTGTGGCTCTTGAAATATTGATTTTTTTTCTCTCCAGAATTAGAAAAATTCAATTCTTCTTGTTAATTTGGTTGCCGACCCCTGGCCCAACTGGAGGTAGAAAAAAACCTAAGAGTATGGAGGTAGATGCAATGCCCGGGTTTCTCGTGGCAGACAGCGTGTTTGGAGGGCCAAGCCACCAATGACAAAACTTCCCAAAATCTGCCGGCTGGTCGCCCTTGTAATATAGCTTCTTAGCTCAATGGGCTCTAATCGGAAAATATACTTAAGGTTTTATGATGATGTTGTACATGGGTGAGTGGGCAAGTGAGTGGGTGGATGGGTGAGTATATGAGATGGTGGGTGAGTGAGCGAGTGATTGGCCGAGTGAGTGTGTGGGTGAGCAAGTGAGTGCGTAAGTGGGCCAGTGAGTGTAGTGTGAGTGTAATTGTGCAATGATTTTATCTTGTCTTCCGGCTGAAATGCGTTTGAAAAATATATTCTTATTTCAATGGACTTTACTCGGGGAAACAAACTTCTGGTTGTGAAGTGCATGAATGGGAGGGTGGGTGTGTGAGTGGGTCGGTGTTGGTGTATGAGTGAGTGGGTTAGTAAGTGTGTCAGTGAGTGCGAGTGTAATTGTGGAACGCATTAATATCTGCGGGCCAAGTCTTTCTTGAACAAGAGCTTCTTAGCTCTACGGCTTCACTCGGGGAAAAATGCTCCTGATTCTTCTGAAAACCTTGAGCTGACAGGATGCCTGTGCATTGTACAACGCTGTCACTCAACAAGTTGAGGATCAGCGTGGTGTGATGCACAAAGCCGGACCACTTGGGGAGGGGAGGGGGATTTGAAAAGATGGATGGAGGATGCGTGCACAATAGATGCAAGCAAAGGCTCAAGATTCCAGAATGGGTCATGGGAGTCTAAAGGCAAATTCCATATCAGATTCCACAATGGCATTCAAGCAACTTATCACATTTGGGTAATTATACGTAAATTGAATAACAGGACATCATCAAATATCAATAACTATACGAACTATATATTTTTTAACCAGGTAATGCCCACTGAGCTTTTAAGCTATTTTTCAGAAGTGACCTGGCCACAAATGATAGCTCAACGAAGTGGCTTATGTGGAGATTTCTTGCAGGCAAAGTACTCTAAACGCGTGCTGTTGATTCTAAATATGGAGAGAAAACCAGAAGACCTGGAGAAAAACCCACGATATCCATGTAGAGAGAGATATGCAAACGTCAAATATACAGGCGTCAGGGTTGGGATCGAACCCACAACCTCCTGTATATCTGGTGAGGGAGTTAACATCTCGCCTCCGTGGCACCCAATCCATTGCTCTGCAGACCATATACATTAACTTGTGCACTGAGCTGTGGAAGGATGAGTTTATCTCTCGATACCACTGCATCTCAGCCTCACCGATTTATATAAATAATAAGAACTAATTTTTTTTAATGTTTTTTTTAAAGAGTAGGTTCCTTTGATACATTTTGTTCATTTAAAGGTGTGTACAGTTTTGATTTGAAGCTTTCGTGACTGCAGGAATCCATACTCTTTGGTTCTTTCGGTAAAGTCACGGAGGTAGAAAAATAATAGATCACGATGTTTCGATCACAACACAAGCAATCGTCATCAGGTGGGACAACCACAACAAGAAAAAACTGCTGAATTAGGCAAGAGATCTGCCGTGGCACGATGTTATATAGGCCTTAGCAGTAGGGGGGGAGAGAGAAGGGGGGAGGCGGGGCAGAAAGTGGACCCCGCAGCAGCACCCGGGTCACTGGAGTAAAGTGGACCACAGCGGCAGTACTGGAGTCAGGGGTCACGGTGCTTGGAGAGTGGCTTCGAGGCCGTTGCACCACAGTAACACATGTAAGCATATACTGTACAGTACTATATACAGTTTAAGGAACCCTGTTTTTGATGAAAAAATAAGAATAGTCTTAACTCTTTCTGGCAATAAAACAGTTGTTAAAATCTTCAAACACCAAATAGATAAATTTCGATTTAAAGCTTTCGGTGACTGCAGGGATTCATCTTCTTGGTTCTTTCGGTAAAGTCACATAGAAGGGAAGTAATAAAATAATAAAAATGAAACATAATAAAATAATTCTCACGACGTTTCGACCACAACACAAGCAGCCATCCGCAGGTGAAGACCAGGTCTGTCGAGGCGACAGCGTCTAAATGAAACACCACCACGCTTGGAGCGTCTATTTAAGCTGGGTTGGAAGGGGGGGGGGGAAATGCGCCTTGACAAAGGAATCTGCATATCAAGAGGAATTTAGCATATTTATGGGAAATGCAGGAATGCGAATAGTGCTAATTTGTGAAATGCGTAGGAGGTGGGCGGGGGGTTTTCAAAGTCATATTATGCCTATGCATAATGCAGGCTTAGCAGCATCAAAGGGAGGGGGTAGGGGTAGCATTAATAAAGGGAAGGAATGTTAATAGTATGTAGCTGCAGTAACTAAACAACCACGTAAAAAGCTAAAATATAAACTACATAGTATCATCAGTATGCTAAATATGCTCTCAATAAGCTGAGCTGCCAACCGTAAGCAATACATTACAATTCTAGGTCGCAAAAAATATAATGTGCTTCCAGCTAAACTTTTTAAACTTTTTCCCTACATCAAGTTTAGCTGGGGGACGGCTGCTTGTGTTGTGGCCGAAACGTCGTGAGAAAAATTTTATTATGTTTTATTTTTATTATTTTATTACTTCCCTTCTAAGTGACTTTACCGAAAGAACCAAGAAGACCAAATAGATACCTATTTCAGAGTATCAAGTCTGCACTAGCCACACGTTCTCGTGTCAAAACATGCAGACAAACATGCTCTGATAATATATGCATTGTCTCTGATGATGATTGGTCTGCACAGGAGAAAGCCTTCTTTATGACCTTGTCTGCACCAGTTTTAGACCAGAGAATGCCAAAAGGTTAACAGTGCAAAGGCAATGCAAGCATAATGGAGTAACGTGCGTGGGGTTTTTCATACAGTGTGCATGTACGTGTGAGCCGCGAACAGTGAGGTCACATCAGGGCGAACAGGTGCTGCGGGAGGAAGCAACGCGGGAGAGATGGCCAATTAAATGCATAGCAGTGATTGGCTGGCTGCAAATCCACAAAAATGTCACTTGCTACAGACATCGGTTAAGTATTTTGGTCATGTGGTTAGTACGTCGGGAGTTGCTACTAACCCGGAGAAGACAAGCTGCGTGCGCACGTGGCCGACCAAGAAATCAATGTCGGAGGTCCGCAGCTTTGTGGGATTTGCCTCGTACTACCGCAGGTTTGTTAAGAATTTCGCAATGATCGTAAAACCACTCCAGGCTTTAACAGCTAAAGGACACATGTTCCATTAAAGCAAAGCGTAGGAGGATTCATTTGAAGCGCTTCGTGACGCGCTGGCAGATGCACCGCTGCTTGTTTACCCAGATTTCTCTAATACGTTTATTCTCGAGACTGACGCTAGTGATACGAACATAGGTGCCGTCTTGTCCCAGGTGGTCGACAGAGTGGAGAGAGTGGTGGCGTACGGCAGCCGCGTTTTGTCCCCTGCTGAGCAGAGGTATTGTGTTACATGCAGGGAGCTGCTTGCCATGGTCCACTTTATGCAGTTGTATCGTCCATATTTGTCCACTTTATGCAGTTGTATCGTCCATATTTGTAAGGCAGGGACTTCCTTGTCTGGTCCAACCATGCTGCGCTTCAGTACTCTCTGCGTGTAGACCAACCCTCCGGCTAAATGGCACGTTGGATGGAAATTTAGCAAGGGTACTCCTTTACTGTGCAATATAGGAAGGGGACCCGCCATGTTAACGCGGATGCGCTGTCGCGCCTGCCACCACCGCCCGACTCATGCAAGTGCATGGCGGGCTCATCGTGGTGCAGGCTGCCATTGCGGATGGCCCCCGATACGGTCGCCACAGCCATTACGGGCCCGACAGGCGAGACGATCGCATTTTGGGGCTCGACCTCAGTGAGTAGGGACGCCTACAGGTAGAGGATGCCTCCCTGTTGAGTTTGCGGTGCCAGGCTGCCCGGACGCCGAGGTCAGTTGAGCGTCCCTTTTTATGGCTCATGGATGGACTCCTCTTGCGATTGGATGTTGTTATTGTTGTGGCCATGAGCTTACGAGGCAGACTTGTGCACAAGGTGCACGATGATTTGATGCATTTGGGAGCAAAGAAAACGTCGTTGACTTTAAAGAGAGATTTCTATTGGCCGGATATAGACAATGATGTGCACTTGTTTGTTAAAGCTTGCCCTGAATGTGCACGTCGGAAGGCGCCCGCGCAACCATACAAGTTACCGCTGCAGTCCATAAAAGTTTATCGGGTCAATGAATTGGTGGCATTGGACATTTTGGGTCCATTTCCTGTTACCCAGAGGGGGCACAGATATTTGCTGGTAGGGGTTGAGTATCTCACCCGGTGGCCGATGGCATGGCCATTGATCGACCAATCGGCGGCGTCCATAACCGAAGCCTTTCTGCAGGGGTACGTGTTGGACAAGGGGGCACCAGAGTAGTTGCTTACTGACCAGGGTAAAAACATTTTTCAAAGCTGTTGAAGGAGGTGTTTGATTCCCTCGGCACTAAAAAGATTCGGACTTCCCCATACCATCCACAAACAGACGGGATGGTTGAGTGTTTACATTGAACCTTGACATCCATGTTGTGTCAACAAGTTAATGCAGCACAAACCGACTGGGATTTGTACATCCCGAGCATTCTGGCCGCCTACAGATTGGCCCCACACACCTCGATGGGGTATTCACCCTTCTATTTGATGTATGGGCGGGAGCCTGAGGCTCCCGTGTTGGTGAAATTGGACGTGTGTCCGCCGGGTTGGGCGTCGGCTGTGCTGGTTCCCATGCAGGTGACCCTTGAGCGATTGAGGATGACTCGTGAAGCCTCCATAAGTAATTTGGCATGGCGTCAGCTGGCAATCGAGCACTTGTGGGGTACGCAACCTCGACGCGAACCATAGCGAGAAGGTTACAATGCATGGCTCCACTGCCCCACGGTGCTGTTGGGCACGTCACCATAAACTACATCACCCGTGGCAAGGGCAGGTGGAGATTGTTGATGTTCGTCGACCCCAGTGCGTTTGTATTCAATTCGGGCAACGCCGGTGGTATGTGCACCCATCACGGCTGAAGAAGTTTGAGGCCGCCGGTTTACGATGCGTCATCTCCCATCCCGAAACGGCCTGTGTCAGATGCGTCCGACGAGCCTGTCACGTCGGTCCGAGCGGACGCGCCTCAGGAGTCATGTTCTGTCACACCCACAAGATCGCGATCATCGGAGTCCGAGTTGGAGGACCAGCCATAACCAGGTTGCTCGTTTTGGCAGGAACATGAGCGCACGGACGGTTTCGTGACGGGAACCCGGAGGGTTTCTTTCAAACCAACGGTTGATATTCACACGTTTGAATGGGACGATTCATTGGGGAAGAGACGAACCGGCGGCGGGAACCCGCTCTTGGAGGACTGTTGTTCATTGAGGAATGCGAGAGCGTTCAAAGAGACTGACTGCATTGTACACACCTGTATATACATGCATATTTATTGTTGTTCTTGTTGCTGTTGTGTTTGTTGTTATATCCTGTGTCACAGATTCGCGCGTTACTTAGTTGAAAAAAGTTATCTGGGACGGCTAGATTTTTCATCACGGGGGGGGGTGGTGATGTATTGGAGGAACGCGAATGGGGTTTTGCAAACAGTGTGCATGCACGTGTAAGCCGCGGACAGTGAGGTCACATCAGGGTGCTGCGGGAGGAAGCAACGCGAGAGAGATGGCCAATTAAGATGCATAGCAGTGATTGGCTGGCTGCAAATGCAGGTGCGGAACAGGCGCCAGGTTTACGGGAGATTGAGGTGATAACGGAAGAAGCCACGGGCATGAGGCGACGGCAGGTCGCCAGCTTAATTAGAGAGGAGTTAATGAGGAGGAGGATAAATATGGGAGCGTGTGAGGGGAGAGTTGATTTGGTTGGAGTGAAGACAAGAGGAAAGACAAGAGAAGTCCGGTGCCTGCTCTCGACACCTCGTCCTCTCCAGCGGTGATAGCTGTTCCCCCACTGGAGGCAAGGGCGAGGTTGGAGAAGCGAGGGCAGAGAAGCTAGCAGTGGAGAAGCTAGCAGAGTATAGCGGAAGGCTAGCAGTGGAGAAGCTAGCAGAGTATAGCAGAAGGCTAGCAGTGGTGAAGCTAGCAGAGTATATAGCGGTAAGTTAGCAGTAGAGAAGCTAGCAGAATATATAGTGAGAGGCTAGCAGTGGAGAAGCAAGCATAGTGTATATTAATAGGTTAGCAGTGGAGAGGCTAGCAGAGTGTACGGTGGGAAGCTATCAGTGTGTAGTGGTAGGCCAGCAGCGGAGAGAGCAAAGCGATCGGAGCGTGGCAGGCAGGCTAGCAGTAGAGAGGCTAGGAGGGTGAGAGAGCAGGCTAGCAGTAGAGAGGAGTTACGTTGTGTTCGGTTCGAATAAAAGTGACACAGAAGAAAAAGAAGAAGTTGTCCGTGTAAAATAAAATACTACACAAGTATCAAAGTATGAATAGCTCGGGTTGAGCAGTGATGCCTTGCAAGAGGTATATATTAATACCTGTTAAATTGCTAGAAAGGGTAAAGCCTATTTTAATTTTTTCATCATTTGGATAGTGGCATAAATGCCTCAGAGATAACCCTAGTTTTCACCATTCTATGCTTGCAGGCATTTGCTAATTTCCTGATATAACATTCCACTGTAAGAAGCACGTGGCTGTGGGGAGGTGGGGTATCTGTTTCGGATGCCAATGTTATTAATGTGTAAATGTGGGTTTGTGTTTTTTAGGATCCCGTGCATGAGAAGCTCAGGTCAGTACCAACCCAGACTCAAACTGGAGCTCTGTCTGCCACCTGGTGGACAAATCATTGCACGGTCACGATGTGCTTCCTAATAAACGCCATTGTATGCAGTTGTTTCCCATATTGTTTGTGTATAGAGAGACATGGACCCGCATTAGACTCCGTGTCTCGTGCTGTGTGTAGAGAGACATGGACCCACATTAGACTCTGTGTGTCCGATGCTGTGTGTAGACAGCAAAAAACAACCCGCGACCTCCTCGTTGGTGCCGGACGGCAACACTTTGGTGACCAGTGCCGTGGGGGTAGGGCCAATTTAGATTGGCCATTCCCCTCATGGCATTTGTAGCCACCACAGCAGCCAAATGGGGGCTCCGAATGGGTTCGACGGGCTGGTAACCCCTCCACCTTCAAATAAAGTACCACGATACCACAGAATAAAAATCTAGTTGAGTTGTGCCGGAGGCCCCAGGGGGATAGGCGTCTGTGACGTTTCCTGGCCCAACCCCATTTGGCGGAGCAAGAAGATTGAATCCTTACCCTCGGGGTTCCTCCAGAAAGAGCAAAAAAACACTGCGGGTGGCCACGTGGAATGTTCGAATGCTAACTGTCAGGAGCTGGACCGGTACTGCCGAGATTTCTGTGGTATTCCGGAGGGCCAGTGGACCGGCTGTGGCTCCAACCACCATGAGCGGTGTACAGTCTACTCGGGGCAAGAGACTGCCAAACAACAGGGAGTGGCTGTTCTTCTGAACAAAATAATGAAGGGTGCGTGGGAGCGTGGCGGTGAGGTGTGGAACGTTGTAAGCCCCAGGCTACTTTGGGCTTGCCTTCCCAACAACCAGAGGCGAGGAGTGGTGGTCATGGTTACTTATGCCCCCACCAAAGACGAACATCCGTGTAGGGATGCAGGCAAGGCCGATGAGTCAGATGCCTTCTATGATCTCCTGTCAAAGGTGCTAGCTAAAGTGGTCCCTCGGGATAGAGTCATACTGTTGGGTGACTTTAATGCCCGAGTTGGTCATGATACTGGCACCTGGTCTGGAGTGATTGGAGGGCATGGGCCAGATCAGCTCAATAACAATGATAGGAGGCTGCTAGATTTTTGTGCAGCCCATGAGCTTGTAATTACCAACACACTATTCCAGCATCGGCACATCTACACAACATCAAGGATGCATGCCGGGTCCAAGCAAGAACATCTACTGGACTACATAGTGATAGAACAGCGGATGCAGGCCCATGTCCTTGACACCAGGACCTACCGTGGAGCTGATCTGCCCACTGACCATCGACTTGTCATCTGTAAAATGCGCTTGCCATTCTTCCACTCCGGTGGTGGGTGTACAGCCAAGACTCGATTCAAACCCATTGTGACCTGGTCTCAGCTAGGTGATGAAAGTTGCAAGCGAGAATTTCATCATCACTTGCGGCTGGGGTGGGCATCATCCCCCACTCCCCCTGATGTCGAGGGGAAATGGGTGAGGTTTAGGACTGTGGCTCATACAGCTGCAATGGCTGCATTGGGTACACGGTCCAGACCTCCCCAGAGACCCTGGCTGACAGAGGAGGTGTTCAGGCTAGATGAGAAAAGCAATCGGCCCACTCTCATTGTCTATAGCATCCCACGTCAGAGAATGAGGAGGCTTACCGCAGCCTTCGCTCGGAGGTTCGGAGAGCCGTGAGGCACTGCAAGGATGGGTGGTGGTCGCGGGTTGCCGAAGAGATGGAATTTAAACCAGTGGCCCGCGTTGACAAATCTATATTTCATTCCATCAAAAAAGTAAATTGCAGTGCCACGCTTATTACCATCATTAGGGGAAAGAACAGTGATCCAATCTCTGAGCCCCAGGAACAGGTCTGCAGATTTTCTGAGCATTTATGTGAGGTCCCTCAGTCTGGAAAACATCATGGGGAAAAGTGGGGATGACCTTACTGAGGCTGCAGTGGCTCAAATATTGGAGGAAGAAGTCACCCCCTGTGAGTGGCTGGCTGAGGTGCCCTCTGTTGAGGAAGTACTGAAGGCGATCCAGAGACTGAGACCAGGAAAGGCACCGGGCAGAGATGATCTCCCAAGTGAAATGCTGAGCTAGGGTGGTGTCTGTGCACACACTGCCCTATATTCTAGATTTGAAGCTTTCGTGACTGCAAGGATTCATATTCTTAGTTCTTTCGGTAAAGTCACATAGGTAAAAAATGAAATTAAAATTAATAAAAATAAAATAAAAATCACGACGTTTCGGAGGCAACACAAGTCTCTGTCATCAGGTGGGACCGTCACAGCCAGATTTGCTGTATCAAGTGAGGCAGGAATTCAAGATGTAAGCCCTTAAATACAAGTTGAGGGGGGAGGAGAGGGGGGGGGAGCTTATCAGAATGTGGTAGCCAATGAATGGAACGTATCGGGACGGGGGGGGCGGGGCTAAAAGAAGGCACGGAGTGATCGTAGGCGACGTGGACGTGTTTGTGTAAAAGTAACTATTGTTGCATATGCTAACGTATTGGAAGAGGAAGGGAGGGGGTAGACATGTTTGATGTAAGGGAAAAAAAGTTTAGCTGGAAGCATATAATATTTTTTGCGACGTAGAATTGTAATGTATTACTTACTGTTAGTAGCTCAGCTTATTGGCGAGTATATTTAGTATACTGATGATACTATGAAGTTTATACTTTAGTTTTTTACGTGGTTGTTTGGTTGCTGCAGCTGCATACTATTCACATTCCTTCCCTTTGTTGGTGCTGCCCCTGCCCCTGCCCCCTCCCTTTGATGCTGCTAATCCTGCATAATGCATGGGCATAATATGACTTTGAAAACCCCCCGCCCACCTCCCACGCATTTCACAATTAGCACTATTCGCATTCCTGCATTTCCCATAAATATGCTAAATTCCTCTTCAAATGCAAATTCTTTTGTCAAGGCTCTCTTCCTCCTCCCTCACAGCTTAAATAGACACTCCAAGCCTAAGACGTGTCATTTAGACTCTGTCTTATCGACAGACATGTTCTTCACCTGAGGACGGCTGCTTGCGTTGTGGCCGAATCGTCGTGAGAATTATTTAATTATGTTTTATTTTTATTATTTTATTACTTCCCTTCTACGTGACTTTACCGAAAGAACCAAGAAGACTGGGGATGTTAACACTCGGTAAAGTAAAATAGTGCCTGTAAGATAAGATGGTCCAAAAATGTGTAGTTAAATCTTTTTTATATGGTTAATAACATCTTTCCAATGATTACTAAGTTTGTACCCATCATCACGGTTGAAATTATGTCGGTGTTTGTATATCTGAATGGCTTTGTGTACAAACATTTGATGGTAGCCAGAGGGTTTGCAGAGCACCTTAGTCTCGGAAAAAACAATATCATGAGAGCCCACCGCGTTGTAGCAATGATCGGCAACGGCGGAAAACTCAATTTTGCCGTGTATCAAATCCGACTTGTGCTCGCGGACACGATCAGAGACATGACGTTTTGTTTCCCCTATATGACATCATAACAACAGTCTGGACCACTGGAAGGGTTCCGCAGGATTGGAAGGATAGCCTGGTGGTCCCCCTCTTTAAGAAGGGGAACCGCAAAGATTGTAACAACTACAGGGGCATCTCACTCCTCAGTGTGCCAGGAAAGGATAATTCAACATCGCCTTTACAGGCATGCTGAGTAGAAACTTGCCGAGCCCCAATGTGGTTTCAGGAAAGGGCGGTCCTGCACAGATGCCATATTTTCAGTCTGTCTGCTACAGCAGAAGTGTAGGGATTCCCACAAGACCTATATCTCTGCTTTATTGACCTGGTCAAGGCCTATGATACCATCAGTAGGCCTGGGCTCTGGGTTGTTCTTTGTGCTTTCAGAGTCCCTGACCCTCTGCATGATCATTAAGGTGAGTGGGCCAGGGTAAAACTACGTGGCCGGAAGTCGGAGCCATTCCCTGTTCACCTTGGGGTGCGACAGGGATGTCCTCTGGCTCCCACATTATTGAGCATCTATTTCGGCCACGCAGTTTGTGAAGCCTTCGATTGCTGTACCGGAGAAATTTCCATCTGGTGCAGATACAATGGGAGGCTGATCGATTCCTGGGTGTGGTCAATGGATGGCTCCCTATTGGTCAACCATGATATGTATACCAATTATCTGGTAATTGCTGCTCACTCAGAGGAGAAGTTGGAGATGCTGCTGCTGAACCTGGACCGTGCCACTAAGAAGTGGGGCCTTTCCATCAGCCCCACCAAAACTAAGCACCTGCCTGGGTATTTTGTACCATCGGACACTCCACCCCCACAACTCCCAGTTGGTGATGAGGCAGTTGTGGAGAGAGTGGAGAGTTTCCCATACATGGGCAGTTTGCTCATGACCAGCTCCGGTTTGACAGCAGAGGTATCACTCCGAATCAGTCGAGCAGCATTACCATTTAATTGGTTGCATAACACTGTGTGGAAGCTGCCTGGTCTCTAGCTCCACACGAAGCTTTAGGTCTTCTCGGCCACAGTCATGCCCTCCCTTCTCTACGCTTACGAAACGTGGACCCCCCTAATGGAACGTATTCACCAGTTACAAACATTTAGGCTGGCCTGCCTAAGATCCATCTTGGAATTAACCAGGCTGGATTGTGTGAGGAGCTCACAAATCCTTGAAAGGTCTGGACAAAGTCCCATCAGTGAGCTCCTCCCGCAGCCGTTGGCTGGGTCATGTAGCCTGCATGCCCAGCCACCACATGCCTAAACAGCTTTTGTTCAGCCGGATAGAGGTGGATAAACGGGCGCGGCATGGGCTGGAGAAGAGATGGAGTGATGTGGTACAGGAGGATGTGGAGCTAAGTGAACTTGCCAATGACTGGTATCAACGGTGTCAAGATCGGCCTCTGTGGAGGAGGCTCGTGAAGGATGCTACCGGGCAGAGTGGAGCGCCGGGTGGCTAAAGCACAGCAAGCTGGCACAGTAGGGAGCACAGGTGGCGCATAGTCTAGTCATCTCAGTCAGTCGACCCATGACACCTGTGTCTGTCCCGTGACCGCCTGCCAGCGGGCGTTCGACACTTCACGTGGCCTCAATGTGCACATAGCCTGGCACAAGCACCGTGGTGACATCACCGCCACTTAGTGGCGAATGGCAGTTGTTGTTGTTGTAGATATACATGGACTGTCATTGGAATTTGTTTGTAGAGAGACATAGACCCTCATTACACTTTGTAGGTCCCATGCTGTATGTAGAGAGATATGGATCATCATAAGACTTTGTGTGTCCCATACTGTGTATAGAGAGATATGGGTTGCCTTCAGACTCTGTGTGTCCCATGCTGTGTGTAAAGAGACATAGACCCTCACTAGACTCTGTGTGTGTCTCGGGCTGTGAATGCAGGAGGAGCTCGTTCTCTCAGGAGACTCAAAATGACCTTGCCCCCGTCTCCAGCCACCCAGACTTCCCAAATTTAATCTCAGTGAGCGGCCTCCAAACAAATCTCCTGGCTGTTGTGTTGAGGTCTCTCTTCTTCACTGATAGCTGTAGCCCCATTCGCTAAAAACACAACATCAGCACCACGAGTCAGGCCTTTGTCGTGTATTTAAGCCAGGTGAGAGTGCACATGCACTTACCATCTTGGAAGGGCAGACCTGAGGTGGATTCAGTGAAAAACGCTTTCACTCAGGTGACGGATGAAAACTCAGAGAAAACATAAAGAGGTACATCAAGCAGCAGGAAAAGTGTTTCTTGCGAGCAAAATGGTGACTGTCTAAAGCAGGGGTCTATCGCCAAAATAATGAAGAGGCATTTTTTTTATTTGGTTAAAAAAAATTAAGAACTGCCACAATGCACGTGATGAATACGAGACGGTGGTACTTGATAGAAGATGTCACGGAGCAGTCCTTAAAGAGCAACATATGGTTCCGGAGCCGCAGTGTCGACCCCTGTTCTAGGGAGATCAATCACCGTGTATTAATGTCGACGCACTGGTGACCCTAAAGCACCCTTTAGCGAGCATCTCTGACGTAGGGTGGAGTGGGGTGCAGAGGAGGGTGACGGTGCTGGCCGCTAAATTGGACTCGGGATTAATGTGAGCCAAACACGTCGCGTACTGCAGAACAAGTTACAGTTATTATTGTCGGGGCACAACTCTCACATGGCAGAGTGTGTGATGATAGAGAAGCCTGGGATTAAACAACTGACATTTAAGAAGAGTGGGATGGAGACTGAATGTGATATAATAATTTCATCATCACTAAGGCAGCCTTCACAACCAGGACTCATTATAACTTTGCCGACGTCAACACATGCGTTAATTATCTATTATAACTTTAATTGGGATATTTGTTGCTGGATTCTGGACTTTATTTGGGGGTGCCATAGTGGCGAGATGTTAACTGCTTCGCCTGGTATACAGGAGGGCGTGGGTTCGATCCCAACCCTGAAGCCTGCTGTATATTTGCAAGCTGCGTATCTCGCTCTCTCTCCTTGTGGTCGCATGTATTTTTCTCTGGGTCCTCCGGATTTTCTCTCAACATTTATAATCAGCATCACACTTCATTGAGCGATCATTCGTGGCCAGGTCGCTTCTGAAAAGACCTAAATTACTCAGCGGGCATTATTTGGTAAAATAAAACCTGTTTATATTTTTTTATTTAATTCAGAACAAATTATGCCAAAAGCTTACAGCCACACTAAAGCATAGCTGTGCGTTATCAGCTGTGTGACTACGCATGCAATGATATCATGACTAGACTGAGTGTACTCGTACACCCAGAGGGAAATATATAAGCCATAGTACAAGCATTGTTGTATACACACTGGAAGAGCAGCGGCATATTGGATGGTGCACTGCACAAAGTGGGGTCGATTACTGGCTCAGCAGTGTTGAGCCTGGCTCGTGCTGGAATGGATGACGACCATGCATAGCAGGTGCTAGAGGCTGCGGTGCTACGGGATGGGCAGCAGACGGCAGTGCAGTGTGAACCATTGCTGTACTGCACCTCTGCACTTCTACGGTTACGATCCCCACCTTCACCAACGCGCACTCACAAGAGTGATGAAGTATGGTCAAATAACCCCCATGACCTGCACGGCGTGGGGAGGCCCTCATTCAGCAGTGGAGTGACACAATGTTTGTGCGTGGATGTTATTATGTGAGGCTGTGGTGACTATTGTATACGTGTCGTGTTTATAGAGAGATGCTACGAGAATGGCATTAACATCGTGGTGCTGGCAGAATCACCAATATTCATGACCACTGCACACTAATTTATGGTGATATTAGTAGCATTATTCATCAGTACATATGTAGGACTTGAGAAAACACGCGTCACGCGTTGGCTTGTGATACGGACATGCGGCGGACAGTGAGGGTAGACGGGGACACGGGGAATGGGGCGCCACACTGTTGTTATTGCGCCAATTAAGGGAGTGAGGTAATTAAGGGAGGCCGCAGGTGTTGGGGGTAACTGAGGACGCTGGCTGGTGATTGGTCGAGAGGTGTGAGTGTCTGAGATTGGAGCCGCGGTGTCTACAACAACAACATCACGTGAGGCTGGGGGCTGGGGGCGAATGGAGGAGCGGGGGATGATCTAATTGATTGGAGCAAATTGGTTCGGGGATAAAGGCAAAGGGCGTGGGGAGAAACGGGAATTGTTGTTGGAGTCGGAGTTGGTTGGTGCCTGGGACAAGAGTCAGATAGAGGAAGAGACAGAGCAGCAGACAAGAGAGATAGTATACGATAGCAGCAGACAAGAGAGTATAGTATGCGATAGCAGTAGACCAGAGAGTATAGTATGGTAGCAGTGGACAAGAGGAGATAGAGTAGGGTAGCAGCGGATAAAGAGAATACAGTACAGGACAGCAGCGGAGTAACGGACCTTGATAGAGAAGCTACGACGGAGTGAGACGGCAGGGAGAACAAAGAGCGACCGCGCTAGAGAGAGAGAGAGGAGAGAGGGAGGTCGCTGGAGGAGAGGACGAGAGAGAGCGTGCGGAGCCAGCGGAGCGAGCGAACGGAGAGACATGGAGTGATGTTGATGGGGAGTTGTGCGTTGGAGAGAATGTAGGTACATTGTGCGATGCCGATGGAGGAGATGTGAACTATACGCGTTAATAAAGAACCGAGAAAGACAAAGCTGTTGCATCAGTACGAGTCCTACACGTACACTAGTATTCGTTAGTATTTGTGTACACATGTGTAGGGACTAGCTCGTAGACTATAAGACTTGGAGGCATCGGTATAATACACACCCTATGTGGGTACACACTCCACAGTCACTCGCCTATACACAACTCTACGTGGTGCACACTATTACTGTTGCTAGCTTATACACAACACTACGTAGGTACACACTATTACTTTTGCTAGCCTATCCATAACACTCACTGTATAACACTGACGGCGCTGAACCGAGACGGCCAACAACTCTAGCAGCGCAATATCGAGTGAAGACGACAGCGACGATGGCAATGATCTTGAGCAGCACGACGGGGATCCCACTTCAACAAAAGCCAAGAGGTCCCTCACAAGGACCCTTCATATACTCTCAGCGTGGCCTCGCTCTGTCCCGGCCTCGCCCCCTATCTGGAACCAACTAGCAGGTTTCCGAGGATTCCGGATGGACCCCCCTCCGTGACCTTTCCCCTAGATGTCCTCCTCTCGTGTCTATCATGGGCTGCTGACTTCAATACTGCCGTACACCACAATTCCCCTTTTTCGCCAGCAGCCAGCACTATGCCACTACACATGTGTAGTGGTGATACGCGCTGGGGTAGCGATCGGGTGCCAGCGCGTCGTGATTGGCTGTGTGTGTGGTGACGCGCGCTGACGGTGAGGGATCAGGGGTCAGCGCGGGGTCGTGGGTTGTGTGGTGCTGATTGGCTGTGTGCCGGTGACGCGCTGGAGAGGGAGTGATCGGGTGGCAGCGCGGCGTGATTGGTTGGGGAGTGGAAACACGCGCTGGGGGAAAACGGATCGTAGAGATAGCGCGTCGTGATTGGTTCACTAAGGAGCGATGCTCACGTCGAGGTCCGCATCCGCTCCGTCTCCCGGGAGGAGGGACTATATAAGGTGATGCACACAGGCGTACAGAGAGAGTGTAACCAGCGAAGACTGAAGGCGGAGAGGAAGAGATAGGGCCCTGCGGTACCCAGTCCCGCTGTCCTGTGGGGACCGGGACTCTGTGTAACCCAGAGGCGGAGTATAGGGTGAGCATGCAGTGTCAGCATGCAGAGTGTGTAGCCGGAGGCATAGGGTCTACACGAGACGAGTGATGTGTGTGTAGCCAGAGGCATAGGGTCTACACGAGACGAGTGAAGAGTGTAGCCAGAGGCAGAGAGTCTACACGAGCTAAGTGAAGAGTGTAGCCAGAGGCAGAGAGACTACACGAGCTAAGTGAAGAGTGTAGCCAGAGGCAGAGAGACTACACGAGCTAAGTGAAGTGTGCAGTCGGAAGAATAGAGACCACACGTTGTATTGTGACAAGTCAAGATTCAATAAAAAGTGTGTTACCCGTCAAGGAGTTTCCTGCCGTCATTTCCAATACTTCAACTGGCGTCAGAAGTGAAACTGTCTTCCAAGCATGGATACAAGGAAGACCAGTCGGACCCACGGGATTGACCGCGAGGACGAAGAATGGCCCACGCTGCAAGATCCGCCGACGGCGCCGGATGAGCGACTGGGGACCGAGGCCGTGCTCCGCGAGGCGCACTCTCGTCTGGCGGAGCTGCTGCTCGCCGCCGCGTCCATCCTGGCGGAAATCAGCTCGTCGGCTGGAGCGGGGACGGCGGCGGACATTCTACAGGGTCGCCCCGCAGATTCCCGCCAAAATGACTTGGCGATTCCCGCCATTTCATCTGCGTCGACTTTTGGCGGGAACGGCGACCGCCACGTGGCGGCGGTTCTCCAAGCGCGCCCTCTTACGTCATCAACGCGCGCGGCGGACCGCCATCAGACATCCGCCACTGGGGCCGCCATCTTACACACCGACGGGGCGGCGGGAAGGAACCACGAGGCAGAGGACGACTTCATTTTTCAACAGCGCCTTCCTGCATTGTCAGCCTTCAAGGCGGAAGGCGGGGACTGGGGCCAATTTCAGCGCAGGTTTTTGGCGCATCAGGAGATGTCTGCCTGGTCCGATGCTACGGCGCTGCGGGCACTGCCTGCCATGTTGGACGACAACGCGCTCGCGGCCTTCATGTCAGTATGGAGGTCGGACCGCTCCACGCTTAAGGCAGCGCTGGGTCTCATGGCCAAGGTCTACGGACCTCCCTCGGCGTGTCGCCATCATTTTTATGCAAGGCGGAAGGCGGACACGGAGACCGCGCTCGCCTATCGCACGGCGTTGCTGGCTCTCGCCGATGCTGCATTCCCTCGTATGGACGAGGAGGGCCAGGATGCGATGGTTTTGGAGCAGCTGCTTAAGTTGGCGCAGGACCTGGGGGTCCCCATCAACACGGCCGACGAGATCGATATTTCTTCCTTGCGGGTCGCTACGAGTATACAAGCGCACGAGGTCCTTCAACGCAAACAGGGGGTCGTTTGCAACGCTGCCGTGGCCTCAGCTCCGGGTCCGGTGATCACCGAACCCCAAGTCGTCAGTCCACGAGAGGAGGCGTTCACCGCGGGACGACCAGGGGACTGGAGGTCGGGGGGTCGGTCGCCTCTACGATCGGCCCGCAAGCTGGAGCAACCGAGATCACCAACGACCCTCATCACGTGTTATAACTGCGGCCTCCGGGACCACGTGGCGTCCAGTTGCCGCGCTCCACGTCAGCGCGCCATGGGATCTCGGCTGGACGACGACCAAGGCCCCAAGTCATCCCTACAAACCCCGGCAAGTCGCGGCACCTCACATGCTCGGCCCACACACTCGACACGCATGGGCCGTCGCGGGGCGACGGAGGAGGGCCGGTTAGGGTTCGGGGATTCGGTTCGGCGAGGGGGGTTCGGCCGGGACCGGGGAGACATTGAATGGTTGGAGTTGGGGCACAGAATTGTAGCTGCTTCAGCGGGTTCATCCGTCGTTACGGGATCTATTGATGGGGTCGAGGTCAGGGTATTGGTGGACACGGGGGCGTCAGCGACTATTATATCGGACCTCATTTACAACATTCTCCCCGTCCAATGCCGTCCGCTGCTCCCAGTGGATGTGCCATTTTACGCCGCTAATGGGGGATCGTTGGGCATTATCGGTCAGATTAGGGCGTCCATTTGCATTGGAGATATCAAATTGTCGGGACCCGTTTTCGTTTCGTCTTCTTTGGCGGTTCCTTGTCTATTGTTGTGTTACGGGGCACACTGGGGGGTGGGGGTTTTGTTGTGTTAACGTTGTGTGATGTTGTTGGTTAGCAGCCGGGCCGGCTGCGAGCTATGTGGGAGGGGGTGATGTAGTGGTGATACGTGCTGGGGTAGCGATCGGGTGCCAGCGCGTCGTGATTGGCTGTGTGTGTGGTGACGCGCGCTGACGGTGAGGGATCAGGGGTCAGCGCGGGGTCGTGGGTTGTGTGGTGCTGATTGGCTGTGTGCCGGTGACGCGCTGGAGAGGGAGTGATCGGGTGGCAGCGCGGCGTGATTGGTTGGGGAGTGGGAACACGCGCTGGGGGAAAACGGATCGTAGAGATAGCGCGTCGTGATTGGTTCACTAAGGAGCGATGCTCACGTCGAGGTCCGCATCCGCTCCGTCTCCCGGGAGGAGGGACTATATAAGGTGATGCACACAGGCGTACAGAGAGAGTGTAACCAGCGAAGACTGAAGACGGAGAGGAAGAGATAGGGCCCTGCGGTACCCAGTCCCGCTGTCCTGTGGGGACCGGGACTCTGTGTAACCCAGAGGCGGAGTATAGGGTGAGCATGCAGTGTCAGCATGCAGAGTGTGTAGCCGGAGGCATAGGGTCTACACGAGACGAGTGATGTGTGTGTAGCCAGAGGCATAGGGTCTACACGAGACGAGTGAAGAGTGTAGCCAGAGGCAGAGAGTCTACACGAGCTAAGTGAAGAGTGTAGCCAGAGGCAGAGAGTCTACACGAGCTAAGTGAAGTGTGCAGTCGGAAGAATAGAGACCACACGTTGTATTGTGACAAGTCAAGATTTAATAAAAAGTGTGTTACCCGTCAAGGAGTTTCCTGCCGTCATTTCCAATACTTCACATGTATGCATTCGTATTTGCGTACATATACTAGTGTAGTAGGTTCAAATTAGGTGCACACACACGCAACTTGGAGGCAACACTATTTATTAAACGGTAAATAATATAACACTCTACATGAGGTGGTGACCACCTTCCTCAACTCACTAACACTCTGGAACACGACACAGACTGGACCAGGCAGGCAACGGCCTGCCTGGCCCAGGACGACGACTCGGGACTTGACGACCGAAGATGTCTTCACCTTGGAGTACAGTACAACAGCCGCAGCCTCGCTCTGCGTTCACACCACGCTTATATTTGGTTTGGCGTGGCTGGCTCCGCCCCGGCGTGGCTGGCTCTCTTCAGGCCACGCCTCCCTTCCCAGGACACGCCTCACTTCCCCCACCTCTGGGAGGGTCCGGATCCCTCCACCACGTGACCCCCCAGGCACCCCCTTGGGGCCCCCAGCCTTCGTACGGGCCGACACAGTAGTGACCTTTCTCTGTCACTACATCACCCCCCCCTGTATAAACACACAGCCGTCCCCGGCTGTAACACAACTGTGAAACATCGAAAAGGTGTGCCTCCGAACCAACAACATCAATAAATGACCGGCGACCGATAAGAAATACAATCACGTAATATATACAGAATCGACGAGGGTAAAAGGGAACCGCATAGAAAACGGGGAATTAACAACAATTATACATGAAAACTGGCTAACCCACTTACGCTCCAGCACAGCCCCCCCACCCGTTAGAATCACGCATGCAATGACAGTCACCCGTTAGCACCCCCCCGCCTTTCCAACGTGGCGTCACAACTAGTAGCACGCGTTGGCCATATCGGGGGGGGGAATTTCCATGTTACCACCCCACCGCCTTTCCGACGCGGCGTCACAACCAGTAGCACGCGTCGGCCATATCGGGGGGGGGAATTTCCATGTTACCACCCCACCGCCTTTCCGACGCGGCGTCACAACCAGTAGCACACGTCGGCCATATCGGTGGGATTTTAACCCAGTCTCTCTCCAAGACTCGCATCGCAGCATATAGCTGTACCGACCGAGCTGAGACCCAGTCTCTCTCCAAGACTCGCATCGCAGCATATAGCTGTACCGACCGAGCTGAGACGACCCAGTCTCTCTCCAAGACTCGCATCGCAGCATATAGCTGTACCGACCGAGCTGAGACGACCCAGTCTCTCTCCAAGACTCGCATCGCAGCATATAGCTGTACCGACCGAGCTGAGACGAGCCGGTCTCTCTCGAAGACTCGCATCGCAGCATATAACTGTACCGACCGAGCTGAGATGACCCATCGTTCACTCATTGCACAACATGCACCCTAACAACTGAGGGATACAGTCCCAACGTAACAGGACAACTCCACCTGAACCTTACGAATCTCCAGCCCACTGTTTCAACGCACCTCCGAGTGTCTCACTCTCCGGGCCGTCAGGTCAAGCCATCAGACACAGCATGATGGGACCACACTCTCTGAGCCATGTGAGCACACAGCCCACTTGGCTAGACAAGCCACGGAGTGTCTCGATCTCCGGGCTGTCAGGTCAAGCTGTCAGACAGCATGACGGGACCACACTCTCTGAGCCATGTGAGCGCACAGCCCACTAGGCTAGACAAGCCACGGAGTGTCTCGATCTCCGGGCTGTCAGGTCAAGCCGTCAGACACAGCATGACGGGACCACACTCTCAGAGCCCTGTGAGCGCACAGCCCACTAGGCTAGACATACCACGGAGTGTTTCAATCTCCGGGCTGTCAGGTCAAGCCGTCAGCCATTGCATGACGGGACCACAACGTTCATGTTAGACATGCAACACTCACTGGGCCATCCTGGTCAGGACCTGCGCCCCAAGATAGGTGACAGCCAGCAGCACAATTACAAATCCCTGGCAGCATGTCACCATCGCAATTTAACACCATCACAACACATACAATTTGAATTATGATCCCCCACTGAACTGATCCAATGCCGAACAGGTACGCACAATTTGTGACGATCCCGAATATTCAATGGTCACAACAATACACCTCACATCCCGTATCCGTACACATCATCTCCGAGACTCGCATTGCAGCATGCAGCTGTACCAACCGAGTGGAGAGAGCAACGCAATTTGACGGCAATTAACGGAAACGCACCCCCGATCCATGTAGAACACAAGGGGCATTCCCGCACAAAAGACATCATCTGTGCAACAACGGACAGGAACCAACCAGCGAGTTTGAAACAAACCGAAGCTGTCATTTCTAAATCCCCTTCAACATTAACCATGGGACTCAGGGCATTCGAATTTTGAGAGCAAAAAAACTAGACACAAACCCCAAGAATCGCCGAATTGATTAATACAGTATATGCAGTATACGAAGTTCGTACAGTAAATCGTTTGGCGCAATGCTCCATCCAGTCCCCACATGGCAACACACACAATCAATACTCCAGACAATCCGTACATAGTAAACAATCACAAGCAAGTACCCAACATTCCATACACTGTTAACAATTCCAAGCAAAGCTCCATACGGTCTGTACCTTGGCAACAATGACGATCAAAGTTTCTTACAGTTACACGTGACAATCACGAGCGAACCTCCATACAGTATACACAATAACAATGGCGATTTCGCAACAAAACGATGTAACACGAGTCATTAACACGGCAACCTACAGGATATCAACGGAGCTCGGGACACCAACACGAATTAATCATTAACTACACCCAGAAGATACCGATCTCGACGCCGTAATTAACAGCAACACTTGTTACAAGCAGAAACCTGCATGGTCGCCGCGTCAATTTATCACGCACACAACTGGACGAACACGCTCCGCAACCCAGCGAGTTAAAAAAAACACACGCGATCGCAACCCGGCGCACGTAAGATGGGTGAAGTTATTATTATTCTTGGGGACGGGTGCTTGTCATGTGACGACTCGCCTGGCAACCTTTAAATAGCGGAGCGCGGCAAGGTGGAGCACGGGGACGCCCCAAAGAATCTTGCATGATGAATACGGCCTGCTCTTGCGAACCCATCCACCCTCTCGTGCTCGAGCAGAAGACGGGGGCGCCACCCGAACGTGTGGAACTCCCCCTTCGCAGGCGTTGATGTCGGCGGGAGTGGCATTTCAGCAGCAGGAGCGGCGTTCCCGCCGCCGAAATGGCGGGAGCGGCGCTTTGGCGGGAACCGCGCCCCGACCAGCCGCCGAAATGGCGGGAACCGCGTGGCCCGCATGGCCGGGCCTCCCCTGCCAGCCCCCGCAGCGACGATGGTGTCCTCTCCCCGCGGCTCCGTTGCTCCATTCCCGATGGCGGCGAAGCAGCAGTGTGGTGCCAGTCCCGCCGCTCCGCGTGCAGCGCCATCTCTCTCTCTCTCTTTGTCACCGGGGCTGCCATCCCCGGGGCTGTCCGAAGGATGGTCGTCACACCGTCCCCGTTGTACGAAGGCGTCCAGGTGAGTTGTATATTTGTTTTTCGTGTGCCCATTTTACTTCCCTAGGATAACACCTAGCAATATTTATTTTTCCAACTTCTGACGCCAAATGTAGTAGGTTCAAATTAGGTGCACACACACGCAACTTGGAGGCAACACTATTTATTAAACGGTAAATAATATAACACTCTACATGAGGTGGTGACCACCTTCCTCAACTCACTAACACTCTGGAACACGACACAGACTGGACCAGGCAGGCAACGGCCTGCCTGGCCCAGGACGACGACTCGGGACTTGACGACCGAAGATGTCTTCACCTTGGAGTACAGTACAACAGCCGCAGCCTCGCTCTGCGTTCACACCACGCTTATATTTGGTTTGGCGTGGCTGGCTCCGCCCCGGCGTGGCTGGCTCTCTTCAGGCCACGCCTCCCTTCCCAGGACACGCCTCACTTCCCCCACCTCTGGGAGGGTCCGGATCCCTCCACCACGTGACCCCCCAGGCACCCCCTTGGGGCCCCCAGCCTTCGTACGGGCCGACACAGCAGTGACCTTTCTCTGTCACTACACTAGTATTCATTAGTATGTGTATACAAACAAGTACAGTATTCGTTAGTATTTGTGTACACAATATTATGCATTTCTCATACATGTTATAATCATTGTGCATTTGTGATTTGTTTTTGTTATTTATTGGATTATTACAATAACTTAAATGATAATAGAACGTACAATGTGTATTAGTATATGGTATGCTCGTGTTGCTACTGGGCACGCGTGGCTGTGATCACTATGCGAACTTCATCACTGTTGCCACCACAGATGGACGCTCACCGACTTTGGACACAAACTCAGCCCATGACCTCCTCCAGATTTCCTCGATCTCAGGACGGTGACATGAGCGATGTCTCCCTGGGTTGTCCCCATCACCCACACTGGTTTGATGTCTAGTCACAAGCCCTGTGCTCTGAGAGCTTCTCATCGGGTCAGCACTACTGGGAGCTGGACGTGGGGAGCGCGGGGCGGTCGTGGTATCGGATTGGAGTCGCGTATGGGATGATCGCACGGAGTCCCGACTGGGAGGGAGTGACATCTCCTGGAGTCTAAGGAAAGTTGTCGGCTTCTCAGTGGTGCATGGCGAAGTAGAGACCTCATTGTCAGTGCCGGAACCTCCACGGAGAGTAAGGGTTCATCCGGACTGGGACGCGGGGCTCCTGCCATTTTACAGCGCCGATTCCATGGAGTTGTTGCACTCGTTTCACCAAACCTTTGCTCAACCCCTACATCCTGGACTGTACGTGTATGGTGAAGTTAGTTGCTCATTGACGATTGTGGATCTGAGTCGTGTGTCCTGAGAGAGGTGGGATGTGTTGATACACTGGTGGTGTAATGGATAGGAGTGCAATGATTAGCAATGGTGAAATGGAATGCGTTTATACACTGGTGGTGTAATGGACTGTGGGAGAAATAAAATAATAATTAAAACATAAAAAATATATAAACATACAAAACGAAAATATGCATAATAACGCTTATATCAATGATTATACAAAAAATATATAGAATACAAGTAATAATAATCCCATTTTATAGAGGTTAATTCATTTTCATTGCATCCCGCAATGCTGTACATTCATTACATGTGTAATGCGGGCGTAAACGGCCTCGCGGATATGACGTCACGGGGGGAGGGGTTAGGTCACGTGAGAGAGAGGGGTAAGGTCTTAAGGGAGAGAACCGGAAGAGACGGGAGGAGAGTTTGGGAATAGAGACAGAGTGAGGCCACGCAGGGCGGAGAGTGGAGAGTGTTGAGATCGCCACACGGTGAGACTCTGCACCGTCGGCCAGCGGTGACCGAGCACGGAGGAACGGGGAGCAGCGGTGGAGCTGCAGTGAGAGCAGCCGGAGGACTGCACAAAGGGAACCTGCAGCGGAGCTGCATCAGAGTGGAGAAAGACTACGGGAGCGACGGCAGCTGTCGAGCTGCCAAGCGGGGAGGCTCTGAGCGAGGGCCGTGTGGGACAAGTGTAAAGAACCCAATAAAGGACAACGGAGACAGACCCAGTGAAAGAGTCCTTTATTACATATGTAGTGAGTTCAACTGAGTCGCAGACGTACTCTTTGGAGGCAACACATTTATTAACACCAACACAAAGGGGTAACTTTCCCTTTACCAGATAACAACCCATGGTGGTGGACCACCAGGCTAACTATGCTAATCACACTGGGAGTAGCTGCAATGGACAGGACCCTGGCTTGGGTCCAGGTCAACGTGTTGGTGACTCTCCTCGGACATAGAACGTAGAACGTCGATCTTCAAGATAATAACAGCAACGCTCTCCCCCGGTCCCTGCCATGGCCAATGCAATTTTAGAGAGGTACATAATGGGACTTGTGGGCAATGCAACCACGCTTTGTCGCCTACTGCCCAGGGAAGTGTGTGAACCCATCGCAGTATATTTCGCTCAGTTTAACACACAGGTTTTCGCGATCAATATCATCAATAAATCTGGCTGTCGCCTGATGAAGCTAATAGTAATTACTGGCGAAACGTTACACTCAGATTGTAAATGTTGTGGCGTTACTCTCCAACACACCGGTGTGCTGTAGTAGTAACTAATTGTCATGTTTTGTTTACGTGACAACCCTTACTAAATGGCTGTGTCGGGTAGTGGCGGGTTTAAAGACATTACGCGAGCTAACCCCCAAAAAACTATATAACAGATTATTTCACTCATTATCGGCCTGTGCATTCACCTTTTTCGCCATTGCTACTGTCCATGCTTCGAGAAATCAATTGAGTGCGACCTGCAGAGACGCTGGTCGATCGCAAGCACCCGGCTGGGTTTCTATGGGAGGTTCAGGCTCACGGCTGTACATAAGGTAGAAGGCATGTGGGGCCAGCCTATATGCTGCCAAGACCCCCGGAACAAGGAGATCCCAGTCGGTTTGTGGAGCATCTACAGACTGGCAGAGCATGGCTGCTATTGTTCTGTTCAGCCGTTCCACCATACCATCAATTTGAGGGTGGGATGTGGAAGTGTGAACATTCTTTATGCCGAGTGCCTCGCACACCTCCCGCAGGAGATTTGATGAACAATTTCATCCCTGTATGGTGAGAAGGTGCTTTGGAGGGCCTTTGTCCATTACCTATCCGTGAAGGAATGCATCCTCAATTGATGCGGCCGTCTGATCAGGTAGAGGCCAGGCCATCGCCCACCTCATAAAGTCTTCATCCCCCACCAGGAGAAATGTATTTCCCCTAGGTGAGCATGGGAAGGTTCCGAGTACATCGAGGGCGACTAATTCGTTTACCCTGTAGACCATAATGGACTGCAAAGGAGGCTGTGACCTGTGTGCTGACGGTTTTTGTGCACACAGTCCGTGCAACCCGCGATCAAATCATATATATTGGCAGACATATGCAGCCAGTAGTAATCACGTTGCAACGGTAACAGCGTCTTTCGGCACCCTAGATGCAGTAGTTTGTTTCGTTGGACCTCCCACGTCAATCTGCCTCACACGGATGTGGGCACCACTAGACATTGCCGGCGAGCGATCCCATCCCATCACATCAACAAACTCTCGTGCAGCACAAACTGAGACCCTATTGGGGAGTTTGACACAGATTGGTCCGCATTTATCCAGTGGCACAAGAGTAGCAGGCTGGCATAATCGACCTGCAGCTGTCCACACTCTGTGTACGAGCAGTCCCTGCACGGTTCCTCTGCCAGTGGCTGCGCAGGCTGAACCATTGTTATCGTTGAGCTATCTGACTCTAAAGATAAAGGTACCACATTAGTAAGCACCGTCCCCATCTTAACAGTGGTCAGACCCTCAACATTGAGCACTTGCAGGAACAGTCTGTGGTCCGCATTCAAGACTGTCTCTGTGCCTATCATCATTTACCTGCAGGTCATTGCATTCGACGGGGAGACCACAGTTGGCGAGTCAACCTGCATCGTCACTCGTGGTTTGTGGTATCGGGAGGGTACCATCATCTGCATGCCTGGAGGTACAGTCATGGACTCACTCACTAGCACCTGCACAGACAGCCCTGGTTGCAAACACTGGCCCATCGGTAGCGGGGAAAAAAATGCGAGCTCCCAATGGCATTTCTATGCAACCCTGGTCAGTGAGTATCTGGAGGGCATCCTAATGAAGAAATTGTTTCCCAGCAGGCATGGAACCACCGACATGCTGGAGACCAGTTTCGGTCCCGACAATGTAAGCTCCCCTATTTGCACCCACACGTCAATCTGCCCTACAACCCCCATGTTACCACAATTAGCTGCCACATATGTGCTGGTGACCGGCGCCAAGCGATCGTAACTGGACGGCAACAAGTCATATACATGTTTTCATTATAGTGGCTGATGCCCGTGTCAATTAAAATGCGGACCTCTACTCCTCCGACTGAACCCACCACGGCCGTGATTACCGTGGCTGCCGCGACGACCCGTCGAGCCAGCTTCTTGTCCTGGTTGCCCCATTCGGACCACCAGTGCAGGAGCGAGTTCACCAACTGGTGACGTCACCACCCGCGCGTTCCATGTGTGCGGTGATGTCACCATGCGCGCTGCCATCCACAGAAATTTTTACGTGTCTCCAAAGCAAACAGCATTTAACACGGTAAAACATACCTTACATTTATATATATATATATTTTAACACTAGATAGCAGCACAGCCCTGACGAGCAGAGACAGCGACAAAGATCCAGACTGTTGGGGGTAAGTGCGAGCACCTGTGAAGCCTGGCGATGTGGTACACGAGGGGGTGGGTGGCCAGCACAACGCCCGCCCAACCGCTTTTGTCTCGCCAGTGGGGATGTTTACTACACAGCACACCAGGTACACATTTGAGACTGGGTCGACCTAGTGGAGACCCAGGACCGGTTGTTCAGATAATCATCAACGGTGTTGGAGGCCGTGAGCCGGAATCGAACTCGGTTGGCCCGGGTTCATAGCGCAGCGCGCTGCTAACTGCTGCGCCACCGCTCCAACGCCAGGTGGCAGCATAACCCTGACCAGCAGAGACACAGACACTGGCATTGCCATTACGAGGAGATCCCACGTGGAGATGTTTCAACGTAAACACGCACCATTGACATTACTCCTTCAAACCATTACTGTAGTCTAGAATGTATCACATATTAATAAAAAAAAAATCAAAAAGTCCTTTACCTCTTGGTCTGTAGGGGTCACGGGGACCTTCTTTCCCCACACATCTGATTAGCACGGTTGGCTAAGTACGGTACAAAAGAAGTTCAGCATGCATCAGAATCAAAATCTGTATTTATACTGCAGGAGGAATCTGATGAGCTATAAAGCTCTTTTTCACAGATGGCACAGGGTCAGAACGTTACAATAATACTCAAACACAATAGAAGTGCACATCATATAAATAAATAAAAATTGCATAAAAAATACAAATAAAACTAAACAATTTTTCATATTACCAGATAATATCCCACTGCGCTATTAGCTCTTTTTTCAGAAATGACCTGGCCACAAATGATAGCTCAACCAAGTGGTGGCAGAGGTCCGCAGCTTCATCGGATTTGCCTCTTACTATCGTCCGTTCATCACTGACTTCGCGTCGATCGCAAAGCCCCTCCATGCCCTGACGGCGAAGGGCTTGGAATTCCACTGGGGGGAGGCTGAGCAGTCCGCATTCGACACACTGCGTGATGCCCTGGTAAGAGCACCACCATTGAGCTACCCCGATTTTTCCAGGCCGTTCCTTCTGGACACTGATGCCCGCAATACCGGTATAGGTAGAGTGCTCTCCCAGGTTGTCGATGGCATCGAACGAGTCATTGCATACGGCAGCAGGGTGTTGTCCTCTGTGGAACAACGCTACTGCGTGAATCATCGTGAATTGTTAGCAATTGTGTTTTTCGTTCAGCAATATCGACCGTATGTATATGGCCGGCACTTCACCGTACGATCCGATCACTCGGCGTTACAGTATGCCTTGCGTGTTGATCAGCCATCGGATCAACTGTCACGATGGCTCGAGGTCCTCCAGGATTTTGATTTCACCATCACTTACCGCAAGGGTACCCACCATACCAACGCCGATGCGCTGTCACATCTCCCTCCTGCCGACAACTGCGCGTGTTTTCTTGGGTCGGGTCGCTGCAAACCCCCTGCCGCTGCCCCAGCTCCACCTCTGGTGGCGGCTGCGGTCGTGTCTGCTCCTGCACAAAACCCTCGGGTTGCTCTAACTTCATTTCTTCTGGCCCAGAATGCTGCATGATGTGTCCGACCTCCTTAAGGGCTGCACACAGTGTGCACGGCGGAAACCACCGGCTAAGCCATCCTGCCCGCTGTTACAATCCATCACGGTGCCTCGCTTCAACGAGTTGGTGGCTTTAGATATTTTGGGGCCCTTTCCTACCACTCCTAGGGTTAACAAGTACCTGCTGGTTCGGGGTAGAATACCTCACGCGTTGGCCCATGGCCTGGCCACTTCCCAACCAGTTGGCGGCAGCCGTCGCTGAGGCCTTTGTCCACGGCTACGGCATGGACAAGGGCGCTCCTGAACGGCTCCTAGGAGATGTGACAGGGAAATATTTTTCCGGCACCTTGTTGTGTGATGTCTGCACGCTGTTGGGAACAGAAAAAGTCCATACTTCACCATACCACCCACAAACTGATGGTATGGTAGAGCGTCTCCACAGGACGCTGACGTCAATGTTGTGCCACCAGGTTAGCAACTCCCAGCTCGATTGGGACCTCCAGATTCCCGGGGTCCTGGCCGCATATCGATTGGATCCTCATGCTGCATTCTTCTTGATGTATGGTAGGGACGCCGACCCCCCCTGTGGATGTTCGGCTGCACGTTGACTCGCCCACACCGAAATCCAAAATCTCAGTCCACTTGCGTTTCAACATCAGGAGATTGGCTGAGGCGCGTGAGGCCTCCATCGTCAATTCAGGTTTCTAGCAGAGAGCTAATGAGCGGCTGCGTAACCCCAAGTCATCCACACACGCGTGGTCCAAAGGGGACAAAGCGTGGCTACACTATCCCCAGGTGCCTTTGTCCACATCACCTAAATTGCTTAAGCCCTGGAGAGGCCCCGTCGACATCGTCCAGGTTGTCCATCCCTAATGCATCAAGGTTAAATGGGGTAGACGATACTGGTTCGTTCACCCCTCACGTCTGAAGCCTTTTGTCGCACCGCACCCTCCCATGCCACTTACACACTGCGGGGGCCGGACTTGTGATGTATCAGATGAGCCGGGTGATGCGGCCGTGATTCCTAACCCTCAGATAGATCGCGCCATTGCCCTACCAGATGACGCAGGATTGACGGGCCCGGCCCCTCCACGCTGGCCGCACCTGCCAACGGACAGCCACACGTCCTGCCGAACGTGCCCTCCGGAGAGCCCGTCTTGCCTGCGCCACCTACGACGGGCCAGCTACGCGCACACGCGCAAAGACTTTGCGGTTCTCTTGAGATCGCTCCGTGTTCTCCGCTCACAAACACCGTTCGACTCACCTTCTTCGGGACCACAGGGTCGCCTTGAACTATGCCCATTGCCGTGCCATGTCGAGGGACGGTTGTTTTCCTCGCGGGTCTTGTGTGTGCTAGTGCGCAATCCATTGTATACATGTATATAGTGTGTATTTGTACGGGGGGTTAGGGTATTTATGTCGGTTTTTGTTATTGTTGTGTTGTTTCCATACGAGGCACACACGTTCTGTTTGTTAATTCCGCCTTTTATTGGGAATTTGTTACAGCCGGGATGGCTGGGTGCTACGAGGGGGGGGGGGGGGGTGATGGAGAGGTGTTATTCCGCACTCCCCATATTGTCAGTGGGTAGCATCACTATTGGTTCAACAGGGGGCGGAATAGTGACTACGCCAATGTTAAAGGACTATGTCAAAAGGGGCCAACGGTGATCTCTGGGATAACGGATCCTGGGACACAATCCCCAAACCCCGGGAGGGGGGACTGGGGGATGATGTCACCCTTCCAGGACCTGGTGGAAGGTTCTGGAAGGAAGGCGTGGCCGGGGCGGAGCAAGCCCCAGACCTGTATATAAGTCGGACCTCTGAACGATAGTCAGTTACTTCCCAGCTGAAGACCAAAGACCTGGGCTGAGGATAGGACCCTGGACCCAAGCTCCGCCGTCCTTCTAAGGGCCGGAGCTGAGTCAGGCCAGTGGTCATGACCCGAAGACCCTGGCATGGTCGGGTCAGCATAGCCTCCTCTTGGGCCCCAAGCCGGAGGACTGGGAATTAGCGTGGTCCCAATATTAGGGCCCGTGTAGTCCGGAGGCCATACCTCCCCATGTATCGGGTGGAAGGGGCCGCTACTCGTTTGTGTTAGGGACCCTGTACGATGATGGTGTTAATTAAATATCGTGTTGCCTCAACTGGTGTCTCCTCTGGGTTCTGACCCACTACACATGTAGAGGCGTGGCCAGCTGCAGACTGGGTGAATGCAAGCCAAAAGCGGCGAGAGACTGCTGCCTTAACCTCACCTGTGTGAAGGTGACAGATTTCGTCTAATTATAACATCACTTAATCACATCACTAACAAGTATAACCCGTAAAAACAAAGTTTTTCACTATAAATCCTGTATATGCGTGGCAGCTAGAGTCCTCTCGTCCTCTGGCTTGAGATGGCTGCCACCTATGGGTCAGATGATTGCATTGCACCATTAAGCAATTGGTAATTGAATATAATTATTTTGTCCTAAAAAGTGTAACATTTTTGAAAAAAAAAATTTCACGAACATTAATTGTCACGCACAACGAGTCTGTGTGGAAAATGTCAGCTCGATTGGATCACGGGAAGTGGGTTACAAAACGACCGAAAGATTTGCACGGTCGTAAGCAAGCAAGCACGCAAGCAAGCAAGCGAACTTAATATAAAGGATTTAAAAATGGGCAGAGTACACTTTAGAGGGCTCATACGTTCGTTGATTGTACACCTAGACATTCATATTTTTCTTCATCATACTAGCCTTTTCCCCATCCTAGGACGGAAGCTGTAATATTTACAAAAAAATTGAGCAGAGAATAATTGTATCTTTTGTCAATGTAATGGCAGTGAATCTTGCACGAAAAAATGTCATCAAACACTACACTGCATTTCACTGTAGCACTGTATTAATGGCAGTGATGCTTGCACAAACTATGTCATAAAACACGCCACTTCATGTCACTGTAGCACTGCATTTAACTCACCTTCAATTAGTTCGAAATCACTGCTCTGATACTTTATTTTCTTCTGCTTTCGCTCGCTGGGGTTGTAATCAATTTGAATTAGACACAATGTCTGTAAAACCACGGAGAAATGTTTATAATTTATCATAATTTAGAAGCAAAAATTAAACTTACCTTTTGTTCGAAGTGCTGAAGAAATAAAGACACCAAATACACTTCGCTGCTGCGTATAATTATTTATTTGATTAACTTTCAATAAAGAAACATCAAATTTAAAGCGAATTTGCGTAAAAAATTGTATTTCCGCTCGACCTGTGGAAGTGTAAAAATCAAACTGCTCATGATTATTAATAAGGGGGGGGGGCGGCTCTTTTGCAGTGACGTCACGTACTGTGCTGCGTATATTTATTTTTAACCGTCACTTTCTGTAAAGAAACGTCTGCGTATAATTATTTATTTGATTAACTTTTAAAGCGAATTTTCGTAATTTTTTTAATTTCTGCTCGACCTGCGAAAGTGTAAATATCCACCCCCTCATGATTATTAATGAGGGGGGGGAGCTCTTTTGCTGTGACGTCACGTGCGGATGTAGCACTGTGCTGCGTAGATTTATTTTTGACCGTCACTTTTTGTAAAGAAACGTCATATTTGAAGCGACTTTGCGAAAATAATCTTTCCACTCGACCTTCTTCCGTGTGAGTGTAAAAATCCACCCGCTCATGATTATTTTATTGTTAATGACGGGGAATGGGTGCGGCATGTGGAGTGACGTCACGCGCATTACACACATTTCTGGGCTATTATAGTAGTAATATTGGTTTGTATTATTGCGTCGGTCGCGTGTTTTTCATATAAATCGTATAAGAATAACGATGCAAACTTGACGTCATTATGACACTGCTTGATGCTTTTATTGATTAAATGCTCAGCTATGTAGCGTATTGCGTGTCCAAGTGGTTTATTTCTGTTTTCTTAGTCGTATTGCTTGAACAAACCTGTACTGATGGACGGATCTGTGAACCCGGTGACTATTGTGGAAGTCTTATAATTGAGGTAAGAAAACCCCTTGACACAAGCTTACGAGAATCAATTAAATTAAATATTAAATATATTAAGACCCTCCACATACAAACACCCCACGACCCGCACGGCCTGTGGATGCTGTAAATTATTTATTATTAATATATATTGCTGAATAACTGCATACCTTGACATGGGTGGCTCTTAAATGAAAATATTCATCCAAAGCAGAAATACCCGACTTTAAAGATATATCTCGACATCGTACCCCTTTTTATTCCAGCAGCTAAAGTCTTTGGGTTTTTTTGTCATTCACAAATATCTCCGCAGAATTTCCAACCACACTTTTTTGCCCTCCAACAACCTACTCCACCCTCATAGCACGTGCCTAAAATCCAGCGCTGGATTCCATTGGGGAGGGAGGGATCCCCTGTAATCCAGGTGGATCACTCTCTTTCCATGGGCATTGAGTTCACCATACCCTGACTTGCAAGCAGATGGCAGTATAGCAAGTGGATTCATCTCCACCTGCTCCATCGCGTGTGTCTGGTACTCGGGTTCCCTCCTGCATGTACAATCACTCATTAATGGAGTAGACACGTCGCATTAATTACTGGTTTAAAATATAGTTACCACTGCTGTTAATGAACAATGCCACACCTCCACCCACCAACCCATACTAACAGTCAGACAAGACTAAGACAAAAATCCCCCTTTTAGATGTAAAAGTATGTTTGGGCAAATAGTGGCGAGCACACCAGGGGTTGAGTGGCCAGCTGACCAGCACCACGCCCAGCTGCCTTTGTTTCCCAATGATAATGTTTACAAATCACAACAGGTAGTCATTTGAGGCCGAGTTGACCAAGAGGAATCCCAACGGCGGTTTAGATATTCCTCACTGTTATTTGGCCATGAACGGGAATCGAACTGGGGACACTGGGTTGGTAGCATTACCCAATGTGTACTGTGCCACCGCTCCACACACGGAGTCGTACACAGGCGCACGTGCACGTACATGCTGAGGGGAATCTGCGCTGTGTGATCAGCGCCCTTCTGCCCCCACAGCCACCCAATCCTGATCCCCTCAACGCTTCCTCGGAGCTGCCCCTCCCACTCACGCAGCAACAGCAGCAGCCAGGAATGTGCCGATATCGTCAGATCTCAGCTGATCAGCGCGTCTGGATGGTGCTTGGATGGGTTACCGTGCATACAGCACGCGGTGTCGACTCGTGGGGCTACACTGCCAAGCGTGGTGAAGCATAGCCATATAGTAGCTCTCAGATGTGTTCGCAGGTTGTACCTTGTGCTGTGGAGATGCATAACTAGATTCCTTTCATCTTCTTGGTTCTTTCGGTAAAGTTACGTAGAAGGGAAGTAATAAAATAATAAAAATTAAACATAATAAAATAAAATAATTCTCACGACGTTTCGGCTACAACGCAAGCAGCCGTCTTCAGGTGAAGAATGAGACACTGCCAAGCTAGGAGCTTCTTCTTGGTTCTTTCGGTAAAGTCACGTAGAAGGGAAGTAATAAAATAATAAAAATAAAACATAATAAAATGAAATAATTTCATTTTATAAAATATTTTTTATTATTTTATTACTTCCCTTCTACGTGACTTTACCGAAAGAACCAAGAAGATGAATCCCTGCAGTCACGAAAGCTTTAAATCGAAAAAAGCTAGGAGCTTATATATAAGCTGAGTTGGAGGTGGAAGAAGAAGAGAGCCTTAACAAAAGAATGTGCATATCAAGAGGAATTTAGCATATTCATGGCAAATGCGTAGGCGGTGGGCGGGGGGGTTTCAAAGTCATATTATGCCCATGCATTATGCAGGATCAGCAGCACCAAGGGAGGGTGCAGGGAGTAGCATTAACAAAGGAAAGGAATGTTAATAGTATGTAGCTGCAGTTACTAAACAACCACGTAGAAAACTAAAGTATAAACTACATAAAAAGAACTAAAGTATAAACTGCATAGTACCATCAGTATATTTACTATACTCTACAATAAGCTGAGTTACTAACAGCAAGTAATACATTACAATTCTACTGGGCGTGGTGCTGGCTGCTAGCGACGGGGGATCATCGTCTTTCCAGGTATTGTATATAGAGTGTTTCAATCTGTGCCTATTTTTCTCACTGGGTTTACTCTAGATCCGCCTGATCTTATCTCCTTCGCCTAGTATGCAGGAAGTCGCAGGTTCGATCCCGACACCTGTATATTTGAAGTGCATGTCCTCCTCCTGGTCATGTGGATATTTCTCCAGGTCTTCCGGTTTGTCGCTCCGCAGTTAGAAACATGCTGCTACTATAAATTTCCGCGTGATAATCCACTTCCTTGAGATACAATTTGTAACAAAGTCGCTTCTGGAAAAGCGATAAATAGCTCCGTGGGCTTAGCCTGACAAAAAATATGTTTAGTGCTTTTTTTTTAAGCCATACGTCTCTATGCAATGTCATCTGGCACAACCAAAGGGCATTCGCCTACTGAGCAGTGCTGGTCTGGATCATTGTGTTTGTAATGAACGATGTTGACAGAGATCAGTGTCGAGCACAAAGAGAGACTCACACACGAGAGCCATGAGCTTCATCTTCACTCCTCCTAGTGAGATGTACTCTGTGAGCTCTTGGTGACTGAATGTGGGAGGAGGGGCATCCTGAATGCCCTGCAAGTCCGAGCTCCTGCACTCACAGAGCACAGGACATGGAGTCCATGAAGGGTGCAGTCCCTCTACATCCTTATGTCGGAGCTCAATATTTAAATGTACATACGATCAGTGTTATTATATGTGTGATGGTTCAACCAAAAAGGGAAGCATTGTTACACTCATAAATAAGAATTAATATTCTACTTCTCTAAATAATACCGTTATACTCTATAGTAAATAAAACATTAAATAAAGTAAAGTGAAAAATGTCAGTTTTAATTTCACTTACCTTGAGTCCTCATACTGGCTTTCTTGTCAGAAGGGGGCGAAATTAGTCTCATCGGAATAGATGGCTCCACCGAATAAAATTGTTTTGCGGTTCAGTTCATAAGCTTCATAAGTCGGATGGTTAAAAATAATGTCTTATGGCAGTTCGTCATAAGTGTGGAAGTTTGTAAGTCGGTTCACATCTCGGTCACTGCCTGTGAGTAACATTAGACTTAACGCTGGGGTTAAGGAGGAATGTGGTCATTCACTATTAGTAAAGGTTAATATGCTCATTAAGGAATTTAGTTAAATAATGGTAATGTACACAATGTATATATGGTATAAATTATATCTGGATGATTGATAGTGATTTTAGAGAGATTCGTGAATCACTTTGTTTGAAAATGAAACAAACCAAATATACTGCCATAATCCATATGAAATGTATTTTGGGTTAGATCACGTAAATATAAATGTGGCGTTAAAACCGCCACTACCCGACACAGTCAATTCGTAAGTTTTGTCACGTAAACAAAATATTCTAGATTTGAAGTTTTCGTGACTGCAAGGCCACGTATGTAAACAAAATATGCCAATTCGTTACTAGTTCAGCACACCGGTGTGTTGGAGAGTAAACCGACAACATTTAGAGTACAACATTTTGCTGGTGAATACAACTAGCTTCATCAGGCAATATCCAAAACTGTCAGGAATTCCTTCTGCTTCGGTCTTAAATACAGGGAGTAAAGGTGATGTCATCAATGTGGGCCTATCAGGTGTGAAGATGGGAGAGGTTAATGTAGTTATATAAATTACAATGGTTTATGTTAATCTGAGAATATCCTGTACCTATTAGTTGGGTTATTCACAATTAATGAAAATCCATAATTGATAGTGTTTGTACATTATGTTGATCTAAGAGAAAACGCAGTGTAGATTATTGGCTCCTCACAGTTATTCAACGTACAATGAAATGCTTATTTTTAAGTTAGTTTTTAATTAATGTCTTGTACCTCCAACCAGTACAGTTGACAGTAGCTATATACACATTCAGTCACAGTTAATCGACGTACGGAGACCTGCATAGGCATGCAATTAAACAGGGAGTTTACTTGATGATACGCTTCTAAGCAGCATTAAGCTTGTAACAATCAGAATGGTTAAATTGTGTTTCATTCATATCAATTTCAATACATTATATAATTAGTCTTGGCCAATCGTAACTAGTTATACAGAAAACCTCACCATTATCAAAATCAATTGAATGTCCTTGTTGGCATAACTGCCGACATACAATATCGTGTATTACAAAGCACATCACGACCGTTCACTGATTAGCCCACTAGGTGGCAGAGAGAGCTCGGGTTTGAGTCTGGGTTGGTACTGACCTGAGTTTCTCATGCACGGAATCCTGAAAAATACAAACCCACATTCCACACAAAGTCACCTGCTGTTTACAGTGTAATGCAACATCGTGGAATAAACAAACACCTGAAAATTGAAAATAGTGAAAAACAGGGTTATCTATGGAACCTTCATGCAAGTATCAAAATTATTAAGGTAAAAATAAGCATTACATTTCTGGCAATAAAGGCATCACTGCTCAACATGAGCTATTACAACTTTCATACTTGCATTGCCTTTGTACTTTTAACTTTTTGGCGTTCTCTGTTCTAACATTGGTGCAGGGACAAGGCCATGATTAAGGCTTTCTCTGGTGTAGGCCAAACAGTATCAAAGACAATGCATATATTATCAGAACATGTTTGTTTGCATGTTTTAGCCACAATTATGTGTGTTTAGTGCAGACTTTATACCTTACGATACATATAGATATGGTGTTTGAACATCTTACCACCTATAACAATAGGTTTTTCCCCTTTTTTCTGGCACAAAAAACTGAAACCTTTGTACGAGGAATCATGTCTGCATTAACCACAATACTTGTGGTCAGAATGCAAACAAAAACACATACTTTGATAATATATGCATTGTTCATGAAACGGATTGGTCCACACCAGAGATAGCTTTCTTTGAGCCTCATCTCAAACGGTGTTAGTTCTGAGGATGCCAAAAGGCGTACAGCTCAAATACAATGCACTATCAGAGTAATGAGAGACCCGGGTGAGCATCTACAGTACCAAAATATAAGAATAGGTTTTTCTCCTTTTTCTGGCAACAAAACTGAAGCATTTTACGAAGAATCATGTCTGCGTCAACCACAATACTTGTGGTCATTACTCTGATAGTGCATTGTCTTTGTAAGCCTTCTGGCATCCTCTGGTCTAACACCGTTCAAAAGAAAGCAGTCTCTGGTGTGGACCAATCAGTTTAAAGGACAATGCATATATTATCAGAGTATGTTTTTTGTTTGCATTCTGACCACAAGTATTGTGGTTAATGCAGACATGATTCCTTGTTAAAAGGGTTCAGTTTTGTTTCCAGAAAGAAGGGGAAAACCCTATTCTTATCTTACCACCTGTTTTCTTTCCAGAAAACGTAAAGCCTATTCTTATTTTTTCATCAAAAACAGGATTTGTTTAACTGAACACCAACAGACCTCTACAGATGACAAAACCACTCTTTACAGATCTACCGTATTTTCCCGCAAAAACCCGCGGGGTATACCACTTTCTACAAACAAAACAAGACCCTGCGGGGTATATGGAGGTGCGGGATATCCCAAAAATATTTTACACGTGTGACATGGTAGGACTATCCACTATGCAACACTTACCTTTGACTAAAGCACTGCTGAATAAACCACTCACACTAAAATTGCACATGTTATCACGTTATAAATGAATTGTTTATACAATTAAACGACAATGTTTGAAGTGCACGCACTGTTTACCGGCGACGGGAGAGCTGAGAGAGGTGGGGGTTGGCGGGTGGGGCAGCTGGGGGGAGAGAGAGGTGGGGGGGGGCGAGGCGACGGCGTACCATAGTTCTGCGCAGTGCGCAATCTACCAGTGCTAAACTATACTTACTTATCTACCAGTTATGTGTATTTATTGCATATGTTACTTATTTACTATTTTTAGGTTTTTTCGGTAAAGTCACGTAGGTAAAAACATTAAAAAGTTAAATAAAATAAAAAATAAAAATCACGACGTTTCGGAGGCAACACAAGCTTCCGTCTTCAGGTGGTACCGTCACAGCCACGACAGCTGTATCAAGTAAATTAGAGATTGCAGGAGTTACCACTGCGTTTATATAATGGTTGGAGAAGGTGGTGGGGCAAGGGCCGCATACTTATTATTAATATGGTAAGGTGAGGTTTGAGACTAAGAATAGACTGCATAACAAAGGCTGAGCCTTTGTTATGGAGAGGTGCGGTTTGTGACTCAACCTGTAACAAGAAGACCACCACTAAACATGGTCAAACAGTAATGGTTGTCTGTCAAATAAGATTGGCAAATAAGTGTAGTTAAATCTTTTTTGCATGGTTAATCACATCTTTCCAATGATTACTCATTTTGTAACCGTCATCACGGTGGAAATTATGTCTGTGTTTGTATATTTGTATGGCTTCGTGTACAAACCTTTGATGGTAGCCAGGCGGTTTGCAGAGAACCTTGGTCTCGGAAAATACAATTTCATGAGAGCACACCGAGTTGTAGCAATGATCGGCAACGGCCGAATAATCAGTTCTGCCATGTTTCAGATCTGACTTGTGCTCGCGGACACGATCAGAAACATGACGTTTCGTTTCTCCAATGTAGCAATCACCACAAATGCAGGCGTGACCAAAAAGATCTCCAAAATTCTAAACAAACATAAGATCCAAGTCCGATTCAGTACAGTGCATAAAATCCGTGATCTGATTCCATCTGTGAAGGATGTCGTTCCTGACTTACAGTATCCTGGAGTCTACAAATTGAGTTGCATTTGTGGTGATTGCTACATTGGAGAAACGAAACGTCATGTTTCTGATCGTGTCCGCGAGCACAAGTCAGATCTGAAACACGGCAGAACTGATTCTTCGGCCGTTGCCGATCATTACTACAACTCGGTGGGCTCTCATGAAATTGTATTTTCCGAGACCAAGTTTCTCTGCAAACCGCCTGGCTACCATCAAAGGTTTGTACACGAAGCCATACAAATATACAAACACAGACATAATTTCAACCGTGATGACGGTTACAAACTGAGTAATCATTGGAAAGATGTGATTAACCATGCAAAAAAGATTTAACTACACTTATTTGCCAATCTTATTTGACAGACAACCATTACTGTTTAACCATGTTTAGTGGTGGTCTTCTTGTTACAGGTTGAGTCACAAACCGCACCTCTCCATAACAAAGGCTCAGCCTTTGTTATGCAGTCTATTCTTAGTCTCAAACCTCACCTTACCATATTAATAATAAGTATGCGGCCCTTGCCCCACCACCTTCTCCAACCATTATATAAACGCAGTGGTAACTCCTGCAATCTCTCATTTACTTGATACAGCTGTCGTAGCTGTGACGATACCACCTGAAGACGGAAGCTTGTGTTGCCTCCGAAACGTCGTGATTTTTATTTTTATTTTATTTTACTTTTTAATGTTTTTACCTACGTGACTTTACCGAAAAAAACCTAAGAATATTAATCATTGCAGTCACGAAAGCTTCAAATCTAGAATTACTTATTTACTGTTTTAAGTTCACTCTTTTCCAGTTAGTTTGTTTTCTTTGTGCACGTTATGATTTTAATGTTAACAATTGATAGTGGAATGTATTACAAATGTAAACTTCGTATTAATATGATGGAATTAAGCTGCGGTGACGACGTTAAATATATGAATGCATGCGGGGTATATGGAGGTGCGGGCTATCTGATTTTTTTTTTACACAAAACGCTATTTTTGCGGGGTATATGCGTCTGCGGGTTATATGCGTATGTGGGCTATATGCGGGAATGTATATACGGTAGTCCAGCACCTAATTTTTTTTTATTAAATAATGTTCAATTTTTTTTGGAGCTATGATTAAACGACACTTTTTTTTTACCTGGTAAGCCCGACTGAGCTATTTCAGTAGCGACCTGGCCACAAATGATATTTCAACGTAGTAGCTTATCATGTGGACATTAATAAGTCACAAAATACTAGAAACGTGTGATGTTGATTATAAATATGGAGGGAAAAACTGGAGGACCCGCATGAATATCCACACAACCACGGGGAGAAAGAGAGAGAGATACACAGACTCCAAATAAAGAGCAAGCATCATCAAGGTCAGGGTTAAACCCACAACCTCCTCCATATCAGGTGAGGCAAACGGCGAGGTTGTACTGGACAAATTCAGGTAATAATGTCACCCTGAAGCAAATTTGTGTCTATTTATGGACACCACAGATTCCTCCAATATCGAAAAACACTGAAATAAAATGCCTACAATGTCAACGCCTCACTGAGTTGTGACCCTCTCTTGGTTGTAGACAAACTGTCTGATAAACCAAGGCTGTAAGGGAATGGAGGTGGGGCCACCTGCAGGAAGGAGAGTGGGTCCTGCATGGCGAGGGCAGCGAGCAGCTGGTTGATCTCCCGCTCCAGGCCGCATACTCTGTTCTCGTAGCGAGCGATATCTGCCTGGATGCGGGACAGCACGAAGCGGCCCTCCTCATCTACGCGCTCCAGCGCCTCCCTCTCCTCCTCCCTCAGCTGCTCCCACCTGCGCTCATACTCTCGACTGATCCCCTCCTTGATCCCACGCAGAGACTCCTACACAGAGATGCGATGATGCATTACAGAATCGCTCATCATTTAACACAGTTCAACGTGAAATCATTAATCATTTCTACAGCACTATATATCCATACAGTAGACTTAAATTATGCAAGCATGGGGGAAATGAAACGTATCAATGATAATTAATAACGGGATTCAATTTAATACAATTCACAGGCGAATAATAAGAGGGAGTCGTGAAGCTGCCATCTCTCTCTGTACCTGCACGCGACGGTAGTCGTCCCTGAGCGACTGAGTATGTGATGCTGCTGTCTTCTTGTTTTCCTCTCTCCTCGTCTTCTCGAGTCTGAGCTCCTCCTGCGTGGGGTAGAGGAACAAACGTGCTCAATACTTTCATCATCAGCGTCATCATCAGCAGCAGATGGTCACCACATTGTGCGCTTTCAGATGTGCTTCTGCGGCCATCTAGAACGCTTTTCCTTTCGATATTAGAAAGCCACTAGAGCTACGCAATTTTAACCAATCTAAATTGAAAACTTCTTTCTTTAGAACGGCTTTTTGAGTTTAGTTTGTTATCCTTCCCCCGCAACTCCGATTCACACGGTTGACTAAGTACGGTACCAAAGAAGTCAAACATACATTCATACAAACTGTATGTATGTATGTGTCTCTGTGTGTGTCTCTCTTCGAGGGGGCTAAACGGGCGCGGGACGGGCTAGAGGGGAGATGGAGTGATGTGGTACAGGAGGACGTGGAGCTGAGTGGACTTGCCGATGACTGGTACCAGCGGTGTCAAGATCGGCCTCAGTGGAGGAGGCTCGTGAAGGACGCTACTGGGCAGTTGGAGGCAGTCGCCCTCCAACAACAACGGAGGGCGGAGGAGCGACGCTCACAACAACGAGCGGAGCGCCGGGTGGCTAAGCACAGCAAGTTGGCACAGTAGGGGGCACAGGTGGTGCATCAGCCAGTCATCTCGGTCATCTCGGTCAGTCGACCCGTGGCAACTGGGTCTGCCCCGTGACCTCCTGCCAGCGGGCGTTCGACACTTCACGTGGCCTCAAGGTGCACATGGCCTAGCACAAGCGTCGTGGTGACGTCACCGCCACTTAGTGGCGAATGGCGGTTGTTGTTGTTGTCTCTCTTTGTATCTCTCCCCCATGTGTGTGTCTCTCTCTGTGTCTCCTTCTGTGTGTGGCGAATGTGTGAGGGAATGAGTATTGTGAGGGAGTAAGAAGGGGAATGAGTGTGTGTGAGGGGTTAGGGGGTGAGTGTGTGAGGGAATGAATGAGTGTGTGGGGGAGTGTGTGAGGGAATGAGTGTATGAGGGGTTAGGGGGTGACAGTGGTCGTGGTGGTGTCCCAGCGCTGCGGCCTGGTGCCCGGGAAGCCTCATTCTCGCCTGGCTCGGCGGCGGGGCTCGGCTCGACATGGCCAGGCCGGAGCTCGAGCTCCGAGGCCGGGGCCGCTTCGGGCTCGGAGGATGAGGCGCTGGGCGTGCGGCCTCTGTGGCCCCGCAGGAGGCAGCGGCTCTCCTCGCATCTCTCGGCCGAGGAGAAGCTCCTGCTATGACGCAGCCTCTTGGCCATGATGGCGTGGAAGAGGCAGTGATGGCGGGGAGGAGGCCGCGATGACGGGGAGGAGGCCACAATGTGGGATGGCCGCCTGAGGCGCGCTCCCAGCGCGCGCTCCCAGTGGCTGGCGGGGCCGTTTGTGGTGGGTGAGAGGCGCGAGCCGAGGGAGCCGACGGGGCCGAGGGAGCCGACGGGGCCGAGGGAGCCGACGGAGCCGACGGGGCCGAGGGAGCTGACGGAGCCGATGGGGCCGAGGGAGCCGACAGAGCCGAGGGAGCCGACGGAGCCGAGGCGGCAGACGGAGCCGAGTGGAGGAGGCCGTGATACACTCACTCATCTTACACTGACTCACTCACACATCATACACTGACTCACCTCACACGCTGACTCACTCACACATCATACACTCACTCACACAACCACTGACCCATTCAATCATCATCCACTAATTCACTCATCATACACTCACTCACACTACCACCGACTCACTCACACATCATACACTGACTCACTCATCATACGCTGACTCACACATCATACACTCACTCACACTACCACTGACTCACTCACACATCATACACTGGGAGTGTCATGCTGCCAGCTCTGGCTGCAAGTTTGGTCGTACATGTTATAAACAGTATATCGTTTATTGTTACATTTAAATCACAGTTCCTATGATTATTGTTGTTACATTGTTTTTATAGCGTTATTGTGGTGATTTCGAAAACATATGGTTAATCTAAATTGTGTTATGGTTATTATTGTTTGATTTGTATCACACTGGGATTTTTGCACAGCGTTTTTTTTTAGATTTGCTGGTTTATCCAGGATGTTTCTGTTGCGCGTCTTCGCTTTGAGAGTTCATATTTTGTTTGTTGCGGTTGCACCCGACTTAAGAGCCGCATGGCTCACAGGGGTATTCTTTTCTTTCTTCTTCTTCTTTTCTTTCTTTCTTTCTCTTATATATAAAAGTCTCCATGCGCACGCGCTTGCGGGGGATTTGGCTCTCGGACGGAGGGGTTTAAGACCGAAATAATTTGCCAGCCGGCACGCCCTAAGCCCCGTGGTGGGAATAGGCTATTCCGTTTTCACGTCCGTAAATTTTAAAGTCGTTTAATTAACAAATTAGTGGCATTCTTATTTTAATTATTTACTTATTGCACGACATCGACCGTACCAACTCACGACAATTGCCTGGGAAGGGCGGACCCTGCCAAGTCATGTGCGTTCGCTCCAGCTCACGGGGGACATTTCATTTTATGCGTTTAACATGGAATAAATATACCCATCACGCTGCCGATTTCTCTTCACAGTGTGATGTCCTCTTCCCCCCCCCCACCCCAATGCGTGCAGTCACTGCTATAAAGTCCTTAGATATTAATTTAATATTAATAAAGCACTTACATAGTACTGTATTATTCTGCCTCGGGCGGGGGGATGGTGGGGGGGGGGGTAGCGGCCCAGCCCGCAGCCTGGCAATGTCTCACCTCCTCCGGCTTGCCAATCTAGGCGAGGCCGCGGGCTCTGCACGGGACGAGACGTCACCACGCCAATGTAAAGTACAATTTTATTGCATCTTTCGCTAAGATTTGAAGGTTTATTGTTTACTATTATTAAACAAATAAGTTTACAAATATTACAATGAAAATGTTTCTGTGCATGTGAGTCGATGGGTTTCTATGTGTGTGGCTCCATGTCTGTCTGTAAGTCCATGTGTGTGTCTGTCTTTCTCAAACGGACAACGCCCCAAGTGTGTGTACACGTACAAGTGTTTGTATGTGTGTCAGTCCATTTGTGTGCATATCAGTCGCTGTGTGTGTGTAAGTCCACATGTGTGTGTAAGTCCATACGTGTGTGTTTCACTCGATGTGTGTGTGTCTAAGTGAATGCGTGTGTGTGAGTCGATGTGTGTGCATGGCTCCATCTGAGTGTGTAAGTCAATGTGCGTTTGTGTGTCTATGTGTGTCAGCAGATGCGTGTGTGTTAATCCATGTGTGTGTATCTAAAAGTAGATGTCTGTGTGTCACAGTCCATATGTCTATGTGTGTGGAGGGCAATGTGTGTGTCAGTCTATGTATGTGTGTGTAAAGTCCATGTGTGTGTCTTAGTCGATGTGTGTGTGTAAGTACATGTGTGTTTACGTCAATGTGTGTGTGAGTTCACGTATGTCTGTGTGTGAGTTGATGTGTGTGTGTAAGTCGCTGTATGTGTGTACGTCGATATGTGTGTGTGTAACTCCATGTGTGTGTATCTAAAGTGCATGTCTATGCGTGTGTGAGTACATATGTGTATGTGTGTAAGTCCATGTGTTTGTGTGTGTGAGTCGATATGTCTGTGTGTGTCAGTCCATGGCAGTCTGTGTTAGTTGCTTTGTGTGCATGGCTCCATGTAGTCAGTGTAAGTCCATTTCTTTGCGTGTCTGTAGGTCCATGTGTGCGTGTGAGTGAATGTATGTGCTTTATTGACCTGCTCAAGGCCGATGATACCATCAGTAGGCCTGGCCTCTGGGTTGTTTTTCATGCTTTCGGAGTCCCTCAAACTTTGCTCACGATCCTTAAGGACCTTCATGATGGTGAGCGGCCCCGCGTCAAACTACGTGGCCATCAGTCAGAGCCATTCCCTCTACACCTTGGGGTGTGACAGGGATGTCCTCTGGCTCCATATTATTTAACATATCTTTTGAGCACGTAGTTCGTCAAGCCTTCAATGGCTGTACCCGAGGAATTACCATATGGTACAGATACAATGGGAGGCTGATCGATGCCTGGGTGCGGTCAAGGGATGCCTCCCTATTGCTCAACCATATTATGTATGCCGATGCTCTGGTGATTGTTGCTCACTGCTGCTCAACCTGGAGCTTGCCACTAAGAGGTGGGGCCTTACCATCAGCCCCACCAAAACTAAGCACCTGCCTGGGTATTTTGTACCATCGAACAATCCACCCCCACAACTCAAAATTGGTGATGCGGCAGTTGTGGAGAGATTGCCGGGATTCCCATACCTGGCCAGTGTGCTCATGACCGGCTCCGGTTTAACAGCAGAGGTCTCACTCCAAATCAGTCGAGCGCCATTATCTTTTCATCGGCGGCGTTACACTGTGTGGAAGCTACCTGCTCTCTCGCTCCGCATGAAGCTCCAGGTCTTCTCGGCCACGGTCATTCCCTCCCTTCTCTACGCTTGCGAAACTTGGATCCCCCTAATGGAACATCTTAGCTGCTTAGAAACATTTAGGATGGCCTGCCTATGATCCATCTTGTGTTTAACCAGGCTGCATTGTGTGAGGAGCTCACAAATCCTTGAAAGATAATGACAAAGTCCCATCAGTGAGCTCCTCCGGCAGGCAAGGCTGTGTTGCCCGAGTCATGTAGCCCGCATGCCCAGCCACCGCATGTGTCTTGCCTCACGGCAGATGTGGAGCGTGCGTTCACAGGAAGTTCCTGTTTTTTTTATGCTAATGTTGGTCACGTGACCAGGAAGTGACGATGTTAGATTTCCACTGTACCACGCGGGCGTCAGCCATTACACAGATAAGTCAAGATGGCGGCACGCATCACATCTCAGTGAGACCACAGCCGCACTTGTCCATTGTGGGAGCTTAAGAAGCATTATCTGTAAGTTGTTTATATTCCTATAATATTGGAAATGCTGTTGTAATGTTGGAATGACCGTTATAGCAATGTAAATGCCTTTATGGTGCCGTTAAGTTGTTGTAGTAAATACGAGGCCTAGTTAGTAACGAAGCCTGTGACTTTCCTTATTGTGGATGTTACTTGTGATTTAGTAGGTCGAGTCAGACTTGTGCCTATGTTGCGATCCTGAGAGTGATGACGAAGTATCTCATCCACAGTTTAGTGTTAAGTGTAATGCTGTACATTTGGGGTGCAGTGGGATGAATACACTACGTGCCTGTATGCAACGCACCAGCTTGTGCCTTTGTCTAGTTGTTCAGGGGTAATGTGGGGGCCTGGTCCTTCCAGGATCTATTGTTATCTGAGACAATGTTCTGATGCTGTGGTGTTCATTGTGTGGGTGTTTCCGAATTATAACAGATGCTGTTTTCTCACCAGTTTTACCTGTTACAATCAATAAATGACGATCGGAGTTGGACGGTCATCCTGGCTCCGAGGGTTTATTGAACACATGGTTATCTACTCGACTAGCGGTGCAACGCAGCGCACAGCGAGGCCGAGATAGTAAAAAGATACTTTTCTTAAAGCTCCCAAGAAGTCCTGCAGCCAGCCCTGCAGCCAGCCCTGCAGCCAGCTCTGCAGCCAGCCCTGCAGCCAGCCCTGCAGTCAGCTCTGCAGTCAGCTCTGCAGCCAGCCCTGCAGCCAGCTCTGCAGCCAGCTCTGCAGCCAGCCCTGCAGCCAGCTCTGCAGCCAGCCCTGCAGTCAACTCTGCAGTCAGCTCTGCAGTCAGCTCTGCAGCCAGCTCTGCAGCCAGCCCTGCAGCCAGCTCTGCAGCCAGCTCTGCAGCCAGCCCTGCAGCCAGCTCTGCAGCCAGCCCTGCAGTCAACTCTGCAGCCAGCTCTGCAGCCAGCCCTGCAGTCAGCCTGCAACAAGCAAGGAGCTCTGCAACGAGTCTACATTAAAATCGTGCTGCAAGCATCGCAGCATGGAAAGCCACAGTTCAGCAAGGAGAGATGCTGAAGAAGGTGAACCAAGCAATCCAGGATCTCCCATCCTGCCTCAAGAGGACCAAGGGAGTTCAAGGCCCCAGAGGGAGGTCAGGTTGACGCAATGGGCCTTGGAAAGCTATGAGGCTGAGAAACAGGACCTTGATGCCAGGATACAATGGGCATGGAACCGGGTTGAAGCAGATTTATCTGAAGCTTCAAATGCCTCAGACACAGTGGCCTCAATTCAGCGGGCCATCCAGCGAGTGAATGTGAGCAGCTCAAGCTACAAGCTCCTGGCAAATAGATACATCTCCCTCCTGATGAACGTGAAAACAGATGAGGGCATTGAGGGAGTGCGCAGACAAGAGCACTTCCTCGAACTGCTCGATGATAATGTGCAGGCAGTGATACAAGATGCAATGGACCGTGTGGAGGGCTTAAGAGAGACACGATCTCAGCACTCTGTCTCATCCAGGTCCACCACAAGATCTAAAGCCTCAGCACACTCACATATATCATCTACTGGTATGGCAGCAGCTCAGGCACGCGCCGCAGCAGAAGCAGCAAACGCCCGTATTGCCTACATGGCTGAAGAGGAAGCCATGCTAATTGAAAAGGCTCGCATACAAGAAGAAGCAAGAATAGCAACTGCCGCAGCACGGAGGAAAGCAGAGCTCGCAGAGCAAGAAAGTATATTAGCAACTGCTGCCGCACGGAAGAAAGCAGAGCAAGAAAAAGCAGAGCTTGAAGAGCAAGAGAGTACATTAGTGGCTACTGCCACACGGAAGAAAATTGAGCTGGATGCTAAGTTAAGCACCCTACAACTCAAAAAGGAAGCAGCTCCTGCAATGGCCCAGGCAGAGGTGCTCGAAGCAGCAGCCAACCTGGATAAGGAAGAGAATTGGAGTGAGTTTGGCACTCAGAAACCTGTCAAGGACCGTGATCAACTCACCAGAAAACATATTTTGGACTGGTCTGAACAATGCATCAATGCTCCTCCACCAAACCATACTGAACAAAGGGTGGACGTTCAGGCATTGCCATCTCCACTCCGAATGAACATGAATGCTGTCTACAGGAATGGTGGAAATGCATATCCCGCTCTGGCAGTTAGTCGCCAACTCAGCGTCGCGCACGTGGGGTCAGACGTGGATGCACCAAGTCAGACCCACATTCCAGACAGTCACATAAGGGGATCCAACCAACGTGATCGAAACCCTTTGGGCCCACAGTCCAACGCCATTGCAAATGACGGCATGCTAGGCAATACAGCCAATAATGCCGCCTCACAAGCGCCAGTATGGACACACCCTGGATCAGCAGGACTAGGAGACTTTGCTAGGTACCTGGCTCACCGCGAACTAATCAACACAGGACTCGTTATGTTTGATGACCACTCTGAGAACTATCGAGCCTGGAGATCTACCTTCAGGAATGCAATCCGAAATGCAGACATCTCTGCAAGTGAAGAACTCGACCTGTTGGTGAAATGGTTAGGAAATGAATCTGCAGAGTACGCAAAGAGGATCCGGTCAGCAAACATTGACGACCCCGCCTCAAGCCTGCATGCGGTGTGGGAGAGGCTCGAGGAGTGCTATGGAAGCCCAGAAACCATTGAGAAGGCTCTCTTCAAGAAGTTGCAGAACTTTCCAAAAATCTCTGGTCGAGACAATAAAAGGTTACGGGAGCTTGGAGATCTTTTGATGGAGCTTGAATCAGCCCAGGCTGATCCCTACTTACCAGGTCTCATTTTCTTGAATACCTACCATGGCGTGAACCCCATCGTAGAGAAATTGCCATTTGACGTGCAGGAAAAATGGAGAACAGCGGGTTCAAGATACAAGTCAGAGCATCAGGTTGCATTCCCCCCATTCTCTTTTTTCTCAAAGTTTATCCGCAACCTGGCTAAGACTAGAAATGACCCGAGTTTCATGTTTGGCACCACGGGGATTTCCAGTCCAGATCTCCCAAAAATGGAAAGGACAACGGCGAAACGAGGAACAGCGAGAGTGCCAATTTCCGTGCACAAGACTGAGGTCTCTCCTGCGACATTCGCAAACTCCGTCCAGGCAACCACCACAAAGAAAAAGATAGAGGATCCAGAGAAGCAATGCCCATTGCATGATAAACCTCACTCCCTCCAGAAATGCCGTGAGTTCAGGAGGAAGCCATTGGAAGAGCGGAAGAACATGCTGAAAGAATTTGGAGTGTGCTTCAAATGCTGTGCTTCTACTAACCACCTTGCAAGGAATTGCAAGGCAGATATCAAGTGCAAGGAATGTGGCAGCGACAAACACGCAACTGCTCTGCACACATTTTACTCGAAACCCAGTAGCACTAAGGCTTCCGATCCCGAAGCAGAGCACGGCGGGGAGCAAGGCGAGACCGCCGCACTCACTTCGTCAATCACAACCAAATGCACAGAAGTCTGTGGAGAAGGCTTCAAAGGAAGATCTTGCTCAAAGATATGCCTCGTCCGAGTCTATCCCAAAGGACATCCTGAAAGGGCAGTAAGGATGTACGCCATAATGGACGACCAGAGCAACAGGTCTTTGGCAAGGTCAGAGTTCTTTGATCAGCTAAGTGTAGGTGGGAATTCCTTTCCATACACGCTCAGAACATGCTCAGTACTGATGGAGACAGCGGGAAGAAGAGCGAGCGGCCTCATGGTGGAAACCATAGATAGCACCATGAAGCTAGCCCTTCCTACGGTGACAGAGTGCAACGAGATACCGGACGACAGGAGTGAGATTCCCACGCCCGAAGTTGCACGTCACCACCCACACCTGAAACCCATAGCAGAGTTCATCCCACCATTGGATCATGCGGCACAGATTTTACTTCTGCTCGGCAGGGACATGCTGAGAGTCCACAAGGTTCGTAACCAACGCAATGGACCTCACGACGCTCCCTATGCCCAGAGACTCGACCTAGGATGGGTCATCGTAGGTGACGTTTGTCTGAAGGGAATATACAAACCAGACCACATTAGCACATTCAGAACGAGTGTGCTCACGAATGGACGCACGTCGCTCTTCAAACCGTGCCCCAACCACTTCACGCTGAAAGAGGAACTCGGCGAGAGAAGTCAAGGCTGTACCGTGCAGACTTACGAAGAAACCACCATGACTTCACTTGTGCATCCACCGTCTTCGTTGGAGTTTGTTCCTCCACGTTTCTCCAAGCCAGTCCTGACTGACGGGAAGAAGACTAAGGTGAAGCCGCTGCTCGTCGCTCTGCTGGTGGTCGTGGCGGTGGTCGCTGTGACCGTGGCCTCTCCGTTCCTCGACTCGGAGCTATCGTCCGAGTGGGAATTCTGGAAAGAGTTCCGCGGCAAGGCCCCACAACCGGAACATACCATCTCAAGGCTCGAGCTGTGTGGAGCCATTCTTGCTACAGAGGTGGCGGAACTGATCTTAGACGAATTTGACGTCAAACTGGACGCAGTCAAGTTCTACACGGACAGTAAGTTCGTACTAGGCTACATTAACAACCAAACCAGAAGGTTCTACACCTACATCAGCAACCGGGTGGAGCGCATCAGGAGATCGACGCAGCCGGAGCAATGGAATTACGTTCCAACTGACCAGAATCCAGCAGATCTCGCAACTAGGTCCGTCCCTGCATCTCTGCTGAATCAAACCATCTGGCTGACGGGTCCAGCGTTCCTGTTACGACGTGACGTTGGCCCATGTACTACCAAGGAGACCTTTGGACTCTTAGAGCCCGAGTCCGACAAGGAGATTCGTCCTCTAGTGACAACTTTCGTAACAAATGTGCGACCAAGAAGTCCACTGAGTCCACACCATTTTGAACATTTCTCGAAATGGACGATGCTCGTGCGAGCGATAGCACATTTAACACATATCGCAGACTGCTTCCATCGCCCGATGAGAGGCACCACTGGTAGCTGCAATGGATGGCATTACTGCACAGTGCCACGCACTGAAGACGAGCTTTCCAGAGCAAGGAAATCAATCTTCCGCTGTGTGCAACAGGCAGCTTATGCAAGTGAGATCAAGGCCATTAACAAGGGAGAAGACCTTCCTAGGGTCAGCACCCTCAGGAAGCTAAACCCCGGGATGGACAAAGACGACTTGCTCAGGATCGGTGGTCGGCTAGGGAATGCAAAATTAGATGAGAATGAACGAAACCCCCTCATAATCCCAAGCCAGAGCCACATCGCAATCTTACTCGTGCGCCACTACCACGAGAAGGTCAAGCACCAAGGTCGGCACTTCACAGAAGGAGCAATCCGATCTGCAGGGCTGTGGATCATTGGAGCAAAGAGGTGCATCGCCAGCACAATCCACAAGTGTATCCGGTGTCGCAAGCTACGTGGAAAACAGGAAGAACAGAAAATGGCAGACCTCCCAGCCGATCGACTCAGTGTGGAACCTCCCTTCACCTCTGTAGGGATTGACGTGTTCGGACCGTGGACAGTCATCTCTCGCCGCACAAGAGGAGGGCTCGCGAACAGCAAACGTTGGGCAGTGTTGTTCACCTGTATGAGTACACGAGCAGTGCACATCGAAGTCATCGAGTCCATGGACTCTTCGAGCTTTATAAATGCACTCCGGAGGTTCTTCGCCATCAGAGGGCCAGCCAAGCAACTCCGTTCTGATTGTGGAACCAATTTCATAGGAGCATGTGAAGAGCTTAAGATCAATACGGAGAATGTCGAAGATTATTCTGTCAGGAAATACCTTGGTGACCAAGGCTGCACATGGATCTTCAATCCTCCCCACTCTTCGCACATGGGTGGAGCCTGGGAACGCATGATCGGGATTGCTCGACGCATTCTGGACTCCATGCTATGTGATGTCGGGTCCACACGGCTCTCTCACGAGGTCTTGACCACTCTCATGGCCGAGGTCTCAGCCATAATTAACTCAAGACCCCTGATCCCCGTCTCAACCGACCCGGAGTCACCATTCATCTTGACTCCTGCTACACTTCTTACCCAGAAGACAGATGTGCTCACAGCACCTACCGAGGAGGCCAGCACTGCAGACCTCTACAGACGTCAATGGAGACAAGTGCAGAGCTTCGCGAACACGTTCTGGCGTCGCTGGAAAAACGAGTACCTTATGACACTCCAAGTGCGCAACAAGTGGCAGTCTAATAGACCAGACATCCAAGAAGGCGACCTCGTCCTACTGAAGGACAACCAAGCCAAACGGAATGAGTGGCCAATGGGCCGCATCCTCAAGTCGATTCCAAGTGCCGATGGAAAAGTTCGAAAGGTCGAGGTTATGAACTTTCATCAGGCCCATAGTCGAGATAGTACTACTTCTCTCTCGCAAAGATATGGACAAATAAGTCGACCCGTTGAAGTTGTTATACACTTGTTTATGAGATAGGAAATAAATGGTGGTATCTCCTAGATACCAGACGGGGAGTGTCTTGCCTCACGGCAGATGTGGAGCGTGCGTTCACAGGAAGTTCCTGTTTTTTTTATGCTAATGTTGGTCACGTGACCAGAAAGTGACGATGTTAGTTTTCCACTGTACCACGCGGGCGTCAGCCATTACACAGATAAGTCAAGATGGCGGCACGCATCGCATCTCAGTGAGACCACAGCCGCACTTGTCCATTGTGGGAGCTTAAGAAGCATTATCTGTAAGTTGTTTATATTCCTATAATATTGGAAATGCTGTTGTAATGTTGGAATGACCGTTATAGCAATGTAAATGCCTTTATGGTGCCGTTAAGTTGTTGTAGTAAATACGAGGCCTAGTTAGTAACGAAGCCTGTGACTTTCCTTATTGTGGATGTTACTTGTGATTTAGTAGGTCGAGTCAGACTTGTGCCTATGTTGCGATCCTGAGAGTGATGACGAAGTATCTCATCCACAGTTTAGTGTTAAGTGTAATGCTGTACATTTGGGGTGCAGTGGGATGAATACACTATGTGCCTGTATGCAACGCACCAGCTTGTGCCTTTGTCTAGTTGTTCAGGGGTAATGTGGGGGCCTGGTCCTTCCAGGATCTATTGTTATCTGAGACAATGTTCTGATGCTGTGGTGTTCATTGTGTGGGTGTTTCCGAATTATAACAGATGCTGTTTTCTCACCAGTTTTACCTGTTACAATCAATAAATGACGATCGGAGTTGGACGGTCATCCTGGCTCCGAGGGTTTATTGAACACATGGTTATCTACTCGACTAGCGGTGCAACGCAGCGCACAGCGAGGCCGAGATAGTAAAAAGATACTTTTCTTAAAGCTCCCAAGAAGTCCTGCAGCCAGCCCTGCAGCCAGCCCTGCAGCCAGCTCTGCAGCCAGCCCTGCAGCCAGCCCTGCAGTCAGCTCTGCAGTCAGCTCTGCAGCCAGCCCTGCAGCCAGCTCTGCAGCCAGCTCTGCAGCCAGCCCTGCAGCCAGCTCTGCAGCCAGCCCTGCAGTCAACTCTGCAGTCAGCTCTGCAGTCAGCTCTGCAGCCAGCTCTGCAGCCAGCCCTGCAGCCAGCTCTGCAGCCAGCTCTGCAGCCAGCCCTGCAGCCAGCTCTGCAGCCAGCCCTGCAGTCAACTCTGCAGCCAGCTCTGCAGCCAGCCCTGCAGTCAGCCTGCAACAAGCAAGGAGCTCTGCAACGAGTCTACATTAAAATCGTGCTGCAAGCATCGCAGCATGGAAAGCCACAGTTCAGCAAGGAGAGATGCTGAAGAAGGTGAACCAAGCAATCCAGGATCTCCCATCCTGCCTCAAGAGGACCAAGGGAGTTCAAGGCCCCAGAGGGAGGTCAGGTTGACGCAATGGGCCTTGGAAAGCTATGAGGCTGAGAAACAGGACCTTGATGCCAGGATACAATGGGCATGGAACCGGGTTGAAGCAGATTTATCTGAAGCTTCAAATGCCTCAGACACAGTGGCCTCAATTCAGCGGGCCATCCAGCGAGTGAATGTGAGCAGCTCAAGCTACAAGCTCCTGGCAAATAGATACATCTCCCTCCTGATGAAGGTGAAAACAGATGAGGGCATTGAGGGAGTGCGCAGACAAGAGCACTTCCTCGAACTGCTCGATGATAATGTGCAGGCAGTGATACAAGATGCAATGGACCGTGTGGAGGGCTTAAGAGAGACACGATCTCAGCACTCTGTCTCATCCAGGTCCACCACAAGATCTAAAGCCTCAGCACACTCACATATATCATCTACTGGTATGGCAGCAGCTCAGGCACGCGCCGCAGCAGAAGCAGCAAACGCCCGTATCGCCTACATGGCTGAAGAGGAAGCCATGCTAATTGAAAAGGCTCGCATACAAGAAGAAGCAAGCATAGCAACTGCCGCAGCACGGAGGAAAGCAGAGCTCGCAGAGCAAGAAAGTATATTAGCAACTGCTGCCGCACGGAAGAAAGCAGAGCAAGAAAAAGCAGAGCTTGAAGAGCAAGAGAGTACATTAGTGGCTACTGCCACACGGAAGAAAATTGAGCTGGATGCTAAGTTAAGCACCCTACAACTCAAAAAGGAAACAGCTGCTGCAATGGCCCATGCAGTGGTGCTCGAAGCTGCAGCCAACCTGGATAAGGAAGAGAATTGGAGTGAGTTTGGCACTCAGAAACCTGTCAAGGACCGTGATCAACTCACCAGAAAACATATTTTGGACTGGTCTGAACAATGCATCAATGCTCCTCCACCAAACCATACTGAACAAAGGGTGGACGTTCAGGCATTGCCATCTCCACTCCGAATGAACATGAATGCTGTCTACAGGAATGGTGGAAATGCATATCCCGCTCTGGCAGTTAGTCGCCAACTCAGCGTCGCGCACGTGGGGTCAGACGTGGATGCACCAAGTCAGACCCACATTCCAGACAGTCACATAAGGGGATCCAACCAACGTGATCGAAACCCTTTGGGCCCACAGTCCAACGCCATTGCAAATGACGGCATGCTAGGCAATACAGCCAATAATGCCGCCTCACAAGCGCCAGTATGGACACACCCTGGATCAGCAGGACTAGGAGACTTTGCTAGGTACCTGGCTCACCGCGAACTAATCAACACAGGACTCGTTAAGTTTGATGACCACTCTGAGAACTATCGAGCCTGGAGATCTACCTTCAGGAATGCAATCCGAAATGCAGACATCTCTGCAAGTGAAGAACTCGACCTGTTGGTGAAATGGTTAGGAAATGAATCTGCAGAGTACGCAAAGAGGATCCGGTCAGCAAACATTGACGACCCCGCCTCAAGCCTGCATGCGGTGTGGGAGAGGCTCGAGGAGTGCTATGGAAGCCCAGAAACCATTGAGAAGGCTCTCTTCAAGAAGTTGCAGAACTTTCCAAAAATCTCTGGTCGAGACAATAAAAGGTTACGGGAGCTTGGAGATCTTTTGATGGAGCTTGAATCAGCCCAGGCTGATCCCTACTTACCAGTTCTCATTTTCTTGAATACCTACCATGGCGTGAACCCCATCGTAGAGAAATTGCCATTTGACGTGCAGGAAAAATGGAGAACAGCGGGTTCAAGATACAAGTCAGAGCATCAGGTTGCATTCCCCCCATTCTCTTTTTTCTCAAAGTTTATCCGCAACCTGGCTAAGACTAGAAATGACCCGAGTTTCATGTTTGGCACCACGGGGATTTCCAGTCCAGATCTCCCAAAAATGGAAAGGACAACGGCGAAACGAGGAACAGCGAGAGTGCCAATTTCCGTGCACAAGACTGAGGTCTCTCCTGCGACATTCGCAAACTCCGTCCAGGCAACCACCACAAAGAAAAAGATAGAGGATCCAGAGAAGCAATGCCCATTGCATGATAAACCTCACTCCCTCCAGAAATGCCGTGAGTTCAGGAGGAAGCCATTGGAAGAGCGGAAGAACATGCTGAAAGAATTTGGAGTGTGCTTCAAATGCTGTGCTTCTACTAACCACCTTGCAAGGAATTGCAAGGCAGATATCAAGTGCAAGGAATGTGGCAGCGACAAACACGCAACTGCTCTGCACACATTTTACTCGAAACCCAGTAGCACTAAGGCTTCCGATCCCGAAGCAGAGCACGGCGGGGAGCAAGGCGAGACCGCCGCACTCACTTCGTCAATCACAACCAAATGCACAGAAGTCTGTGGAGAAGGCTTCAAAGGAAGATCTTGCTCAAAGATATGCCTCGTCCGAGTCTATCCCAAAGGACATCCTGAAAGGGCAGTAAGGATGTACGCCATAATGGACGACCAGAGCAACAGGTCTTTGGCAAGGTCAGAGTTCTTTGATCAGCTAAGTGTAGGTGGGAATTCCTTTCCATACACGCTCAGAACATGCTCAGTACTGATGGAGACAGCGGGAAGAAGAGCGAGCGGCCTCATGGTGGAAACCATAGATAGCACCATGAAGCTAGCCCTTCCTACGGTGACAGAGTGCAACGAGATACCGGACGACAGGAGTGAGATTCCCACGCCCGAAGTTGCACGTCACCACCCACACCTGAAACCCATAGCAGAGTTCATCCCACCATTGGATCACGCGGCACAGATTTTACTTCTGCTCGGCAGGGACATGCTGAGAGTCCACAAGGTTCGTAACCAACGCAATGGACCTCACGACGCTCCCTATGCCCAGAAACTCGACCTAGGATGGGTCATCGTAGGTGACGTTTGTCTGAAGGGAATATACAAACCAGACCACATTAGCACATTCAGAACGAGTGTGCTCACGAATGGACGCACGTCGCTCTTCAAACCGTGCCCCAACCACTTCACGCTGAAAGAGGAACTCGGCGAGAGAAGTCAAGGCTGTACCGTGCAGACTTACGAAGAAACCACCATGACTTCACTTGTGCATCCACCGTCTTCGTTGGAGTTTGTTCCTCCACGTTTCTCCAAGCCAGTCCTGACTGACGGGAAGAAGACTAAGGTGAAGCCGCTGCTCGTCGCTCTGCTGGTGGTCGTGGCGGTGGTCGCTGTGACCGTGGCCTCTCCGTTCCTCGACTCGGAGCTATCGTCCGAGTGGGAATTCTGGAAAGAGTTCCGCGGCAAGGCCCCACAACCGGAACATACCATCTCAAGGCTCGAGCTGTGTGGAGCCATTCTTGCTACAGAGGTGGCGGAACTGATCTTAGACGAATTTGACGTCAAACTGGACGCAGTCAAGTTCTACACGGACAGTAAGTTCGTACTAGGCTACATAAACAACCAAACCAGAAGGTTCTACACCTACATCAGCAACCGGGTGGAGCGCATCAGGAGATCGACGCAGCCGGAGCAATGGAATTACGTACCAACTGACCAGAATCCAGCAGATCTCGCAACTAGGTCCGTCCCTGCATCTCTGCTGAATCAAACCATCTGGCTGACCGGTCCAGCGTTCCTGTTACGACGTGACGTTGGCCCATGTACTACCAAGGAGACCTTTGGACTCTTAGAGCCCGAGTCCGACAAGGAGATTCGTCCTCTAGTGACAACTTTCGTAACAAATGTGCGACCAAGAAGTCCACTGAGTCCACACCATTTTGAACATTTCTCGAAATGGACGATGCTCGTGCGAGCGATAGCACATTTAACACATATCGCAGACTGCTTCCATCGCCCGATGAGAGGCACCACTGGTAGCTGCAATGGATGGCATTACTGCACAGTGCCACGCACTGAAGACGAGCTTTCCAGAGCAAGGAAATCAATCTTCCGCTGTGTGCAACAGGCAGCTTATGCAAGTGAGATCAAGGCCATTAACAAGGGAGAAGACCTTCCTAGGGTCAGCACCCTCAGGAAGCTAAACCCCGGGATGGACAAAGACGACTTGCTCAGGATCGGTGGTCGGCTAGGGAATGCAAAATTAGATGAGAATGAACGAAACCCCCTCATAATCCCAAGCCAGAGCCACATCGCAATCTTACTCGTGCGCCACTACCACGAGAAGGTCAAGCACCAAGGTCGGCACTTCACAGAAGGAGCAATCCGATCTGCAGGGCTGTGGATCATTGGAGCAAAGAGGTGCATCGCCAGCACAATCCACAAGTGTATCCGGTGTCGCAAGCTACGTGGAAAACAGGAAGAACAGAAAATGGCAGACCTCCCAGCCGATCGACTCAGTGTGGAACCTCCCTTCACCTCTGTAGGGATTGACGTGTTCGGACCGTGGACAGTCATCTCTCGCCGCACAAGAGGAGGGCTCGCGAACAGCAAACGTTGGGCAGTGTTGTTCACCTGTATGAGTACACGAGCAGTGCACATCGAAGTCATCGAGTCCATGGACTCTTCGAGCTTTATAAATGCACTCCGGAGGTTCTTCGCCATCAGAGGGCCAGCCAAGCAACTCCGTTCTGATTGTGGAACCAATTTCATAGGAGCATGTGAAGAGCTTAAGATCAATACGGAGAATGTCGAAGATTATTCTGTCAGGAAATACCTTGGTGACCAAGGCTGCACATGGATCTTCAATCCTCCCCACTCTTCGCACATGGGTGGAGCCTGGGAACGCATGATCGGGATTGCTCGACGCATTCTGGACTCCATGCTATGTGATGTCGGGTCCACACGGCTCTCTCACGAGGTCTTGACCACTCTCATGGCCGAGGTCTCAGCCATAATTAACTCAAGACCCCTGATCCCCGTCTCAACCGACCCGGAGTCACCATTCATCTTGACTCCTGCTACACTTCTTACCCAGAAGACAGATGTGCTCACAGCACCTACCGAGGAGGCCAGCACTGCAGACCTCTACAGACGTCAATGGAGACAAGTGCAGAGCTTCGCGAACACGTTCTGGCGTCGCTGGAAAAACGAGTACCTTATGACACTCCAAGTGCGCAACAAGTGGCAGTCTAATAGACCAGACATCCAAGAAGGCGACCTCATCCTACTGAAGGACAACCAAGCCAAACGGAATGAGTGGCCAATGGGCCGCATCCTCAAGTCGATTCCAAGTGCCGATGGAAAAGTTCGAAAGGTCGAGGTTATGAACTTTCATCAGGCCCATAGTCGAGATAGTACTACTTCTCTCTCGCAAAGATATGGACAAATAAGTCGACCCGTTGAAGTTGTTATACACTTGTTTATGAGATAGGAAATAAATGGTGGTATCTCCTAGATACCAGACGGGGAGTGTCTTGCCTCACGGCAGATGTGGAGCGTGCGTTCACAGGAAGTTCCTGTTTTTTTTATGCTAATGTTGGTCACGTGACCAGAAAGTGACGATGTTAGTTTTCCACTGTACCACGCGGGCGTCAGCCATTACACAGATAAGTCAAGATGGCGGCACGCATCGCATCTCAGTGAGACCACAGCCGCACTTGTCCATTGTGGGAGCTTAAGAAGCATTATCTGTAAGTTGTTTATATTCCTATAATATTGGAAATGCTGTTGTAATGTTGGAATGACCGTTATAGCAATGTAAATGCCTTTATGGTGCCGTTAAGTTGTTGTAGTAAATACGAGGCCTAGTTAGTAACGAAGCCTGTGACTTTCCTTATTGTGGATGTTACTTGTGATTTAGTAGGTCGAGTCAGACTTGTGCCTATGTTGCGATCCTGAGAGTGATGACGAAGTATCTCATCCACAGTTTAGTGTTAAGTGTAATGCTGTACATTTGGGGTGCAGTGGGATGAATACACTATGTGCCTGTATGCAACGCACCAGCTTGTGCCTTTGTCTAGTTGTTCAGGGGTAATGTGGGGGCCTGGTCCTTCTAGGATCTATTGTTATCTGAGACAATGTTCTGATGCTGTGGTGTTCATTGTGTGGGTGTTTCCGAATTATAACAGATGCTGTATCTGTGTTTTCTCACCAGTTTTACCTGTTACAATCAATAAATGACGATCGGATTTGGACGGTCATCCTGGCTCTGAGGGCTTATTGAACACATGGTTATCTACTCGACTAGCGGTGCAACGCAGCGCACAGCGAGGCCGAGATAGCATGCCTAAACAGCTTTTGTTCGGCCGAATCGAGGGGGCTAAACGGGCACGGCACGGGCTAGAGAAGAGATGGAGTGATGTGGTACAGGAGGACGTGGAGCTGGAGCTGAGTGGACTTGCCGATAACTGGTACCAGCCATGTCAAGATCGGCCTCTGTGGAGGAGGCTCCCGAAGGACGCTACTGGGCAGTTGGAGGCAGTTGCCATCCAACAACAACGGAGGGCGGAGGAGCGACACTCACACCAACGAGCGGATCGCCGGGTGGCTAAAGCTCAGCAAGTTGCCAGAGTAGGGGGCACAGGTGGTGCATCAGCCAGTCGTCTCAGTCAGTCGACCTGTGCCATCTGGGTCTGCCCCGTGACCTCCTGCCAGCGGGCGTTCGACACTTCACGTGGCCTCAAGGTGCACATAGCCTGGCACAAGTGTTGTGGTGACGTCACCGCCACTTAGTGGCGAATGTTATTGTTCAGTCTATGTATGTATGTATTAGTCGATATGTGTGTGTAACTACATGTGTGTGTCTAAAGTCGATGTTTGTAGTGGGTGACGTCACGTCACGCTCACCCTGGGGAGAGAGTGGTGTCACAGAACGTAACGTCAGGCGGACCTTGGGGGACGGTGACGTCATGCCCCCTGGGGGGTATTTAAGGGGGGACCCGGGATGTAACCAGGGTTCGTCGGGGGTAGGAGTGGGGACCCGGGGTAGGTAATCCTCACACGAGGCTAGGGGAGGCTACTCTGCCCGACCGGCCGAGGTTGGGGTAGTCACGGCTCGGGTGGTTTTGGTTCGGCATCAGCCCTTAATAAACTTGGCGTGAGCCCCTAACGGAACCTGCCTCGGAGTCGTACATTGCGCCGCAACACATACATAGAGACATACATCTCCTTTCCACTGTTTCATCGGCGAACACATAAGATGTGTTATTAAAATACTGACACGTGAAGTAGAATTGACAACATTAAATGTCTTATTTACAGTTTATGGACAGTGGTGCTCATATGAAGTGCATTTAGTGCATGCAAAGTCTTTGTCCTTCAGGCTTGCATCATACCACCTTCCAAGGCTTTTTACCGGCTGCTCAGACACTGTTGGGATTTGGTCATCTCCGATGAATAATTTCAGGTCAGAGAGTACTCCCTTCACAATCGAGATGCAGCGTGACTTGGATGGTTTAATCTTCATACGGGCCCAGCTGATGTTCTCCTCGAGTTTTCTGAGCAGTCTCCTGGTGCATGGGACAGTGGTGGTCAATGTTGTAATGCTGTCCATGTAGGCTCTGAGTGGAGGGAGGCGGAAACCAGAGTCGACTCGCTGTCCACCAGCAACCCATTTTGAGGATCTGATGATAACCTCCATTGCCATTATGAATGCCAACGGAGAAATGGTACATCCCGCCATTATACCTACATTCAGGCACTGCCATGAGGTGGTGAACTCTAAGGTGGTGAAGCAGAACTGCAGATCCTGGAAGTACGATTTCACCAGGGTTGTGATGGTGTCTGGTATGTGGAAAAATCTGAAGGCAGACCACAGGAGTTCATGGGGCACAGAGCCAAATGCATTGGCGAGGTCGAGGAAGACTACATGGAGTTCCCTTTTCTCCACCTTGGCCATTTGGATCTGGTGCCAGATCATGCTGGAATGTTCCAAGCAGCCAGAGAACCCTGATATTCCTGCCTTCTGTACAGATGTATCGACGTACGCATTCCTTTGCAGGTACTCGGCCATCCTCTGGGCAATGACCCTAAAGAAGATTTTACCCTCAACATTCAGTAAGGAGATTGGGCGGAATTGGCTGATGTTCACTGCATCCTTCTCCTTAGGGATCAGGACTCCGCCTGCCCTACGCCACACTTTGGGTATTATTTTTTTTTGCCAAGCTGTTCTCATAAGCCTCCAGAGGAACCTCAGGACGTCTGGTGCGTTCTTATACACTTTGTACGGGACTCCATTTGGCCCCGGGGCTGGTGCTGTTCTTGCCCGTCGAACTGTGTTTTCCACCTCTTTCCATGTCGGAGGGCTGGTCTCAATATGATGTTCCGGGGGTTCAATGGGTGGGATATCTGATGGGATGGCAAGATGTTCATGTCGCTTTGAGTCAAAGTTTGTTGTTCTCAGGTGCTCCTCTAGGTATTTCTTTGTTGTTTTTAGAGCTCCACTTTTTTCCTTCGTGAAGATACTTTTAAGGAACTTGAAGGGATCTTTATAGAATCGAGTTCTAGTTTGTTCTTTCTTCCTTCTGCGTTTCCGTAGGTTCTCTGCTCTACGGAGGGATGCCAACCGGGTTTTGATGTCAACCTGAAGTGCCTCTATGCCCTCCTTTTCCACATCCGAGGCTTTCTTCCACTGTTTCTTAAGCTGTCTCCTTTCTTGAACGAGGCGCTTGATTTCTTGTTGCCTCCTGGAAACTGGTGGGGTTGGAACCTTTCTCCCGCCTTTTGCCTCTTGCACTCCAAAGCTTTCTGCCCCGTACTCATAAATGATGTCCCCCATCCTTTCCAACTTCTTCTCCACTGTGCCTCGAAGTTTCTCGAGGGTCAAGGTAAGGTCAGTATTCACTGTTTCCCACAACTTCTTGTCACTGGCGCCAGGCCACTTCACATACGGTCTGTGCCCTGGTAGTCTCCTCTCGACTGCAGGTCTGGGAGGCTGGGTGAGTTCCACTCCTGTTGTTGGTTCCACCTCAGTTGTTACTTCGGTGCTTGAGTTTACGTCCTCCATGACAGTGGTACTGATGCACTGCAAACTATGGTTTGCGTCCAGTTGCTGTGCTTCATTCGACTGATTTGATCGCTTTCGCAGAAAGTAATCAATGCGATGCCTCTGTCTCTCTTTACCCAAACACCCCTTCTTCCCCTGGTGGATCCTCAACCCATGGTGTGATGTAACTTTCTTCCAACCACAGACAAATACCTGCATCTGTTTGTGGCCCGCTGTTGCAGCGGAACTTGTGACAGTTGCTGTGGTGTTCTCTTGTGCTGTGCTCTCATTACTCGTAGTCGTTTCCGGTCCAGTCGTTACCATGTTGTCAGCCGATGAGTCTTCTTCCGCCCCCGCTCTCGCAGACTCTAGGGGTATTCTCGTATGTTGACTCTCTGTAGCTAAAGCGGGTGTTTCCAACATACTGCGAAGCATGGGAAACTACAGAAATGGGAAGCTAACCCATGACTGTCCCAGTGTGGTCTATTCCCTCCTGTCAACCGTATCTCCGTGCCACCACAAGGACTTTCCCCTGTTGTCAGCTGATCTTTCTCAGCAGTCACTGGACAAGTCCAGATATTCAGATTCCAAGAACACATGATGAGATGTTACTATCCTTTGTGCAAGCACTTCCAAGAGTTCATGAACAGTGAGCCTGGTGAAATTTGGGGAGCGCATCGTCAGTAGTGTACCTTTGGTTCCTAGGGTGTTTTGGCCTTTCACACTATACACCCTCCCCAAAGGCGGCCAGCGACAGGGTGATCAATCCTACGCTTGCGTCCCATTCCCAATTAGTCATAGGAGTTGCCTTGTTGTTGATAGCCAACATCCCATGGGACTATGCATGGCAGGGGCGTCCTCCTCCCTGAGTCAAGCATTGTTGACCGCATACCTCCTGGCCCTATATTACGTATAAATTAAACATCATTGCAACATTAGTTGAAAACATTCATGGCGATTTATTTACAACAATTAGATTACGCAACTTCTAATCCCGTTTATTGGAAGTAAATTTGTTTCTTGCGGATGGAGTGGTGGCCCAGTGGTACGCGCATTGCACTGCCAATTGGGCCACCTGAGATCAATATCTGGCCAAGTCTAACATCGTTCATCCCTCACCCAACTTCAACACCTGCATTGTTTATTTATGCTTTTATTATTTTTACAGTATTATCACAAACTAATGTGTGCAGGTTAACGGAGTATTTTTTTCACAGCCGCTTGTCATTTAGCATTATCCCGTAAAAAGTTTGATCACACAGGAATGCCGCAACACTTTTGTTTTTTATTAGGAAAATATATTACCTCGTCAGAAATAACGTTTAGTCTCTGAAATCAAGATAAACTTGTGCCAGTACAGTATGGTATCAAATAGGCATTTACTTATTTTGCCCATGGCAGTCAGCATATATGTTATCTTCCAAATGGACTCTTTCAAGTTAAACCCTGGGGCCCCGAAACTTGCCGTTCCTCCTCCACTCAAACAGCTGGGCTGAGCAGCTCAGCTGCGTTGCCACTCACTGCTCATCACGTCCATTCTCATTGATGTATGCACACTTTCAGTTTAATATTTTAACTCGTGTGCCTACATTCGGATGGCTCTGTCATGTATGGTTTCTGTGATAAAACAAAATATATTTTAAATCGTTGTTATTTTCTCCATACTTTATGTGAAATACAATGGGTGGGTAGTATTCGGGTGATTGAATAAGTTCATCCAAACTGTACCAGGATTGTTCACCCGACGCTGAAGGGACGAGCCTTCTCTAGCACACCCTGCCACCGGACGTCCAAAACGCGCCGAGTGTCTCTCAACTCCGTGGTCTGTACAAGACGCATTTATTCAGACTCGCATTCCCACAACATTCATAATTTAAGAAGGGGGAAAATACCGGTTCCTTCAGTTATTATTTATGTTATTTACTACTTAATTTTCTAATGCTATTCGTTGCGCACATTTCCGCTTTATTTTGCTCAGTCAGTGTTAGCCGCTGAAGTCGTGACAGGTTTATTTTTCCACTAGCGGTAAGTACCCGGCGTTGCTCGGGCGAAAAAGGCAGACACACACATGGACTTGCACACAGACATTGACCCACACACATAGAAACACATCGACTTAGACGCACACACATATATGGTTAAACCCAGGATGGATCATTAGCAGGCCAGCCTAAATGTTTCTAACCGGCGAAGATGTTCCATTAGGGGGGTGCACGTTTCAAAAGCGTAGAGAAGGGAGGGAATTACCGTGACCGAGAAGACCTGGTGCTTCATGCAGAGCAAGAGACCAGGTAGCTTCCACAGCGTAACGCAGCCAATGAAAAGATAATGGCGCTCGAGTGATTTGGAGTGAGACCTCTGCTGTTAAACCGGAGCCGGTCATGAGCACACTGGCCAGGTATGGGAATCTCGACAATCTCTCCACAACGGCCGCATCACCAATTGTGAGTTGTGGGGGTGGATTTTTCGATGGTACAAAATACCCAGGCAGGTGCTTAGTTTTGGTGGGGCTGATGGTAAGGCCCCACCTCTTAGTGGCGAGCTCCAGGTTCAGCAGCGGTGAGCAGCAATCACCAGAGCATCAGCATACATAGCATGGTTGAGCAATAGGGAGCCATCCCTTGACCGCACCCGGGCATCGATCAGCCTCCCATTGTATCTGTACCATATGGTAATTCCTCCGGTACAGCCATTGAAGTCTTCACGAACTACGTGGTTAAAAATGGGTTAAATAATGTGGAAGCCAGAGGACATCCCTGTCACACCCCAAGGTGTAGAGGGAATGGGTCTGACTGACTGCCACGTAGTTTGACGTAGGGCTGCTCACCATCGTGAAGGTCCTTAAGGATCGTGAGCAAAGGGCGAGGGACTCAGAAAGCACGAAGAACAACCCAGCGCCTAGGCCTACTGATGGTATCATAGGCCTTGAGCAGGTCAATAACGCACACAGATGGACTAAGACGCACACATGGACTTACAGACACGCGAAAAAATTGACTTACACTGACTAACATGGAGGCATGCACACACAGCGACTAATACACACGCACATGGACTGACACACACACACATATCGACTCACACACACATAGACTTCCACTTGAGATACACACACATGGAGTTACACACACATATCGACGTACACACATACAGCGACTCACATACATACATCGACTCACACACAGACATACGTGGACTCACACACATTGACGTAAACACACATGTACTTACACACACACACACATCGACTAAGACACACACACATGGACTTACACACACATACATAGACTGACCCACACATTGCCCTACACACACATACACATATGGACTGTGACACACAGACATGTACTTTAGATACACATGGATTAACAGGCACATAGACTCACACACACGCATTGACTTACACACACACAGCGACTGATACGCACACAAATGGACTGACACACACACACACATTTGTACGTACACAGACACACATGGGGCGTTGCCCGTTTAAAAAAGACAGACACACACATGGACTAACACACAGACATGGACCCACACACATAGAAACCCATCGACTTACATGCACACAAACACATATGGACTCACACACACACAGACATCGACTTTAGGGACACATGTAGCTTCTGCAAACGAACATTATAATTGTAATATTAGGCAACTTATTAGTTTCATAATAGTAAACAATTAAGCAGAGTTGCTATGTGCACACAAACATTATCATAGTAATATTTGTAAACTTCTTTGTTTAATAATAGTAAACAATAAACCTCAGTTCTTAGCGAAAGATGCAATAAAATTGTACTTTACATTGACGTGGTGACGCCTCGTCCCATGCAGAGCCCGCCGCCTCGCCTAGATTGGTAAGCCAGAGGAGGTGAGATATTGCCAGGCTGCTGGCTGGGCCGCTACCCCCCTCCCCCCACCATCCCCCCGCCCGAGGCAGAATAATACTATGTAAGCGCTTTAAGAATATTAAGTTAATATCTAAGAACTTTATAGCAGTAACTGCACGCATTGGGGTGGTGGGCTAAGACGCACATATGGACCTACAGACACGCAAAAAAATGGACTTATACTGACTAACATGGAGGCATGCACACACAGCGACTAACACACACGCACATGGACGAGAGACACACACGCACATGGACTGAGACACACACACACACATATCGACGTACACACATAGAGCGACTCACACACACACATACACCGACTCACACACAAGACATACGTGGACTCACACACACACATTGACGTAAACACACATGTGTGTTACACACACATATGGACTAACACACACACACATGGACTACAAAAAACACATTCATAGACTGACACACACATAGCCCAACACACACATACACATATGGACTGTGACACAGACATCTACTTCAGATACAAACACATAGATTAACATACACATATCGACTCACACACACGCATTGACTTACACACATCGAGTGACACACGCATGATAATGGTTTTTTTACCCTTCTATCTGGCAACAAAACTGACACCTTTTTACAAGGAGTCATATTTGCATAGACCACAATACCTGCAGCCATTATGCAAACAAAAAAACATAACTCTGATAATATATTCACTTTCCTTGAAGTTGATTGGTCCACATCCGAGACAGCTTTCCTTAGAGCCTATTCTCACATGGGTTGGACCAGATGACGCCAAAAGGCGCACAACTCAAGGACAATGCACCATCAGAGTATGAGAGCTCGGGGTAAGCATTTACACTATTGGAACCTCATTTGCGCCTTTGGCGTCATCTGGTCCAACCCATGTGAGACTAGGCTCTAAGGAAAGCTGTCTCGGGTGTGGATCAACTTCAAGGACAGTGCATATATTATCAGAGTTATGTTTTTTTTGTTTGCATTATGGCTGTAGGTATTGTGGTCTATGCAAACTTGACTCCTTGTAAAAAAGGTGTCAGTTTTGTTGCCAGATAGAAGGGTAAAAAACCAATGATCATATTTTTTACTGGCAAATGAGGTTCCAATGGTGTAAATGCTTACCTCGAGCTCTCATACTCTGATGGTGCATTGTCCTTGAGTTGTGCGCCCTTTGGCGTCATCTGGTCCAACCCATGTGAGACTAGGCTCTAAGGAAAGCTGTCTCGGGTTTGGACCAATCAACTTCAAGGACAGTGCATATATTATCAGAGTTATGTTTTTTTGTTTGCATTATGGCTGCAGGTATTGCGGTCTATGCAAACATGACTTCTTGTAAAAAAGGAGTCAGTTTTGTTGCCAGATAGAAGGGTAAAAAAACAATCATATTTTTATTGGCAAATGAAGTTCCAATGGTGACACACACATGTATAGACTTACACACACATGTGGAGTAACACACACACATATGGGTTGACACACACATACACATCGACGTACACGCACACATCGACTGACACACAGACACACAAACGCACATTGACTTACACACTCAGATGGAGCCATGCACACACATCGACTAATGCACACACACATCGACAGGCACAGCAATCCCCGATGATGGCACAGCTATCAGTATCGCAGTACTACGTGTGAGTAAATAGCGTGACGTGAGCGATGGAAACAATAGAAATGCATAGAAGAAATACGCAGAAATAAGTGTCAATGAAAGAGCAGCAGTACGCACAGGTAAGTTGAGAAGCAGGTTACAGTCGAGATTATAGACTGCCAGTACGCCGCCTCAATGACATAAGAATTGCTATAGTCGACATGAAAGGCTAGCAGTGCACTGAGTGAGGTAAAGAAGCAGGCAACCGAGTATATACTGGCATACACTCATAATGGTGAAAAGGAAAATGAGCAGTGTAGATAATAGGTTGGCAGTGCACTGACGTTAATTAATCAGCAGGCAGCAGGCGACATCACAGACTGGCAGTAGACCGCGGCAGCGTGATAAAAGCGCAGGAAAAAAAGGGAAAATTTTGCAAGCTAAAAATCTAAAAAGTGTTTTGTGCCCACAAACATTATTATTGTAATATCTGCCAACTTATATATTTCATAATAGTAAGCAATGAACATGAGTTCTTATCTGCACACAAACATTATCATAGTAAGATTTGCCAACTGATTAGTTTAATAATAGTAAACAATGAACCAGAGTAGGTATGTGCACACAAATATTATTATTGTAATGTTTGTCAATGAATGTGTTTAATAATAGTAAACAATGCACTTACGTTGTTAGCGTAAGAAGCAAGGAAATTTGTAATTACCATCGGCATCTTGAGGCCTTGTGCCATGCGTAGCCCCCGTCCTGGCCTACATTGGCGAGGCAGTGGAGTTGGCACGTTGCCAGGCTAGGGATTGGACCGCTACCCTCCCCCGAGCATCCCCCGCCCGTGCAAGAATAATGCTATGTAAGCAGTAAAAAAATATTATCCATGGAGTCTGCAGTATAAACTGGACGCATCGTGTTGGGGTTTGGGCAAGAGGACATCACACTGTGAAGAAATATCCGCAGCGTCATGTGTGTATGTATTGCCAGTTAAACGCGTAAAATAAAATGTCCCTCGTGAGCTGGAGCGAACGCGCATCACTTGGCAGGGTCCGCCCCACCCCCCAGACAATATGCGTCAGTTGGTACGGTCGATATCGCGCAATTAGTAAATAATTAATAATAGAAACGGCATAAATGTGTTAATTAAACTACTTTAAAGTTTACGGATGGGTAAACGGAATAGCCTATTCCCACCGCGGGGCTTAGGACATGCTGCCGGGCAATTTTTTTTCTACGTGAAGCCCACCGTCCGAGAGCCAAATCCCCCGCAAGCGCGAGCGCGTGGAGACTTTGATATATACGAAGATTCCTGTTGCTCTATGTCCCCTGTACAGGTCCAGTTCTGCTGTAATGTGCACTGATGCCCACTTTATTGAGGGCGATATTGGCACGTTAAATAAAGATTTATTGTTTGATTGAAGAGAACAAATGCAAATCCCTTCCACGTCCAGAAAATGTTATGTTACATGTATAAATATGTAAATACTTTGCTCAGGAGTATCCTGAAGCTCATTAAATAACTTACTCTTTATGATTATAATCTCAACCTCACTGTAACAAAGACTGAAAACTGTCAAAGCTCCGCACATTTCTACTTTCAACTGAAGAAGCTTTAAATATTGACGATGTTTCCAGCACGTGGAGAGAACATCAGACATCACGCAGAACAAGGGATAGAACCTCAAAGCGCATCAGGGAGGAACGATGCGTATCTGCACACCGCACTCTGATCTGCATTCTGCTCACCAATCCAAGCACTACACTCCATGCTCAAACTTGCTCAACTTCTGAGATTTGGACGGATCGGACACCTTGCGGTTGATTTGGCCACAGCCTCTTGAAATCAACCGTGCACATTTATATATTATTCAGTACACCCCGCGAATCCATTTAGTGGAGTGGTAGTGCCCTCACGCGGCGTCCACCAACAACGTTCCAGGCACTGCTGGGATGCAAGCGATGTCTGGAATTGGTCACGATTGTGACTCAGTCAAAAACTCTGGACCGCTGCTGACAGTAAAGTAATCACTCCCCTCACCCCAACATCCCCATCTCCCCACCCCTAGGTGCCCCCCTATCGCGTGACAACCGCCAAGCCCCACTCCAAACCACCCAGCCAACCTCCCCCACCCACCTCACGCAACCTTCTCTGGCTCCCCGCACCCCTCCCCACATTCGCACAGCACAAGACCCCCTACCCTACCCACGGCCCCTGCGCGCTCCCCCATCCCCTCGCACCTCCCGTGATTGTCTGGTCTCTAATTGATTAGGGATGGGATAAGCCGAGTACTTGTCACTAGTTAGATGATAGTAAGCTGGTCACTCAGTGATTCCTTCATGCAGTCCATCATTACCGGTCCGTTAGGGAAGTCACTCTCTCAACACAATACATTTCATAGTCATGGTGTTGATGATTGTAATTTATAGCTGATGATTATTATGACGATGATGGTGACGATGTTGGTGACGATGTTGGTGGTCATGATGATTATGCTGCAGCATCTCTATTCAGTAAGCGATCTATTAAAATCAATTGTGTTGAAGCGCACAGGATAATCAATCATTCACGATGTATCCAAATGTTATGCTAATTGTAACTTGTATCACAGTGAGGCTAACAGAGCGAACCTCACTGTCCATTTCAGGCAGAACAAATGGGACAAACGATACAAACCAGACGGAAAAACACAACAGAAAAAAAAGAATCGATTAGTGAATAGAATCATCAATCTGAACCGCCACAATTCCTCAAATCGCTGCAGGGTAAATCTCCCCTCGCCTCATCCCAGTGTTTGGCTCTGATGTTAAAACCAAAACTCATGCGAGATGGCGATCTCTACTTGAGAGAGAGAGAGAGATGTGATGGAGGTTTCGTGCATTGGGAGCCAGCAGTGGGACCCCCCTGCTCTCCATCATTTTCAGCGTCACGCTCCTCAAAACAGGTGCCTGGACCACTGAGAGATCGGACGTCTGATGCCACATTTGGATTCGGCATGATTCAAACCCGAGACAGACTTGGCTACTGTTAGGTAAGTATTCATATGCCAGTTAAAAATATGATCATACATTTAAGCATGTTCTTATCATCAGGCCCCCATGATGCAGTGTCCCAACCCTTATCAGCTCTATCTCTCTGGCCTCTCTATGTGATATGAAGAAGGGCCATTGGCCAAACGTCGCCTGTTGGAAGTTTATTTAAGGCAGTGTAATTAACGATTGCATTGAGTTTGAGAGATGACACTGAGAGGCAGTGCGGTACTGTAATAGTTTAAATCAGGGGTCCTCAAACTTTTTAAACAGGGGGCCAGTTCACTGTCCCTCAGACCGTTGGAGGGCCGGACTATAGTTAAAAAAAACTATGAACAAATTCCTATGCACACTGCATATATCTTATTTTGAAGTGAAGAAACAAAACGGGAACAAATACAATATTTAAAATGAAGAACAAGTAAAGTTAAATCAACAAACTTGCCAGTATTTCAATGGGAACTATGGGCCTGCTTTTGGCTAATGAGATGGTCAATGTCCGGTTCCATATTTGTCACTGCTAGTCGTAACAAGTGATGCAAGTGTGCATCCGTTAGTCTAGATCTGGTTGGAGATTTTAAATGTTTCATTCTGGAAAAAGTCTGTTCACAGACATAAGTGCTGCCAAAGATGGTTGCCATTTTGAGTGCATGGTTCCTGAGATGAGGATATGTCTCAGAGGGGAGAGATGCATAGAAATTATGAAGGCTGCTTGACTTGAATGCGTCTTTCAGAGAGTCACAATTCTGCAGTTCAGCCAGTTCCATTTGGTAAATTGTATCCACATTTTCAATGTCAATAGAAAATGGGTTACTGAAAAGCTGTATGTCCTGTTCATGGAGATGAAGCTCTTTAAATCTAAATTGGAACTCCTTTTCCAATTTTTCCAGTGAATCCACACATGTTTTGTTTGGGAATTGCAACCAATGGTTTTTCCGCTAACAGATTTTGAGTTGTGGGGAGATGACAGAAGTTTTCCTCCTTAACTTGGTTGATGAGGAGGCCTAATTTTACTTCAAATGCTTTGACATGTGATTGCATATCACAGATGAGCTTCCCCTTTCCTTGAAGTTGCACATTGAAACTGTTGAGTAGATCTGTTACATCTGTCAGAAAGGCAAGGTGCCATTTCCATTCTGCATCATTGAGCTTTGGTACTTCTTTGTTTTTTGAAAGCAGAAAAGCTGTAATCTGTGGAAGTAAGTCATAGAAACGTTTCAAAACTCTCCCTCGACTCAGCCAACGGACTTCTGTGTGGTACAGAACATCTTCATAGTCAACATTTAGTTCAGACAGAAATTCCTGAAATTGTCTGTGGTTTAGTGCATGAGCTCTAATGAAGTTAACACAAGATACCACAATTTTCATAACAGAGTCCCACTTCAGTGATTTACTACACAGCGCTTGTTGGTGGATGAGGCAGTGTATGGCTATTGTATGAGAATGGTTATGTTTGTACATCTCTTGGTTAATGCGAGCAATTACTCCTTTCTTAGACCCCACCATGCTAGGAGCACCATCAGTTGTCACACTGGCTAGTTTAGCCCAGTTCAGCTCCAAACCATTCACAGTTTGGAAAACTTTTTCATAGATATCCTCTCCTGTAGTTGTTCCTTTGATGCTTTGCAGTGCAGCAAGCTCTTCTGTGACTTCGAAATAGTCATTCGTCCCACGAATAAAAATGAGAAGTTGTGCAGAATCACGAACATCATTGCTTTCGTCGAGTGCCAAGGAAAAATAGGAAAGTTTTTTGTAGAGTTTTGCAAATGCTGATGCAAATGGTCTCCCATTTCTTCAATCCTCCGTGTAATTGTAGGTCCTGAAAGACTCACTGTACTAAATAAATCGGCATTCTTTAACAAATTCTCCCTCCACGAATGGTCTGCCAGTGCACGCTATTAGCTTGGCAACTTGAAAACTTGCTCGCAGTGATGAAATATTTAGCTGCTTCTGCTTCACAAAAGTATTTTGCAGAGTTGTTAATGTATTTTTCAGTTTTAATATTTTATCTTTTCTCACTTCTCCGACCAAACAATCATATTTATCTTTATGTTGAGTTTCATAGTGTCGACGTAAATTGTATTCTTTGAACACAGACACTATATTCTGGCATATCAGACACACAGCTCTTTCCTTGTACTGCATGAAAAAGTAATCATAAGTCCACTGTTCTTTTAATATCCTACACTCCGAGTCAATTTTTCTCTTTCTTGACATCATTGTTTCCTAGGGAGTCAAAATTGCTATTAGTAAAACACCAATATATATACAGCGCTACAAAAACAATATACCAGCAATAACTTTGCCCACACAGAGACATACAGACTGCACTGCCCATCAATGCAGTCTGATTGGGGGAACTCCGCTTTTACCCCAGGCTCACACTGGTGCGGGTGGTGCCATTAAAAAGTTAATTACACCTGCAGTTTTGTTCACAGATCCCAGTACATCCCCAGCACACAGGAATATTACTGGGAGTGGAGCCGAGGGGCAAGTGAGGGAGCTGAGGGAGGGAGAGCCAGTCAAGCGCAGCCAGGGGAGGGCTGGCAGCCTTAGGCATGGGGGGCAAGTCCAGTCAATTGGCCCATTGAACCATTCACCAGCGCAGCCCAATGAGTGCCCACCACCGCAGCTCAATCAGTACTCACCAGCGCAGCCAAATCAGTGCTCGCCACCGCAGCCCAATCAGTGCTCGCCACCGCAGCCCAATCAGTGCTCACAAGCGCAGCCCAATTAGTGCTCACCAGCGCAGCCCAATTAGTGCTCACAAGCGCAGCCCAATTAGTGACCATGGGCCGGATAAATGTCCTCGGCGGGCCGCATGTGGCCCGCGGGCCGTAGTTTGAGGACCCCTGGTTTAAATGAATCTGATTAATACTTGGCAAGATTACTTTCCTCGTGATCCACATCATAGCACACCTATCTGTGTTGTGCAATTGCTGCTTCACCACAAATTGGTTCTTGTTTTATTGACCCTGAAGAGATCATGGGCAGTGTCAACCTCTGGCCAGCTTCTCAACTCAAGTCCTTCCGACTTCGAGTGGAAATCTCTGACGACACCTCCGATTAGCGTGGTTGGCTATGTGCGGTTCAAATGAAGTTCAAGAGACATATGTAGTGACGCAGTTCGGAGACAGTCGTCGTTGGAGGCACTTTTATTTTACACAACATGGGGAGTACACGCACCCTACGTGGGTGTACATTATATATTTATTATGCACACACAACCGTCTATCGTTGGCGGCACTATTTAGCTTGAACAGTTGGCAGGCTGTCTAATTAGCGGCGTCCAACGATGGTGAAGACGGCGACGACCATGCTGGCGAGTGTCTAGCGGTGGTGAAGACGGCGATGATGATGGTGGCGAGTGTCCAGTGGTGGTGAAGACGGCGATGATGATGGTGGCGAGTGTCCAGTGGTGTTGAAGACGGCGATGATGATGGTGGCGAGCGTCCAGCGGTGGTGAAGATGGCAGCAGCGACGATGGTGGCGAGATGATAGCACATCAATGGAATTTGCTTCCAGCAACAGCCGTGAGCTCCTGCTCAGGGCTCCCTCTTATGCTCCTGGCGTGGCCTGCCCCGCCCTGGCCACGCCCCCCTTCTGGAACCTACGAGCAGGTTCCTGGGGCTTCCAGATGGACCCCTCCATGAACTCTGCCTTAGTTATCCTCCCCCCGTGTATCGTCGCCTGCTGACGTGTGCACTACCGTACCACTTTCAGTCAGTAGCCGGCGCTATTACTCTACACATATGTACAGAGGGGCGCGATGCATTCGTCTCACCATTCCAAATGTGATGAAGCTTGGAGAGCTGAGTCTGTTATGAGCGGTCAATAAAATGGCTGTGGATGTTGATGCACAGGAGGGCTGTTCAAATATGTAAAATTTTGTTTGAAGATGGGTTTTAAACGAGGTTTCTGTGTCGTAAATCGATCAATGGTGGCCTCCTACTGCATACACATCGTAAATGTCAGCAGGGCTTCATCTGACCTCAGCATCTCGGTGTATTCTCCATGAGAGATGGCTCACCCTCTGTCTCAGTGACACCTCTTATGCTCACACTCACGCTACCACTAACACCGCGATGCTGTAATGCTTAATTGTGGATAATCATGGCGTGCACACACAGCTCAATAAGCATCAAGAAAGTGAACATAATCAGAGTGTACCCCAAGTTGCACAAAGTTATTTTTTACAATACACAATGTACTGGTTTTCCAGACAAATACCAACCTAAGAATGACCTTGTGACTTCCTATAGCCAACTAATCTGTACAGTATATAGGACTTCATTTTCTTACTTATTGTAAAGTAAAAAATTATTCCCAGTATCCAAAGATCTGTTACCTCTACAAATAATGCCTAAAAAAATGTCAGAACAGTATAATAATCGTAGATCACATGAGGATATGTTTGATGAACGTAGTCAGAAAAGGCATGCGATTCTACTAACTAAAGTGTGACCAGTGTGTGCTGTATGGCTCGCTGTGTTGTTCACACAATCGTCTCAGGATGTACGGCTCAGATCCACAATCGTCACTGAGTCACGATCTTCACTACACACCATCAGCTCTGGATGTATGGGCTGAGCGAAGGTTTGGTGAAACGCGTATAACAACGTCATGGAGTCCGCGTTGTAAAACGACAGGAGCCCCGCGTCCCAGTCCAGATGAATCCCGTATCTCTGCGGAGGCTCTAAGACCGACAGTGAGGTCTTAACCCCGCCATGCCGCGCTGAGAAGTTGTTTTCTTTCCTTATACTTCAGGAGACGTCATTCCCTCCCAAGATGCACTCAACACCTCCCATTTTCAGTGGGATCATCCCGTACGCGACTCCAATCCGACACCGCAAATTGTGCCAATTTTTGTAAAAATGTCATGTTCAGTCCTGCACTAGACATGTAGCACTCTTGGCCTATCAAATTATAGCACTAGGGGACTGGCTTCTAACATGGTATAGCATTAAACATGGTTAATACTTTGTATGTTTAAGGGGCCGTCCATAAATGACGTCACGCGATTTTGGACGATTTTGACCCCCCCCCCAGCTCACGCACCCTTCCCGAGCACCTCGCACCCGTCCCCCACATCCGCAGAGCGCATGGCCTCCTCCCCTACCCACGGCTTCTGCGCGATCCGCCACCCCCTCTCCGCCCCCAAAATCAGGGCCCCCTCCAGAGCACAGTGAGCGTGGGAGCATAGGTACACAACACTCGTTTGCTTATTTACTCACATATTGGGTTATGACATCACGTACACATCTTTTGCAATTGAAAGAAACATCGGTTTTATTACCAATCATTTAATTAAATATAAATATTATTTAATAACTTTAATAATAAAGTAATTAAAAGATCCCTTTAATATATGTCTGTACAATATAGTAGATACCTCACTGCATTCTCAACCTAGCACCTGAGTTCGATTCATGGCTCTGGCTATCATCGGTGGCCAGTGACATCTGAACTGGTACTGGGTCCTCCTTTGAAGTACGGTAAAAAAAAAGCCCAATTACTGTCGCTCAGTGGAAAGGGTTTCACCTGCCAGTGCATTGACAGAGGGGTGTCATTAATTATTATCACTTTAATTAAAAACAAATAGCTGTTGTTGGATGGGATTACATAGACTCGTCTGAAAAAACCCAGGCAAGCCTCTTGAAATGTCAGGCAATTTGAATGGCTACTGAGTTTCCAGGCAGGTGGATTTATAAATTCAGGCAGTTCATTATGCGTTGTGTGACGTGTGCTGACGCTGGGGTTTAAAAATATTGCACTGTTGATGTTAGAAGTGGTTGATGTCTCCCATAAGGCACTAAATCATGGACCACATTGAGGCCGTCAACGTTAAAAATAAAACTCGACAATCACTTGTAAAAAGAATATCAGTCGAAAACAGACATATGTAAAGAATATAAACACCCAGGTCTGTATTCTTAGGTTTTTTCGGTAAAGTCACGTAGGTAAAAAAAATTAAAATTAATAAAAGTAAAATAAATACAAAATAGAAAAATAAAAAATCACGACGTTTCAGAGGCAACACAAGCTTCCGTCTTCAGGTGGTACCGTCACAGCACGATAGCTGTATCAAGTAAGATAAATTCCAAGAAAATAGTCATTGTATATATATATATATACTGGTATGTCATTCTGTGACTCTGTCATTGTGATTAACGCGGCACGGATTGGTTTAAGTGCGTCACGTGACCACGAGCAAGCAGCCAACCAGAGGTGCGCCCCTCCCATACATGTACGCCCCCGAGGTGATGTTGCACCCTAATAAGGCGCTGTGTGTGGGCAGCTGATCTGCCAGCACACTCACGGGCCGACAGGGGTGAGGGCTGCGGGGGAGGGGGACCCCCCCACCACTTCCTAACACCCCTTATAAGCTTCCAAATAATCCTAACAGTTCTTTCACTGAATAATAATTCATAGGTCTTAGAAGTGAATGTAAATATCACAACTAAAGTTTAAATACATTTTCATTCATTCACATTAAAGTTATTCTTAGGTTTTTTTTCGGTAAAGTCACGTAGGTAAAAAATTAAAATTAAAATTAATAAAGTAAAATGAAATAAAAATAAAAATTCACGACGTTTCGGAGGCAACACAAGCTTCCATCTTCAGGTGGAACCGTCACAGCCACGACAGCTGTATCAAGTAAATGAGAGATTACAAGAGATACCACTCCGTATATGTAATGGTTGAGGGGGGAAGGGCCAGGAACGGCACACTTTTTATTAATATGGTAAGGTGAGGCTTAAGACTAAGAATAGACTGCATAACAAAAGACTGAGCCTTTGTTATGGAGAGGTGCGGTTTGTGACTACAAAAGTGTGGAAAAAAAACTAAACCTGGTAAAACAAAACTGGCTGTCTATCAGCAACCTGTAATAGTTGTCTGTCAAATAAGATGGTCCAAATGAGTGCAGTTAAATATTTTTTGCATGGTTAATCACATCTTTCCAATGATTACTCAGTTTGTAACCACCATCACGGTTGAAATTATGTCTGTGTTTGTATATTTGTATGGCTTCGTGTACAAACCTCTGATGGTAGCCATGATACTCTGACCGCACCATCCGCCAAGCTGTTTCTCCCACCATACAGAAACAGCCACATGAAACTCCGACCAAAACTATCACGTTACCATACATAGCAGGCGTGACCAAAAAGATCTCCAAAATTCTAAACAAACATAAGATCCAAGTCCGATTGAGTACAGTGCATAAAATCCGTGATCTGATTCCATCTGTGAAGGATGTCGTTCCTGACTTACAGTATCCTGGAGTCTACAAACGGAGTTGCAGTTGTGGTGATTGCTACATTGGAGAAACGAAACGTCATGTTTCTGATCGTGTCTGCGAGCACAAGTCAGATCTGAAACACGGCAGAACTGATTCTTCGGCCGTTGCCGATCATTGCTACAACTCTGTGGGCTCTCATAAAATTGTCTTTTCCGAGACCAAGGTGCTCTGCAGGCCTCCTGGCTACCATCAGAGGTTTGTACACGAAGCCATACAAATATACAAACACAGACATAATTTCAACCGTGATGGTGGTTACAAACTGAGTAATCATTGGAAAGATGTGATTAACCATGCAAAAAAGATTTAACTGCACTTATTTGGACCATCTTATTTGACAGACCACTATTACAGGTTGCTGATAGACAGCCAGTTTTGTTTTACCAGGTTTAGTTTTTTTTCACACTTTTGTAGTCACAAACCGCACTTCTCCATAACAAAGGCTCAGTCTTTTGTTATGCAGTCTATTCATAGTCTTAAGCCTCTCCTTACCATATTAATAAAAAGTGTGCCGTTCCTGGCCCTTCCACCCTCAATCATTATATATACTGAGTGGTATCTCTTGTAATCTCTAATTGACTTGATACAGCTGTCGTGGCTGTGACGGTTCCACCTGAAGACGGAAGCTTGTGTTGCCTCCGAAACGTCGTGATTTTTTATTTTCATTTTATTTTACTTTTATTAATTTTAATTTTACGTGACTTTACCAAAAAAACCTAAGAATATGAATCCTTGCAGTCACGAAAGCTTCAAATCTACACATTAAAGTTACATCGCGGGATCGTCAAAAAAGGTATGTAGAGTGAAAGTTTTAAGTGAAAGCCGCGTAAAACCGCTCTTATTCGACTTATAGAAAGTCATCAAGTACAGCAAAGCCGTTCGCGTTGTTCTTTTTGTTTTTTAATCGTAATTCACTATCAGCCGTACATCCGATCGTGTCTCAAGACATTAAGTTAGTAAGTAGTTGAAGGTGAGTTTTTAAAAAATAAATCTGACAAAAAATGCCCACGGTTTTAATTACATTAGTACTGTAGTTTTTTTGGTGCTTAAATCCACTGCTGGATTAAGGCCCACCGCACGCTGTGCGAGTGGATCGTAAGGATTTACTTGACCAGCCTGGTGGGGGCCGCCGCAGGTTGTGGTTGTTCGGGGGCGCCATAGCGTTGGTGGTTTAACACAGTCACAGATTAAACTCGCTTCACAATCACCTTCATTCACACTGCACCGCATTTCTGTTTCAACGCTTTGAAGGCGAGGAGTTTTTTTTTTACTTTCCAACAACGCTCGAGGCTTGGTGAGGGCCAGGTCGATGGCTGTGCAGGGAACGTGATCGTGAAGCCGTCTGCAATGCCTCTGTCTGCATGAGTGGTTTTGCGGTCGCTAAGCTGTGCTACGTCGTAGGCAGCACAGACCAGTGCAGAACCAGCTGTTCTTGTACTGTAATATGTTCCGATGTCGCTGCGTGCCGTCTTCACCAACCCGCAATGGCCTGCGTGGGGAAGTATGGTCAAATTACCTCCACGCCCACACGGCATGGAGGGAGGCTGTCATCCAGCAGCGGATTGACATCGTCATTCATCACTGACCCATCTGAACAATCCATCATTGTTCACGTGTATTTTATTTTTTATTTTTACAGTATTATCACACCCGACTGTATGCATGTTAACGCGTCATTTTTTCACAGTCGCTTGTCATCCAAGGGCGACTTTACCGGTTGAGCAACCAGTGACGCGTGCCTGAAGATCCCTGCGGCAGCGTCTTATGACCGCTTGGGAAGAAAATTGCTCAACACGCAGCCCAACCCAGAGAACCACATTTGAAAATGTTGCATTGGTGGGGCTATACATAAATATAACGATATATTTCTCTCGAACGCAATAAGACAGCACAGAAAGTAAAAACACAGCAAGTACCACATTCCAATACACAAAATAAAGGCTGGCAATACAAGGACATAAAAAATAAATGAGAGAAATACAAATACAGAGATCTACGTATAACCTGCATAGACTTGTGGGGCTGTTCCTGTTAGCGTACATGTATTAAGTCTGGAATGTTGTACGAGAATGTGGTTATGAGGATAGCACCACACCCTACCGCCTTTGTTTCCATGGTGGCTATGTTTACACAACGCACCAGGTACTCATTTGAGACTGTGTTGACCTAGGGGAGGCCCATGGCCGGTTCATATCATCACCACTGGTATTTAGCAGTGAGTGGGAATCAAACTCGGGTCGCTGGGTTCCTAGCGCAGTGCTCTGACCACTGCCACCATTCCCTACGGAGTCGTAAACAGGCGTACGTACATGCTGCAGGGAATTCCCGCTGTGTGATCAGCGCCCTACTGCCCCCACAGCTATCCCCTACTGACCCCTCTCCGCTTCCTCAGAGCTGCCCCCTCCAACCACACAGCAAAAACACAGAATACGCCGATTTTATCAGATCTCAGCTGATCAGCGCGAGTCTGGATGGTGCTTGGATGTGTGACCGTGAATACAGCACACGGTGCCAACTCGTGGGGCTGCGTTGTCTGTAGAGGGCGGTGCAGTTGAGCTGCACTACGCTCCAAGATTCACGCATCTCGCCTTCGCCAACACGCACTGACAAGCGTGGTGAAGTATGGTCAAATAGGTAGCTCACCGATGTGTTCGCAATATTGTACCTTGTGTTGTGGATATGCAGAACTAAATTCTCTCCACCCAATGCCCACTTCCCCTTGTTTGTGACGATTCGTTTACAGGTCACGCTAGAGGGAGAGCGTGAAATCTTACGATTTCCACAATGACCCACTGAGCAAGCCAAGACCAATGCCTAAAAGTACGAGCAAATATTATACTCTCAGTTTCCATATTATCCCCGTTTATTACTTTAGGATAATACATTCCTTTTTTTCAACCAATTTAAATCTTCACAACTGAAATGCCTTCACTTGTGCTATCTTGATGTTTATTTACCCATTATCGTCTATTTTTGACATTGGCAATTCAGTTCCGCATTTTCGGGTTAGCGTCTCCCATAAAAAAAGTCAGATCACACACGAATGCAGCAGACCTTTGATTTTTATTAGGATAATCAATTACCCCATCAACACATTTTTCCTTAGAAATAATATTTAGTGTCTCAAATCATTACAGTACAATACAAAATGTTTTCCATTTTGCCCAGGATATAAGTGTTCTTCCAAATTGACTATTGATTTCAAACGAAAGCCTAGCCCCGAAACTCGCCTTTCCTCTTCTACTCAAGCAGCTGGGCTGTGAGCAGCTCAGCAGGTGGCAAAGGCGCTAATTAATTGCAGACGTTAAGGACAGGCACCTAAAAGCGCTATGGTACTTAATGTGTGGGAAGTGTTACATGTGATATTTTATTACTTTTTATAATAATTTGTATATCTCGCGTGAACAAAAAGTTTTTCAAGAGTGGAACATGTTGGGGCTGAATGGTAACTCAACTTTTAAAATGTGAGTTCTTGAGAAAACTTTGATCGTTTCACCGATTTTTACTTAACGAGCAATTTTCGATACCTCGCCTGGTATACAGGAGGTCGTGGGTTCGATCCCAACTCTGACTCCTGCTGTATATTTGGAGTTTGCATGTTCTTCCTGTGGTCGTGTGGATTTTTCTCCGGATCGTCGACTTTTTCCTTCCACATTTAGAAACATGCATTTAGAAAATGTGGCTGCTATAAATTTTCACGCGATAAGCCACTTCGTTGAGCTATAATTTGTGGCCAGGTCGCATCTGAAAAAGAGCTAAATAGCTCAGTGAGCCATACCTGGCAAAATAAAATTAGTAATAGTTATATTTCACAATTTAATCATCTCGTTGTGTTGAGTGTGGAGCTGTCCAATGCTGCCATCTAAAGGTAAAATAATACAACTGCGATTTTTACCGCGTTAAAAACCAACGGGATTGATGTGGATGTTGGTTGTTGTCGAATGCTCTGGTGGCCACTAATTTAAGTACTGACTGGCCTCAAACCTGCTTGACTTCCAGGTCTGTTGACGGGGTCGATTAAGTAACAATTTTTTTTATCGGACAACCCACTAAGTTATGGTACTCAACAGTTTTGTGAAAACTGAGGAAGCGAGTTTGTCAATTTTGTTTCAATGCATTTTTAAAAAATTGGAAAATGCAAACCAATCATTTTCATTTCATTAAAAATACTAATATTTTTTATGATTACACTTTTTTTTTACCCCAGCAATTATATTCCAAATTTGCTAGGAGCGTCATATTCTCCTCTGCTGTCCTCATAGTCGGGAACTCTCATTCCCACGCATCAATGCCATTGACTCTCTACCAAAATCCAAGTCAAGGCTCAACATTTTCATTGTCTCCTTCACATAAGCCTGTTCGTTCTATACAAATAAATGTCGGCTTGAGATGCGTTAACATTTAGATGCTCAACAAATCCACGTTGTATTGGACATTGTTGTGAAAATATATCCATAAGGAAATGCCATTTTACCTCTTCATCCTTAGTCAGGGCAGACATTTTATAAGCCATATATAGAGTGGTCATTTAATGTCATTCAATACCATGAGTAAAGTGTCAGTGAATTTTGCCAAATTTCGTGATTAGCAACCGAGCTGAGACCATCCACTTACTACACTTGAGAATTCAGATTAATATATGGATGACGACGCCAATAGCAAGGACAAAATAAGACTAACATTTAACGACAACAATATTTATTTTAATCACAATAAACCCAAGAAACAAACTGATTCCCAAAAAACCAAGACAGGAACACCGAATACCAATACACAAGCCCATATAGTAGAAAACCAGTGAATGCAACTTAATTTATATTCTTGATTCGTTCGGGAAAGTTACATAGTATGGAAACATTAAAATATAAAACAATAAAATTATCACGACGTTTCGATTGCAACACAAGCAATCGTCATCAGGTGTGAAAACCACAGCAAAAAAAAATGAAAAAAGTGGCGTTTTTTTTCCTTAACGTTAGCACCACGGACAGCGACTTGGCAGTTGTTCAGATGGACGAGTCCATCTATGTTCCTAAAAGAGGAGGGGGAGAGGAAGAGAATGGAAAGCGGTCTGAAAGTCACCGTAAGCGTGAACACAATCAATTAAGACCCGAAATGGTTTATCAAATCCTTCCAATGATTGCTCAGCCAGAATCCATCTTCTCGGTTGAAATTGACTGTGTTTGTACATGTGGACAGCCTCATGAACGAATATCTCATGGTAGCCAGATGGCTTGCAGAGAACGTCTGTCTTGGAGAAGTCAATGTCATGTGAGCCCACTGAATTATAACAGTGGTCTGCCACGGCCGAGGTGTTGGTCCTACCGTGTTTTAGGTCTGCTTTGTGTTTACTGATGCGGTCCGTGACATGTCGTTTGGTTTCTCCAATCTAACTACTACCACAGAGGCAACTTACTTTGTAGTCACCAGGGTTAGGGATCACATATTTTACAGACGGAACCAGGTCAGGGATTTTATGTATTGTGTTGAATCGGACCTGGATCTTGTGTTTATTCAAGATTTTGGAGAACTTTTTTGTGATCCCAGCAATGTAGGGTAAGGTGATGGTTTTGAATGGCTCCTCAAGAGGGTCCTTCTTCATGGTTGGAGTGATGGCTTTGCGGATTGTGTAGTCGGAGTAACCATTAGCCTTAAGAGCTTAGTGTATGTGCTTTAGTTCACTGGCGATGTGTTCCTGATCAGAGATGCATTGGGCTCTATGGTGTAGAGTTTTGATGAGGGAATTCTTCTGGGATGGATGGTGGTGGGAATCCTGTTTTAGGTAAGCATCCGTATGGGTAGCTTTCCTGTAGACAGAGTGGCTCATTGAACCATCAAGTCTCTTTTTTATTAGGACATCCAAAAAAGGTAGCTTGCCATCTTATTCAACTTAATTTGTTACAACAATCAAAAGTCAAAGGGGCATTCTGATCAAACCCACGTGTCGTGATGGCCACTGCCTGTGTGTAGCCCTAATCTGTAAACTGGGGCTGTGATTACTTATAGGGTTTATACCCATTCTGTTTTTTAACTAGTTTCGACATCCACATTCCTCTCGGCCAGGACACGTGGCTCAGATCCACAATCGTCACTGCATTACCATCCTTACCCCAAACTCCCAGCCCAGGATATATAGACTGAGCACAGTTTTGGTGAAACGAGTGTAATATTGCCATTGAGTCGTAGCTGTAAAACGACAAGAGCTCCGCGTCCGCGTCCAGATGAACTTCCCAGGGAGGCTCCGGCAACAACAGTGAGGTTTCTCCCCCTCCATGGTGCACTGAGTATCTGTTGTTATTTTTTCTTAAACTCCAAGACTCTTTGTTTCCTCCCAGGTGGCATGCTTCACTACTCCCTTTTCGTCTGGTCGTCTCGTAGACGACTCCAACCCGCCAAGACCCAGAGCACTCCACAGCGACCTCCCAGTAGAGCTGACCCGACAAGAAGCTCTCAGGGCACAGGGCTTGTGGCCATGAATCAAACCGGTGTGGGTGATAGGGACGCGCCTGGAAGACATCTGTCCACGTGACCATCCTAAGAACTGAACAATATCTAGAGATTGTTATTGACTGAGTTCATATCCAGAATTGGTGCATGTCCATCTGTAGCAATGATAGTAATATATGCATAATAGTGATAATAAATGTATAATAATACCACAAGTAGAATAACAATGAGTGTAAAAATAATTGCTTAGTAATTAACGAGTTAGATCTGCAGTTTTAATATCTAGCCACAGAAACGCCCTGTATTCACAACCCAAAATTCCCAATTTGCCACTATACATGGGCCATCCACTGGTTCCAAAGCCTGGGGCGAGGTTGGCAACGAACGAAAAGTTTGCAAAGAATGAGGGTCTCTAAAGCCCCCGTATCGACAATTACTATAATCTGTACCCCTTGAACAAGCGCCATCACATCCGATGAACCCGGCGCGGCACCCAAAACGCGATGAACCAACGCGCCCCATACAGCATTACCGTGCGATTCGTACGAAGGGGGATTTACAGTGTTTGGCATCGCAGATGGGTGATGTGAAGGATACGGCCATATATTAAATGTGTCGCGACTCGCCTGTTGGTCCCGGAATGGGGAGAGTCTGCGGTTGTAGTCTCCCGTCGCCCTTGGGAAGATGCTTCTCCATCTCCAGCAGTCCCGTGCGAAGTGTTCTCGATGCCCGCACTCGTAGCACGTCTGCGGGGCACCACCCCCATATGTCTACCGCCAGCGACCCCGGTTCCTCCTACTCTGATGGGCACCCGGTCACGCCGGCGCACACCACCAGAGGCTGTGCCATCACCGCCGCTGGTTCGTCCCGAAGATCCAGGTTGGTCTTGATGTTCATAGCGATGTGCAAAGACATGTCATCGTCGCTGTTGCTGGGAAGCGAAAGGACGACCCGTAGCTCCTTTGCCATCAACAACAGCTTCTCCTGGGCCAAGGAGTCAAGGACAGTATGGTCCATCACCGGGTAAGCCGCTTGGCTGAGAGTCAACAGTGCACTGCGGTACGCGAGGGGAAAATCCGCCTCCGCCCGCTTTCTCAACTGAAACTTGCGCTTGGTGACCGATTGCGGCTTGTAGATGTCTTGCATTGCCGCGAATGCCTTTGTCAACAATGAGCGAACATTTGCAGGGAAGCCGTAGAATGCCGCCAGCGCATCGTCATCCAGGGCCGTCGGTAGGGCCCGTAGTGAATCTCTCTCTGTCCAACCGAGCGACTCGTACGCTGCTCGGAAACGTCACGTATATGCTGTCCAGTCGCCGACTTTCGCCTCAAAACGTTCCACATGCAGCCGGCGTCGTGAGCCCAGAATCGGCGACCCCGGCGCCCCATCAACATCCGGCTTCATTCCTGGTGTAGCGGGAGACACAGCTGCGCCGTCGGCCACCGCCGGTGTCGCAGGCTCGGGCGGTGGCTGGTCCGCCTCTCATATCGTCAGCATAAATCGTTCGAACTCTTTCGCGAGCGCCGTCTTCTTGGCCTCCCATTCAGCCATCGCAGCCCTCCACACGTGAGGCGGGCTCGGTTTTTCATCGTCATCCGGGTCGTCCTCCTCCAGCGGAGGCGCCCGTCCATCTAGGTCCGCCGGGAGAGCGACAGCCTCCAGCCCCGACGGGGGCACCACGTCTGCATCGCTGCTGTCGGCCGACGAGCCCGCCGGTACGTTTTTCTTCTTAGCAACTTTCTTTGACATGTCGGCGCGGTTCTTTAATCACTTCTAACGCCAGTTGTAGTGCTGAACTTGACATGATAGCTTCTTGCTTTTCTCTCTCACTTTATTTTGCTAATACCGATCAACATTCCTTCCGCTTACACCAATCAACATTCCTCCAGCACGCTCTCCGCTCACTCGCCGTGTTCCGCCAGCCTCGCTCGCTCCGCGTCTCTCACTCTGCCAACTCTCCTCTCCACTCTCTCCATCACAGTTCAGCTGCTCTTTATCGGCTTCTCCGTCACACTCAGCTGTGGCTCTATTGGCTTCTCCGTCATACTCCAGCCACTGTCTGCTGGCTTCGCCGTCACACTCCAGCCGCTTCCGCTGACTTCTCCACTGCTGCCTTATACTTCTCCGCTGCTACCTTATACTTCTCCACTGCTACCCTATACTTCTCCACTGCTACTCTATACTCCTCCACTGCTACCCTATACTCTTCCAATGCTTTTGGCTCCGCTGCTTCGGCTCCAACATTTTTCTTCTCCTCCCAGGCGCGAACTCCAGTCTCCTTCCAAACCCCCTCTTTATCCCCAAGCCAATTAATCTCTAATTAATCAGGTGGTATCCCCCGCGACGCCCCTCGCCCCCAGCCCCCGCTGGCACCCGCCACGTGTTCCAGACAACGCAGCGCCACTTAGCGACAACCACAACCTCCCGGCCAATCAGTGCCCTGTGTCCTTAATCGCCCCCTACCCGTCTCTGGCCTCCTCCTCACGCCTAACGACAATAACAACCTCAACCTCGTTTGCTCCCACTTTACTCTGAGGGTGCGTACACCCACTCCTGCGTGTGGCGCGCATTTCAGGCACTACGCGCGCACTACCATACAGACAATACCATTCACACCATGATAACCACATTAACGTACACACAAGTCCAGAAAAATACTATTATACACATCATGGTGTACACACAATACCATGCACACCATGGTATACACACAATACCATACATACCATGCTATACACACCGTGCTATACACACAATACCATACACACCATACACACCATACTATGCACACGATACCATACACACAATACCATAGACACAGTGTGTATAGTCGGCTGTTTACAGTTTTGTGTATGCTGTTGTGTGCATAGCATGGTGTGTATGCTATTGTGTCTATGCTATTGAGTCTATAGCATGGGGTGTATGGTATTGTGTGCGTTGTCTTGTGTGTATACCATGGTGTGTATGGTATTGTGTTTAAAGTCTTTTGTGTATAGCATGGTGTGTATGGTTTTAATGCGTTTTAGGAAAGGGCGGTTCTGCACAGATGCCATATTTACTGTCCGTCTGCTCCAGCTGAGGTGTAGGGAATTCCAACAAGACCTACATCTCTGCTTTATTGTGAGCGACGCTCACAATAACGGGTGGAGCGCCAGGTGGCTAAAGCACAGCAAGTTGGCACAGTAGGGGGCACAGGTGATGCATCAGACAGTCGTCTCAGTCAGCCGACCTGTCGCATCTGGGTCTGCCCCATCACCTCCTGCCAGCGGTCGTTTGACACTTCAGGTGGCCTCAAGGTGCACATAGCCTACCACAAGCGTCGTGGTGACGTCACCGCCACATAGTGCCGAATGGCAGTTGTTGTTGTATGGTTTTGTTTGATAATTATTACACATTTCATTTTTTTCTATCTACGTGACTTTACCGAAAGACACAATGAATGTACATTTGTAATGTTTGTGTGCAGACTACTAATTTTACTATTCCTTGCTTCTTTCGCTCAACTCATGTACACACAAACCTGATATTTTAATAATCACCTTGCAAATAATCACATATTTTCGTTTCTTAGCTCACAACTCATAATTTATGGACACCTTGCTCTGCGTTGATTTATTTGTTATTGTGTCAAATCACGTTGATAGAACCCTATTTTTAAAATAATCACCTGCCAAATATTACAATCATAATGTTTGTGTGCGGACAAATTATATTTCTGTTCCTTGCTTCTTCCGCTAAACTCATGTACATTGAAAGTGTGTGTAGGTCGATGTGTGTGGCTGTCTTTTTCGCCCGTGCAACGCCGGGTTCTTACCGCTAGTATCTCATAAGACATGCTGATGCGGACATAAGCACACAGAGTCATGGTAGGGTTTTCTTTTCAATAATTTATTTACTTTTCTTTCTAACGACTTCTTGCTGGTCCGGGCACTGTTGCTGCTGTCGACTGGGCTCTGGCTCTGGTTTGGGTCTGGTGTCTGTCACTGCGGTTGTAGCTATTTCCGCAGGTCTTTTTCTTCAACTGTTTCTCCACGGGCCATGGTTTGACTGGCCCAGTTGTGGCATTCACTTTCTGAGGCAAACACAGTTAAGGCTCTCTTCTTCTTCCACCTCCACTTCAGCTTATATATAAGCTCCTAGCTTGGCAGTGTCTCACTCACCTGAGGACGGCTGCTTGCGTTGTAGCCGAAACGTCGTGAGAATTATTTGATTTTATTATGTTTTATTTTTATTATTTTATCACTTCCCTTCTACGTGACTTTACCGAAAGAACCAAGAAGACAGTGGTGCATCATTGGACCTCCCTTGCCATTATCAAAATATACTAATAGGTTTTACCCTTTCAGGCAATAACACAGGTGTTAAGATGTTAAAACACCAACTTGAAACCTTTTGCAAGGAATCATGTCTGCATTAACCACATATACTAGTGGTGAATATGCAAAAAACACATGCTCTGATATTGTATGCATTGTCTTTGAAACTGATCGGTCCACACCAGAGACAGCTTTCTATAGAACCCAGTCTCAAACAGTTAGACCAGAGGATGCCAAAAGGCGTACACAACGACAATGCACTATCAGGACATTGAGCAGCTACATCATGGGACCTCCCTTGCCATTATCAAAAGATAAAAATAGTTTTCATGTTTTTTTTGCATGTTCACAAGTATACGTGGTTAATGCAGACATGGTTCCTTGCAAAATGTATCAATTTGGTGTTTTGACATCTTAACATCTGTGTTATTGCCAGAAAGGGTTAAACCTATTCTCATACAGTGGTGCATCTCCGAGTAATGTGTGGTTGTCTTCCACGTTGACCGACCTGTTATGACATTGACCATCAGCATCCGCTGCCTGGATTATCCACTATGTCGCCATCTGGCTGACGTGCCTACTTCCACATTACCGGCGGTGCCTGCCATCTGATGCCATCCAGCACATGGCGGGGCTCATTGTGGTCTGCATTACTGCTGCTGCTTTCACCTATACTGCCCGGGCTTCGGTTCCAGATGAGCTGTGGTGACTGCCAGCTCACCACTATGGTTGACCACCAATCTATACCTACCTGGCTTATTTGAGCTCTCTGGCACCGTCGACTTTGCGCTCTGTGTTTCAATCGTGTGATCCCCATTTGTCCACGCTCTGTCATTCCCTGTGGAATTCTCAGGTAATCGCCCAATGTTCAACATGGGGTTGGTCATAGCAAGTTATTTCGCAAATCAGATCATAAAATCAGATCTCTTTTGTCATAGCCCCCACCATTTCCATTGGTACCTATTCCTTTCATTACCCATTGGGGCCTGTTCAACGATCACCGTTAAAGGGCCCCATAACTGGCTGTATTCACGTAGCATTATGTAATGTACGTGAAATCACAAGTAAGGCGCTTGTGGTGAACAAACTTATCACTGACCACTGTGTTGACTTTCTGTCTCTGACGGAGACCTGGCACAGGCCTCTTGACTATTTTGACACTGAACGAGGCGACTCCATCTGGTTTATCTTATTGTAAGAATTCACGGTCATCAGGTAGGGGGAGTGGCCTGGCTTTATTTAATGCAAATTCTCAATCTGTAAAACCTGTCCCATTGCCAATGTTCCAGTTATTTGAGCACCTGGATTTATATTGGAGGCCAATTTGTACCCCTCTAGCATTGTTAATATTGCTCTATCAACTTCCAAGGTTAATTTGCACATTCCTTTCAGAGTTCTCTGAGTTCCTCTTGGTGATGTGTGCTCATTCTGAACGAATTCTCATAATTGGTGACTTCAGTGTTCATGTTGATACACAATCCAAACCTCATGTCAAGAACTTTTAGTCCATTCTTGAATTTGGTTTGATCCAGCATGTCAAACAACCAACACAGTCTCATGGGCATACTTTAGATTTCGTTTTGTGCGGGGTTTTCACTATCTGAACTGCCTGTGATGGTTCCAGGAATCTCAGACCACTCTTTATTCCTCTTTAATATATCCCTGACCCTTCCTGTTCCTTCTATTAAACATCACATTTTATTTTGAAAAATTACATCTATTAACCCGATCTCTCTCACAGATGCCCTATCGAGTTCTCCACTAGCTGATGAGTGCGAGCTTCCTGTTTAAGAAGCTGCTCAATTATATCATTTGGTTCCCCTGAGAACCAATTGTACATCCTCCAATTGCTCTTCGCTATGATACACTGCAAAACTGAGGGCACAAAAATTATTGTCCGTAAAGCAGAACATGCTTGGAGAAAGTCCCGCCTCACTATTCATCAAATATTTAAAGAACAACTTCGTACTTATAACATTGCCTTGGCTAAATCTACATTGCTGGTCGCATTGCAAATAGTGATACCAATCCTCAGACCTTATTTTCCTGTATCAGTCAACTTTTCAATAAGGAACCAAATGTAATCTCCCACTCCTCTGCTGATTTCTGTACTAAAACTGTATTTTTTTACGATAGAATTTCCACTATCCGGTCCAAATTAATATATCTTTCATCTGTTCTCTCTTTTTCCTCCAGCTTAGTTCGAAAGCACATTGTTAACCAAGTTTCCTCCAATTTCAACTGCGGAACTCATCTCATTATTTGCTGTTGCTTGAACTACCAGCTGTCCAATGGATCCCTTCCCTTCAAGGCTGGTACGGGACCATTCCGTTATACTGAGGCCATTTATCCTCAGTCTTCTCAACAGGTCCCTGAAAATCAGCACAGTTCCTGATATTTTTAAGATGGCTGTGGTCACCTAACTTTAAAAAAAGCCACGGCCTTGATCGTGAGCTTCAGGATATTTTTCTCCCAATATCCAACCGTCCGTATTTGTCTAAAATTCTGGAACGAGCTGTGGTCACTTGTTTGCATCACCTGGCCTCAAACGATGTATTTGACCACTTTCACTTGGGATTCAGACCTGCACATATCACCTAGACTACTTTTGTAAGGGTGGTCAATCATTCACTTCTTTCAGCAGATAAAGGCTTTGTCAGTCTCCTTCCTGGATCTAAGCGTGGCATTTGACTCCATTGACCACGCGGTCCTCCTTGAGCAACTGGAAGTTTCAATTGTGATCTCTGGGATTGCTTTGTTGTGGCTCCACTCTTAAAGAATCGTAGGTACTTCTTCACAAAGGATGGATTTAAGTTACCAGTTAGACCAGTTTTCTATGGTGTTCTGTAGGGATCTGTGCTTGGACCATCACTTTTTAGCATTCACATGGCACTATTGTGTATTCTGCTCCAACAGCTTGGCTTATCCTACCATTGCTATTCAGATAATACTCAAATTCATATCCAGTTAGGACCAGACTATGAAACAGCATCTTCTGCACTGTCTGCATCAATAACAGTAGTGAATTCATGGTTGCATCAAAACGTTTTGCTACTAAATTCTGACAATGCTGAAGAGATATTCATCGGTTCCCCTCTGCATCTTTTTAAAATTGGTTCGCCTTGTTTCTTGAGTGATGGTCATGATATCAGTCCTACATGGGAGGTCATATATCTTGGTGTTCAGTTTGACCAGTCATTATACTTTGAGGCACATATATCTGTAGTGGTGATACGCGCTGGCAGGAGGGATCGTGAGGCAGCGCGTGGTGATTGGTTACATCGAGTGGGTGCTCATGTAGTGGTGATACGCGCTGGCAGGAGGGATCGTGAGGCAGCGCGTGGTGTTTGGTTACATCGAGTGGGTGCTCACATCGTGGTCCGCATAGGCTCCGCCCCCTCGGGAGCGGAGGGCTATGTAAGGCGATGCGCGCTGGCACTCGGAGAGTTGGTAACCAGTGAAGACAGAAGATGGAGGAAGAGATAGGCCCTGGGACCCCTAGCCCCGCTGCCCTTGTAAGGGCCGGGGTTCTGAGAGGCTCAGAGGCGAAGCCTTGGGATTCACGGTCCGACACCCTTGTAAGGGCTCGGGCTGTGTAGCCCAGTGGTCGAGACCCGTAGTCTGACAAGAGGGGTCTGATAGCTCCCCGTAGGGAGAGCGTAGCCGGAGAGCCTGAGTCTAGGCAGAGGTAGGCACGCGTACCCTACGGGAGAGACTGAGTACGACCCGAGCCGAGTTTGCGTAGGGGTCTGATAGCTCACCGTGGGGAGAGCGTAGCCGGAGAGCCTGAGTCGAGGCAGAGATAGGTGCGCGTACCCCACGGTGAAGACAGAGTAAGTGGCCGAGTCAGGCACGTGTGACATAGGTGTTATCTCGGTTGGGACTGTTACGTGTGCAACCGTTGTGAATAAAGAGTGCTGCCCCGTCAACTCGTCTCCCGCCATTTTTGAAGATATTACAACTGGTGTCAGAAGTGAACCTGTCTTCAAGTCATGGATACAAGGAAGACTCATCGGACTCACGAGCGTGACCGGGAGGACGACCACGACGAATCGGGACAGCGAGCATCGGGAGGAGAGGAGGAAGAGATGCCGACGCCGCAGGACCCTTCACGGCCGCCCGACGATCCGCTGGGGTCTGACACTGGATTCCGCGACGCACACTCTCGTCTGGCGGAACTGCTGCTTGCCGCGGCGTCCATCCTGGCGGAGATCACCGCGTCAGGAGGAGGGAGGACGTCGACGGACGTCGAGAGGGGCCGCGTCGGTGATTCCCGCCAAAATGTGTTGCGCGCCAAGGATTTTGAAAATGGCACCATTTCTACAGAGCGGTCGTCTTTTGGCGGGAACTGCGAGCAACACGTGATCGGGGACCTCCACTCTCTGCCGCTCACGTCATCAGCGCGCGCTGCGGGCGGCCATCAACCGCATGTGATGGGGGCCGCCATTTCCTTTACCGACGGCGTGGTGCGGGAAAATCACCTGTCGGAGGACGACATGGTTTTTCAGCAGCAACTTCCCGCGCTGACGGCCTTCAAAGCTGAAGGGGGTGACTGGGGCGCCTTCCAGCGGAGATTCCTCGCACATCAGGAAATGTCGGGGTGGTCCGACGCTACGGCGCTGCGGGCACTGCCTGCGATGCTGGACGACAACGCGCTCGCGGCCTTCAGGTCCGCCCCGAGGTCGGCCCGCTCCACGCTCAAGGCCGCGCTGGGCCTCATGGCCAAGGTGTATAGTCCACCCTCCGCCTGCCGCCACCATTTCTACGGGCGACGGAAGGGGGACACGGAGACGGCGCTCGCTTACCGCACAGCGCTGCTGGCTCTTGCAGACGCCGCCTTCCCTCGCATGGACGAGGAGGGGCAGGACGCCATGGTATTGGAACAGCTGCTGACGCTGGCTCAGGACCTGGGGGTCCCCATCAACACGGCTGACGAGGAGGACGTTTGTTCGTTGCGAGTTGCAACGAGCATCCAGGCGCATGAGGTCCTAAAACGAAAACAGCCGGTCGTCTGCGCTTCTGCTGTGGTCTCAGCTCCTGCCCTGGTGGACACCGAACCTCAAGTCAGCCGCCCACGGGAGGAGGCATTCGCTGCAGCGCGACCGGGGGATTGGAGGTCGGGGGGTCGTTCGCAGAGGCGAACGACCCGCAAGCTGGAGCAACCGAGACCTGCGACGTCCCTCGTCACATGCTACAACTGCGGCCTTCGCGGCCACGTGGCGTCCGGGTGCCGCGCTCCACGTCAGCGTGCCGCGGGACCTCGACTGGACGACGACCAAGGCCCCAAGTCGTCCCAACTACCCCCGGCAAGTCGCGGCACTACACATGCTCGGTCCGCATACACGTCACACGTAGGCCGCTGCTTCGTGGCTGAGGAGGTGCGCATGGGGGCCGGGGGTTCGGTTCAGAAAGGGGGGTTCATACGCGGGCCGGGAGAAATTGAATGGTCCAAGTTGGGCCACAGGATGGTGGCCGCGTCGGCCGGGGCGTCTGTGGTTACGGGTTTTATTGACGGTATCGAAGTCAGGGTGCTGGTGGACACGGGCGCGTCAGCAACTATCATCTCTGACCTTATTTACAACATTCTCCCGTCCAATGTCGGCCTCTGCTCCCGGTAGACGTGCCATGTTACGCGGCAAATGGGGGCTCGTTGGGCATTGTCGGCCAGATTCGGGCGAGCATTTGCATAGGGGATATTAAATTATCGGGACCTGTTTTGGTCTCTTCTTCCCTAGCGGTTCCATGTCTGTTGGGTACAAACTTTTTGGCTAAGATGCCCATTAAAATTCTGGTGGATCAGGGGTGTATCGAGCTGCCATCGGGTCGTCGTATTTCATTTTGGTCTAACCCTACTAAATTGCCGACAGCTTGTGCGGCGGTCCAAGCGCTATCGACCCATACGGTGCACGTACCCCCGGGTTCACAGATGTTGGTACCCCTCCGGTTGCGGAAGCCATTGGGTGGGGAGACTGCGGGGCAGGGCGTGCTTTTGGGTCCGTCGAGCAGAGCTGTGGGGGGTTTGGACTTGGCAGTGGCTCAGACGTTGGTACGGGGTGACAGGGACCCGTTTGTCATGGTTTTGAACGCGGGTTCGCGGCCGGCCGTTATTCCGCAGGGCACCGTGCTTGCTCACGCGGCACCGCTCCCTGTGAAAGAGCGGCTTATTGCGCACGTTGATCCCGTTCCAGCGCATAAACTTCAATCGGGGGATGACCTGCAGTGGTTAGATTCGCTGTGTGCGGGCTGCAGTCATTTTTTGAGTGTGCAGTTGGGTGCACTGCACACTCTGCTCATCGAATTCTCAGATGTGTTCAGCAGGCACAAATATGATATTGGGTGCACGGACCTGTTACGCCACCACATTGAAATGGGTGACGCAGCACCGGTTCGGCAGAATCCGTTCCGGTTGAGTCCTACTGAGAAGGAACACGTTCAATCGGCCGTCAATGACATGTTAACCGCCGACATCATTTCGCCCTCATCCAGTCCGTGGGGAGCACCCATCGTTCTGGTTAAAAAACAAGACGGGTCCTTGCGGTTTTGCGTTGATTTCCGTCGCCTTAATAAGATCTCCGTGGCTGATGCGTATCCGCTCCCCAGAATGGATGAGTCTCTGGATGCGCTAGCTGGGGCGCGGTATTTTTCGACGCTAGACTTACTGTCGGGATTCTGGCAATTACCACTCGACGATGAGTCAAAACCTAAGACCGCATTCCGGACTTCTGTGGGCCTGTTCCAGTTTAATCGGTTGCCCATGGGACTCCATTCTGCTCCCGCGACGTTTCAGCGCCTTATGGAATTGGTTCTGTCAGGCCTGCAATGGTATACCTGCCTAATTTACCTTGACGACGTCATTGTTTTCAGTAGGACTTTCGAGGAACACCTCCAACGATTAAGGGGGGTGTTTCTGAGGATGCGTTCGGCTAAGTTAAAGTTTAAACCGGCTAAATGCCACCTGCTGCGGGAGTCCGTACGGTACTTAGGCCACATTGTCGACTCTTCGGGGATCTCCACCGATCCCGCGAAGACGAACTGCGTCAGTTTATGGCCGACGCCCACGTCGGTTACCAAGGTCCGCAGCTTCATTGGGTTTGCTTCCTACTACCGTCGATTCGTTGAGCATTTTGCCACCATTGCCAAACCCTTACATGCTCTGACGGCCAAAGGGGTCAAATTTCGCTGGGGGCCAGAGGAGGAGGCCGCGTTCTGCTCCCTTCGGGACGCCTTGGTGGGTGCCCCGCCCTTGTGTTACCCTGATTTTACGAGACCCTTCCTGCTGGATACGGATGCCAGTAACACAGGCATTAGGGGGGTGCTCTCACAGGTGGTTGGGGGAGTCGAACGGGTGGTCGCCTACGGTAGCAGGGTTTTATCGCCAGCCGAACAGCGCTACTGTGTGACCCGTCGCGAGTTGATGACTATTGTTTTTTTTGTACAGCAATTTAGACCGTATCTCTACGGCCGTCATTTTACGGTCCATACTGACCATGTGGCACTTCAGTACGCATTGCGGGTCGCCCAACCCTCGGGCCAATTGTCACGGTGGTTGGAGGTCCTCCAGGACTATCAATTTACGACCAATTACCGTAAGGGGTTGCGCCACACCAACGCTGATGCCCTGTCGCGAATGTCGCCTCGTTCCGAATGTGCGTGTTTTATGGGGTCGGCGCGCTGTAAACCACATGTCGTTGTCCCCGAGGGTGAGTTGGTCGCGGCCGCGAATGCACCACTGGTCGATGTTCCCGCTACTCTTACGGGCGGAGACTCGCTCCTTTCACTGTCTCTCGTTGAGTGGGGCCGACTCCAGATGGCTGACAGCTCCCTACTTACGTTGCGTCGTCGGGTGGGGGGTCCCGAGGAGGATCAGAAGGGAGCCGGCTCCTGGTTGCTTAAACAGGGCATGCTGATGAGATGGGACAATATGTCCCGGCGGCACGCACTCGTCGTACCCTCCGCTATGCGGGGAAAAGTTGTTCTGGCCGCACACGAACGCCTCTTGCATCTGGGGGTAAACAAAACGCTCGCTCTGCTCCAGCGAGACTATTATTGGCCGGGGATGGGGAGCGATGTGGTCAACATACTGAAGGGGTGTGTGGGCTGCGCTAAACGGAAACCACCGCCCGTCGCGCATAATCCGCCGCTACAGTCCATTCACGTCTCGCACACGAACGAGCTCTTTGCGCTAGATATTTTGGGGCCTTTTCCGGTGACGCCTAGGGGTAACAAGTACCTGCTGGTTGGGGTGGAATACTTCACTCGATGGTCTATGGCGTGGCCACTTGCCAACCAGTCGGCGGCGGCCATGGAGGCGGAGCCAGGTGACGTGGGTGAAAGGTAGGGGGTCCTTAAGCGGGTAAACCGGAAGGAGAAGGCAGTCGGGGTGTGAATGGAAAGGTGTGGGGCCACGCGGGCGTACGAGCCGAGGGGGCACCGTCAGAAGCGGGAGCCAACCCTGGGAACAGTAGGGAGCTACTGGGAGGTGTGAAGCTGCAGATAGAGATTGGCAGTAAGGCTGTGTGTGAGGGGCAGCGGGGTGGCTGCCAAGAGTCGCAGGAGCGACGAGAAGGCGAGACAGCACGAGGCTGTCAGAGCTGCAGCAGGAACAGCCAAGGGAGCTGTGTGAGAGTACAGCAGCGGAGCTGCTGTGGGGCTGCAAGAGCGACAAGAACAGCAGCGGGGCTGCTGATGTGGACTGGAGTGATATCGGAACCAGCACAGAGAGAATAAGAGAGACAGCCATGTGGGAACGCAGTACGGACCGAATAAAGGACACTGAGCCAGAGATCGTGGTCAAGTCTTTTATTACACTGGGGTCAGAAGTGAAACGGCATGTCTAAGCAAGTAAGGAAGAAAATTCCCCCGGCGCCAGCATCGGCTTCTTCGTCCGACGACGACGAATTCCCTCCGACCACGGATTCTGCTGGGGTGGTGGAGGAGAGCCCTGCTGAGGCGAGCACGGGGACGGGCGTGGAAGATGTCGGCGCGATGGCGGGTCCGTCAACAACATCGGACGTTGACCAAAGATGGCAACAGGTGGCAGAACAACTGGAGACACTCAAGGACGTCCTGGCGCATCTGTGTCACCTCGTTACGCCAAGGACGACGATGGAACGAGAAGGTGCTCCACGGGCCGCCACGTTGCCTGCCCTGCCGCCGCCATTGGCCACGCGGCAAGAAGACGCCATCTTGCGCGCTCCGCGGCGCCAAACCGCCATCTTGGCCACGCCGCGGGCCGACGCCATTTTGAATTTGCCTCCAGAACAACCATCATTGGAAGACGGCGTAAAGAGGAGTCGGAGTCGCCACCTTACTACAGTTAAGGAATTCTCTATCGGGGGCGATTGGAGCGCTTTCGCCTGCCGATTTTTGGCGGCGGTTCGTTCAGCAAGGTGGACCGATGCGGAGGCCTTGGAAGTGTTGCCGACTCTACTGGACGACGAATCTGTTCGATTTTTCCGTTCCATAACGGCCGATAAGAAGAAGACTTTATGTGGAGTTTTTGAGGAAATGGCCGACGCCTATGAGCCACCTGACGACGCGCATCGGCGATTCGCTCAACGACAACGAGCACCCGAAGAATCGCCCGTGGCGTTCAGGGGTGCGGTGTTGGAGCTGGCCATGGCAGCATATCCTGACACGCCACAGGATCTGCTCGAGCCTCTCATATTGGGAAAAATGCTGGAGCTGTCTCGGGATCTGGGGATCCCCATGCCTGTGTGTGGGCATGAGAAGCTCACGTCCCGGGCGGCAGCAAAGTGTCTGGATGCGCAGTTTAATTTCCGTCGCTGGAAGCAAGTGGCGGCATGGACGGGTGGGCCCGTCAAGGAAGGAGGCGTGATGGGGTGGGACCCCACAAGGGCGATCTATGTGCCGGATGAGCGGGGTCCACAGGAGCTGACGGCTGCCTCCTCTCCATGGTCGGGACGCGGAAGGCCGGGGCCGCGCGCTACGCCATCGGGACGGGGCCGCCGGGATGCAAGACATGCGCTTCGGCGCAACGAGGCCGATTGCTTCCGCTGCGGCCGTAGGGGCCATTACGCCAAAGATTGCTGGGCCCGCTTCCCGGGTCTGCCGCAGCAGGAGCCCACAACACCGGACAAGCCGACCAAGGAACCTCCGAAACAGGCATGTCGGCACGCACCAGACACTCGGCAAGGCTTTACACCTCACCCACCACCTTTGTTGCGCGATCCTATTGTTGTTGTTAAAGAAAGGCCATCGACGGGGCCTTGTCATTCAGTTACGCAGTGGCGCAAATTGGCACGGAGAGTTGTCGCGGCCGCTACGGGTTCGTCCACTGTACCGGGGTCCATACAAGGTGTGGACGTGCGCATTTTGGTCGACTCGGGAGCGTCTGCGACTATTATATCGGATGTCATTTTCCATCTGTTGGGCATTCCACTGGGGGCTGTGCGTCCGGTTTATGGGTCTTGCGTCGCTGCGAACGGGGGTAGTATGGGTATCGTGGGCCAGGTGGATGCTAAGATATCTATAGGGGATGTGTCGGCTTCGGGCATTGTGTTAATATCGAGATCTTTGGCGGTTCCTTGCTTACTAGGCACGGATTTTTTGGCTAGGATGCCCATTTTGATTAAAATCAATGAGAATTGTATTGAATTGCCGGGGGGCCGTCGAATCTCGTTTCTGCCGTCGCCCTGGGGGCGACCTGCTTCGGCCGTGCAGGTGCAGGCGCTGTCCGTCGCATCTGTGGACATCCCACCTGGTTCACAGATGCTTATACCCTTGCGGTATCGGAAGCCCCTGCCCAATCGGGTAGGAGCATTAGGGGTCTTGTTGTCACTATCTGCCACGATAACAACGGGATTGGCGTTAGTTGGGGCACAGACCATCGTCCGGCCGGATCAATTACCGGTTTTACAGGTGCTTAATGCGGGGGTGGAAAACATCCGTGTTCCGGCCGGTACGGTTGTGGCACATGCCACTACGGCGTTTGCGACGCACGATTGTCCGCATCGCCGGGGAGTGGTCGCTGGTGTTTCCGAGCCAAGGGGTTCGGATAATCGTTGGATCGCTACCTTATGTGACGAAAATTCTTCCCTGTCCGTGGGGCAACGTGATGCGCTGCGTAAATTGTTGCTGACGTATTCGGATGTGTTCAGCTCCGACGATTTGGATTTGGGACGCACATCGTTGCTTTCCCATCACATTGAGACGGGCGACGCTGCCCCTATTCGGTTAAATTCGCATCGGATGAGTCCAGCGGAGCGAGAACACGTTCGGGGGGCGGTGGAAGACATGTTGGCTGCGGACATTATATCGCCATCTAACAGCCCATGGGGCGCTCCTGTGGTCTTGGTTAAGAAAAAGGATGGCAACTTGCGATTTTGTGTCGATTTCCGGAAATTGAATAAGATATCGGTGGCAGATGCGTACCCCCTGCCGCGTATGGACGACTCCCTTGACGCATTGTCGGGGGCTAAGTTCTTTTCCACACTGGACCTCTCTTCGGGATTTTGGCAGCTTCCCCTTGACGAGTCCTCACGGGAGAAAACCGCATTCCGTACGCCGCAGGGGTTATTTCAATTCAACTGCCTCCCGATGGGATTGAATGCGGCCCCTGCTACATTTCAAAGATTGATAGAGCTCGTTTTGACGGGGTTGCAGTGGGAGACGTGTCTTATATATTTGGACGATATTATTGTGTTCAGCCGCACATTTGAGGAACATTTAACGCGGCTGGAGACAGTGTTCACGAGGATGCGCTCTGCCAATTTGAAATTCAAACCAAAGAAATGCCACCTACTGCAACGGTCCGTCCGTTATTTGGGGCACATTGTGAGTGCAGAGGGGGTGTCCACGAATCCGGAAAAGACGGCGTGTGTCCGGGATTGGCCGACTCCGGCCTCTGTGGGGGATGTTCGGCGGTTTTTGGGATTTGCCTCGTATTACCGAAGATTTGTGCCGGGGTTTGCAATGATTGCGAGGCCCTTGCATTTCCTTACGGGTAAAGGATGGAAATTTGTTTGGGGAGAGCCGGAAGAGGTGGCCTTTCGGAGTCTGCGTGATCTATTGGCTACGGCCCCGACATTGGATTATCCCGATTTTGATCGCCCTTTCATTCTTGATACGGACGCGAGTGACACAGGTATTGGGGCGGTATTATCACAGTCTAAAGGGGGCGTAGAGCGCGTCGTGGCGTATGGTAGCCGAATCTTGTCGCCTGCGGAAACACGCTACTGTGTCACTCGTAGAGAACTTTTGGCGGTTGTTTTTTTCCTACGGCAATTTCGACCGTACCTTTACGGTCGTTCTTTTATTGTGCGTACGGATCATGCGGCCTTGCAATATGCACTTAAAATGGACCAGCCATCGGGACAGTGGGCACGTTGGTTGGACACGCTGCAGGAATTTTCCTTCCAAATTCAACATCGGAAGGGAGTGCGCCATGCGAACGCTGACGCACTTTCCAGATTACCAGGGCGCGCCCCTTGTAAATGTGCGTCGGGGACGCATAGGTGTTCGCCGATTCTGAACCCCCCTCAGACGCTTACGTTGGCCATCGGGAAGTCGGATACTCCGATGGAACTGGGACCGACTGATGGGGTTTTGAATCTGCCGCGGTCTGTCTGGATTCGGGAACAGATGATGGACGAGTCGTTGTTGTCCATGCGGAAGCGGTCTATGAGGGACAATGGGAGTCCGAGTTCGGCTGTGGGGCCGCGAACCGCTCTCCGAGATGGTCTGCTTATGTGGCAAGAAAGGTTCCAGGAAAGCTGGCGTGTGGTGGTACCAACGTCCTTGCGATTTGAGTTGATTAGAACTCTCCATTGTGACATACTATTGCATTTAGGGGTGCAGAAGACCTTGTTGACGTTACAACGTCATTATTTTTGGCAAGGCATGGCGACAGATGTCGTAGGGCACGTGCGCGCGTGCCCTGAATGCGCCCGGCGTAAGCCGCCTAAACATCCTTACGTGCCGCCTCTCCAGTCGATTCAGGTGTCTCGAGTCAATGAATTGGTGGCACTGGACATATTGGGACCCTTCCCACCATCGGCGAGGGGAAATAAATATTTGCTGGTAGGGGTTGAGTATCTCTCCCGTTGGCCGATGGCCTGGCCGTTGCCCGATCAGTCGGCCGCGGCCATCACCGACGCCTTTTTGTTTGGGTACATTATGGACAAGGGGGCGCCGGAGAGACTCCTCACGGACCAGGGCCGAAATTTCTCTTCTAAATTATTGGCTGAAGTGTGCGCAGGCCTTGGGACTAAGAAGATACGGACATCTCCATACCATCCGCAGACGGATGGTATGGTTGAGCGGCTGAACAGGACATTGTCTGCCATGCTTTGCCATACTGTGAGTGAACAGCAATCGGATTGGGATCTGCACATCCCCGGAGTGCTTTCGGCGTACAGGATGATGCCCCATGCGGCTACAGGGTATTCGCCGTTTTACCTTATGTATGGTCGGGAAAACGTGCCTCCGGTGGATGTGCAATTGGGTACTGGGGTGAAGGGACCTCGTAAACCACTCCCTGAATACATTCAGGACACGGTTCGCCGGGTTACGGAGGCGCGGGAAAACGCCCGCGTGGCTACGGCCAAAGCCCAGGCCCGGAACGAGCGGTATGCTCGGCGGTCTGAGGGGGAGTGCCCCTGGAAGGTGGGAGACCTGGCCTGGCTCCATTGCCCGCAGGTGCGGCCGGGGACCTCTCCTAAATTGCACAAACCTTGGCATGGTCCTGTGCGCCTCATTGAGGTTCCCAATCCACAGTCGGCGCGCGTTCAGTTTGGTTCTCGCCGTTGGTTTGTTCATACGTCGCGGTTGAAACCATATGTTGCTCCCCTACGTGATGCGTCATCTCCCAATGTTGCCTTGCCGGGGTCTGTTGCTGCTGACTCTGACTCTTCCCCGCCTGCGTCCATTGATCTTGCTAGAGCGCCTGTCGTACCTGTTCCAGACAGGCCGACCGTGACACCGCGGGGGAGGAGTGGGCCTGTTCGGAGGGCGCCTGCCAGGGCTGCGGGACCTTCAAGCCCGGCGACCCTTCCGACCCCGCTGCAGGCGCATTCGCGGAATACGACCAAGACTGATTCGTCAGGGACACGAGATGTCGGTGGACTTCCAATCGCAGCAGGGGAATTACCCCCTGTCATTTCTCGTGTTCCATCGCGTCCCCGTTCTACAAGTGGGCCGCCGACCGTCCGGGACGGGCCGGCGACCCGCACTCGTTCCAAATCGCTTACGTTTCGTTGATTGTATGTTGTTATTGTTCTTGTTCTTGCCGTCGTATTTATCGCATGCTTTCGTACGTTCGTCGATGTTACTTGTGTGTTGTTCTTGTTGTTATATTGCATGCTTAGTGTCCTTTAAGGGGGAAGGTCGGTTCACCGCATTACGCTTTGGTGTTGTTCAGCCGAGGTCGGCTGGGTTTTTTCTATGGGGGAGGGTGGTGTAATGCGGGCGAAAGCGACCTTCCGGATGTGACGTCACGAGGAGGCGGAGCCAGGTGACGTGGGTGAAAGGTAGGGGGTCCTTAAGCGGGTAAACCGGAAGGAGAAGGCAGTCGGGGTGTGAATGGAAAGGTGTGGGGCCACGCGGGCGTACGAGCCGAGGGGGCACCGTCAGAAGCGGGAGCCAACCCTGGGAACAGTAGGGAGCTACTGGGAGGTGTGAAGCTGCAGATAGAGATAGGCAGTAAGGCTGTGTGTGAGGGGCAGCGGGGTGGCTGCCAAGAGTCGCAGGAGCGACGAGAAGGCGAGACAGCACGAGGCTGTCAGAGCTGCAGCAGGAACAGCCAAGGAAGCTGTGTGAGAGTACAGCAGCGGAGCTGCTGTGGGGCTGCAAGAGCGACAAGAACAGCAGCGGGGCTGCTGATGTGGACTGGAGTGATATCGGAACCAGCACAGAGAGAATAAGAGAGACAGCCGTGTGGGAACGCAGTACGGACCGAATAAAGGACACTGAGCCAGAGATCGTGGTCAAGTCTTTTATTACACTTCAATAGGGATTACCGTTGGTAGGGCTACTTTAATAAACACAATAGAGAGGAAGGACAAGTTCACAGGGCTCGCATAATGCACATGCATAATGTACGTTGCCTCAGTAATCCCCCCCACCACATTGTGCAAGAGCGCAGAAGGGTGGTCAACACATATACGCCTCTATATAAGTGTAATAATCCTTCGGAGACGGATTCGGAATCGGTCCTCTTTATTTTCAACTCCACGATACACTTATTTCACGCTCACTCCGTTGTTGGCAGACAACAGAGAGCGGGCAGACTTCACACCAGCTCCCACCGCGCACGTGGCCCCCGGAGCCCCGTTCGCGCGTGGTTCTCACCCTGTTCGTTTCCCAGTCTGCTCTCGATCATTCTCTCTCACTCTCTTTTAATCCCTTCGTCACGTGGTCCCCCCAGCCAATCCTCCATGGACAGCCTCGACCGTTCTAGATGGTTCCCTGTCACTCCCGGGACCACGCCTCTCATCCGGATCCCCATTAGCTGGGGCCCCGAATGGCTGGGCCAATCACTCCCGATGACATGCCGTGATCACGCCGGCCCCACGCTCCCTATCTCAACCCTTATTGACTACAAAGCAGGACCGGCAAGCCAATCCCCACGTGAACCCTCTATGGCTGTTATTACATCACCCCCCCCCCCCGGTGAAAAAAATAGCCGTCTCGGCTGGGAATGGGTGATGAACCAATTCCCGAAACATCTTATTAGGGCACCAAGGTGCGTTTAACAATATGAGGGTGAACCGGCGTCCCCGCGCCTAGCAACATTTAAAACAGTCACCCATACAAAAATCACGACATACATTAGGGCGCCCCTGCAGCGCTGTAACGACAGGGAATGTAGCGAACCGATCAAACGTTAACGAAACGGAAGAGATTTTGACCGCGTACGCGAAGCGGGACCCTCTCCGCTCCCAGCGCGTGATCGCTTTGCTTCCGGATGGACAGGAGGTGGTAGGCTCGAAGAAGAAGTAGGTTGTTGGTGCTTGGTCGCGTCCAGAGCAGGCCCCGTTGGAGGGGGGGCGGCTGGGGCTTCCTCAGCCCTCAGAACCTGTTCATCTGTAGGAGGCACAACACAGTCCCCCTTGGGATCAACGGGTGTGACAATCGGCGTAGTCGGCGCGGCGGAACCCGGCAGGTCAACTAGTGGGGATGAAGGGCCGACACGCGCGTCAACATAGGGTTTAAGTCGTGAGGAGTGGACATACCACCTCCGTTTTCCGTACTGAACGCGGATACTCTGCAAGTTCCGAACATCAACCAGCGTCACAGGCCCCCGCCATGGCCTGTGCAGTTTGGGGGATGTGCCCGCCGGTACCTGGGGGCAGTGGAGCCACGCCAGGTCCCCCACTGACCAAGGCATGCGAGTATGCGATCGACGCGCATACCGTTCGTTCCTTGCCTGGGCACGGGCCGTCGCACACCGGACAGCCTCTCGCGCCTCCGTTACTCGTTCAAGCGAATCACGCACGTGGTCAGGCAAGGAACGGGACGGTCGTTTACTCGGCTTACCCAGTTGCACATCGATGGGTGGAACATTTTCACGGCCATACATAAAAAAATGGTGAGTATCCCGTGGACGTGTGTGGAACCATGCGGTAAGCCGCTAGGACGCCTGGTATGTGCAGGTCCCAATCGGATTGCTTTTCACTGACCGTGTGACAAAGCATAGCCGAGAGAGTACGGTTGAATCGTTCCACCATACCATCTGTTTGTGGGTGGTATGGAGAAGTGCGAATTTTCTTCGTACCCAGCGCGTCGCAAACTTCCTTAAGCAATTTAGAAGAGAAATTCCGCCCTTGATCTGTGAGCAGCCTCTCAGGTGCCCCCTTGTCCATGATATACCCGTTCAAGAAAGCGTCGATTATGGACGCTGCCGTCTGGTCGGGCAGAGGCCAGGCCATCGGCCATCGAGAAAAATATTCCACCCCGACCAGAAGGTTTTTATTGCCCCTCGCCGACGGGGGAAACGGGCCCAAAATATCGAGAGCAACCAATTTGTTGATACGGGACACCTTAATGGAGCGTAACGGTGGTACATAGGGGTTCCGAGGCGGCTTTCTCTTTGCACAATCCTGGCATGAGCGGACAAAGTCATTGACGTCTGCCGTCATACCGGCCGAAAAAAAATCCTTCTGCATTGCGGCCAAAGTCTTTTGGACGCCGAGGTGCATCAACTTATCAGCGTGCAGAGCACGGAGCAGGTCGTAGCGAAGCGAAGTAGGCACCACCAAGCGTGGTCGGTCAGACAACCCGTCAGTACACATTAACAATCCCGACTTGCCTCGGAACATCTGCCACTTCCAGCCCGCCAATTGAGATTTCTGTTTCTTTATCAATTTCCGTAGCGGAGACAGCGAGGCATCAGCCTCCTGCTCACGTAACCAGACCACGTGCGGCAGCCGTAAGGTATCATCGGTGTCCACCGACCCCTGCTGGTCGTCCTCCTCCGCTTTCGCCCCTGCATCGTCCTCATTCGCTATTGCCCCCATAACTGGACAAGGCGAGGTGGGCGGTGCCGCACAGCGGTGCGTGCCCGTCAGGCAAGTGCACGGAGGAAGGGGCGACAGCCTTGAGAGCACGTCAGCGTTCGCGTGACGGGCCCCCTTGCGGTATGTAATATCGAAGGAAAATTCCTGTAACGATTCCAACCACCGAGCCAATTGGCCTGATGGTTGATCTAATTTCAAGGAGTATTGCAAAGCCGCATGATCAGTGCGAACTAGGAACTTCCGTCCATACAGGTACGGCCGGTACAAGCGAACAAAGCGGACAATTGCCAAAAGCTCTCGTCTTGTCACACAGTAGCGTGTTTCCGCAGGGGATAAAACCCTGCTGCCGTACGCCACCACTCACTCAACCCCGTCCTTACGTTGCGACAAAACGGCCCCAATGCCGATATCACTAGCATCCATATCAAGGATGAACGGCTGTGAGAAATCTGGGTAATCTAGCGTGGGCGCCGTGGCGAGGTGGTCCCGAAGTGCCACAAAGGAACTTTCCTCCTCCGCTTCCCATTTAAACCTTTGATTTTTGCCAGTCAGAACGTGTAATGGTTTTGCTAACGTCGCAAAGTTCTTAACAAAGCGGCGATAATAGGAAGCGAACCCAATGAACCGCCGAACATCACCCACCGAAGTGGGTGTGGGCCACTGTCGTACACATTTGGTTTTCAGAGGGTCAGTGGATACGCCGTCTGAACTGACAATATGACCCAAGTAACGGACGGAGTGTTGCAGAAGGTGGCATTTTTTAGGTTTAAACTTAAGGTCAGCCGCACACATTCTTTGAAAAACCGTCTCTAGGCGCTGGAGGTGTTCCTCGAACGTGCGGCTGAAGACAATTATATCGTCTAGGTATATGAGGCACGTTTCCCACTGTAGTCCAGCCAACACCAATTCCATGAGCCGCTGAAATGTCGCCGGCGCCGCATTCAAGCCCAAAGGCAACCGATTAAATTCAAAGAGACCCTGCGGCGTGTGGAATGCCGTTTTGGCCTTCGACTCATCGTCGAGGGGAAGCTGCCAGAAGCCCGAGGACAGGTCAAGGGTGGAAAAGAATTTAGCACCCGATAAAGCATCCAATGAATCATCCATCCTCGGTAAGGGGTATGCATCCGCCACCGAAATTTTGTTCAACCGGCGGAAATCAACGCAAAATCTCGTTCCACCATCCTTTTTCTTTACCAGAACGACGGGCGCGGCCCAAGGGCTGTTGGACGGCGAAATAATATCCGCCGCCAGCAATTCATCTACCGCTCCACGCACGTGTTCCCTTTCTGCCGGGCTCATGCGATGAGGGTGCATACAGATGGGAGGTGTCGCACCGGTGTCAATATGGTGCGACAAAAGCGACGTGCGGCCGAGGTCCAAATCATTTTTGCTGAAAACATCAGTGTACCGTAGCAATAATGAACGCAGGGCGTTCCTTTGTTCGTTCGACAAGGAAGAATTCTCTCCGCATAAATCTGCGATCCAGCGTTCGTGACAACGATCGTGAGGGGGCCCATCAGCGGGCCTCCGGGCGCGCGGCGCTTCGTCGCAAGAGGCGAAGTCTGTAGTGGCGTGAGCCAGCACCGACCCCTCCGGAACAATAACGCGGTCAGGTCCCCCATTTAACACCTGTATGAAAGGTGCTTGACCTGGTCGCACGATCGTTTGCGTCGCCGCCAAAGAAAAGGATTTAGATACCGAGTTAGATGGGGATAGCAGCACGCCTTTCACATCCCCTCCCATTCGAAGGGGTTTTCGATAACGCAGCGGAATTAGCATCTGTGCTCCCGACGGAACCTCCACCGTAGCAGCAACAATGGCAGTAACTGCGTTACCTGTAGGCGCGTTGGCCAACAGGGAAGGCAGGAACGCCATTCTACGACCCCCCGGCATTTCCAAACAGTCCTGGTCGACCCGTATTCTTAGTGGCATCCGACGCAGGAAATCAGTACCGAGTAAGCATGGAACAGCTAGTGAGTGAGAGATTAACACAGGTCCTGCGGCGGTAATATTTCCGATAGCGATGCTCACATCTACCTGGCTACAGATACCCATGCTTCCCCCATTCGCGGCGACACACGCGTCATTAACCCTGCGTGTCCGCGATGTAGGAATAGACAACAAATGGAAAATAACATCTGAAATGATGGTGGCCGACGCGCCCGTGTCCACCAAGATACGGACATCAACGCCGTCGATGGTACCGCGTACCGTCGACGAGCCCGACGCCGCAGCCACAACCCTGCGAGCCAATTTCTTCCACTGTGTAGCAGAGCGCGTAAATGTGGCAGGAGAAGTAAAATTATCCTCAGGAGTGTAAGAATGAGTGCGAGTGGATGAGTGATGTGACAAGACCTGCCGGGTGTCCGATTTGTGCTGACTCGCCCGAGGTTGTTGCAGTTCCGCAGCAGGTGGAGGAGATGGACGTCCCCTTGGCGGAAGAGGCGACAGCAGAGGTCGGCAGCGGCAGTCACGGGCGAAATGGCCCCGTCTGCCGCACCTGAAGCACGCAGCCGACGTCGGCCGGCGGTCGGACGACCCGGCCCTTGCGCGTGGACGGCCCGTGTAGTCGCCACGCTGGTCGCGCAGCCGCCGTCCCGGACTCCTATGCGGAACAGCAGCAGCCAGCATGTCGTCGTCGCCCGAGTCGTCGGAACAGTGGACCACCAGTCGTGGAGACCACCCCAAAGGTGGCCCGTCGATTTATGGTTTCCCCATCCACGCCGCCATCTGGTCCCAGCGCTTAATGTTAAATTTAGCGTCCAGGCAGCGCGCCACCCATCGCGATGTAAGTGGTTCGTGGCCGCACACTGGTAGCGAAATGTTTAGCTCCTGAGCCAACTCCAGCATACGGGAGAGGATGAGAGGATCCAAATGGTCGGCCGTCGCGTCAGGGTAGGCAGCCATGGCCAGCGCCATCAACGCCCCATGATAAGCCAACGGCGATTCCTCCGATGCTCGGCGACGCGACATAAATTTTCTGGTGGCTGACGTCGGTGGGTCATAAAATTCCGCCATCTCTGCGAACGCGTCCCGCAGTGTCTTCTTCTTAGACGCCGGGATGGAGCGGAAGACCCCCAGAGAAACATCGTCTAGCAGTGTGGGTAGCGCTCCCAGCGCTTCATCCTCCGTCCAATTGACGGATCTATAAGCTGATTCGAAGCGCCACGTGAAAGCACTCCAATCGCCCCCTGCGATGAATTCTTTAATTTGTGGAAGGCGATGTCCGCGGTGGCAAGCGCGCGCCGCGGGCGTCTCCGACTGTCGTTCCCGCTCTCCACCCGTTGCAGGCAAAATGGCGTCCGGCGGCCGCGTGGCCGTAGGCGCACTCAAAATGGCGCCCGACGACTCCGGCGCAGCCGCCCCACCCAAAATGACGGCGTCCTCCCGCGTAGCAGGAGGAATGGTGGACGCAGATTCCTTTGCAGGACCCCTTCCCGCGGCGTCCAGCTGATCGGCGATCTGGCGACCCGCGGCTGGTGAGGACGCCACCGCGGTCACCAGGCTAAGCAGAATGGCGCGTAATGACTCAATCTGCTCTGCCATCAGCCGCCACTCGTCTTTTGTTCCTGCAGTGGTCGCATCTTCCCCCGGTCGACGCTGAGAGACGTCGAGGAGAATATTTTCAGCAGGCGGCATAGGGGCTGTAGCTCCCAACAGCTCATCTTCATCCGTCTCGGCCTCTTCCTCCGATAGAGGCACGGGCAGGTTCTTTTTTCTGAGGTGCTTGGACATCTTGATGATCGTCCAAACAGTCGCAGAAGCACTTCTGACACCAGTGTAATAATCCTTCGGAGACGGATTCGGAATCGGTCCTCTTTATTTTCAACTCCACGATACACTTATTTCACGCTCACTCCATTGTTGGCAGACAACAAAGAGCGGGCAGACTTCACACCAGCTCCCACCGCGCACGTGGCCCCCGGAGCCCCGTTCGCGCGTGGCTCTCACCCTGTTCGTTTCCCAGTCTGCTCTCGATCATTCTCTCTCACTCTCTTTTAATCCCTTCGTCACGTGGTCCCCCCAGCCAATCCTCCATGGACAGCCTCGACCGTTCTAGATGGTTCCCTGTCACTCCCGGGACCACGCCTCTCATCCGGATCCCCATTAGCTGGGGCCCCGAATGGCTGGGCCAATCACTCCCGATGACATGCCGTGATCACGCCGGCCCCACGCTCCCTATCTCAACCCTTATTGGCTACAAAGCAGGACCGGCAAGCCAATCCCCACGTGAACCCTCTATGGCTGTTATTACATAAGGAACGAAACAGTAAGACTTCTCCACAATCTGGCTGTCGCCTAATCAAGCTAGTTGTAATTACTGGCGAAACGTCGTACTCAGTTTGTAAATATTGTGGCTTGGCTCTCCAACACACTGGTGTGCTGTACTAGTGATGAATTGGCATGTTCTGTTTACGTAACAACTTTTACTAGTTGGCTGTGTCGGTTGGTGGCGGGTTTTAACGACACATTTATATATTTACGCGATCTAACCCAAAAAACCCTCTATTATGGATATTGAAGTTACACTTAAATTTCATGCGACTTTTGTTTACATATACGGTACTAGCGGTTAGTACCCGGCGTTGCCCGGGCAAAAAAGGCAGCCACACATGTAGTTACACACGCAAATCGACTGACACGCACACATAGAGTTACACGCACAAATGGACTCACACATACATACATAGACTGAACAACAACAACCGCCATTCGCCACTAAGTGGCGGTGACGTCACGACAACGCTTGTGCCAGGCTATGTGCACCTTGAGGCCACGTGAAGTGTCGAATGCCCGCTGGCAGGAGGTCACGGGGCAAACCCAGATGGCACAGGTCGACTGACTGAGACGACTGGCTGATGCACCACCTGTGGCCCCTACTGTGGCAACTTTCTGTGCTTTAGCCACGCGGCGCTCCGCTCATTGGTGTGAGCGTCGCTCCTCCGCCCTCCGTTGTTGTTGGAGGGTGACTGCCTCCAACTGCCCAGTAGCGTCCTTCAGGAGCCTCCTCCACAGAGGCCGATCTTGACATGGCTGGTTGCAGTCATCCGCAAGTGGACTCAGCTACAAATCCTCCTGTACCACATAACTCCATGTCTTCTCCAGCCCCCTGCCGAACAAAGCTGTTTAGGCATGTGGTGGCTGGCCATGCGGGCTACATGACTCAAGCAACGCATCCTTGCCTGCCGGAGGTTACCGATGGGACTTGGTCCACATCTTTCAAGGATTTGTGAGCTCCTCACACAATGCAGCCAGGTTAAACCCAGGATGGATCGTATGCAGGCCATCCTAAATGTTTCTAACCGGCGAAGATGTTCCATTAGGGGGGTCCAAGTTTCGCAAGCATAGAGTTCAGAGGGAATGACCATGGTGGCCGAGAAGACTTGAAGCTTCGTATGGAGTGATAGAGCAGGTAGCTTCCACACAGCGTTACACAGCCAATGAAAAGATAATGCAAATCGACTTATTTGGAGTGAGACCTTTGCTGTTAAACCGGAGCCGGTCATTAGCACACTGACAAGGTATGGGAAACTTTTCACTGTCTCCACAACAGCCCCATCACCAATTGGGAGTTGTGGGGGTGAAGTATCCGATGGTACAAAATAGCCAGGCAGGTGCTTAGTTTTGGTGGGGCTAATGGTAAGGCCCCACCTGTTGGTGGCAAGCTCCAGGTTCAGCAGCAGCACCTCGAACTCCTCCTCCGAGTGAGCAGCAATTAGCAGATAATTGGCATACATAACGTGGTTGAGCAATAGGGAGCCATCCCTTGACCGCACCCGGGCATCGATCAGCCTCCCATTGTATCTGTAGCAGATGGGAATTGTTCCGGTACAGGCATTGAAGGCTTGACGAACTACGTGGTCCAAATATATGTAAAATAATGTGGGAGCCAGAGGACATCCCTGTTGCACCCCAAGGTGTAAAGGGAATGCCTCTGACTCATGGCCACGTAGTTAGACGCGGGGCCGCTCACCATTATGAAGGTCCTTAAGGATGGTGATTAGTGGGTCAGGGACTCGGAAAGCACGAAGAGCAACCCAGAGGCCAGGCCTACTGATGGTATCATAGGCCTTGAGCAGGTCAATAAAGCACACGCATGGACTAAGATGCACACATGGACCTACAGACACGCAAAGAAATGAAGTTACACTGACTATCATGGAGGCATGCACACACAGCGACTAACACACACGCACATGGACTGAGACACACACACACACATCGAGTCACACACACAAACACATCGACTTACAGACACACACACACATATGGACTCACACACACATAGCCATGCACTTGAGATACACACACATGGAGTTACACACACATATCGACGTACACACATACAGGGACTTACACACATACATAGAGTGACACACACATTGCCGTACACACACATACACATGTGGCCTATCACACATAGACATCGACTTGAGATATACACACATGGAGTTACACACACATATATGGATGTACACACATACAGCGACTCACACACACACACACAGACTCACACACAGCGATACGTGAACTCACACAAACATTGACGTAAACACACATATGTACTTACACACACACATATGGACTAAGACACACACACGTGGACTTACACACACACACAGCAAGTGATACGCACACAAATGGACTGACACGCACACTTGGACTGACACACACACATAAACACTTTGACGTACACACACACATGGGGCGTTGTCCGTTCGAAAAAGACAGAAACACACATGGAGTTAAAGACACGCATGGCTCTACACGCACACACATATGGACTCAAAGACACACACATCGACGGGCACAGCAATCCCCGATAATGGCACAGCTATCGGTATGGCAGTACTACGTATGAGGAAATAGAGTGACGTGAGCAATGGAAACAATAGAAATGTATTGAAGAAATAATGAGAAATCACAGACTGGCAGTAGACCGTGGTAGCGTCATAAAAGTGCAGCAAAAAAAGGGAAAATTGAGCAACGTAGAAATCCAAAAAGACTTTTGTGCACACAAAATAATTATTCTAACATCTGTCAACTTGTTTCATAATGGTAAACAATGAACCTGAGTTGTTATCTGCACACAATATCTGGCAACGTATTTGTTTAATAATAATAAGCAATTAACGTGATTAATGATCTGCACACAAACATTATTATTGTAACGTTTGTGAACTAATGTGTTTCATAATAGTAAACAATGGACTTGAGTTGTTAGCGTCAGAAGCAAGAAATTTTGTACATACCATAGGCATGTTGAGGCCTTGTGCCATGCGTAGCCCCCGTCCTGGCCTACATTGACGAGGCGGCGGAGTTGGCACGTTGCCAGGCTAGGGGCTGGGCCGCTACCCCCCACCCCCCAGCATCCCCCGCGCGTGCAAGAATAATGGTATGTAAGCACTAAAATAGTATTATCTACGGAGTCTGTACTATAGACTGGACGCATCGTGTTAGGGGGGGGTGAAGAGGACATGACACTGTGAAGAAATATCGGCAGCGTTATGTGTGTATGTATTGGCTTTAAAACGCCTAAAAGGAAATGTCCCCCATGAGGTGGAGCGAACGCGCAGCACTTGGCAGGGTCCGCCCCCCCACGCAATTGTCGTCACTTGGTACGGTCGATGTCGCGCAATAAGTAAATAATGAATAATAGAAACGGCACAAATGTATTAATTAAACTACTTTAAAGTTTACGGATTGGAAAACGGAATAGCCTATTCCCACCGCGGGGCTTAGGGCGTGCTGCCTGTCGAATTTTTTTCTACGTGAAGCCCATCGTCCAAGAGCCAAATCCCCCGCAAGCACGAACACGCGGAGACTTTTATATATAAAAGAAAAGAAGAAGAAGACTAGCGGTAAGTACCCAGCGTTGCTCGGGCGAAAAAGGCAGACACACACATGGACTTGCACATAGACATTGACCCACACACATAGAAACACATCGACTTAGACGCACACACATATATGATTAAACCCAGGATGGATCATTAGCAGGCCAGCCTAAATGTTTCTAACTGGCGAAGATGTTCCATTAGGGGGGTGCACGTTTCAAAAGCGTAGAGAAGGAAGGGAATTACCGTGACCAAGAAGACCTGGTGCTTCATGCAGAGCGAGAGACCAGGTAGCTTCCACAGCGTAACGCAGCCAATGAAAAGATAATGGCGCTCGAGTGATTTGGAGTGAGACCTCTGCTGTTAAACCGGAGCCGGTCATGAGCACACTGGCCAGGTATGGGAATCTCGGCAATCTCTCCACAACGGCCGCATCACCAATTGTGAGTTGTGGGGGTGGATTGTTCGATGGTACAAAATACCCAGGCAGGTGCTTAGTTTTGGTGGGGCTGATGGTAAGGCCCCACCTCTTAGTGGCGAGCTCCAGCTTCAGCAGCGGTGAGCAGCAATCACCAGAGCATCAGCATACATAACATGGTTGAGCAATAGGGAGCCATCCCTTGACCGCACCCGGGCATCGATCAGCCTCCCATTGTATCTGTACCATATGGTAATTCATCCGGTACAGCCATTGAAGTTTTCACGAACTACGTGGTCAAAAATGGGTTAAATAATTTGGGAGCCAGAGGACATCCCTGTCACACCCCAAGGTGTAGAGGGAATGGGTCTGACTGACGGCCACGTAGTTTGACGTGGGGCTGCTCACCATCGTGAAGGTCCTTAAGGATCGTGAGCAAAGGGCGAGGGACTCAGAAAGCACGAAGAACAACCCAGCGCCTAGGCCTACTGATGGTATCATAGGCCTTGAGCAGGTAAATAACGCACACAGATGGACTAAGACGCACATATGGACTTACAGACACGCGAAAAAACTGACTTACACTGACTAACATGGAGGCATGCACACACAGCGACTAATACACACGCACATGGACTGACACACACACACATATCGACTCACACACACATAGACTTCCACTTGAGATACACACACATGGAGTTACACACACATATCGACGTACACACATACAGCGACTCACATACATACATCGACTCACACACAGAAATACGTGGACTCACACACATTGACGTAAACACACATGTACTTACACACACACACACATCGACTAAGACACACACACATGGACTTACACACACATACATAGACTGACCCACACATTGCCCTACACACACATACACATATGGACTGTGACACACAGACATGTACTTTAGATACACATGGATTAACAGGCACATAGACTCACACACACGCATTGACTTACACACAAACAGCGACTGATACGCACACAAATGGACTGACACACACACACACACTTGTACGTACACAGACACACATGGGGCGTTGTCCGTTTAAAAAAGACAGACACACACACGGACTAAGACACAGACATGGACCCACACACGTAGAAACCCATCGACTTACACGCACACAAACACATATTGACTCACACACACACAGACATCGACTTTAGGGACACGTAGTTTCTGCACACGAACATTATAATTGTAATATTAGGCAACTTATTAGTTTCATAATAGTAAACAATTAAGCAGAATTGCTATGTGCACACAAACATTATCAGAGTAATATTTGTAAACTTCTTTGTTTAATAATAGTAAACAATAAACCTCAGTTCTTAGCGAAAGATGCAATAAAATTGTACTTTACATTGACGTGGTGACGCCTCGTCCCATGCATAGCCAGCGGCCTCGCCTAGATTGGCAAGCCAGAGGAGGTGAGATATTGCCAGGCTGCTGGCTGGGCCGCTACCCCCCTCCCCCCACCATCCCCCCGCCCGAGGCAGAATAATACTATGTAAGCGCTTTAGAATATTAAGTTAATATCTAAGAACTTCATAGCAGTAACTGCACGCATTGGGGTGGTGGGCTAAGACGCACACATGGACCTACAGACACGCAAAAAAATGGACTTATACTGACTAACATGGAGGCATGCACACACAGCGACTAACACACACGCACATGGACCAGAGACACACACGCACATGGACTGAGACACACACACACACATATCGACTCACACAAACACATCGACTTACACACTCACACACATATGGACTCACACACACATAGACATCCACTTGATATATACACACATGGAGTTACACCCACATATCGACGAACACGCATAGAGCGACTCACACACACACATACACCGACTCACACACAGACATACGTGGACTCACACACATTGACGTAAACACACATATGTGTCTTAGTCCATATGTGTGTTACACACACATATGGACTAAGACACACACACATGGACTAAAAAAACACATTCATAGACTGACACACACATAGCCCTACACACACATACACATATGGACTGTGACACAGACATCTACTTCAGATAGAAACACATAGATTAACATACACATATCGACTCACACACACGCATTGACTTACACACATCGAGTGACACACACATGATAATGTTTTTTTTACCCTTCTATCTGGCAACAAAACTGACACCTTTTTACAAGGAGTCATGTTTGCATAGACCACAATACCTGCAGCCATTATGCAAACAAAAAAACATAACTCTGATAATATATGCACTGTCCTTGAAGTTGATTGGTCCACACCCGAGACAGCTTTCCTTAGAGCCTATTCTCACATGGGTTGGACCAGATGACGCCAAAAGGCGCACAACTCAAGGACAATGCACCATCAGAGTATGAGAGCTCGGGGTAAGCATTTACACCATTGGAACCTCATTTGCGCCTTTGGCGTCATCTGGTCCAACCCATGTGAGACTAGGCTCTAAGGAAAGCTGTCTCGGGTGTGGATCAACTTCAAGGACAGTGCATATATTATCAGAGTTATGTTTTTTTTTGTTTGCATTATGGCTGTAGGTATTGTGGTCTATGCAAACTTGACTCCTTGTAAAAAAGGTGTCAGTTTTGTTGCCAGATAGAAGGGTAAAAAAACAATTATCATATTTTTACTGGCAAATGAGGTTCCAATGGTGACACACACATGTATATGTAGTGGTGGTATTGACGTGCGCCGACTGTGACAGTGATGGATCACGGGGCGGCGCGGGGTGCGGGGTTTGGCACGCGTTGTGGGCGTGGTGTGGACGCGCGCGCCGGGAGTGACAGATGACGGGGCGGCGCGGCGTGGGTGGTGAGGCACGATGAGATGTGGGAAAAGAGGATCGTAGCCAGCGCCCAGCGATTGGTCGAATAAGTGGGTGCTCGCAGCGACGTCCGCAGGTGGGGTATAAAGGGGGACGCGCGAGAGCACTCGGGGAGAGTTACCCAGTTGAAGACCCGAAGACGGAGCTGAAGACCTAGTGCCCCGAGACCCCTAGTCCCGCCGTCCTTGTGGGGACCGGGGCCCTGTGTGGCTCGGAGGCGAGGCTGTGGGACCCGGGGTCCGACGCCCCCGTGGGTCGGGCTGGGGACCCACAGTCGAGACGGATACCCCGGGCAGGGAGTGTCCCGAGTAGCTCAGTGGCGTTAGTCGCCGAGTAGCTAAGTGGATGTTGGTCATCCGAGTAGCTCAGTGGCGTTAGTCGCCGAGTAGCTAAGTGGGTGTTTGTCACCCGAGATACTAAGTGGATGTTGGTCATCCGAGTAGCTCAGTGGGCGTTAGTCGCCAAGTAGCTAAGTGGGTGTTTGTCACCCGAGATACTAAGTGGGTGTTTGTCACCCGAGATACTAAGTGGGTGTTTGTCACCCGAGATACAAAGTAGGTGTTAGTCACCTGTGAACGAGTTTGATCAAATAAAGAGTGTGTTACCCGTGAAGTCGTCTCCCGCCGAGTTACTACACTACAACTGGCGTCAGAAGTAAACCTGTCTTCAAAAAGTATGGACACGAGGAAGACTACCCGTACCCACGAGCGAGGTCGGGACGACGACGGCGTACCGGGGACACCAACCTCGGGAGGAGAGGACGAGGAGTTGCCGCCGATGCAGCACTTCGCGGTGATGGCCGACGCTCCGCTTGCCTCCGACACCAGCCTCCAAGACGCGCACTCCCGGTTGGCGGAGTTGCTACTCGCCGCCGCCGCTGTCTTGGCCGACATCTCCGTTCCGGCGAGGGGAAAAACGGCTGCGGGGTTGGTGGAGGAAGCGACGTCGGAGGAATCCCGCCAAAAGGCGCTTCGCGCCAAAAGTCTGGAAGTTGCCGCCGTTTTTGGGGGGCCGCCACCGATTGGCGGGAAAGACGGACGCCACGTGGCCGGACACCTCCGCTCAGCGCAGCCCACGTCATCAGCGCGCGCCGGAGCTCTCCATTTTGCGCCTGACAACCGAGCCGACATTTTACACAACTACAGCGGAGCGCGGGAAAATCTCTCCGACGTCGACGACGATCGGGTCCTCCAGCAAAGATTGCCCGCGCTGTCGGCGTTCAAGGCGGATGGGGGCGACTGGGGAGCCTTCCAACGAAGGTTCCTCGCTCATCAGGAGATGTCGGGGTGGTCCGACACCACTGCCCTGCGTGCGTTGCCAGCAATGCTTGACGACGACGCGCTTGCAGCCTTCACATCTGCTGCAAGGTCGTCCCGCTCTACGCTCCAGGCCGCACTACACCTGATGGCGAAGGTGTTCGGGCCGCCCTCCACGTGTCGCCACCAGTTCTACGATCGGCGGAAGGTGGCTGGAGAAACGACGCTCGCCTATCGCACGGCACTACTCGCCTTGGCGGACGCAGCTTTTCCCCGCATGGATAACGAGGGGAAGGACGCCATGGTGACGGAGCAGCTGCTGGCGTTGGCCCACGAGTTGGGGGTCCCCATCAATGTGGCGGACGAGATGGATATCTGCTCCCTGGCGATCGCCACGAGCATTCACGCGTACGAGGTCCTCAAACGCAAGCCGGGGGTCGTCTGCAAATGGGCGGGGAACGCGGCACTGGCCGCCACGATCGCCGAACCTCAGCCAGCTGCGGATCAGGAGCAGGCCTTCGCTGCATCGCGTCCGGGGGAGTGGAGAACGGGAGGTCGTTCGCCCACACGTTCACCCCGCAAGCTGGAGCAACCGAAACCTACGACGTCCGTCGTCTGCTACAACTGCGGCCTTCGGGGTCACGTCGCAGCCGGGTGCCGGGCCCCGCGTCAGCGCGCCACAGGACCACATCGGGACGACGACCAGGGCCACAAGTCATCCCAACAAAACCCGGCAAGTCGCGGCACCTCACACGTTCGGTCCACAAACACGGCACATTCGGGTCGCCGCTTGGCGGTGGGGGGTTCGCGGCTGGGTGCCGGGGGTTCATTTCGGCGAGGGGGGTCCGTACGCGGCTCGCAAGCAGTCGAGTGGTCCGAATTGGCCCACAGGATCGTGGCTGCGTCGGCCGGGTCGTCCGTGGTAACGGGGTTCATTGACGGGGTTGAGGTCCGGGTGCTTGTTGACACGGGTGCGTCGGCCACCATCATCTCGGACCTTATTTATAACATTCTTCCCGTCCAAAGTAGACCCCTTCTGCCAGTAGACGTGCCATTTTATGCGGCAAATGGGGGATCCCTGGGGATCATCGGCCAGATTCGGGCGACTATTTGCATTGGTGACATCAAATTGGCGGGCCCTATTTTTGTATCATCATCGCTGGCCGTTCCCTGTTTGCTAGGTACGGACTTTTTGTCCAAAATGCCCATCAAAATTCTTATAGATCAGGCCTGCATAGAGCTTCCGTCAGGTCGGCGGGTTGCGTTCTTGACGGGCCCTACAAAAATGCGCACGGTTTGTGCGACGGTGCAGGCGCTGGCAACTCACACTGTACGGGTGCCCCCGGGATCGCAAATGTTAGTACCCCTTCGGTTCAGGAAGCCACTCGAGGTGGGTGCGGAGGCACAGGGGGTGCTGTTGGGGCCGTCTAACAGGGCCAGAAGGGGCCTCGACTTAGCGGTTGCTCAAACCATGGTGAGAGGGGACAGTGAGCCGTTCGTAATGGTCCTGAATACGGGGTCGCGGCCGGCCGTAATTGCGCAGGGAACGGTGCTGGCTCACGCCGCGCCGCTACCCGTTGAGGAACGGCTCGTGGCTCAAGCAGATTTCACTGTCAAGTCGCATCCTCCAAGTGATGAGGGGACTGAGTGGTTGGACTCGTTGTGTGCCGGTTCTGCTAACTTGTCCGAGGTGAAATTGGGAGCATTGAGGGGTTTGCTACTCGAGTTTGCTGATGTGTTCAGCAAACATAAGTACGATATCGGCTGCACTGACCTGTTGCGCCACCACATAGCTACAGGGGACGCGGCCCCTATTCGTCAGAATCCCTTCCGGCTCAGCCCAGCCGAGAAGGAACATGTGCAATCGGCGGTTAATGATATGTTGGCGGCCGATATCATTTCGCCCTCTTCTAGTCCGTGGGGTGCTCCTATTGTTCTAGTAAAGAAACAGGACGGGTCCTTGCGGTTTTGTGTCGATTTCCGCCGCTTAAACAAAATCTCGATGGCGGATGCGTATCCGCTCCCCAGGATGGATGAGTCGCTGGATGCCTTGGCGGGAGCACAGTTTTTTTCCACACTCGATCTGCTTTCTGGATTTTGGCAATTGCCACTCGATAACGAGTCTAAACCTAAAACTGCTTTCCGGACACCTGGTGGCCTATTTGAATTCAACCGTTTGCCCATGGGCTTACATTCCGCTCCCGCCACGTTCCAGAGACTCATGGAATTGGTTTTGTCGGGCCTCCAATGGGATACCTGTTTGATTTATCTCGACGATATCATCGTCTTTAGTCGGACTTTCGAGGAGCACCTCCAGCGACTGAGAGCGGTATTCCTCAGGATGCGTTCCGCTAAGCTTAAATTTAAACCGGCTAAATGTTTTCTGCTTCGGGAATCGGTCAGGTATTTGGGCCATATCGTGAGTCGTTCAGGGATCTTGACGGACCCTGCTAAGACGCATTGCGTCAGCTCATGGCCAACGCCAACCTCGGTCACGGAGGTTCGCAGTTTCATTGGTTTCGCCTCCTATTACCGTCGTTTTGTCAAGCAATTTGCCACCATAGCCAGGCCCCTGCACGCTTTGACGGCTAAGGGTGTGAGGTTTCACTGGGGGGCAGAAGAGGAGGCTGCGTTCTGCTCCCTTCGTGATGCCTTGGTGCAGGCTCCCCCCTTGTGTTACCCCGATTTCACACAACCGTTTATGCTTGACACAGACGCCAGCAACACGGGTATCGGGGGGCTGCTCTCACAGGTGGTCGGGGGGGTTGAACGGGTGGTCGCCTACGGTAGTAGAGTTCTTTCCCCCGCCGAACAACGCTATTGCGTAACTCGTCGTGAATTGTTAGCAATTGTGTTTTTTACACAGCAATTCAGGCCGTATCTTTACGGCCGTCATTTTACGGTCCGTACGGACCATGCGGCTCTACAATACGCTATGCGCGTGGCACAGCCATCGGGCCAATTGTCCCGATGGTTGGAAGTCCTTCAGGACTACCAATTCACGACGATTTACCGCAAGGGATTGCGACACTCAAATGCGGACGCCTTGTCGCGGTTGCCTCCGTGCACGGACTGCACATGTTTGTTGGGATCGGCGCGGTGCAAACCCCCGGTCGCCGGCACCCCGGGAGTTGCGCTCGCCGCCTCTGACGCCCCGGGAGAGGACGCCCCCACGGGGAGGGATTCGCTGTTGTCGTTGCCCCTCGTTGAGTGGGGCCGTCTCCAGATGTCCGACAGCTCCCTACTTACGCTACGTCGGAAAGTTGGCGCTCCCGAGCTAGGGGAGGCGCGGGTCGGTTCCTGGGTGTGCAGACAGGGCCTTTTGATGAAGTGGGACAACATGTCCCGGCGTCACGTGCTCGTTGTGCCTGTTGCTATGCGGGGTAGGGTTGTTCTGGCAGCTCATGAACGGCTCATGCATCTGGGTTTTCACAAAACGCTCGCCCTAATCCAGCGAGACTATTATTGGCCGGGGATGGGTAACGACGTGGCGAATATTCTTAAGGGATGCGTAGGGTGCGCCAAAAGGAAACCGCCACCATTGGCAGCTAATCCACCGCTGCAATCCATTCATGTTTCGCGTATAAACGAATTGGTAGCGTTGGACATCTTGGGGCCCTTTCCGGCTACACCAAGGGGAAATAGGTTCCTGCTGGTTGGCGTGGAATACTTCACCCGATGGCCTATGGCATGGCCGCTCGCCAACCAGTCGGCTGCGGCGGTGGCGGACGCCTTTGTCCAGGGTTATGTTTTGGACAAGGGCGCCCCCGAACGCTTGCTGACGGATCAAGGAAAGAATTTTTCGAGCGTTTTGTTGCGCGAGGTGTGCGACCTGTTGGGTACAAAGAAAGTGCGTACTTCCCCCTACCACCCGCAGACTGACGGGATGGTTGAGCGTCTGAACAGGACGATTACGTCTATGTTGTGCCAACAGGTCTGCGACGATCAGGTTGATTGGGACTTACAGGTGCCGGGGGTACTCGCGGCCTATCGAATGGCCCCTCATGCGGCGACGGGGTTTTCCCCATTTTTTCTTATGTATGGGCGGGAGGCCGATCCGGCCATGGACGTCCAACTGGGGATTTCCCAGCCACGTGCAAAATCTAAATTGGCAGACCACATCAAATTTAATATCGCCAAATTGACTGAAGCGCGGGAGGCGGCGAGGTTGAATTCGCGGTCGCGGCAAATTGCGAACGAGAGATTGCATGAGCGGAGGGTGCATACGCATGATTGGAAACCGGGCGATAAGGCCTGGCTGCATTGTCCACATGCACCGTTGGCTACGTCCCCCAAGTTGTTGAGACCTTGGAGGGGACCGGTGGAAATTGTGCGGGTTGCACGACCCCAGAGTATACAGATTAAATGGGGGAAACGCCGTTGGTATGTGCACCCCTCCCGACTGAAGCCCTATGCGGCACCGTGTGACCCCGTTCTGTGCCGTGACGACCGGGCGTGTGATGTGACCGTCGACTCGGGGAGGGAGGTGTCGCAGGCTGATCCTCACGTGTCTCCACCTGACCCACCCCCAGGTGCCTCGGGCTTGACGGCTGCTGACCGTCGGGAGCCTGAACCCCGGGGCACGCACGGGTCCTCGATGCCTGGCCGATGTCTTCCTGAACCGCCGGCACCACCGGACGTTCGACCGCGTCTGGTGCCGTACGACGGACCGGCAAGGCGGACTTGGGCTAGGGCTCAACAATTTTCATGAAGACGTTTTTTTTTTCTACACCGAGCTCGCCGGTGTTCCCCTCTGCCGGGGTATTGTCCCATTGTAGGGACGCTCGGAAAGAAGGGGACACCGCACGAGTCGAAAGGAAAAAAAAAAAAAAAATTTTGTCCATTTATTTTCCTTTCTGCATACACATTGCTATTGTCACTCGCCGGTTTGTATATATTGTTCTATTGTCGCGGTGGCATTGGTTGATGGTTGCGGATGGTAGTGTTCGCGTCGTGTTGTGTTGTTACGTTAGTTGTTGTTCTTGTTGTTGTGTTGTGTTACGGGGCACACAGGGCGGTTTGTATATTTTTATAGCAGCCGGGTCGGCTGCGAGCTATGTGGTAGGGGGTGATGTAGTGGTGGTATTGACGTGCGCCGACTGTGACAGTGATGGATCACGGGGCGGCGCGGGGTGCGGGGTTGGGCACGCGTTGTGGGCGTGGTGTGGACGCGCGCGCCGGGAGTGACAGATGACGGGGCGGCGCGGCGTGGGTGGTGAGGCACGATGAGATGTGGGAAAAGAGGATCGTAGCCAGCGCCCAGCGATTGGTCGAATAAGTGGGTGCTCGCAGCGACGTCCGCAGGTGGGGTATAAAGGGGGACGCGCGAGAGCACTCGGGGAGAGTTACCCAGTTGAAGACCCGAAGACGGAGCTGAAGACCTAGTGCCCCGAGACCCCTAGTCCCGCCGTCCTTGTGGGGACCGGGGCCCTGTGTGGCTCGGAGGCGAGGCTGTGGGACCCGGGGTCCGACGCCCCCGTGGGTCGGGCTGGGGACCCACAGTCGAGACGGATACCCCGGGCAGGGAGTGTCCCGAGTAGCTCAGTGGCGTTAGTCGCCGAGTAGCTAAGTGGATGTTGGTCATCCGAGTAGCTCAGTGGCGTTAGTCGCCGAGTAGCTAAGTGGGTGTTTGTCACCCGAGATACTAAGTGGATGTTGGTCATCCGAGTAGCTCAGTGGGCGTTAGTCGCCAAGTAGCTAAGTGGGTGTTTGTCACCTGAGATACTAAGTGGGTGTTTGTCACCCGAGATACTAAGTGGGTGTTTGTCACCCGAGATACAAAGTAGGTGTTAGTCACCTGTGAACGAGTTTGATAAAATAAAGAGTGTGTTACCCGTGAAGTCGTCTCCCGCCGAGTTACTACACTACATATAGACTTACACACACATGTGGAGTAACACACACACATATGGGTTGACACACACATACACATCGACGTACACGCACACATCGACTGACACTCAGACACACAAACGCACATTGACTTACACACTCAGATGGAGCCATGCACACACATCGACTAATGCACACACACACATCGACAGGCACAGCAATCCCCGATGATGGCACAGCTATCAGTATCGCAGTACTACGTGTGAGTAAATAGCTTGACGTGAGCGATGGAAACAATATAAATGCATAGAAGAAATAAGCAGAAATAAGTGTCAATGAAAGAGCAGCAGTACGCACAGGTAAGTTGAGAAGCAGGCTACAGTCGAGATTATAGACTGCCATTACGCCGACTCAATGACATAAGAATTGCTATAGTCGACATGAAAGGCTAGCAGTGCACTGAGTGAGGTAAAGAAGCAGGCAACCGAGTATGTACTGGCATACACTCATAATGGTGAAAAGTAAAATGAGCAGTGTAGATAATAGGTTGGCAGTGCACTGACGTTAATTAATCAGCAGGCAGCAGGCGACATCACAGACTGGCAGTAGACCGCGGCAGCATGATAAAAGCGCAGGAAAAAAAGGGAAAATTTAGCAAGCTAAAAATCTAAAAAGTGTTTTGTGCCCACAAACATTATTATTGTAATATCTGCCAACTTATATATTTCATAATAGTAAGCAATGAACATGAGTTCTTATCTGCACACAAACATTATTATAGTAAGATTTGCCAACTGATTAGTTTAATAATAGTAAACAATGAACCAGAGTAGTTATGTGCACACAAATATTATTATTGTAATGTTTGTCAATGAATGTGTTTAATAATAGTAAACAATGCACTTAAGTTGTTAGCGTAAGAAGCAAGGAAATTTGTAATTACCATAGGCATGTTGAGGCCTTGTGCCATGCGTAGCCCCCGTCCTGGCCTACATTGGCGAGGCAGTGGAGTTGGCACGTTGCCAGGCTGGGATTGGACCGCTTACCCTCCCCGCCCCGAGCATCCCCCGCGCGTGCAAGAATAATGCTATGTAAGTGTAGTGGTGGTGTTGACGTGCGCCGACTGTGACAGTGATGGATCACGGGGCGGCGCGGGGTGCGGGGTTGGGCACGCGTTGTGGGCGTGGTGTGGACGCGCGCGCCGGGAGTGACATATGACGGGGCAGCGCGGCGTCGGTGGTGAGGCACGCTGAGATGTGGGAAAACAGGATCGTAGCCAGCGCCCAGTGATTGGTCGAATAGGATGGGTGCTCGCAGCGACGTCCGCAGGTGAGGTATAAAGGGGGACGCGCGAGAGCACTCGGGGAGAGTTACCCAGTTGAAGACCAGAAGACGGAGTTGAAGACCTAGTGCCCCGAGACCCCTAGTCCCGCCGTCCTTGTAGGGACCGGGGCCCTGTGTGGCTCGGAGGCGAGACTGTGGGACCCGGGGTCCGACGCCCACGTGGGTCGGGCTGGGGACCCACAGTCAAGACGGACACCCCGGGCAGGGAGTGTCCAGAGTAGCTCAGTGGGCGTTAGTCGCCGAGTAGCTAAGTGGGTGTTGGTCACCCGAGTAGCTCAGTGGGCGTTAGTCACCAGGGTAGCTAAGTGGGTGTTGGTCACCCGAGTAGCTCAGTGGGCGTTAGTCGCCAGGGTAGCTAAGTGGGTGTTGGTCACCCGAGTAGCTCAGTGGGCGTTAGTCGCCAGAGTAGCTAAGTGGGTGTTTGTCACCCGAGATACTAAGTGGGTGTTAGTCACCTGTGAACAAGGTTGGTAAAATAAAGAGTGTGCTACCCGTGAAGTCGTCTCCCGCCGAGTTACTACATTACAACTGGCGTCAGAAGTAAACCTGTCTTCAAGAAGAATGGACACGAGGAAGACTACCCGTACCCACGAGCGAGGTCGGGACGACGACGGCGTACCGGGGACACCAACCTCGGGAGGAGAGGACGAGGAGTTGCCGCCGATGCAGCACTTCGCGGTGATGGCCGACGCTCCGCTCGCCTCCGACACCAGCCTCCAAGACGCACACTCCCGGTTGGCGGAGTTGCTACTCGCCGCCGCCGCTGTCTTGGCGGACATCTCCGTTCCGGCGAGCGAAAAAACGGCTGCGGGGTTGGTGGAGAAAGCGAGGTTGGAGGGATCCCGCCAAAAGGCGCTTCGCGCCAAAAGTCTGGAAGTTGCCGCCGTTTTTGAGGGGCCGCCATCGATTGGCGGGAAGCACGGACACCACGTGGCCGGAGACCTCCGCTCAGCGCAGCCCACGTCATCAGCGCGCGCCGGAGCTCTCCATTTTGCGCCTGACGACCGAGCCGACATTTTACACAACTACAGCGGAGCGCGGGAAAATCTCTCCGACGTCGACGACGATCGGGTCCTCCAGCAAAGATTGCCCGCGCTGTCGGCGTTCAAGGCGGATGGGGGCGACTGGGGAGCCTTCCAACGAAGGTTCCTCGCTCATCAGGAAATGTCGGGGTGGTCCGACACCACTGCCCTGCGTGCGTTGCCAGCGATGCTCGACGACGACGCGCTTGCAGCCTTCACATCTGCTGCAAGGTCGTCCCGCTCTACGCTCCAGGCCGCAATACACCTGATGGCGAAGGTGTTCGGACCGCCCTCCACCTGTCGCCACCAGTTCTAAGATCGGCGGAAGGTGGCTGGAGAAACGACGCTCGCCTATCGCACGGCGCTGCTCGCCTTGGCGGACGCAGCTTTTCCCCGCATGGACAAGGAGGGGAAGGACGCCATGGTGACGGAGCAGCTGCTGGCGTTGGCCCACGAGTTGGGGGTCCCCATCAATGTGGCGGACGAAATGGATATCTGCTCCCTGGCGATCGCCACGAGCATTCACGCGTACGAGGTCCTCAAACGCAAGCCGGGGGTCGTCTGCAAATTGGCGGGGAATGCGGCACTGGCCGCCACGATCGCCGAACCTCAGCCAGCTGCGGATCAGGAGCAGGCCTTCGCTGCATCGCGTCCGGGGGAGTGGAGAATGGGAGGTCGTTCGCCCACACGTTCATCCCGCAAGCTGGAGCAACCGAAACCTACGACGTCCCTCGTCGTCTGCTACAACTGCGGCCTTCGGGGTCACGTCGCAGCCGGGTGCCGGGCCCCGCGTCAGCGCGCCACAGGACCACGTCGGGACGACGACCAGGCCCACAAGTCATCCCAACAAAACCCGGCAAGTCGCGGCACCTCACACGCTCGGTCCACAAACACGGCACATTCGGGTCGCCGCTTGGCGGTGGGGGGTTCGCGGCTGGGTGCCGGGGGTTCACTTCGGCGAGGGGGGTCCGTACACGGCCCGCAAGCAGTCGAGTGGTCCGAATTGGCCCACAGGATAGTGGCTGCGTCGGCCGGGTCGTCCGTGGTAACGGGGTTTATTGACGGGGTTGAGGTCCGGGTGCTTGTGGACACGGGTGCGTCGGCCACTATCATTTCGGACCTTATTTATAACATTCTTCCCGTCCAAAGTAGACCCCTTCTGCCAGTGGACGTGCCATTTTATGCGGCGAATGGGGGATCCCTGGGGATCATCGGCCAGATTCGGGCGACTATTTGCATTGGTGACATCAAATTGGCGGGCCCTATTTTTGTATCATCATCGCTGGCCGTTCCCTGTTTGCTAGGTACGGACTTTTTGTCCAAAATGCCCATCAAAATTCTCATAGATCAGGCCTGCATTGAGCTTCCGTCAGGTCGGCGGGTTGCGTTCTTGACGAGCCCTACCAAAATACGCACGGTTTGTGCGACGGTGCAGGCGCTGGCAACTCAGACTGTACGGGTGCCCCCGGGATCGCAAATGTTGGTACCCCTTCGGTTGAGGAAACCACTCGAGGTGGGTGCGGAGGCACAGGGGGTGCTGTTGGGGCCGTCTAACAGGGCCAGAAGGGGCCTCGACTTAGCGGTTGCTCAAACCATGGTGAGAGGGGACAGTGAGCCGTTCGTAATGGTCCTGAATACGGGGTCGCGGCCGGCCGTAATTGCGCAGGGAACGGTGCTGGCTCACGCCGCGCCGCTACCCGTTGAGGACCGGCTCGTGGCTCAAGCAGATTTCACTGTCGAGTCGCATCCTCCAAGTGATGAGGGGACAGAGTGGTTGGACTCGTTGTGTGCCGGTTCTGCTAACTTGTCCAAAGTGCAATTGGGAGCATTGAGGGGTTTGCTACTCGAGTTTGCTGACGTGTTCAGCAAACATAAGTACGATATCGGCTGCACGGACCTGTTGCGCCACCACATAGCTACAGGGGACGCGGCCCCTATTCGACAGAATCCCTTCCGGCTCAGCCCAGCCGAGAAGGAGCATGTGCAATCGGCGGTTAATGATATGTTGGCGGCCGATATCATTTCGCCCTCTTCTAGTCCGTGGGGTGCTCCTATTGTCCTAGTTAAAAAACAGGACGGGTCCTTGCGGTTTTGTGTCGATTTCCGCCGCTTAAACAAAATCTCGATGGCGGATGCGTATCCGCTCCCCAGGATGGATGAGTCGCTGGATGCCTTGGCGGGAGCGCAGTTTTTTTCCACACTCGATCTGCTTTCCGGATTTTGGCAATTGCCACTCGATAACGAGTCTAAACCTAAAACCGCTTTCCGGACACCTGGTGGCCTATTTGAATTCAACCGTTTGCCCATGGGCTTACATTCCGCTCCCGCCACGTTCCAGAGACTCATGGAATTGGTTTTGTCGGGCCTCCAATGGGATACCTGTTTGATTTATCTCGACGATATCATCGTCTTCAGTCGGACTTTTGAGGAGCACCTCCAGCGACTGAGAGCGGTGTTCCTCAGGATGCGTTCCGCTAAGCTTAAATTTAAACCGGCTAAATGTTTTCTGCTTCGGGAATCGGTCAGGTATTTGGGCCATATCGTGAGTCGTTCAGGGATCTCGACAGACCCTGCTAAGACGCACTGCGTCAGCTCATGGCCAACGCCAACCTCGGTCACGGAGGTTCGCAGTTTTATTGGTTTCGCCTCCTATTACCGTCGTTTTGTCAAGCAGTTTGCCACCATAGCCAGGCCCCTGCACGCTTTGACGGCTAAGGGTGTGCGGTTTCACTGGGGGGCGGAAGAGGAGGCTGCGTTCTGCTCCCTTCGTGACGCCTTGGTGCAGGCTCCCCCCTTGTGTTACCCCGATTTCACACAACCGTTTTTGCTTGACACAGATGCCAGCAACACGGGTATCGGGGGGGTGCTCTCACAGGTGGTCGGGGGGGTTGAATGGGTGGTCGCCTACGGTAGTAGAGTTCTTTCCCCCGCCGAACAACGCTATTGCGTGACTCGTCGTGAATTGTTAGCGATTGTGTTTTTTACACAGCAATTCAGGCCGTATCTTTACGGCCGTCATTTTACGGTCTGTACGGACCATGCGGCTCTACAATACGCTATGCGCGTGGCACAGCCATCGGGCCAATTGTCCAGATGGTTAGAGGTCCTTCAGGACTACCAATTCACGACGATTTACCGCAAGGGATTGCGACACTCAAATGCGGACGCCTTGTCGCGGTTGCCACCGTGCACGGACTGCACATGTTTGTTGGGATCGGCGCGGTGCAAACCCCCGGTCGCCGACACCCCGGGAGTTGCGCTCGCCGCCACTGACACCCCGGGAGTCGACGCCCCCACGGGGAGGGATTCGCTGTTGTCGTTGCCCCTCATTAAGTGGGGCCGTCTCCAAATGTCCGACAGCTCCCTACTTACGCTACGTCGAAAAGTTGGCGCTCCCGAGGTAGGGGATGCGCGGGTCGGTTCCTGGGTGTGCAGACAGGGCCTTTTGATGAAGTGGGACAACATGTCCCGGCGTCACGTGCTCGTTGTGCCTGTTGCTATGCGGTGTAGGGTCGTTCTGGCAGCTCATGAACGGCTCATGCATCTGGGTTTTCACAAAACGCTCGCCCTAATCCAGCGAGACTATTATTGGCCGGAGATGGGTAACGACGTGGCGAACATTCTTAAGGGATGCGTAGGGCGCGCCAAAAGAAAACCGCCACCATTGGCAGCTAATCCACCGCTGCAATCCATTCAAGTTTTGCGCACAAACGAATTGGTTGCGTTGGACATCTTGGGGCCCTTTCCTGCTACACCGAGGGGAAATAGGTTCCTGCTGGTTGGCGTAGAATACTTCACCCGATGGCCCATGGCATGGCCACTCGCCAACCAGTCGGCTGCAGCGGTGGCGGACGCCTTCGTCCAGGGTTATGTTTTGGACAAGGGCGCCCCCGAACGCTTGCTGACGGATCAAGGAAAGAATTTTTCGAGCGTTTTGTTGCGCGAGGTGTGCGACCTGTTGGGTACAAAGAAAGTGCGTACTTCCCCCTACCACCCGCAGACTGACGGGATGGTTGAGCGTCTGAACAGGACGATTACGTCTATGTTGTGCCAACAGGTCTGCGACGATCAGGTTGATTGGGACTTACAGGTGCCGGGGGTACTCGCGGCCTATCGAATGGCCCCTCATGCGGGTAAGGGGTTTTCCCCATTTTTTCTTATGTATGGGCGGGAGGCCGATCCGGCCATGGACGTCCAACTGGGGATTTCCCAGCCACGTGCAAAATCAAAATTGGCAGACCACATCAAATTTAATATCGCCAAATTGACTGAAGCGCGGGAGGCGGCGAGGTTGAATTCGCGGTCTCGGCAAATCGCGAACGAGAGATTGCATGGGCGGAGGGTGCATACGCATGATTGGAAACCAGGCGATAAGGCCTGGCTGCATTGTCCACATGCACCGTTGGCTACGTCCCCCAAATTGTTGAGACCTTGGAGGGGACCGGTGGAAATTGTGCGGGTTGCACGACCCCAGAGTATACAGATTAAATGGGAAAAACGCCGTTGGTACGTGCACCCCTCCCGACTGAAGCCCTATGCGGCACCGTGTGACCCCGTTCTGTGCCGTAACGACCGGGCGTGTGATGTGACCGTCGACTTGGGGAGGGAGGTGTCGCAGGCTGATCCTCACGTGTCTCCACCTGACCCACCCCCAGGTGCCTCGGGCTTGACGGCTGCTGACCGTCGGGAACCTGAACCCCGCGGCACGCACGGGTCCTCGATGCCTGGCCAATGTCTTCCTGAACTGCCGGCACCACCGGACGTTCAACCGCGTCTGGTGCCGTACGACGGACCGGCAAGGCGGGCTCGGGCTAGGGCACAACAATTTTCATGAAGACATTTTTTTTCGACACCGAGCTCGCCCGGTGTTCCCCTCTGCCGGGGTAATGTCCCGTTGTAGGGACGCTCGGAAAGAATGGGACGCTGCACGAGTCGAGAGAAAAAAAAAAAAAATTTCCATTTATTTTTCTTTCTGCATACACATTGCTATTGTCACTCGCCGGATTGTATATATTGTTCTGTTGTCGCGGTTGCATTGGTTGATGGTTGCGGATGGTAGTGTTCGCGTTGTGTTGTGTTGTTACGTTAGTTGTTGTTCTTGTTGTTGTGTTGTGTTACGGGGCACACAGGGGGGTTTGTATATTTTTATAGCAGCCGGGTCGGCTGCGAGCTATGTGGTAGGGGGTGATGTAGTGGTGGTGTTGACGTGCGCTGACTGTGACAGTGATGGATCACGGGGCGGCGCGGGGTGCGGGGTTGGGCACGCGTTGTGGGCGTGGTGTGGACGCGCGCGCCGGGAGTGACAGATGACGGGGCGGCGCGGTGTGGGTGGTGAGGCACGCTGAGATGTGGGAAAACAGGATTGTAGCCAGCGCCCAGTGATTGGTCGAATAGGATGGGTGCTCGCAGCGACGTCCGCAGGTGGGGTATAAAGGGGGACGCGCGAGAGCACTCGGGGAGAGTTACCCAGTTGAAGACCAGAAGACGGAGTTGAAGACCTAGTGCCCCGAGACCCCTAGTCCCGCCGTCCTTGTAGGGACCGGGGCCCTGTGTGGCTCGGAGGCGAGACTGTGGGACCCGGGGTCCGACGCCCACGTGGGTCGGGCTGGGGACCCACAGTCAAGACGGACACCCCGGGCAGGGAGTGTCCAGAGTAGCTCAGTGGGCGTTAGTCGCCGAGTAGCTAAGTGGGTGTTGGTCACCCGAGTAGCTCAGTGGGCGTTAGTCGCCAGGGTAGCTAAGTGGGTGTTGGTCACCCGAGTAGCTCAGTGGGCGTTAGTCGCCAGGGTAGCTAAGTGGGTGTTGGTCACCCGAGTAGCTCAGTGGGCGTTAGTCGCCAGAGTAGCTAAGTGGGTGTTTGTCACCCGAGATACTAAGTGGGTGTTAGTCACCTGTGAACGAGGTTGGTAAAATAAAGAGTGTGCTACCCGTGAAGTCGTCTCCCGCCGAGTTACTACATTACATAAGCAATAAAAAAATATTATCCATGGAGTCTGCAGTATAAGCTCGACGCATCGTGTTGGGGTTTGGGCAAGAGGACATCACACTGTGAAGAAATATCCGCAGCGTCATGTGTGTATGTATTGCCAGTTAAACGCGTAAAATAAAATGTCCCTCGTGAGCTGGAGCGAACGCGCATCACTTGGCAGGGTCTGCCCCACCCCCCAGGCAATATGCGTCAGTTGGTAGGTCGATATCGCGCAATAAGTAAATAATTAATAATAGAAACGGCATAAATGTGTTAATTAAACTACTTTAAAGTTTACGGATGGGTAAACGGAATAGCCTATTCCCACCGCGGGGCTTAGGACATGCTGCCGGGCAAATTTTTTTTCTACGTGAAGCCCACCGTCCGAGAGCCAAATCCCCCGCAAGCGCGAGCGCGTGGAGACTTTTATATATAAGAAAGAAGACTAGCGGAAGTACCCGGCGTTGCCCGGGTGAAAAATATATTTTTTAAAAACCTTCCATATATACACACAGATACTAAGGTATTGTCAAATAGTTGATGTAAAAGGTTTCCTAAAATTGTGGACCCCCCCTACTCAAAAAATATCTTTACCCCTCGTAGGTATATATACCTACACACCCTACATACAACAGAGGAAGTAGTATCTATTGACTCTGTAGTAGTATCTACTGACTGTACCGTAGTATCTATATAGCAGGTACCACCACCACAGTCATGGTGAGTGGTGAGGGCGAGTGGTGAGCGGTGAGGGTGAGTGGTGAGGAAAAGCGGTGAGTGGTGAGGGTGAGTAGTGAGGATGAGTGGTGAGGGTGAGCGGTGAGTGTGAGTGGTGAGGGTGAGTGGTGAGTGGTGAGGGTGAGTAGTGAAGAAGAGTGGTGAGTGGTGAGGGTGAGTGGTGAGGGTGAGTGGTGAGGGTGAGTAGTGAAGAAGAGCGGTGAGTGGTGAGGGTGTGTGGTGAGTGGTGAGGGTGAGTGGTGAGGGTGAGTAGTAAGGGTGAGTGGTGAGGGTGAGTGGTGAGGGTGTGTGGTGAGTGGTGAGGGTGAGTGGTGAGGGTGAGTAGTGAAGAAGAGTGGTGAGTGGTAAGGGTGAGTGGTGAGGGTGTGTGGTGAGTGGTGAGGGTGAGTGGTGAGGGTGAGTAGTAAGGGTGAGTGGAGAGGGTGAGTGGTGGGGTAAATAGTTGATGTAAAAGGTTTCCGAAAATTGTGGACCCCCCCCCCCTCAAAAAATATCTTTACCCCTCGTAGGTATATATACCTACACACCCTACATACAACAGAGGAAGTAGTATCTATTGACTCTGTAGTAGTATCTACTGACTGTACCGTAGTATCTATATAGCAGGTACCACCACCACAGTGATGGTGAGTGGTGAGGGCGAGTGGTGAGTGGTGAGGGTGAGTGTTGAGGAAAAGTGGTGTGTGGTGAGGGTGAGTAGTGAGGATGAGTGGTGAGGGTGAGCGGTGAGTGTGAGTGGTGAGGGTGAGTGGTGAGTGGTGAGGGTGAGTAGTGAAGAAGAGTGGTGAGTGGTGAGGGTGAGTGGTGAGGGTGAGAGTGAGTAGTGAAGAAGAGCGGTGAGTGGTGAGGGTGTGTGGTGAGTGGTGAGGGTGAGTGGTGAGGGTGAGTAGTAAGGGTGAGTGGTGAGGGTGAGTGGTGAGCGTGAGTGGTGAGAGTGAGTGGTGATCGTGAGTGGTGAGGGTGAGTAGTGAAGAAAAGTGGTGAGTGGTAAGGGTGAGTGGTGAGGGTGTGTGGTGAGTGGTGAGGGTGAGTGGTGAGGGTGAGTAGTGAAGAAGAGTGGTGAGTGGTAAGGGTGAGTGGTGAGGGTGTGTGGTGAGTGGTGAGGGTGAGTGGTGAGGGTGAGTAGTAAGGGTGAGTGGAGAGGGTGAGTGGTGGGGTAAATAGTTGATGTAAAAGGTTTCCGAAAATTGTGGACCCCCCCCCCCCCTCAAAAAATATCTTTACCCCTCGTAGGTATATATACCTACAGACCCTATATACAACAGAGGAAGTAGTATCTATTGACTCTGTAGTAGTATCTACTGGGCTGTACCGTAGTATCTACTGAGCCAGTAGTAGCTACTGACTGTGTAGTAGTATTTAGTGACTGTAGTAACTACTGACCATAGTAGTATTTACTGGGCCTACAGTAGTATCTATCGACTATATAGTAGTAACGACTAACTGTATAGTATCTGCTGACTCTATAGTAGTAATGTTGTATCCTAAGCCTTCTTCCAAACTTGATATTTTTATATATTATCTTTTTACTTGATATATAATGAATGAAAACACTCCAAAAAGCAGCAGGCTGCAAAAACCAGGTGTTGTTAAGTAATGAACTGGAGGAGGGCTAGGATGACAGAATTTGCAACCTTGCTTCAAGGAAGGAGGGGGCCTGATGAACGGGCATATGTCACCCGTGCAGGCGGCAGAGACAGTGGGAGAGTCAGCCAGACATAATTAAGGCAAAAAGCCAACCATCCTGCATGGTTTTAAGGAATTAAATTATTAAATCCAGGGTGAGTGGTCAAATGAAGTGGGTCAGCAACGCTGTGTGCACAGGGGAGGGAGCTGATTAACAACCCTGCCCGGCTGAACCGTGAGGGGGCCTTTGACCTGAAATTAAGAATAACACTCCCAGAGCAGAAGGTTGGATGACCACAGTGAGACGAATAAGAGCGTTGTATATCAAGGATGCAGACTCAGCTGAATAACAAGGCTGCGGAGGTCACCAAAAGTTCGTGTTCGCCTAGTTAAGTCGAAAAGCTCAATTATTCTGTATTGCTATTAAAGCAACGTTAAAATCAGAATTTAACAACAGGGTAGGCTAAAGTTATTGATATTCACACCCACTCCAATTAAACCAGGCCACAAGTTACGCCTACTGAACCATCACCATCATTAAGTCAATATGAAATGTTATTTCCATACCTTAATATACAACTCGACCCAAAGCATATGACAATCAGAACCTTCCTAAGTCAAAATTGAATCGCACCCAGACAGGAGCGAATAGTCGATATAAGGTTGAAGAGGGTATGAACAATAAGAGCGCGGCGAACTGCAAACGTAAGCAAAAGCCGGGAACGACACCAACCCAGCGACACCAGCCAGCAACAGCGAGTCGGGCTTCGACAGGCCATAAAAGTAGAAATAATAACTCTCGGGGTCAGGGGACATCAGAAAAAGCAAGCAGACAAAAACCAGAACTGACTCCAAGGTTCAACCGCCCTCACCTACAAGGAGTGACGGAAATTAATGAGGCCTTGAGATAACGGCGTCAGCTGGACAGCAACAACAACCGGCGAGCAGAGACAGAGTGAGGCAAAAACCTGCGAGGCTATGAAATGCAACTTCATGTCAGTGAAGCCTGACCAACAAGTTAAGTTAATGACATCACAATACATAATATCGTACATAACATCAATGTTAACGCTATTCACCGTCAACTATATTCCGCTTATATAACCATGCAGACACCAAGGAATACGAATTCCTAGGATCAAGAAACTTAACCCTTAACCTAAGATATCGGAAATAAATTAATAATAATAAGCCTATGCATGAAAGACAAAAGTAAAACTTATGAAAAGCCAGGATAGCGGGATAAATCACCACCAGGTCGAAATAAAATACATAATAAAAGAGCGATGTTAAACCCAGGGTCGGAGAGAAAGGGAGATCCCGGCCGTCTTTGTATCCCCGCAGCGCGGGATGGGAGTGTGTATGTGCTCGGGGAGGCACCTCCACTTGGGTCAAGCACCACGATGGGAAACGACACACCTTAGGCTACATACAGAATCATAACTGGGAAATGGTAAGGGACAAATGTTAATTTAAAACTTTTTAACCATGTCTGTGTGCGTCTGTGAGGGTCGGAGGGAGTGTGCCCCTCCCTCTAGGTCGTGCACCCAGACAGAGAGACGACTTCGAGGCAATTTGTAACATCTGATTGTTTGCTCATGGATTTTATGGAGGGAGTATGACAACGGAAAATACCATGGGTGATGCACACAAGGACACACGGACGTACGGACACACACATGAACACACCTACACACGGACAAATCCTGACACAGTAAATCAAAAGAAAACCCCGCCTTGTGGGCAGGACCCAAAGGGATTTTTCGGCATAAAAGAAAGGACCCTGAGCATTGGAAACCAGTTCGACCAGGAGTCAACTCATCACGAGTTCGACCAGTGGGTCGGCTCCGGAGCGAGCTCGACCGAGCGGGTCGGCTCGACTCATCTTCAGCTCGACCGAGCGGGTCGACTCAAGGGCGAGCTGCGACTAACGGGTCGGCTCGACTCTTCAGCTTCTGGGACGGCTCTCGGGGCTCGACTCAAGCGGCTCCCCATCTCCTCTGCAGGCGGGCAAGACCCGCTTGACAGCTCAACTCGGCCGCGACAGCCAACCTCTGCCGAGTCGGCGGTTTCCCTGCTGCCGCGAGAATCGCGGTTTGGCGACGACGCTGCGAGCGAGCTGTGGGCGCCACCTACCGACCGGGTTCCGAATTACGACAGCGTGTCAACGGACATCCGAACCAAATTCACCACGGCGACAGAGGAGCGACTAATACGTATGACGCGCACCGTCCCCTCACCACACGACCACCTGGCGTCTGTTTGACATAAAGAACCGACTCCGAACACTGACTATTGAAGACAACTCTTACCACTCAAACCCACTCGAACCCATAAGCCATCCGTGGCTGTGAAGAAAAACTCAGGGTAGCTAAGTGGGTGTTGGTCACCCGAGTAGCTCAGTGGGCGTTAGTCGCCAGAGTAGCTAAGTGGGTGTTTGTCACCCGAGATACTAAGTGGGTGTTAGTCACCTGTGAACGAGGTTGGTAAAATAAAGAGTGTGCTACCCGTGAAGTCGTCTCCCGCCGAGTTACTACATTACATAAGCAATAAAAAAATATTATCCATGGAGTCTGCAGTATAAGCTCGACGCATCGTGTTGGGGTTTGGGCAAGAGGACATCACACTGTGAAGAAATATCCGCAGCGTCATGTGTGTATGTATTGCCAGTTAAACGCGTAAAATAAAATGTCCCTCGTGAGCTGGAGCGAACGCGCATCACTTGGCAGGGTCTGCCCCACCCCCCAGGCAATATGCGTCAGTTGGTAGGTCGATATCGCGCAATAAGTAAATAATTAATAATAGAAACGGCATAAATGTGTTAATTAAACTACTTTAAAGTTTACGGATGGGTAAACGGAATAGCCTATTCCCACCGCGGGGCTTAGGACATGCTGCCGGGCAAATTTTTTTTCTACGTGAAGCCCACCGTCCGAGAGCCAAATCCCCCGCAAGCGCGAGCGCGTGGAGACTTTTATATATAAGAAAGAAGACTAGCGGAAGTACCCGGCGTTGCCCGGGTGAAAAATATATTTTTTAAAAACCTTCCATATATACACACAGATACTAAGGTATTGTCAAATAGTTGATGTAAAAGGTTTCCTAAAATTGTGGACCCCCCCTACTCAAAAAATATCTTTACCCCTCGTAGGTATATATACCTACACACCCTACATACAACAGAGGAAGTAGTATCTATTGACTCTGTAGTAGTATCTACTGACTGTACCGTAGTATCTATATAGCAGGTACCACCACCACAGTCATGGTGAGTGGTGAGGGCGAGTGGTGAGCGGTGAGGGTGAGTGGTGAGGAAAAGCGGTGAGTGGTGAGGGTGAGTAGTGAGGATGAGTGGTGAGGGTGAGCGGTGAGTGTGAGTGGTGAGGGTGAGTGGTGAGTGGTGAGGGTGAGTAGTGAAGAAGAGTGGTGAGTGGTGAGGGTGAGTGGTGAGGGTGAGTGGTGAGGGTGAGTAGTGAAGAAGAGCGGTGAGTGGTGAGGGTGTGTGGTGAGTGGTGAGGGTGAGTGGTGAGGGTGAGTAGTAAGGGTGAGTGGTGAGGGTGAGTGGTGAGGGTGTGTGGTGAGTGGTGAGGGTGAGTGGTGAGGGTGAGTAGTGAAGAAGAGTGGTGAGTGGTAAGGGTGAGTGGTGAGGGTGTGTGGTGAGTGGTGAGGGTGAGTGGTGAGGGTGAGTAGTAAGGGTGAGTGGAGAGGGTGAGTGGTGGGGTAAATAGTTGATGTAAAAGGTTTCCGAAAATTGTGGACCCCCCCCCCCTCAAAAAATATCTTTACCCCTCGTAGGTATATATACCTACACACCCTACATACAACAGAGGAAGTAGTATCTATTGACTCTGTAGTAGTATCTACTGACTGTACCGTAGTATCTATATAGCAGGTACCACCACCACAGTGATGGTGAGTGGTGAGGGCGAGTGGTGAGTGGTGAGGGTGAGTGTTGAGGAAAAGTGGTGTGTGGTGAGGGTGAGTAGTGAGGATGAGTGGTGAGGGTGAGCGGTGAGTGTGAGTGGTGAGGGTGAGTGGTGAGTGGTGAGGGTGAGTAGTGAAGAAGAGTGGTGAGTGGTGAGGGTGAGTGGTGAGGGTGAGAGTGAGTAGTGAAGAAGAGCGGTGAGTGGTGAGGGTGTGTGGTGAGTGGTGAGGGTGAGTGGTGAGGGTGAGTAGTAAGGGTGAGTGGTGAGGGTGAGTGGTGAGCGTGAGTGGTGAGAGTGAGTGGTGATCGTGAGTGGTGAGGGTGAGTAGTGAAGAAAAGTGGTGAGTGGTAAGGGTGAGTGGTGAGGGTGTGTGGTGAGTGGTGAGGGTGAGTGGTGAGGGTGAGTAGTGAAGAAGAGTGGTGAGTGGTAAGGGTGAGTGGTGAGGGTGTGTGGTGAGTGGTGAGGGTGAGTGGTGAGGGTGAGTAGTAAGGGTGAGTGGAGAGGGTGAGTGGTGGGGTAAATAGTTGATGTAAAAGGTTTCCGAAAATTGTGGACCCCCCCCCCCCTCAAAAAATATCTTTACCCCTCGTAGGTATATATACCTACAGACCCTATATACAACAGAGGAAGTAGTATCTATTGACTCTGTAGTAGTATCTACTGGGCTGTACCGTAGTATCTACTGAGCCAGTAGTAGCTACTGACTGTGTAGTAGTATTTAGTGACTGTAGTAACTACTGACCATAGTAGTATTTACTGGGCCTACAGTAGTATCTATCGACTATATAGTAGTAACGACTAACTGTATAGTATCTGCTGACTCTATAGTAGTAATGTTGTATCCTAAGCCTTCTTCCAAACTTGATATTTTTATATATTATCTTTTTACTTGATATATAATGAATGAAAACACTCCAAAAAGCAGCAGGCTGCAAAAACCAGGTGTTGTTAAGTAATGAACTGGAGGAGGGCTAGGATGACAGAATTTGCAACCTTGCTTCAAGGAAGGAGGGGGCCTGATGAACGGGCATATGTCACCCGTGCAGGCGGCAGAGACAGTGGGAGAGTCAGCCAGACATAATTAAGGCAAAAAGCCAACCATCCTGCATGGTTTTAAGGAATTAAATTATTAAATCCAGGGTGAGTGGTCAAATGAAGTGGGTCAGCAACGCTGTGTGCACAGGGGAGGGAGCTGATTAACAACCCTGCCCGGCTGAACCGTGAGGGGGCCTTTGACCTGAAATTAAGAATAACACTCCCAGAGCAGAAGGTTGGATGACCACAGTGAGACGAATAAGAGCGTTGTATATCAAGGATGCAGACTCAGCTGAATAACAAGGCTGCGGAGGTCACCAAAAGTTCGTGTTCGCCTAGTTAAGTCGAAAAGCTCAATTATTCTGTATTGCTATTAAAGCAACGTTAAAATCAGAATTTAACAACAGGGTAGGCTAAAGTTATTGATATTCACACCCACTCCAATTAAACCAGGCCACAAGTTACGCCTACTGAACCATCACCATCATTAAGTCAATATGAAATGTTATTTCCATACCTTAATATACAACTCGACCCAAAGCATATGACAATCAGAACCTTCCTAAGTCAAAATTGAATCGCACCCAGACAGGAGCGAATAGTCGATATAAGGTTGAAGAGGGTATGAACAATAAGAGCGCGGCGAACTGCAAACGTAAGCAAAAGCCGGGAACGACACCAACCCAGCGACACCAGCCAGCAACAGCGAGTCGGGCTTCGACAGGCCATAAAAGTAGAAATAATAACTCTCGGGGTCAGGGGACATCAGAAAAAGCAAGCAGACAAAAACCAGAACTGACTCCAAGGTTCAACCGCCCTCACCTACAAGGAGTGACGGAAATTAATGAGGCCTTGAGATAACGGCGTCAGCTGGACAGCAACAACAACCGGCGAGCAGAGACAGAGTGAGGCAAAAACCTGCGAGGCTATGAAATGCAACTTCATGTCAGTGAAGCCTGAACAACAAGTTAAGTTAATGACATCACAATACATAATATCGTACATAACATCAATGTTAACGCTATTCACCGTCAACTATATTCCGCTTATATAACCATGCAGACACCAAGGAATACGAATTCCTAGGATCAAGAAACTTAACCCTTAACCTAAGATATCGGAAATAAATTAATAATAATAAGCCTATGCATGAAAGACAAAAGTAAAACTTATGAAAAGCCAGGATAGCGGGATAAATCACCACCAGGTCGAAATAAAATACATAATAAAAGAGCGATGTTAAACCCAGGGTCGGAGAGAAAGGGAGATCCCGGCCGTCTTTGTATCCCCGCAGCGCGGGATGGGAGTGTGTATGTGCTCGGGGAGGCACCTCCACTTGGGTCAAGCACCACGATGGGAAACGACACACCTTAGGCTACATACAGAATCATAACTGGGAAATGGTAAGGGACAAATGTTAATTTAAAACTTTTTAACCATGTCTGTGTGCGTCTGTGAGGGTCGGAGGGAGTGTGCCCCTCCCTCTAGGTCGTGCACCCAGACAGAGAGACGACTTCGAGGCAATTTGTAACATCTGATTGTTTGCTCATGGATTTTATGGAGGGAGTATGACAACGGAAAATACCATGGGTGATGCACACAAGGACACACGGACGTACGGACACACACATGAACACACCTACACACGGACAAATCCTGACACAGTAAATCAAAAGAAAACCCCGCCTTGTGGGCAGGACCCAAAGGGATTTTTCGGCATAAAAGAAAGGACCCTGAGCATTGGAAACCAGTTCGACCAGGAGTCAACTCATCACGAGTTCGACCAGTGGGTCGGCTCCGGAGCGAGCTCGACCGAGCGGGTCGGCTCGACTCATCTTCAGCTCGACCGAGCGGGTCGACTCAAGGGCGAGCTGCGACTAACGGGTCGGCTCGACTCTTCAGCTTCTGGGACGGCTCTCGGGGCTCGACTCAAGCGGCTCCCCATCTCCTCTGCAGGCGGGCAAGACCCGCTTGACAGCTCAACTCGGCCGCGACAGCCAACCTCTGCCGAGTCGGCGGTTTCCCTGCTGCCGCGAGAATCGCGGTTTGGCGACGACGCTGCGAGCGAGCTGTGGGCGCCACCTACCGACCGGGTTCCGAATTACGACAGCGTGTCAACGGACATCCGAACCAAATTCACCACGGCGACAGAGGAGCGACTAATACGTATGACGCGCACCGTCCCCTCACCACACGACCACCTGGCGTCTGTTTGACATAAAGAACCGACTCCGAACACTGACTATTGAAGACAACTCTTACCACTCAAACCCACTCGAACCCATAAGCCATCCGTGGCTGTGAAGAAAAACTCGAGACCGAGTGATGGCCATCCGTCATTTATAAGAGTATTATCTTTAATATTTAGTGGACTGTACTCTTAATCGCTTAAATTCCCAGCAGATCTTCGGAAAAGGAGCGCCGTTGCAGGCCTTTACTCCGAGCATTCTGTTGTCAGATAACCTGCCGATGTATCTGTTGAGATTGGTGCCTTTAAGAATAATAACTGTTTTTGATTGTGTTTTATCGCCGTATAATCTTTCAAGTATAATCATTCATTAACGTTAAGGTTTTCTTAGCATAGTATTTGCATGTTTTAACGACTCTCTCTCACTAACAACCATCGCGTTACGCGGGATCCATGTGCCGTTGTCAAGTGAAATCAGACAATCATTGATGATATTGTATTGATGCCGTGTTGACGTTCCGGGATTGAGAGTTCGCATACTATATCATAGTTGAGGTTGAATTAGTAATAAATTGATTAATACAGAAGTGGTTGTGTGATTCTTTCCTGAAGTCTATGCATAAGATCTGCTTCTGCGTTGAGATCTGAACTTGGTGACCTTAATAAACACACTAACACATACTCAGTAAATGTTAAAGCGATAACGGGGTGAACCGGGGACCTAAGATAAGCGAGAATGAGACGAACCTAGACAACGATGCCGAGTTAATCTAAGTTAATCTTGTATACTTACACCACACCTGCATAACTGCATACGATTAATTGCCTTATTCCGATCGATAACCCACCCTCGTCACCGAGGCGGGGTCTGGTTATCATAACGACTTGCATCATCATAATTCCACCCACTCGCATAATTACTACGATTACCTCTCGAATTGGCATAATTAAATGTGCATAATTACCTCAATTAACATATTTCCGGATAATTACACATTTGGCCAAATTTCAATTGATTATTATTATTTTCACTGAATATTCATAACCCACACATACAACACAATAATTTCACCCACGCACGCATACAACATATCAAAATTTTCATAACCAACATATACAACAGTATCCACTGACTATAGTAGTAACTACTAACTCTATAGCAGTATCTACTCACTCTATAATAGTATCTACTGACTATAGTAGCTACTCACCGTGGAAGTATGTACTGACTGTATAGTAGTATATACTGACTGTAGCAGTATTGCCCGATTGTAGTGGTATATACTGACTGTTTTAGGATCTACTAACTCTACATAGCAGTATCTACCAACTCGTTAGCAGTATCTACTATCACTATAGCAGTGCATACCGACTGAGGTGGTACCTGCTATCGCTATAGCAGTGCATAATGACTGGTGGTACCTGCTATGATTACAGCAGTGCATACTGCTCTGTTGATACCTGCTATGATTACAGCAGTGCATACTGACTGTGATGATAGCTTTTATGATTGCAGCAGTGCATATTGTGGTGGAACCTGCTATGATTACAGCAGTGCATACTGACTGTGGTGGTACCCGCTATGATAACAGCAGTGCATACTGCTGTGTTGGTACCTGCTATGATTACAGCAGTGCATATTGTGGTGGTACCTGCTAAGATTACAGCAGTGCATACTGCTGTGGTGATATCTGCTATGATAACAGCAGTGCAAACTGACTGTGGTGGTAGCTTCAATGATTACAGCAGTGCATACTGACTGTGGTGATAGCTTTTATGATTGCAGCAGTGCATATTGTGGTGGAACCTGCTATGATTACAGCAGTGCATACTGACTGTGGTGGTACCCGCTATGATAACAGCAGTGCATACTGCTGTGTTGGTACCTGCTATGATTACAGCAGTGCATATTGTGGTGGTACCTGCTAAGATTACAGCAGTGCATACTGCTGTGGTGATATCTGCTATGATAACAGCAGTGCAAACTGACTGTGGTGGTAGCTTCAATGATTACAGCAGTGCATACTGACTGTGGTGGTACATGCTATGATTGCAGCAGTGCATACTGCTGTGGTGGTACATACTATGATTACAGCAGTGTATACTGCTGTGGTGGTACCTATGATTACAGCAGTGCATACTACTGTGGTGGTACCTGCTATGATTACAGCAGTGCATATTGTGGTGGTACCTGCTATGATAAGAGGAGTACATATTGTGGTGGTGGTACCTACTATGATGACAGCAGTACATACTGTGGTGGTGGTACCTGCTCTGATGAGAGCAGTACATACTGTGGTGGTGGTACCTGCTATGATTACAGCAGTGCATTTTGACTGTACTCACAACTCATCCTCACTACTCACCACTCACACTCACCACTTACTACTCACTACTCACCCTCACCATTCACCCTCACAACTCACCACTCACCAATTTCCCTCACCACTCACCCTTACCACTCACCCTCACCATTCAGCCTCACCACTCACCACTCACCAATCACCACTCACCCTCACCACTCACCCTCATCACTAACCCTCACCACTCTCCCTCACCACTCACCCTCACCACTCACCCTCACTACTCCCCACTCTCCCTCACCACTCACTCTCACCATTCACCCTCACCATTTAGCCTCACCATTTACCCTCACCACTCACGATCACAACCACCACTCACCCTGACCACTCACCCCTCACCACTCAACCTCACCCTCACTACTCACCACTCATCCTCACCAATAACCACTGACCAATCACCACTCACCACTCACCCTCACCACTCTCCACTAACCCTCACCACTCAACCTCACCACTCACCCTCACCACTCACCCTAACCACTAACCACGCTCTCACCACTGACCCTCACCACTCACCCTCACCACTCAGCACTCACCGTCATCACTCACCCTCACCACTCACCCTCACCATTCACGCTCACCACTCACCCTCACCACTCACCACTCACGCTCACCCTCACCACTCACCCTCACCACTCACCACTCACCCTCACTACTCACCACTCATCCTCACCAATAACCACTGACCAATCACCACTCACCCTCACCACTCTCCACTAACCCTCACCACTCAACCTCACTACTCACCCTCACCACTCACCCTAACCACTAACCACGCTCTCACCACTGACCCTCACCACTCACCCTCACCACTCAGCACTCACCGTCATCCCTCACCCTCACCACTCACCCTCACCATTCACGCTCACCACTCACCTTCACCACTCACCACTCACGCTCACCCTCACCACTCACCCTCACCACTCACCACTCACACTCACTACTTACTACTCACCCTCACCATTCACCCTCACAACTCACCACTCACCAATCTCCCTCACCACTCACCCTTACAACTCACCCTCACCATTCAGCCTCACCACTCACCAATCACCACTCACCCTCACCACTCACCCTCATCACTAACCCTCACCACTCTCCCTCACCACTCACCCTCACCATTCACCCTCACTACTCCCCACTCTCCTCACCACTCACTCTAACCATTCACCCTCACCATTCAGCCTCATCACTTACCCTCACCACTCACCGTCACAACCACCACTCACCCTCACCACTCACCCCTCACCACTCAACTTCACCTTCACTACTCACCACTCATCCTCCGCAATAACCACTGACCAATCACCACTCACCACTCACCCTCACCACTCTCCACTAACCCTCAGCACTCAACCTCACCACTCACCCTCACCACTCACCCTAACCACTAACCACTCTCTAACCACTCACCCTCACCACTCACCCTCACCACTCAGCACTCACCCTCACCACTCACCCTCACCACTCACCCTCACCATTCACGCTCACCACTCACCACTCACGCTCACCCTCACCACTCACCCTCACCACTCACTAATCACCACTCACAACTGCCACTCACCCTCACCGCTCACCACTAACCCTCACCACTCACCCTCACCACTCACCCTCACCAATCACTACTCACCCTCACCACTCACCCTCACCGCTCACCCTCACCACTCACCCTCACCACTCACGCTCACCCTCACCACTCACCCCTCACTAATCACCACTCACAACCGCCACTCGCCCTCACCGCTCACCACTCACCCTCACCACTCACCCTCACCACTCACTCTCACCACTCACCCTCACCACTCACCCTCACCAATCACTACTCACCCTCACCACTCACCCTCACCGCTCACCTTCACCACTCACCCTCACCACTCACGCTCACCCTCACCACTCACCCCTCACTACTCATCACTCATCCTCACCAATAACCACTGACCAATCACCACTCACCCTCACCACTCTCCACTAACCCTCACCACTCAACCTCACCACTCACCCTCACCACTCACCCTAACCACTAACCACTCTCTCACCACTCACCCTCACCACTCACTCTCACCACTCAGCACTCACCCTTACCACTCACCCTCACCACTCACCCTCACCATTCACGCTCACCACTCACCCTCACCACTCACGCTCACCTTCACCACTCACCCTCACCTCTCACACTCACTACTTACTACTCACCACTCACCCTCACCATTCACCCTCACAACTCACCACTCACCAATCTCACTCACCACTCACCAATCACAACTCACCCTCACCACTCACCCTCATCACTAACCATCACCACTCTCCATCACCACTCACCCTCACCACTCACCCTCACTACTCCCCACTCTCCGTCACCACTCACTCTCACCATTCACCCTCACCATTCAGCCTCATCACTTACCCTCACCACTCACCGTCACAACCACCACTCACACTCACCACTCACCCCTCACCACTCAACCTCACCTTCACTACTCACCACTCATCCTCACCAATAACCACTGACCAATCACCACTCACCACTCACCCTCACCACTCTCCACTAACCCTCAACACTCAACCTCACCACTCACCCTCACCACTCACCCTAACCACTAACCACTCTCTCACCACTCACCCTCACCACTCACCCTCACCACTCAGCACTCACCCTCACCACTCATTCTCACCACTCACCCTCACCATTCACGCTCACCACTCACCCTCACCACTCACCTCTCACGCTCACCCTCACCACTCACCCTCACCACTCACCCTCGCCGTTCACTACTCACCCTCACCACTCACCCTCACCGCTCACCCTCACCACTCACCCTCATGCTCACCCTCACCACTCACCCCTCACTAATCACCACTCACAACCGCCACTCGCCCTCACCACTCACTACTCACCCTCACCACTCACCACTCACGCTCACCACTCACTACTCACCCTCACCACTCACAATCACCACTCACCAGTCACGCTCACCACTCACCACTCACCCTCACCACTCAACCTCACCCTCACTACTCACCACTCATCCTCACCACTCACCACTGCCCAATCACCACTCACCCTCACCACTCTCCACTAACCCTCACCACTCAACCTCACCACTCACCCTCACCACTCACCCTAACCACTAACCACTCTCTCACCACTCACCCTCACCACTCACCCTCACCCTCACTACTCAGCACTCACCACTCACCACTCACTCTCACCACTCACCCTCACCACTCACGCTCACCACTCACCCTCACCACTCACCACTCACGCTCACCCTCACCACTCACCCTCACCACTCACTAATCACCACTCACAACCGCCACTCACCCTCACCACTCACTCTCACCACTCACCCTCACAACAACCACTCACCCTCACTGCTCATCACTCACCCTCACCACTCACCCTCACCACTCACCCTCACCAATCACCACTCACCCTCACCACTCACCACTCACGCTCACCCTCACCACTCACCCCTCACTAATCACCGCTCACAACCACCACTCGCCCTCACCACTCACCACTCACCCTCACCACTCACCCTAACTCTCACTACTCACCACTCATCCTCACCAATCACACCCTCACCAATCACCACTCACCCTCACCACTCACTCTCACCACTCACCAGTCACGCTCACCACTCACCACTCACGCTCACCACTCACTACTCACCCTCACCACCACCACTCACCCAATTCCCGTTTAAAAAACTTGCTTACGTGTCGCCAAGTATGCTTAACATTTCGAACAGACACACAAATTCACTAATTTAGCTTTTGACATTTAACATACAAAACGTCAGCTTGTACTACTGTCATCATAGCAGGGACCACCACCACAGTGATGGTGAGTGGTGAGGGTGAGCGTGAGTGGTGAGTGAGAGGGTGAGTGGTGAGGGTGAGTGATGAGGGTGAGGGTGAGTGGTGAGGGTGAGTGGTGAGGGTGCGTGGTGAGTAGTGAGGATGATTGGTGAGGGTGAGTGGTGAGCGTGAGTGGTTAGGGAGAGGGGTGAGTGGTGAGGGTGAGTGGTGATGGAGAGTGGTGAGGGTGAGTAGTGGTGGTGAGGGTGAGGATGATTAGTGAGTAGTGAGCGTGAGTGGTGAGGGTGAGTGGTGAGGGTTAGTTGTGAGGGTGAGTGGTGAGGGGTGAGGAAGAGTAGTGAGGAAGAGTGGTGAGGAAGAGTGGTGAGTGGTGAGGGTGAGTGGTGAATGGTGAGGAATAGTGGTGAGGAAGAGTGGTGAGGGTGAGTGGTGAGTAGTGAGGGTGAGTGGTGAGGGTAAGTGGTGAGTAGTGAGGGGTGAGTGGTGAGTGTTGAAGGTGAGTGGTGAGGGTGAGTGTTGAGGGTGAGTGGTGAGTAGTGAGGGTGAGTGGTGAGGGTGAGTGGTGAGTAGTGGTGAGGGTGAGTGGTGAGGGTGAGTAGTAAGGGTGAGTGGTGAGGGTGAGTATTGAGGGTGAGGGTGAGTGGTGAGCGTGAGTGTTGAGGGTGAGTGGTGAGCGTGAGTGGTGAGTAGTGGAGAGGGTGAGTGGTGAGGGCGAGTGGTGAAGGAGGGGTGAGTGGTGAGTCGTGACGGTGAGTGGTGAGTGTGAGTGGTGAGAGTGAGTGGTGAGGGTGAGTGGTGAAGGAGAGGGGTGAGTGGTTGGTGTGGTGAGTGGTGAGTGGTGAGGGTGAGTGGGAGGGAGAGGGGTGAGTGTTGAGGGTGAGTGGTGAGCATGAGTGGTGAGGGTGAGTGGTGAGGGTGAGTGGTTAGTAATGAGGATGATTGGTGAGGGTGAGTGGTCAGCGTGAGTGGTGAGGGAGACGGGTGTGTGGTGAGGGTGAATGGTGAGCGTGAGTGGTGAGGGAGAGGGGTGAGTGGTAATGGTGAGTGGTGAGGGAGACGGGTGAGTAGTGAGGATGATTGGTGAGGGTGAGTGGTAAGCGTGAGTGGTGAGGGAGAAGGGTGAGTGGTGAGGGTGAGTGGTCAGGGAGAGTGGTGAGGCTGAGTAGTGGTGGTGAGTGTGAGGATGATTAGTGAGTAGCGAGGGTGAGTGGTGAGGGTGAGTGGTGAGTGGTGAGCGTGAGTGGTGAGTAGTGGTGAGGGTGAGTGGTGAGGGTGAGTTGAAAGGGTGAGTGGTGAGGGTGAGTATTGAGGGTGATTGGTGAGCATGAGTGGTGAGGGTGAGTGGTGAGCGTGAGTGGTGAGTAGTGGTGAGGGTGAGTGGTGGGGGTGAGTTGTAAGGGTGAGTGGTGAGGAAGAGTGGTGAGGAAGAGTGTTGAGGAAGAGTGGTGAGGGTGAATGGGGAGGGTTAGGGTGAGTAGTGAGCGGTGACGGAGAGGGAGAGTGGTGAGGGTGAGTGGTGAAGGAGAGGGGTGAGTGGTGACGTTTAGTGGTGAGCGTGAGTGGTGAGAGTGGTGAGGGTGAGTGGTGAAGGAGAGGGATGAGTGATGAGCGTGAGTGTTGAGAGTGAGTGGTGAGTGGTGAGGGTGAGTGGTGAGGGTGAGTAGTGAGTAGTGAGGATGATTGTTGAGCGTGAGTGGTGAAGGAGAGGAGTGAGTGGTGAGTGGCGAGCGTGAGTGGTGAGGGTGAGTGGGAGGGAGAGTGGTGAGTGTTGAGGGTGAGTGGTGAGCATGAGTGATGAGGGTGAGTGGTGAGGGTGAGTGGTTAGTAATGAGGATGATTGGTGAGGGTGAGTGGTCAGCGTGAGTGGTGAGGGAGAGGGGTGTGTGGTGAGGGTGAATGGTGAGCGTGAGTAGTGAGGGAGAGGGGTGAGTGGTGAGGGTGAGTGGTCAGGGAGAGTGGTGAGGCTGAGTAGTGGTGGTGAGGGTGAGAATGATTAGTGAGTAGCGAGGGTGAGTGGTGAGGGTGAGTGGTGAGTGGTGAGCGTGAGTTGTGAGGGTGAGGGGTGAGTGGTGAGTAGTGAGGGTGAGTGGCGAGGGTAAGTGGTGAGTAGTGAGGGGTGAGTGTTGAAGGTGAGTGTTGAGGGTGAGTGGTGAGAGTGAGTGGTGAGGGTGAGTGGTGAGTAGTGAGGGTGAGTGGTGAGGGTGAGTGGTGAGTAGTGGTGAGGGTGAGTGGTGAGGGTGAGTAGTAAGGGTGAGTGGTGAGGGTGAGTATTGTAGGTGATTGGTGAGCGTGAGTGGTGAGGGTGAGTGGTGAGCGTGAGTGGTGAGTAGTGGTGAGGGTGAGTGGTGAGGGTGAGTAGTAAGGGTGAGTGGTGAGTGGTGAGGAAGAGTGGTGAGGAATAGTGGTGAGGGTTAGTGGGGAGGGTGAGGGTGAGTGGTGAGCGGTGACGGAGAGGGGTTAGTGGTGAGGGTGAGTGGTGAAGGAGAGGGGTGAGTGGTGACGGTGAGTGGTGAGCGTGAGTGGTGAGAGTGGTGAGGGTGAGTGGTGAAGGAGAGGGGTGAGTGATGAGTGTGAGTGGTGAGGGTGAGTAGTGAGGATGATTGGTGAGCGTGAGTGGTGAGGGAGAGGGTTGAGTGGTGAGGGTGAGGGGTGAGTGGTGAGGGTGAGTGGTGAACCTGAGTGGTGAGGGAGAGGGGTGAGTGGTGAGGGTGAGGGAGAGGGGTGATGGTGAGTAGTGAGGATGAATGGTGAGAGTGAATGGTGGATGGTGAGGGTGAGTGGTGAGGGTGAGTGGTGAGTAGTGAGGATGATTGGTGAACATGAGTGGTGAGGGAGAGGGGTGAGTGGTGAGGGTGAGGGAGAGGGGTGAGTGATTAACGTGAGTGGTGAGGGTGAGTGATGAATAGTGAGGGTGCGTGGTGAGGGAGAGGCGTGAGTGGTGAGGGTGAGTGGTCAGGGAGAGTGGTGAGGCTGAGTAGTGGTGGTGAGGGTGAGGATGATTAGTGAGTAGCGAGGGTGAGTGGTGAGGGTGAGTGGTGAGTGGTGAGCGTGAGTTGTGAGGGTGAGTGGTGAGGGGTGAGTGGTGAGTAGTGAGGGTGAGTGGCGAGGGTTAGTTGTGAGGGTGAGTGGTGAGTGGTGAGGGGTGAGGAAGAGTAGTGAGGAAGAGTGGTGAGGAAGAGTGGTGAGTGGTGAGGGTGAGTGGTGAATGGTGAGGAATAGTGGTGAGGAAGAGTGGTGAGGGTGAGTGGTGAGTAGTGAGGGTGAGTGGTGAGCGTAAGTGGTGAGTAGTGAGGGGTGAGTGGTGAGTGTTGAAGGTGAGTGGTGAGGGTGAGTGTTGAGGGTGAGTGGTGAGTAGTGAGGGTGAGTGGTGAGGGTGAGTGGTGAGTAGTGGTGAGGGTGAGTGGTGAGGGTGAGTAGTAAGGGTGAGTGGTGAGGGTGAGTATTGAGGGTGAGGGTGAGTGGTGAGCATGAGTGTTGAGGGTGAGTGGTGAGCGTGAGTGGTGAGTAGTGGTCAGGGTGAGTGGTGAGGGCGAGTGGTGAAGGAGGGGTGAGTGGTGAGTCGTGACGGTGAGTGGTGAGTGTGAGTGGTGAGAGTGAGTGGTGAGGGTGAGTGGTGAAGGAGAGGGGTGAGTGGTTGGTGTGGTGAGTGGTGAGGGTGAGTGGGAGGGAGAGGGGTGAGTGTTGAGGGTGAGTGGTGAGCATGAGTGGTGAGGGTGAGTGGTGAGAGTGAGTGGTTTGTAATGAGGATGATTGGTGAGGGTGTGTGGTCAGCGTGAGTGGTGAGGGAGAGGGGTGTGTGGTGAGGGTGAATGGTGAGCGTGAGTGGTGAGGGAGAGGGGTGAGTGGTAATGGTGAGTGTTGAGGGAGACGGGTGAGTAGTGAGGATGATTGGTGAGGGTGAGTGGTAAGCGTGAGTGGTGAGGGAGAAGGGTGAGTGGTGAGGGTGAGTGGTCAGGGAGAGTGGTGAGGCTGAGTAGTGGTGGTGAGTGTGAGGATGATTAGTGAGTAGCGAGGGTGAGTGGTGAGGGTGAGTGGTGAGTGGTGAACGTGAGTGGTGAGTAGTGGTGAGGGTGAGTGGTGAGGGTGAGTAGAAAGGGTGAGTGGTGAGGGTGAGTATTGAGGGTGATTGGTGAGCGTGAGTGGTGAGGGTGAGTGGTGAGCGTGAGTGGTGAGTAGTGGTGAGGGTGAGTGGTGGGGGTGAGTTGTAAGGGTGAGTGGTGAGGAAGAGTGGTGAGGAAGAGTGTTGAGGAAGAGTGGTGAGGGTGAATGGGGAGGGTTAGGGTGAGTAGTGAGCGGTGACGGAGAGGGAGAGTGGTGAGGGTGAGTGGTGAAGGAGAGGGGTGAGTGGTGACGGTGAGTGGTGAGCGTGAGTGGTGAGACTGGTGAGGGTGAGTGGTGAAGGAGAGGGATGAGTGATGAGCGTGAGTGTTGAGAGTGAGTGGTGAGTGGTGAGGGTGAGTGGTGAGGGTGAGTAGTGAGTAGTGAGGATGATTGTTGAGCGTGAGTGGTGAAGGAGAGGAGTGAGTGGTGAGTGGCGAGCGTGAGTGGTGAGGGTGAGTGGGAGGGAGAGTGGTGAGTGTTGAGGGTGAGTGGTGAGCGTGAGTGATGAGGGTGAGTGGTGAGGGTGAGTGGTTAGTAATGAGGATGATTGGTGAGGGTGAGTGGTCAGCGTGAGTGGTGAGGGAGAGGGGTGTGTGGTGAGGGTGAATGGTGAGCGTGAGTAGTGAGGGAGAGGGGTGAGTGGTGAGGGTGAGTGGTCAGGGAGAGTGGTGAGGCTGAGTAGTGGTGGTGAGGGTGAGGATGATTAGTGAGTAGCGAGGGTGAGTGGTGAGGGTGAGTGGTGAGCGTGAGTTGTGAGGGTGAGGGGTGAGTGGTGAGTAGTGAGGGTGAGTGGCGAGGGTTAGTGGTGAGTAGTGAGGGGTGAGTGGTGAGTGTTGAAGGTGAGTGTTGAGGGTGAGTGGTGAGAGTGAGTGGTGAGGGTGAGTGGTGAGTAGTGAAGGTGAGTGGTGAGGGTGAGTGGTGAGTAGTGGTGAGGGTGAGTGGTGAGGGTGAGTAGTAAGGGTGAGTGGTGAGGGTGAGTATTGAGGGTGATTGGTGAGCGTGAGTGGTGAGTAGTGTTGAGGGTGAGTGGTGAGGGTGAGTAGTAAGGGTGAGTGGTGAGTGGTGAGGAAGAGTGGTGAGGAATAGTGGTGAGGGTTAGTGGGGAGGGTGAGGGTGAGTGGTGAGCGGTGACGGAGAGGGGTTAGTGGTGAGGGTGAGTGGTGAAGGAGAGGGGTGAGTGGTGACGGTGAGTGGTGAGCGTGAGTGGTGAGAGTGGTGAGGGTGAGTGGTGAAGGAGAGGGGTGAGTGATGAGCGTGAGTGGTGAGGGTGAGTAGTGAGGATGATTGGTGAGCGTGAGTGGTGAGGGAGAGGGGTGAGTGGTGAGGGTGAGGGGTGAGTGGTGAGGGTGAGTGGTGAACGTGAGTGGTGAGGGAGAGGGGTGAGTGGTGAGGGTGAGGGAGAGGGGTGATGGTGAGTAGTGAGGATGAATGGTGAGAGTGAATGGTGGATGGTGAGGGTGAATGGTGAGGGTGAGTGGTGAGTAGTGAGGATGATTGGTGAACATGAGTGGTGAGGGAGAGGGGTGAGTGGTGAGGGTGAGGGAGAGGGGTGAGTGGTGAGGGTGAGTGGTGATCATGAGTGGTGAGCGTGAGTGGTGAGGGTGAATGGTGAGCGTTAGTGGTGAGGGAGAGGGGTGAGTGATTAACGTGAGTGGTGAGGGTGAGTGATGAGTAGTGAGGGTGCGTGGTGAGGGAGAGGGGTGAGTGGTGAGGGTGAGTGGTGAGTAGTGAGGGTGCGTGGTGAGGGTAAGTGGTGAGAGTGAGTGGTGAGTGTGAGTTGTGAGGGGTTTGTGGTGAGTGTGAGTGGTGAGGTGGTGAGGTGGTGAGTGGTGAGGTGGTGAGATTGAGTAGTGAGGGTGAGTGGTGGTGAGGGTGAGTGGTGAGTGGTGAGGGTGAGTGGTGAGGGTGAGTGGTGAGGGTGAGTGGTGAGTGAGTGGTGAGAGTGGTGAGGGTGAGTGGTGAGCGTGAGTGGAGAGAGTGAGTGGTGAGGGTGAGTGGTGAGAGTGAGTGGTGGTGGTGAGGGTGAGGGTGAGTGGTGAGGGTGAGTGGTGGTGGTGAGGGTGAGTGTTTGTGGTGAGGGTGAGTGTTGAGTGTGAGTGGTGAGGGTGAGTGGTGGTGGTGAGGATGATTGGTGAGCCAGAGTGTTGAGGGAGAGGGGTGAGTGGTAAGGGTGAGTGGTGAGGGAGAGGGGTGAGTAGTGAGGATGATTGGTGAGGGTGAGTGGTGAGCGTGAGTGGTGAGAGAGAGGGGTGAGTGGTGAGGGTGAGTGGTCAGGGAGAGTGGTGAGGCTGAGTAGTGGTGGTGAGGGTGAGGATGATTAGTGAGTAGCGAGGGTGAGTGGTGAGGGTGAGTGGTGAGTGGTGAGCGTGAGTTGTGAGGGTGAGTGGTGAGGGGTGAGTGGTGAGTAGTGAGGGTGAGTGGCGAGGGTAAGTGGTGAGTAGTGAGGGGTGAGTGGTGAGTGTTGAAGGTGAGTGTTGAGGGTGAGTGGTGAGGGTGAGTGGTGAGGGTGAGTATTGAGGGTGATTGGTGAGCATGAGTTGTGAGGGTGAGTGGTCAGCGTGAGTGGTGAGGAGTGGTGAGGGTGAGTGTTGAGGGTGAGTAGTAAGGGTGAGTGGTGAGTGGTTAGGAAAAGTGGTGAGGAAGAGTGGTATGGGTGAGTGGGGATTGTGAGGGTGAGTGGTGAGCGGTGACGGAGAGGGGTGAGTGGTGAGGGTGAATGGTGAGCGTGAGTGATGAGGGAGAGGGGTGTGTGGTAAGGGTGAGTGGTGAGGGAGAGGGGTGAGTAGTGAGGATGATTGGTGAGAGTGAGTGGTGAGCGTTAGTGGTGAGGGAGAGGGGTGAGTGGTGAGGGTGAGTGGTCAGGGAGAGTGGTGAGGCTGAGTAGTGGTGGTGAGGGTGAGGATGATTAGTGAGTAGCGAGGGTGACTGGTGAGGGTGAGTGGTGAGTGGTGAGCGTGAGTTGTGAGGGTGAGTGGTGAGGGGTGAGTGGTGAGTAGTGGTAAGGGTGAGTGGTGAGGGTGAGTAGTAAGGGTGAGTGGTGAGGGTGAGTATTGAGGGTGATTGGTGAGCGTGAGTGGTGAGGGTGATTGGTGAGCGTGAGTGGTGAGTAGTGGTGAGGGTGAGAGGTGAGGGTGAGTAGTAAGGGTGAGTGGTGAGTGGTGAGGAAGAGTGGTGAGGAAGAGTGGTGAGGGTGAGTGGGGAGGGTGCGGGTGAGTGGTGAGCGGTGATGGAGAGGGGTGAGTGGTGAGGGTGAGTGGTGAAGGAGAGGGTTGAGTGGTGATGGTGAGTGGTGAGCGTGAGTGGTGAGAATGGTGAGGGTGAGTGGTGAAGGAGAGGGGTGATTGATAACCGTGAGTGGTGAGAGTGAATGGTGAGTGGTGAGGCTGAGTGGTGAGGGTGAGGGAGAGGGGTGAGTGGTGAGGGTGAGTGGTGAGCGTGAGTGGTGAAAGTGAATGGTGGATGGTGAGGGTGAGTGGTGAGGGTGAGTGGTGAGTAGTGATGATGATTGGTGAGCGTGTGTGGTGAGTGGTGAGGGTGAGTGGTGAGTAGTGAGGATGATTGGTGAGGGTGAATGGTGAGCATCAGTGGTGAGGGAGAGGGGTGAGTGGTGAGCGTGAGTGGTGAGGGTGAGTGGTGAGTAGTGAGGGTGCATGGTGAGGGAAAGGGGTGAGTCGTGAGGGTGAGTGGTGAGGGTAAGTGGTGAGAGTGAGTGGTGAGTGTGAGTGGTGAAGGGTTTCTGATGAGTGTGAGTGGTGAGGTGGTGAGGTGGTCAGTGGTGAGGTGGTGAGAGTGAGTGGTGAGGGTGAGTGGTGGTCGTGAGGGTGAGTGGTGAGAGTGAGTGGTGAGGGTGAGTGGTGAGGGTGAGTGAGTGGTGTGAGAGGTGAGGGTGAGTGGTAAGCGTGAGTGGTGAGAGTGAGTGGTGAGGGTGAGTGGTGAGAGTGAGTGGTGGTGGTGAGGGTGAGTAGTGAGAGTGGTGAGGGTGAGTGGTGAGGGTGAGTGGTGGTGGTGAGGGTGAGTGGTGGTGAGGGTGAGTGGTGGTGGTGAGGGTGAGTGTTGAGTGTGAGTGGTGAGGGTGAGTGGTGGTGGTGAGGATGATTGTTGAGGGTGAGCATGAGTGTTGAGGGAGAGGGGTGAGTGGCAAGGGTGAGTGGTGAGGGAGAGGGGTGAGTAGTGAGGATGATTGGTGAAGGTGAGTGGTGAGCGTGAGTGGTGAGCGAGAGGGGTGCGTGGTGAGGGTGAGTGGTCAGGGAGAGTGGTGAGGCTGAGTAGTGGTGGTGGGGGTGAGGATGATTAGTGAGTAGCGAGGGTGAGTGGTGAGGGTGAGTGGTGAGCGTGAGTTGTGAGGGTGAGTGGTGAGGGGTGAGTGGTGAGTAGTGAGGGTGAGTGGCGAGGGTAAGTGGTGAGTAGTGAAAGGTGAGTGGTGAGTGTTGAAGGTGAGTGTTGAGGGTGAGTGGTGAGGGTGAGTGGTGAGGGTGAGTGGTGAGTAGTGAGGGTGAGTTGTGAGTGGTGAGTAGTGGTGAGGGTGAGTGGTGAGGGTGAGTAGTAAGGGTGAGTGGTGAGGGTGAGTATTGAGGGTGATTGGTGAGCGTGAGTGGTGAGGGTGAGTGGTGAGCGTGAGTGGTGAGTAGTGGTGAGGGTGAGTGGTGAGGTTGAGTAGTAAGGGTGAGTGGTGAGTGGTGAGGAAGTGTGGTGGGGAAGTGGTGAGGGTGAGTGGTGAGCGGTGATGGAGAGGGGTGAGTGGTGAGGGTGAGTGGTGAAGGAGAGGGGTGAGTGATGAGCGTGAGTGGTGAGAGTGAGTGGTGAGTGGTGAGGGTGAGTGGTGAGGGTGAGTAGTGAGGATGATTGGTGAGCGTGAGTGGTGAGGGAGAGGGGTGAGTAGTGAGGGTGAGTGGTGAGGGAGAGTGGTGCGTGGTGAGGGTGAGTGGTCAGGGAGAGTGGTGAGGCTGAGTAGTGGTGGTGGGGGTGAGGATGATTAGTGAGTAGCGAGGGTGAGTGGTGAGGGTGAGTGGTGAGCGTGAGTTGTGAGGGTGAGTGGTGAGGGATGAGTGGTGAGTAGTGAGGGTGAGTGGTGAGGGTGAGTAGTAAGGGTGAGTGGTGAGGGTGAGTATTGAGGGTGATTGGTGAGCGTGAGTGGTGAGGGTGAGTGGTGAGCGTGAGTGGTGAGTAGTGGTGAGGGTGAGTGGTGAGGTTGAGTAGTAAGGGTGAGTGGTGAGTGGTGAGGAAGAGTGGTGAGGAAGAGTGGTGAGGGTGAGAGGTGAGCGGTGATGGAGAGGGGTGAGTGGTGAGGGTGAGTGGTGAAGGAGAGGGGTGAGTGATGAGCGTGAGTGGTGAGAGTGAGTGGTGAGAGTGGTGAGGGTGAGTGGTGAAGGAGAGGGGTGAGTGATGAGCGTGAGTGGTGAGAGTGAGTGGTGAGTGGTGAGGGTGAGTGGTGAGGGTGAGTAGTGAGTAGTGAGGATGATTGGTGAGCGTGAGTGGTGAGGGAGAGGGGTGAGTGGTGAGGGTGAGGGAGAGGGGTGAGTGGTGAGGGTGAGTGGTGAGCGTGAGTGGTGAGAGTGAATGGTGGATGGTGAGGGTGAGTGGTGAGGGTGAGTGGTGAGTAGTGAGGATGATTGGTGAGCGTGAGTGGTGAGGGAGAGAGGGTGAGTGGTGAGCGAGAGGGGTGATTGGTGAGGGTGAGTGGTGAGCGTGAGTGGTGAGCGTGAGTGGTGAGTGGTGAGGGTGAGTGGTGAGTAGTAAGGATGATTGGTGAGGGTGAATGGTGAGCGTCAATGGTGAGGGAGAGGGGTGATTGGTGAGCGTGAGTGGTGAGGGTGAGTGGTGAGTAGTGAGGGTGCGTGGTGAGGGAGAGGGGTGAGTGGTTAGGGTGAGTAGTGAGTAGTGAGGGTGCATGGTGAGGGTAAGTGGTGAGAGTTAGTGGTGAGTGTGAGTGGTGATGGGTCTGTGGTGAGTGTGAGTGGTGAGGTGGTGAGGTGGTGAGTGGTGAGGTGGTGAGAGTGAGTGGTGAGGGTGAGTGGTGGTGGTGAGGGTGAGGGTGAGTGGTGAGAGTGAGTGGTGAGTGGTGAGTGGTGAGGGTGAGTGGTGAGAGTGAGTGGTGGTGGTGAGGGTGAGTAGTGAGAGTGGTGAGGGTGAGTGGTGAGGGTGAGTGGTGGTGAGGGTGAGTGGTGGTGGTGAGGGTGAGTGTTGAGTGTGAGTGGTGAGGGTGAGTGGTGGTGGTGAGGATGATTGGTGAGGGTGAGCATGAGTGTTGAGGGAGAGGGGTGAGTGGTGAGCGAGTGGTGAGGGAGAGTGGTGAGGGTGTATATATTTTTGCCTATGATGACAGCAGTACATGCTGACGTTTTGTATGTTAAATGTAAAAGCTAAATGTGTGAATGTGTGTGTCTGTTGGAAATGTTAAGCAAACTTGACGACACGCAGTTTGTTAAAAAGGGAATAGGGCGATTCTAAAGTAATCTGCAACCCTCGATTCTTTCGCAACGATTCCAAAGAATCGCTTCTTGGTGCGCTTGGGTTACAATTTGAATTACAGAGTTTTATTTTGATTTTAAAGTTTTCAGAAGTTTTAAAATATATTTTTGCCCCGGGCAACGCCGGATATTTCCCGTTCGTTGCAGTTTATATCGACTCTATAACCAACTTATAGTAAACGGGAATTGGCCAATTCTACAACCTTCGATTCCTTTGCGCGATTCAGAGAATAGATTCTTGGCACGGTCGGGTTTAAAACTTTAATTACACAGTTGTATTTTCATTGGTATGTTATGTTTTAAAATTTTCAGAATATTTTAAATTTATTTTTCCCCCGGGCAACGATGGGTATATCGAGTTTATAGCACAAAGTCTTCGCCTGACAAGTGTGGGGTGTCGAGGCCTAGTAACGTGCAGAGCCTCCGGCCTCGCCTAGATTGCCCACCCGGCCGAGGCTGGGTGCTGGGGCCGCTACCCCCCCCCCCCGCGCTAGAATAATACTGTCTAATCGCTATGATTTTATTATCTACCGACCCTATAATAATAATTGCACACATTGGGGTGGGGGGGACGTGAAACTTTGATGAATTTACCTCAGCGTCGCGTGTTAATGCGTGTGCATATTTTTCACGGGAATTAAAAATGGCGTCCACCCCACAGCGACGGTGTTGCTGCCCGTTGCCAGGGGCAACCGCCCTGGTCGGCGTCTCGCGCATGCACAACGGCGTGCTTCGTCACGTGCCGGCCGGCAATAGTAAGTAAATAAATAAAGAGAAATCGCACTTTATCGATAATCGGACCACTTTAAAGGCGACGGACGAAAAAACGGAAACGCCTATTCCCACCGCGGGGCACGGGACGTGCCTCCCGGCAAAAAATGTTTGTCCTAAACCCCACGGCCCGAGCGCCAAATCCCTCGCAAGCGAGCGTACACAGACAGACAGATGGACAGACGGACAGACAGACAAATGGACAGACAGACAGACAAAAAGTGACGTTTATAGGTAAGAAGAATAAGATTATTATTATTGACTGCTCTTGTTTAACATATTGCTGGACGAGGGGCTATTCATGGTTTGCCGATATTGGGGTTTGTTTAACCATACACGATCATGTTCGTCAGGGCGGGTTGGTAAATTTGTATAAATGTGTTTTGGGTGAACATCTTTAGCACTGTACGTAACCAATCGTGATAATCGGAGGTGGATGATGGAGATGGGGATGACTAATTTAAAGGATCACCACCCTGTTATGATACAAGGTTTATATTTGATCAAAACATTTATCATCTGAAGGGAAATAAAGTATTTGGCTACAATAAATGTTTGCGATAGCCACTTCGTTGAGCTACCATTTATGGCCAGATCGCTTCTGAAACAGAACTATATGGCTAAGTGGACCTTGCCTGGTAAAATTCACGTAGTTTTGTCTAGAAACATTGACCTTCCGTAACCCCTCACCAAGATCGATGGCGTTAAACTCACGGCTTTTAAATTGCAAACTGGCGTCCAGTTGGTGCTCACGGTGTTTTAAATTAAATATCAAAGCAGCCTGGCTGGTCACTGGAATAGCAGTGTCCCGAATAGTTTGAGGACCATTCATAAGATTTTAAGATTGTCTATGATTATTATTCTAATCATTTATTTGATTTCACTTGTCGTTCAACTGTGATTCTTAAATATGTTTTGTTTTTGTTACGTCAGAAACTCTAATTCCGTGCTGCTCTCCAGTGTCCTGGGTGTTAAGTGAGCTAGATTTTTTTTCCCAACCCTGGCCAGCTGGCTCAAATGCAGTGATGTTGGTCGTGACTAAATAGTTGTGAGATTATCTGGTTCATAGCGCAGTTAAATAAGTGCTGTTCCACACCTACCTCTACTGATCCGAACATTAACTTTCAAATTGTATCATTCAGATGTTTTCTGCAATCATGTATTTTTTGTCATGTTCCTGAAAATTATGAACGTTAATATTTTACACATTATTGTTTGTTTTTGGCAATGCAGAGATATATATGATAAAAAATAATATATCAGGTCCTGGTCTACATTATACCTATTACTGTATTGTGTACGGTGACTCCGTCCAGTTATAATGAAAGCGTGTTGGCTGAAGCAGTTTTAATGCCACATTGAAAATATCTAAGAAATCCAAGTAATCAATCTAACTTTTATTTATAGTGTGCTTTAATCTGGCGAGGTAGGTCTATGTTGAGGAAATCACATAGCTCACAATCGGAAAGTTTTAATCTCCAGATGAGGGGGGCATTTTAATATTTCTACAATTAATCAAACGAGAACCACTTAGGACGAGGGTTCGAGTCGCACAAACACTGCCAGCTATGTTAAGGGACCAACTTTACGTGCGTTCCGCAGTACACAGCTCAATGTGAAGCACCAGCAATGATAATATGTCAGGAATCCTTCCATGTAATTGGAGAAGATGCAACACGTGCTACCTTCACATCAACGGTCGTCCTTCGCCAATAAAGCGATGGCAGCAAAGCAAATGTACCACCCCACAACGTGGATGGATAATTGTCAAGCGTCAAATGCGACTATCTTGTGAATGTTTTGAGGACAGAAAACATTGATGTCCTGACGCTGCAGGATAGTGCACTTGAGAAGTCAAGGCTCCTGCTGGAAGATTCGCGGATACTGCCTCGTGACAGCAAACCACCAAACCCGAAACGCTGGCTGTGCATCCTGCTTCACAAACGACATCAGAGACACCATTCATGTGCTGGACTTCCCCGCTTTCCTGAACTATCGCCATCAAGATCAGCAAATTGGTGAACGCACATCAGTCACGACCCGCAGAATGGTCACGGCCAACGCTACCATAAATAGTGTACTGCATATCGGAACGCACAATTTTTATTATTATTAAACCATTGGACCCGAAGAAAAATATACACGACCATGGGGAGAGAGACATGTAAACTCCATATATACAGGCATCTGAGTCGGAATCGAACCGACGACCTCCTGCATACCAGGCGAGGGGGATAACATCTCTCCACCGCAGAGTGGTGGCGAGATGCTAAAGGATGCCACTAATGCATCCTTTGGGATACAATCCAAAGAATGTATTGGCAGGAAGAGAGAGGGTTTAACAAGTAAACCCGTAAAAACAAAGTTTTTCACTATAAATCCTTTATATGCGTGGCGGCTAGAGTCCTCTCGTCCTCTGGCTTGAGATGGCTGCCACCTATGGGTCAGATGATTGTCTGCCACCATTAAGCAATTGGTAATTAAATATTTAATTTGTTTTCCCTAAACAGTGTAAAATTTAGGAATTTTTTTTCACGAAAATTAATTGTCACACACAACGAGTCTGTGTGGAAAATGTCAGCTCGATTGGATCACGGGAAGTGGGTTAAAAAACGAGCGAAAGATTTGCACGGTCCTAAGCAAGCAAGCGAACTTAATATAAAGGATTTAAAACTATATTCGCCTGTGGAGGACGCGGGGATCGATTTCGCGACCTTTGGCATGGGAAGCGAGGGCGCTACCAACTGCGCTACTCCACCACGGCCTGTGGAGGGGTTACGCTCTGGGCTCTTATACTGTGACGTTCAGCCAAAGCCATGAATGAGTTCTATTTGAATATATGTAAAATACATTTTTTTGCCTAAAAAGTGTAAAATTTTGGGAATTTTTTTTCACGAACATTAATTGTCTGGCACAACGAGTCTGTGTGGAAAATGTCAGCTCGATTGGATCACGGGAAGTGGGTTAAAAAACGACCGAAATATTTGCACGGTCGTAAGCAAGCAAGCAAGCACGCAACCAAGCAAGCAAGCATGCAAACTTAATATAAAGGATTTAAAAAGAGGTGCGAGACAGGATGGGATACCCTGTCCTACGCGCGATCGTGTTCGTGTTGAGAACAATACAAATTCTGTGATCAGGATGATATGTATGGACTTTTCACCATGGGATTTAGATTTGAAACCGGGAATCCTTCACTCAGAGGATTAGGAGAAAACTACTCATCAGTAAAAACGACATATATAATGTAACTAGCAGCCCGCGTGTCCTGTCGACGTGACCCTTCAGTCAGCCAGCCAGCAAAATATTTGTCTTTATCTTGACTTAAAGTTTTCGTGACTGCAGGAAGTCATATTCTTTGGGTCTTTCGGTAAAGTCAAGTAGATAAGTTCAAAGAAATAACAAAAATAACAAAAAAACTACGACATTTCGATCGCAGCACAAGCGGTCATCATCAGGAAACGTTTGTGTTGCGATCGAAACGTCATAGTTTTTTGTTATTTTTGTTATTTCTTTGAACCTATCTACGTGACTTTACCTAAAGACCCAAATAACCTTTGTCTTAATATTCTGCCGGGGTGGATATTCGGGGGATGGGGGAGGCGTTATGACGTTACTACGTATGAACCCGCTCAATACCCTGGGATGAGGGGTAACAATCACGCACGTCAGGATGCCAGGGAGAATTTTTTTATTGTGATGTAGTATAATTCTTATGAGGCCCACGGTGTATAAACTGCTGACTGCAACTCTTATCCGCTCTACTTCTCTGGCTTCTAGATGTTCTGTGAATGAAGGCAATTGTTTAAAACGTCACCTATTGTGTGTTTTATCTTTACGGAAGCGTCATTGACCAAAGATATTCATTTGTTTTTTGTGCTTGTGCACCACTGCCAACCCGATAATACCAAATAATACGATGAAACAATCAGTATATTTGATAATTATCAAAGAAAGTTGATATACATTTTTGCCACAAGTACATGTAGTTAATGCAGCCTTGAACTATCTGTAAACCTCCTGTTTTATTGCCAGAAAGGGTAAAACCTATTCTGATTTTTTTATAATTTTGAAACTGGCAAAAATGTCCAAATACCAAAAAATCTGGCTCACGCACTTGGGACGATTCTTTCCATATACCCTGCCACGGACAGTAAACTTTGTATGATAGTCAAACCCACTTTTTTGTGTCTCTATAAAACAGGAATGTGGGAAAATTAAGTCGAGAACTAAACTTAATAAGACCGATTGTTCGTAGAGTCATTAGCGACTAGGCTAAAACTCTCGAGTCCTTACACTTATGAACTCGGCTTCATCACAAGTGGCTCTTTGGATTCGAACCCAAGATCTGAGCGGTGCAACACTTTGACCTCTGCTCAACCCGACCACCTAGAGTTCAAACAAATTCAACATGAAGGCTATATTTAGTTGTGCTATCAATGTTGACCATGGCCACACAACCAACTTCCTGATCTCAAGGTCGTTTTTGGATGTGGGGGATTCACTGAGCCCACGGCGTCATCGTGACAGGTAACATGCATTACACGGAAGTGTCAAAGTGCCACGAGGTTATTTTAGGAAACTTTTGTTGTTTTGATACTAACAATGTATGTATGTTGAATTTCTTTCGCACCGGACGTAGCAACTGTGCTAATCGGAGGTGCGGAAGGACAACGAATTAAAAGCAAAAAACATTTGAAAAACAAATGAGTTCTCAATCTAGATTTGAAAGTGAATAGCTCTGGTGGCTTTTAAATGTCGGAGGAAGAGCATTCCAGACAGACGCAGAAGTGCATCCGAAAGCACACAATGCAGTGACCGTCTTTGTTTTATGGCCAGCCAAAAAAAAACAATAGGTTCCTCTAAAGTGAGAACGACTCAGAGTTGCGAGGAATTACAAACATCTCGCCACAGTGGCGAGTTGTTAACTGCCTCGCTAGGTATGGAGCAGGTAGTAATTTTGATCCCGACCCTGAAGCCTGTATATTTGGAGTTTGCATGTTCTCCCCGTGGCCGCGTGGATTTTTCTCTGGGTCCTCCGTTGTTTCTCTACACATTAGAATGAACATGCGATTAGAGTATTTGGCTGCAATACATTTTCACGTGATAAGCCACTTCGTTGAGCTGTCATTTGTGAGAGCCAGGTCGCTTCTGAAAAGAGCTACATAGCTCAGTGTGTCTTACGTGGTGAAATAAAAAAAAGTTTATAGTTGTATACTTCATAGATAGTGCGGCAGGACAAACAATCTGCCAATTCTTTATTTACTGAGATCATTCAGCCACTTAATTAGTGCGAGGTACGAGGTTTTTCTGTAGAAAACTCACACTTGCTGTACTTCTATATTCTTCTATGTATGTATATTATTTGGTTATTCCGCTAAAGTCGATCGCAACACAAGCGGTCGTCATCCTGTATGACGACCGCTTGTGTTGTGATCGAAACGTCGTGATATTTTAACTCACTTTTGTCAACGTGACACATTTTTACTGATTGGCCGTGTCGGGTGGTGGAGGGTTACGACACATTTATAAATAACGCGATCTAAACCCAATAACGTTGATTATGAATTTACTCACTTTATTATTATTTATCTACGTGACTTTACCGAAAGATCAAAAGAATATGAATTCCTGCAGTCACGAAAGTTTTAAGTCAAAATTTATTGTATGTATGTTGAACTTCATTCGCACCAAACGTAGCCAACCGTGCTAATCGTAGGTGCGGGGGAAGGACAACACACTAAACACAACAAACAAACATTAAAAACAAACTAAACATAAAAAATGGAAGGATTATCAAGCACCAAATGCGACGATCTCGCCTTTGATGACAGACTTTGAGGAGAGAAGTCGCCGATGCCCTTGCACTGCAGGATACTCCACTTGAGAAGTCAAGGCTTTTGCTGTAAGATTCATGGATGTTGCCTCGTGACAGCAAAACCACCAAACCCTTAACGCTTGCCACCCAGGGTATGGCAAGCTCAACGCTCAACGACCACGGGAAGGGAGTTTCACGACAATTGAGTGATCCACCAACCCACGCCTTCATAGCGTTGGATGATAGGCCACGTGCATAGCCACCTCCGCCTCTCTTGCTCGTCTCAGTGTTTGGCTACTCTCTCTGTAGCTACGCAGCGCGATCCACAAACAACACTGAAAGGATTATTTCGCTGAAGTCAATGCTGGCTGAACGGGCTTCCTCTTCAGGGGGTTATTTTCAACGTTTGTCGACGCCGCGTTGTGTTTGCTAGGTACGCGGCACATTGCACCCTGGGCACTCTTGCAAACGAGATCTTTAATCTCCAGGGATAATCCAGGTGAAATATTTCAACAAATAAAAAATATATACAAAGTAGAGAGGGATAATTTGGAGCCTACCCTTCCACACCGGTCAGACGTCTTGCGTCATGGAAGAGGTGGGGGTACCCACACTTTGCCCCACCACACGTGACCTGCCGAGCGACATAACTCTGGGGCACACAGTTGCATCACTTGGTGGACGGAGGCGAGGGGCGGGTTTATCAACTGCCGCGTAGGGAGATCGAATAAACCTGTCGATCTGTGAATTACGAGTCAAGTCTGAGAAACGTTACACTCCAGCAGCATCGCTCGAGTATGCCTTGTGGGTTCCTTTAATAAGTAATTAAGTTTACATGTATAATATATAACTGCGATTACAAGAGGCCCATCATAACAAACACCAAATGAACCTTTTCCCATCTCCACTGGCTGCATGGTTTTCCTTCCGGCATTAGGAAGCCACTGGAGCGATGCACTTTTAAATTACCTCGATTGAAACTGACTTCTTTAGAACGTCTTTTTGTGTATAGTTTGTTCACCCTTCCCCCACACCTCCGATTATCACGGTTTGCTAAGTACGGTGCGACAAGTTCAACATACATGCTGGACCATTGGTAGAAATTCCACATTCCTATGGCAGGGACCAGTCTTTTCATCCAGTGGGCACTGCCTCCTCTGCAGGTGCCACTCATCCGTCGACGGGTCGCATGCAGGGGAGCGGTGCTCAAATGGATTTCGCACTGAGCAGCGATACAGGAGTGAATGCGCATAATTGTTTGGGAGATCATATTGTTATCATTACCTTGTGTTTACTTATTGATTTGTAATACTTTCTGCGTGTTTGTCTGCTGGCCGAGTCACCCTTGGTAAGGAGCTGTCGTGCTCATTGTGTTATTGATTCGGCTAGTCAATTTTTTATTCTATTTCTGATGCTCCCACCCCTCCTCCGCCCCTTCTCCCACCCTCCAAATATGAAGACCCCCCGTGTAGGCTAAATAGACCTGTTGAGGTAAGTGATGTTAGCAAATAGCACCTATGAAGGCTGGCACGGCACACAAGGGGGTGGGTAGCCAGCACAAAGCCCGGCCGAATTGGTCTCCCTCGTGGCGATGTTTACAACACACTGCACCAGGTACTCATTTGAGGCTGAGTCGACCTAGGGGATCCCCAGAACCGGTTCTGTTAATCATCACTGGTGCTGGCCGTGAGCGGGAGTCGAACTCAGGTGGCCGATTTTGTAGCGCAATGCGCTAACCGCTGCACCACCGCTCCCCACCCCTCCATCATTCTCGTCAGGAACATTGACCCAGCGTGGTGGTTAAATATGATCGAAATAACTTCCACGACCAACGTGGCATCGGCATTCCTTCATCTATTGGTTTATTGAGAATGGTTGAGATATTAGTTTTTTTTATTTAGGGATACAATTGATCGGTGGTAATGATCCTGATGGGTGATGCTAATTGATGCTGATGTTAATCATGATTATGATGATGACAATGATGGTGGTGATTATAATGAATTATGATTATGATAATTGTAAATTAAATTCATTATGGCGAAGGCGCTGTTGTTGATGTTTGATGACTCAATGTCAATGATGATGACGTGTTTGATTGTGTTCATGACAAACAATGATGACGGCCCCACGCTGCTTTGAATATCAATTCTGAACATCGCGACTGTGAATGTTAAGCCGCAGAGAATATCAGCTTCCTCGTTGTAAATGTATGCCCCGTGGCTCAGCTGGTCTTTCCCTCCCTCAGCTCTGTCTTTGACCGCTTGCAAATTAGGGTGTCAAACTGAACCCGGGGTCATCTTTCCCTCTCGATATATAATCAGTGCTGCTGCCACGCTATCTGAGACTAGTACCCCGCTCCCTAGAGGGCTCAGTGCTGATGCCTCTGTAGAACTCTGCAGACAGTTAAAATATCTGTATTGTTTTCAGTGTTAGATGTTTTCTTTCTTCACCAGTTGGAGTCTAATATTGCCAATTTTATAATCATTATTATAGCTAGTTATGTTACAATTATAATACACGTTGTAACAGTATATCATATGAACGCGATCGCATCTCAAAGACAAAACTATCAGTCTGATTGCCTCAACGACTCTGAGTTTAGCTGAATAGATGAGCTAAGTCTGTTAACCACGCCACAGCTTATCGCGGACAGGTAGGGGTTTAATGTTTATTGAAGGGAGACGCTAGAGGGAGAATATCTGCCAACGCCGACATCTGAGCTCCCAAACGCGTAGGCGGCACGATGACGAAGCCTCAAGCAACGTCCAGGTTCTCAACGTCACTAGAGAAAGGAGAGGCAGGAGCTGTTGAAAGGAAATGCGACTGCCCGTGCGGGGATGAGCGCAGCAGGGACGTGCAGAGGAACGCACAATCAGAAGTGGAGCCCCAATCCCAATGCGAGAAGTAAGTCAGCGTTTCACCACCACCAATAGAACCACCATCACCAATACAACCACCACAACCAACACCATAACCACCACCAAAAACACCACTACCAACAACACCAATACCAACAACACGACCAAGAAAACCACCACCATAACCACCACAACGATATTTACATTATCTGCATAGCTTTAACAAACTGTTGGGGGCAAGAGGCCGAAACGGCACACAAGGGGTGGGTGGCCAGCGCCACGCTCGGCCATCTTTGTCTCCCTAGTGGCGATGTTTACAAAAATGTACTAATTTGAGGTTGATTTGCCCTAGGGAAGGCCTAGGACCGGTACAGATAATCGTCAGTGGTGTTGGCCGTGAGCGGAAATCGATCTCGGGTCACCGGGCTCGTTTGCTCCATCTCCCAGACGGACGATAGGTCCGTGAGGATTTTTTTGACCGTCGGTCACCATCAAGGATTCGCGACGGTGCACTCCCCAAACCCGCGAACCACTCATGCACGCTTCGACGTGTCAGAGAGCGACGCAGGGTAACTCGCGCTGTGAAATGTGCGACTTGAACTCGTGCGTGCGTTCTCTGATCCGTGTGTTAGTTATCTTTTTTTTGTCTCACGATGCAATTCCAACCGCGCATTGGTTCCCATCACTCTGGGCTCGGTGACGGAATACGTCAAATTCCCTTTTGGCATGGGCGAGCATCGGTCACAAAGTGGAATCTTCCCCAGCCCACATTGACCAGAATGGTCACGCATGGTCTTTCCATGCATCTTAGTGCAATGCCCAGCATCCACCGATCCAGTCTCCTTTGTGCAATAATCAGAGGGTTGTTTTTTTTCCTCCTCTCCATTTGCTTCGTCAACGTCTTCTTCCTCTTGGCAACGAATATTGTCGATTAAAGCTCTGAAGTTATTCGACTGAATCTAGCACGTGTAGACGTTTACAACCACTTATCGTCATTCGTAATAGATTTTCGGGTTAGATCGCATGTGTAAGATGTCGTGTCACAAAGCCTCCTCCATCCAACGCAACAAATTGTTGTTACGTGAACAAAAGTTCAAATGCATTACTGCAGCTTCAACAGCAGCTAATGTCGGAGAGCAATGTCGCAACACAACATTCACTGTGACTCGACCGAACGTCTGTGTCTACCGTAGATCCTGGGACAGGTTCAACATTCGCCCAGATATCGATGAGGAGGAGTCCTCGACTCGGTGGCTTCGGGTCCTCAGGTTGATCCCCCTGACGCTGCTCTTCCTCGCCGTGTTCGGAACGGCGGTGCTCAGCAAGGTGAGGAGGAAGGAGGAGGCATCCTCAACCTCTCTCCCCAGCCTCACCTCACAGCTGCACCATCACCCGATTCGTTTCCCACACCTCCGATTAACAAGGTTTTCTACGTACAGTGCAAAATAAGTCCAACATACATACACACATTCCCTCGATATATAAAAAAAACCAAAAAATATACCAGGCAAATCCCACTGAGCTATAGACATTTTTTTTCAGAAGTGACCTGGCCAAAAATGATAGCTCAACTTAATTACTTATCACCATCACATGGACATGTAAAGCAGCCAAATACTCTAAACGCGTTTAGCTATCATTTGTGGCCAAGTGGCTTAAAAAAAATAGCTACATAGCTAAGTGGACCTTATCTGGTAAAAAAATAATTGTTTAGTTGAGTAGTTAGTTAGTCCAGACACGCGTCCCTCATTGCCAATGCCTCTGAGCCGAGTTCTCTCGCTCCGAATTGAGCTTCGAAGCGAGCTAAGACTGTTAACTCGCTTCACTGGTCAACGCCGTTCACTCGTAGTCGAGAAGATAATGGGAGGCCTTAATCCAACAGTGGATTGACCATGGCTGCTGATGACCATGATGGCATCCACATTGTGATTAATAATTTAGTTTTGGGTCAAATCACGTGACCAAAATGCTGGGTCGTGCACCCTCCTTCACCTGACACAGCCAATTAATGAAGTTGCCACTAAACAAACGTGCAGCCAATCAATGTGTATTACCACTTCAGCAGTAGCAGGAGCGTTAATCTATTGATTGACATTGAGCACCACCGGTGTTGTCGTTGTTGCTGGAGGGCAATCCACACGCGTTTACCAACTGGGTACGAATGTCTCGCTGGGAGTCACATCCAGCATCATCAGGCAGTCGTCAGGAATCTGACGAGGGTTAACGGTACATTTATAGCTCGCAGTGTGCCACACGCTAGATTCGTGTTATAGCAGGGGCGCCGTATGCGCTAAAGCGAAAAACGTTCCATAAACGAAAAATCCGCGTTTGGGTGGAAAATGCGGAGTGTGAACGCCGCACATTCAAAGGGGATACCCTCTCTTCTTGGTTCTTTCGGTAAAGTCACGTAGAAGGGAAGTAATAAAATAATAAAAATAAAACATAATAAAATAATTATCACGACGTTTCGGCCACAACGCAAGCAGCTGTCCTCAGGTGAAACCAGGTCTGTCGAGGCGACAGCGTCTGAATGAAACAGCACACGTGCTTGGAGCATATATATAAGCTGGGTTGGAAGGGGGGGGGCGCCTTGACAAAAGAATTTGCATATCAAGAGGAATTTAGCATATTTATGGGAAATGCAGGTATGTGATTAGTACTACTTATGTCTGTGCATTATGCAGGAATAGCAGCATCCAAGGGAGGGGATATGGGAAATGCAGGAATGTGATTAGTGCTACTTATGCCCGTGCATTATGCAGGATTAGCAGCATCCAAGGGAGGGGGTATGGGAAATGCAGGTATGTGATTAGTACTACTTACGTCCGTGCATTATGCAGCAGTAGCAGCATCCAAGGGAGGGGATATGGGAAATGCATTACTTCCCTTCTACGTGACTTTACCGAAAGAACCAAGAAGATGAATCCCTGCAGTCACGAAAGCTTTAAATCGGGATACCCTCTATTGATAGGATCCACATAGTGTCGTGACGCTTCCCTCCATCTGGCGTGCGCAATGTGGTGGAACGCAGCTGAGCCTGGTGTACTTGGCCGAGATGAAGAAGGTCGCCAGACAGGCTGGCGAGCTCGGCCAGAACCAGTTCTATTCCTGGGTCCTCGCCTTCGTTCTCGTCATCCCCAACATCTTCAGCTCCATTCGCTGCGGCCTCCGGCTCGCCTTCAAGAACTCCGATGTCTCCAATCGGAAGATGATCGCTCTGGTAAGGGTCAGAGAGAGACACTGAGATGGACAGAGGTTGAAGCAAAGTGCAGTCTTTAATTTGCTCTGTCCACGCCTCCAGCAGATGGAGCGTGACTCTAAGAGAGTTCCTTCTCATGGGTGTGTTGGCTGTGGGGGCCGACCTCCAACTCCCGCTCCCCGTGAGTGGACAGGGTGCAACGTCCACCCCCTCCACCCCCCCCTCCTCCTCGTCGGCCGCAATGTAACCTGTCCTGTGGGGGTCGGCCAATCTCCTGGCATCGGGAAACCGTGGGACTCTCCCCCTAGGGGCCCTTCAGATTAAAACCCAATGTGCCAGGCAACTTCCCGCCAGGACACTATATGGGTGCGCTGCTTGCGGAGTTGCTCCGCGCGGTCGTGGCACCACATGTCCTACTTTTCTACGCTGCAAGGCCATGTCTCTAGCCCCTGCGTTTATTTGGCATGTTTCACCATTCCAACAATTCTCAATTTATTTCTGTCTCTCAATGTCCTTGCGTTCGTTTGGCTGTCACCCAGAACTGCCTGCTGGAAGGCTTCATCGGCCTCGGCTCAGCACTTATGGCCATCGTCGTCCTCCCGGCGAATTCGGCGAACATTCTCAGCAGCATCCTCCTCCTGAATGGTGTCACCCTCGTGCCGAGCGTGCTGCAGTTCGCTGGCAGGTGGACGAGACGCAGGAAGCCGCACCGGACGTCCAAGCTCCTCAGCCTGGCCTCCATCTGCTGCTGTCTCGTCGCCTTCGCCCTGTCGGTCGCTAAGGCGGCGTTGGTGGCGCCCGGCGACGGCTCCACGGAGGTGGGAAAGTTTGCTTATCTGGCGCTGCTGCTGGTGAGCTTGCTGCTCGTGTCCCTGTCATGGTGGGAAAATTTCCTGCCCGCCGGCTGGCTCCAGGGATTCCGCAGCGCCGTCGACGAATCGCGGAACCTCGCCGAGTTCTACGGCTCGCTCGTGCGCACGCTCATCATCGTGGCGGTCGTGCTGCTGGACATGGGCATCGAGGGCGAGTGGAGGAGCTTCAGCGCCATCAGCGGCATCACGGAACACCGCGAGAGCGTGGCGCTCGCCCTGGCTCTGTTGGGCGTGCAGGCGGGCGCCTCCATCCTCTGCAAGTGGCTCGCGAATGCCGCCTGCAAGATCCGCCAGCAGAGGAGCTGCTTCGCCGCGCCGCTCTGCCTCGCCACTCCCGCCGCCCTGGCGGTCGTCGTCGCCCTCCACTTCGCGCTTGACGCTTCGGGTGACTCTCGCTACGACTGCGAGTCGGTCCGATGGTGGAACGGCTCCGAGCGGATGACGTCCGCAACCGCCTCATTCTTCTATAACCGCACGGCCGCTGCCGTCTGCTCGTTCGTGGGTGCCGGCAAGTATTCCATGGTGGACTCCGTGGCCACGTTCGGCGCCGGGGCGCTGTGGTTTGCGGCGCTGCTGCTGGCGGCGGCGCCCGCATTGCGCACGGGCGGTGCGACGCGCATGGAGCGCACACGCGAGCTCTTCATACGCCGTACCCCGCAGCCCGCGTGTCTCGTCGCGGGGCTACTGCTCAACCGGCGGCAGCAGCAGGAGGAGGAGGTGTTCGTGAAGGACAAGAGGTCCGTCTGTTGGTGTTGGTGCGGCGTGGTGTGTGCGCGTGTGTGACTAGGTTTGTGTGCGACACGGTGTGTCTGTGAGTAGGTGTGTTTGTCTGAATAGATGTGTTTGTTACTCGGTGTGTCTGTATGTGACTAGGTGTCTATGTGACTAGGTGTGTGTGTTTGTGTGTAGGTGTCCCCGAGCTACGAACCCGGCAACCCGAGATCGATTCTTGCTCACGGGCCAACATTAGTGACAATTATCTAAACCGGTCATGGGCCTCCTCTAGGTCGACTCAGCCTCAAATGAGCACCTGGTGTGGTGTGTAAACATCCCCACTGGGGAGACAAAGACGGCTGGGCGTGGTGTTGGCTCTTCACCCTCTTGTGTACTGTGCCGGCTTTCGTAGGTGCTCGCTAACAGCACATGCCCCAATAGTCTGATCAGGCTATACGGGGGATCTTTGTTTGTTTGCTTGTTGTATCTATGTGACTGGGTGTCTGTGTGACTCGGTGTCTGTCTGTGTGAATGGCCACAAATCCGCTGAAATCTCGTTCTGGGCTTCATAGGTACTAGTCTCTCACAACCCTTGCCCCAACAGTCTGTCAAGGCTATATGGGCGATCTTTGTTTTTAGTGTGTGTGGTAGTCTGATCGATGCATTTGTCTATTTCTCGTGTTTTGGGTGTAGGAGGTAAAGTATGATCAAATAATCTAAGCATGTTTTTTTTCAAAATGATGACAATTTGTGACGTTTGCCCTTCTATCCGACAGACTAAAATATGTCCACCCCACATTGTCCAATGCATAAAACAGAGAACCGCGCTCTGCGATTCCCTCTCTCAATCCGAATACGATGTCATGTTCTCGTTGTATCCTGTAGCACCCAAGAGCAAGAGAGGGTGAAGATCTACCTGTGCGCGACCATGTGGCACGAGACCAAGGAGGAGATGACGAAGATCATCTCGTCCATCCTGAGGTAGTATATTACATACCGCCCGTTCCCATCAAGCGGCCGGATCCCAAGGACCAGTGGGAGTCCCTCGCGAATATGCAGATGGGTGTGAACCAACGCATTAATTTCGTTCGGTCACGGCACCGCGCGTTTTCAGATGTGCTTCTACGGCCATCTGGAACGCTCTTCCCTCCGATATTATTAAGCCACTGGAGCTATGGACGTTTAAATTATTTAGATTAACAACTCATTTATTCAGAACCGCTTTTTGTGTTTAGTTTATTGTCCTTCCCCTCCACATCCGATTAGCACGGTTGGGAATGTCGAGAACATTTGGCCTGCTAACGTGACAGACAATCAGCTGATCGTATTTAACGTTGGTTCGTTCTTTGTATGTGACCATTGAGCGATGTTTATGGTTTGGTGTAAGCTGTAATCTTTTCTTGATTTAACACGTATAATCTGCAAATATTATTATGATGCAAAATCATATTGAGAGCCTGGACAGGTGAGAACCTGAACCAGGTGGGAGCGAGAGCCTAAACAAGTTAATAGCCTGGACAGGTGAGAGCCTGGAAAGGTGAGAGTCTCCTTTTTTAATGTGGATAATGGTGCTTGGTTGCTGCTGCGTGTGCAGCAGTGGGAGATAAATATATATAGAGAGAGAGAGTTCCAGACGACTGCTGACTGGTGCAGCTATAGAGAAACGCCACTCACCCAGAAGCTGGTCCCAGCTGTGGGTAGAGGTCGTTGTGAGTTGAACTAAGTAGGATGCGGTGGAAGTTTGGTGTGATCAGTGGGATGAGAAAGGTGGAGGAAACGTTTCGGCGGGAGATCTTGGTAGAGCGCTCGATTTCAGAGGACAGCGATGCTGTACCGTGACTTTGACTCGATGGGGAGCCAGTAGCGGAATAACAATAACCGCCCTTCCCCCTTGCCGCTGCCAGGCTGGACAGGAGTCAGCCGAAGGATCTGAACGTCGGCTCTGGCGGCAGAGGAAAGATGAAAAATAATGGCAAGAAGGAAGAGGAGAAGGAGAAGAAGACGGAGAAGAAGGAGAAAAGGAACGAAAAAAAGGTGAAGAAGGAAGAGGAAAAGAAGCAGAAGGAGGGAGAAAAGGAGAAGGAGGAGGAAAATGAGAAAAAGGAGAAGGAGGAAAATGATGAAAAGGAGAAGGAAGAAAAGAAGGGGAAGAAGGAGAAGACGGTGAAGCGGGAACCATACGACTTCTCGGCTCACATCTACTTCGATGACGCCTTCGAGATGAAGGGAGATCACATGGTGGTCAACCAGTTCGTGACCAGCCTCATGGACGTCATCGCCGAAGTCTGCCGGTCAGTGTACCGGATGTTATTCTGTGGTCGCGATGAGCTGGGTGGAGGGAGGGAAGGATGGATAGAGTCACGGGTCTTCTAATAACGAAGCAAGTGACAGCATAGGGAAGTAAAGCTCAGCTCGTGGTGTGCGCGAAAACAAGAAAAGAATGGGAATAGCCTGCGCAGATGACTTCGTTCAGAAGTGGATAGATCACGGTTAACGATGACAAAGATTGGTGATGGTCACGCAGATGACCGACGTGAGCGTGGATCGCAGGCCTAGCAAGGCCTTCCTTGCGTCACCATCACCGTTGTTGAGTGCAGGTTCGAAGGTGCACAAACTGAAAATTGGCTGGCAAACAGAAACACTGTGGTGGGCGGTGTGATCGATGAGCGTTCACGCTCGTGTTGAATTGAGCAGGCAGCCTCATATTTTTATGTACGTCCGTATGTACGTTGGTCTTCTTTCACACCATGCATAGGCAACCTTGTTCTAGAGTGCACGAGTCGCATGACATAATTTACAAAATACGGTGCAGCACTGGGGAGATACAAGCAGGCGGGCATAGTGCTGGCCACCCACCCCCTCGTGTGCTGGGCCGTCCTTCATAGGTGCTACTGGCTAATAGTTCTTGCCCCAACACTCTGTTGAAAGCTATACGGGGATCATTGTCTGTTGTTCGTGCGTTGGTAAGAATGTAGGCAACGAGACGACTCAGTCCGGGCGACCGAGGCCCTCGACGGGGGTGGAGGAATCGAGCAGCGAAGTTCGTGTGAACAGTAACGATGGTTGTAGAAGTAGTAGCAATAGAAGAGCGATACGAAGGCGACTGACCGCCGGTGAGCCAGCGAGCGACTAGGAGATAATATTTGAGTGCTGGATCATTGGTCACCCACAATTGCTGCTGCTTTATTCAATTCAGAATCAGAATTTTTATTTATACTGCAGGTTGAATTCGATGAGCTGCAAAGCTCTATTTCACAGATGTCCAGCAGGGGCGGGTCAGAACGTTACATCAACAAACAATACAAAAACACACGATAGGAGTGCCACGTACAGGACAGGTAAGCATATCACAAAAGACAACAATTTAACTAAACTATTTTTAATTTTACCAGGTAAGACCCACTGAGGTATTTGATTTTTTTCAAGAAGCGTCCACAAATGATAGCGCAATGAATTGGCTTATCACGTGGAAATGTATAGCAGCCAAATAACCTAAATAATCTACATTTTGTCGTGTGCAGCTGTGAGGTAACAACTGTAGACTTCATCTCAGATATGACAGCAGTAGCAGCAGCAACAATGCAGCATAGTCATTGGAGCGCGTCTTCTCTGTCGCTTGCGCTGCTGCTGATGTGAAGGTATTTTGAGAAAAACTCGAAAAATCCACAAGAGGCGCCCTCAATGGAGAGGATTCAGACGCCGTACGGAGCGCGACTCTCCTACAAACTCCCGCACGGCAACTCGCTGTGCGTGCACCTCAAGGACAAGGAGATGATCCGCCACCGCAAGCGGTGGTCACAGGTATATGTTGCATCCCTGGGCTTCAGATCTTCTGCCCAAAGCTCATTGGGCCACAAACCCTACAACCACATCCACACACAGAGCATAGTAGCAACAATAACAGCTGATGTGCTATTACATGACGATGACGGTTATGCACAATTGGAAAAGTAAATATCTCCGGTCAGTGTCCGGCAATGATACGTATGTATGTTTAACTTTTTTCACACCATACCTTACCAACCGTACTAATCGGAGGTACAGGGAAGGATAAAACATTTAACACAGAAAGCAGTTTTAAAGAAATTAGTTTACAATCTAGATTTAAAAGTGCATAGCTCCTATGCATTCCTAACAACTCAACGTCTGATTCACAACGCGAATGAAGGGAGAGGCATCATCACAGCAGCGATGATTCTCCACTCCGCTAATCCTGACGCAATAATCTGGCTCGTCAACCACCTCGATGTAAAGTTACAACTCTCGCTCTACGAGTTGTCACCAGCATCTGCCGTACAGAGGAAATGGCAATTGCTCACGTCTATTGAAGCCATCTGTATGCTACATCGAGAGTCATCCCCTCATATGAACATTAAATCACGTGATGATCAATAATTCGTTTCATGTGCGCTGTTGAGTTACACTTGGGCAGCACGCGCGGTCGTGGCCATTGGGTCGAGAATAATAACGGAGTGGCAGCCAAAGAATGGAACTTATCCAGGAGGGTTGGCTGCCGAGGAAATGGAGCGATGGAATCAGTCGGTAATGGAGGTGCTGGGTGGATAACGACTCAGGATCTCGTGAGATATCGCGACGACTTGGGGAGGTCTTAATCCAGTAGTCGATTGATCACGGCTGCTGCTGGTGATGGTGATTGTTGTTATTAAACCCCTTGACGTGTTCTGTACAGGTGATGTACTTGTACTACCTCCTTGGCTGGAAGATCTACCGCAAGATCCACACAGTGAAGAAAGAAAAACAAGAGGAATGGGTGGAGGTAAGTGTCTTGTAAACTGCAAAGACAACGATCCCTCATATATCCATTAACAGACTGTTGAGGCAAGTGCTGTTAGCGAGCACCGGTTAAGGGTGGCACGGCACACGAGCGGGTCGTGTGTCCAACACCATGCCCATTCGCCTTTGTCTCCCCAGTGCTAATGTTTACTCATTTAAGGCTAAGCCGGCCTTGTGGAGGCCGCTTTCCACTTCCACTTGCCAGTATAAATGGGTAAGCCCTGCACATGCTGTGGATGGGCAGTTCGCGTGCGGTGGGGTAGAGTGAGAGTACTCTCCTCTCTCCCCCAAGACGTGGGAGCAGTGTGGAAGTGTAGGCCAAATACACCCTGCTAGTGCGCCGCCGTGGCAAGATGTTAACTACCTCACTTAGTATGAAGGAGGCACTGAGATCGATCCTGGCCCTGACGCCTGCATATTTGAAGCTTGAGTGTCTCTCTCCCCTTGGTCGTATGGATTTTACCAGGGCCCTCCGGATTTTCCCTCCACATTTAGAATCAACATCACACATTTAGTGTATTTGCTATAAATATCCAAGTGAAAATCCACTTTGTTGAGCTATCATTTTTGATAGCCAGGTCACTTCTGAAAAAGAGCTAATACCTTTCTCTCTCGTGCTCTCTGCCTCCGGGTGGTGACACAGTCGTAGCGTGCACTACGCGTGTCTGTGCACGCAGAGTCGGTACATTTAGAAGTCTATCTTTGGTTACCTCTCTGGCAGAAATTTGTCACTCAACGCGCCATCATCACGTTGGTATTAAAAATTGCAATCGAACTTTATATACATTAAGAAATATCTATATACATACACTTATTACAGTTGTTTAAAATATGAGCAAAATAGGGTTGCGACTGAGAGTTAGTTGTATGTATGTTTAACTTCTTTCACACCGTACGTTGCCAACTGTGCTAATCAGAAGTACGGGGGAAGAACAACAAACCAAACACAAAACGCAGTTATAGAGAAATGAGTGTTCAATCTAATTGATGATTTAAAAGTGCATAGCTCCAGTTGCTTCCTAATATCGGAAGGAAGAGCGTTCCAGACGACCATAGAAGCGCATCTGAAAGCGCGATATGCAGTGCCCGTCTTTGTTCAATAGCTCACCAAAAGCCACTGCTGTGAGGATGGCTGGAGTTAGTTGTTGTTGTACACAAGCAAAAAGAGCCGCGTTGTTGCTGTTGAGTTGTCACTGTTAATGAGGTTATTATGGAGTCGAGTGTGCGCACCGCTTCGGGGAGATAGTTTCCAGAGGTTGGAGCGCTGCAGATGACAATGATATCTCGACCCGCGTGGTTGTTATTAGGAATCTACTGTAGCTATGCACTTTTAAATAATCTATTTTGAACACTCTTTTATTTTGAAATGCGGTTTGTGTTTAGTTTGTTGTCCTTCCCCGACTAACACGGTTGGCTACGTACGCTACGAAAGAAGTTCAACATACATACAATATACATATGTCGGGGTAATCGTCACCCACCACTCTGTGGGCTGGTAGCTTCCCTTTATCGTCAATAGGGGGCGGAAGCGCTATCACTCCAGGGCTAATGTCCATGGCCAAAAAAGGGACCAACAACAAACCCTAGCAAACGGATCCTGGGACACATTCCCCGGGGCCCCGGGAGGGGGGAACCGGGGGATGATGTCACCTTCCAGAAAGTTCTGGAAGGGATGCAAGGCTAGGGCGGAGCAAGCCACGAATCAGTATATAAGCCGGACCTCTCAGAGGTCTGGCTCAGTCATCTGCAAGCTGAAGAACGAAGACCTGGGCTGAAGATAGGACCCTGGACCCCAAGTTCCGTTGTCCTTCTAAGGGTCGGAGGTCAGTGAGGCCAGTGGTCAGGACCCACGGACCGGGTATGGTCGGGTCAGATAGCCTCCCCTAGGGCCCCAGCCGGAGGATGAAGGGGAACGGGGTACCCAGTGATAGGGCCCGTATAGTCCGGAGGCCATACCTCCCATTGGCTACGTACGGTACGAAAGAAGTTCAACATACATACAATATACATACAACATACATACAGCATACATACATTGTGTGTTTGGTTGCTGGAGGTTGGAGATGGAGCGTTGGGGTTGACGAGCGAAGTGAGCGGTTGCTTTGCTTGCTCTGTATGAGGTCGCGGCTGTAATGCCAACGCTGTTGCTGAACTGTCTCCGTGCCACTACTCCCCGTTCACCACTACAGAGGAAAAAGCGCAACACCTACGTGCTGGCATTGGACGGAGACACGGACTTCTACCCCTCGGCGCTCTCCATGCTGGTCGACCGACTCAGGAGGGATCCCACCGTTGGCGCCGCCTGTGGGAGAATTCACCCGACGGGCGTCGGTGCGTAGACAGCTGCCGTGTGTGTGGTGCAGGATGTGTGTGTGGTGTACATCCTCGTGGTGCTGGACGGGCAACGTTGTCGTGGACAGTTCCGTGGGGGGAGGACCAATTCCGATTGGCCTTTCCCCTCAGGGCATTTGTAGCCACCACAGCGGCTAAATGGGGGCTCTGGACGGGTGGGAAGGGCTGGTAACTCCTGCACCTTCAATAAATTACCACTAAACCACGTCGAAAATATCTAATGACTAAGCTTGTGCCAGAGGCCCCGGGGGGGGGGGGGGGGGACAGGCGTCTATCTATTTATGAACACAATTTAAAGTAAACAAATAACAAATACACAATTAAAATAGGGGAATAATTTAAAGAGCTTGTGTCGTTTTTACTTGACCCCACCGATCCCTTTGCTCCCTGCACTCCCGCTCTCCCACTGTGGCCTCCCGGATTGCTCTTTCCGGCTTGCTTCTCTCCTTCACCTCCTCCCCTCTCTCATCACCCCCTACTCTCGTTTCCCCAGCATGCCCTTCCCTACCCTCTAGCCATCCACTTTTCCTCCAAACCCTCCCTCTACACCCCCCAAATGTATCCGATCCTCCCCTCCAGTGTCCCCCTGCCTATTCTCTCTCCCTCCTCTTGTACTTCCCTGCCCCTCCTCTTGACCCATCTTTGATCCCCCTTAATCAACAATTACATTTCCTCCCAATCTCGGAATTCAAAGCTCTAACCTAGCTCTCCACGCTTTCAAAAAAAAAAAACTTCCTCTCGTGGTGGTTCCAATGCAAAAACCACAGTAGTGTTTTCAACATATATACATACAACATGCATATAACATACAACCCACAAACAACATATATTTATCCAGGAAAATCACACCTGAATTGTAGGACAGCTGCATTGGGTTGTCACTGAGTTGCGTTAAGCCAATTAGCCACGATTGTTTATACACCGACAGGGCCGCTCATCTGGTACCAGAAGTTCGAGTACGCGGTAGGCCACTGGCTGCAGAAGACGGCCGAGCACGTGCTGGGCTGCGTTCTCTGCAGCCCTGGCTGCTTCAGCCTCTTCCGGGCCAAGGCCATCATGGACGACAACGTTCTCAAGACCTACACCACGGTGGCCACCGAGGCCCTGCAGTACATCCAGTACGACCAAGGTAAGTGTCGACGTGTGTTTGGATCTCGCACCTCCGATTAGCACGGTTGGCTACTGCGGTGTGAAAGAAGTTCAACATTTGTACATGTCACGGTGGCGAGATGTTAATTCCACTGCCTAGTATACAAGAGGTTGTGGGTTCCATCCCGACCCTGACAAGTGTATATTGGATGTTGCGTCTCTCTCTCTCTGTGGTTGCGTGAAATTTTCTCCGGGTCTTCCAGTTTTTCCCTACGCATTTAGAATCAACAGCATGCGCTTAGAACATTTGGATTAATTTCCACATGATGAGTCACTACGATGCACTGGTGGAGCAAGTGGGGGGTGGGGGGGTGGAGGGGTGGGGTGGCATGTGCCCCCCCAATGATCTGATCGAAATCCCTAATTCAATCGGATCATTGGGGTTTATTAGTAATGCATCGGCATTTTGCAACCCCCACTGCCACTGTGTAGCATATGATTACGTGCCAGGGAATCTATGAGATTATAGGACAATAGTCTGAGTCCATAATTGGCAATAAGTAACGGCAAAGCAGTTATAAGTGACTCACAGAATTGTGCGAAGCTGCGTATACATTACACGACTTCCCTGAAGGCATACCTTCAGCGAGCGTGATGCCGAACACACGCGGTTCGAATTAGACCCTCTATCGATGGCTGCACCATCGCCGCACACGCGTCAAATAAAAAGAAAGGGACAAGTCCTTAATACTTACTAAGAACTCCTATTATTTCGCATTGCTGGAGGGGTTGCTCCCCCTACCTGAAAATCCTGGCTCCGCCATTGCTTCGATGACCTTTTATTTGTTGCCAGGTCGCTTCTGAAAAAGGGCGACATGGCACACTGGGCCGTACCTGGTAAAATAATATTTTTAAAAAATTATTTTAGACAAATCGTGGAAGTAATTGCAACTCTTTCTTCAGCCACACTACGATCTGATTGTTAATTTCCCTCCCAACCCTTCTGGCTGGTGTAGGAAATGCAGATTTGTCGCATTGGTATAAAAAAAATAAACTACAATTCTATGAACATCTCGTCGACAAAAGTGGACGTTGTATTTATTTAGAACGTCTTTCGCACCATACATCACGGTAATACATGGGTCGAGACCCCGCAACATCAATTTCATACGTAGGCTTTCACGACCAATATTCATGATTCACAATTCGTTCATGCTGGGTTAGATTATCGTGTAGGTATAGTGTTAATTTGTTTTAACTATAAGCGTCCACCAACCGACAAAGCCAATCGAGTAAAGTTGTTCGGTCATGTGGCAACTACGTCAATTGTTTTGGTTTAATTATCAAAACCCGAATATTGAAAGGACAGCAAAATATTGAGAATGTTTACATAAATATGAATATATAATATTTATTTACATTTAACTTTTTTAGAAAAAAAACTATCTGTTCACATTTGCCCAATTGACAACTTGAATTATTCCGATATTATACCTACACGATGATTGGACCCACAATGAACGAATAATGAATCATTAGAATGTTGGCCTCTGCCTTCTGAGTCTGATTTTTATGCACCGCTCCCCTCCCCACTACGCCCTCTGTATGAATGGGTTTCCCACACAGTTGGTCGGGAGGTCGCGTGTGGCGACTCTAAGGTGTGGGTATCCAGATCTTTGTCCAAAACGTCTGGCGAACTTGCAGAAAGGAGGCCAAAAACACCACGAGAGAGGGAATGTTGCCGAGCTCCTCTGCCACCAGTGGAGTGAGCAAGATGGGGAAGAGACGAACCTCCTGCAGCATTCACGATGAATATAACATGCGCACTACGCGAATTTGACGAAATGTGCCATTGAGAACTCAGAGGTGAAAGGTCAAAGTCCCTCATATACCACTCTGAACCAGGTGGGAGCCTGGACAGGTGATATCCTGGGCGGGTGAGACCCGAGACAGGTGAGAGCATTGACAGGTGAAAGTCGGCTTCTTGAAGGCAGATGATGGTGCTTGTTGCTGCTGCTCCTGCGTGTGCAGCAGTGGGAGATACAAAAAAACGATACAAAGAGAGAGAATTGCAGACGGCTACTGCTGGTGCAGCTACAGAGAAACGCCACTCGGCCAGGTTGTGGGTACAATGAGCTGGTTACCCTCTCACTCGCGGTCGTCCCCTCTCCCATTTGTGGGTGCAGGCGAGGACCGCTGGCTGTGCACGCTGATGCTGCAGCAGGGCTGGCGCGTCGAGTACTGCGCCGGATCGGATGCCTACACCAACGCCCCGCAGGAATTCAAGGAGTTCTTCAACCAACGGAGGCGCTGGGGTCCCTCCACGTTGGCGAACACCTTCAGCATCCTGGAGAACGGCATCCGCACGGCCAAGAAGAACCCGTCCATCTCTCGGCTCTACATTCTCTATCAGATCATCTACACGGCCACCTCCATCATGGGCCCGGCTACTGTTTGTCTCATGATTGCAGGTGACTTCGAGTTGTCACATGTCCTGGGTTTTTATTTATTTATAAGGGTTCATCCTTTTGATGCAAGGACTGTATCAAAAGAGAGGGCGCCATGGTGGAGAGGTGTCAACTCCCTCGCCTGGTATACAGGAGGTCGTGGGTTCTATTCCGACACCTGTATATTGGAATTGGTATTTCTCTCCTCGTGGTCGTGTTGATTTTTCTCCGGGTCCTCCGGTTCTTCTCTCCACATTTAGAATCAACATCACGCGTTTTGACTATTTGGCTGCTATAAATTTCCACGTGAAAAGCCAATTTGTTGAGTTATCATTTGTGGCCAAGTTGCGTCTGAAAAAAGAGTTACATAGCTCAGTGGGTTTATCTGGTATAATGAAAATAGTTTGGTTTAAAAAAAAGTTTACTTGAAACACATCTTCTCACAGTCGTGCATGGCTTCATGTCATTATTCACAGTTGTTCCTGCAACGATATTTTTGATTGATATATTTTCTGATAACAATCGTCTATCATTATCTGTTTAACGCACACAGCCTCAAAGTGAGTGCTCGTGTTAATCCTCTCATCATAACGTATGCGCACTGCTTGCATGTTAAGAATATTGTGAGTAGAATTGCTTGTGTGTCGGGGTATTCAAACTGCTGCATGTTTCTTTCAGAAATATATTATTTACACACAGGCTGCACGACTGTTAATCTGAGTACACTCTTTACTTTACTGCTGGTTGAACGGTTGTCGTTGTCAATGGTGGTGGTGATGATGATGGTGATGGTTATGATGATGGTGGTGGTGATAAGGATGGTAATGATGGTGATTATGACGGTGATGATGATGCCTATGATGGTGGTGATAATGATGATGGTGGTTGTGGTGATAATGATGATGATGATATACAGCTCATGTGGTATTTGTCTCGTGCCGGTGCTCAGGTTGCTTCACCTTCGTTTTCAAAATCGACCAAAGCTGGGCACTCCTCATCGCCATCGTTCCGCCCGCTCTGTACATCGCCGTCTGCTTCAAGACAAAGCCCGACACGCAGATCAAGGTGGGCGCCCACGCTTCTCCTGCAGCAGCACGCGGCACTCATTACACACAACATGCTTTCTATAAATGAACCACAATGTATGTTGAACTTGCAATACCCATCAGAACACGTGCCAACGTCCAATAGAGCAGTATGTTGCAAGAATCGTGCCTTTTCAATACAATGCTACACGTCACTGTGGTGATTATGTCACGACTCAATAGTTGTCGAATGTGTCGTAGAGCCCTGATATGAAAATTACAGGACTTGACTACATTTGACACGCGGTGATCACACGACATATTCTGAATACGATGCTGAGGCTATTTAGATTAATCGAAAACTGAATCCTGGAGTCTGCAACTTCCAAATCTGATCCTCCCACAATTTAATTTCTTGCAAACCACACGTGCACTGCTCGCATGCAATCTTCGAGGTTGCCGAGGCTCTCAATATTTAACGTGGCCTTCATTGCGGTTAAAAATTGTGAGTTATCGGCATATTTATACAACTTAATGTTACGTGATCAGAGAGATGTATATTGAAAATTGGAAGGGCCCGAGGATGGACCCCTGTGGTACGCTGACTAGGCACGGCATAGGAGATGACTTTTTGTCACCCAGCTTGACAAACTGTAATCCATCATACGGGTATGACTCAATCTACTCTAGTGCCATACCCGATGCAGCGAACCTTGACCTTATCTGCTCAATGAGTATCTCATGGTCAATGGTGTCGAAGGTGGGTGTGAGATTGAGACCAAACAACGCTGCGACGCACCGGTCATCCATGATCTTTTAGAGATCAACACTGACCTCTAGTAGAGTCTTCTCAGGGCTGTGGAATTGTCGGTACGCCGACTACAACGGGTTGAATTTGCTCATCGCAGTGATGTGGGGAAGTAACCGCTTCAGACGCAGGTGCTCTATGACCTTTGAAATGATACTCAGGTTTCAGATCGGGTGATAGTCTGGGTGGTCACTATGGCTCAAGCCAACTTTTTTCAGGAGCGGTGCTACCTGCGCCATTTTGCAATGGTCTGGAAAACAGTCCTCGCTGATTTAAATATTTGCCATGTGGACAATCAGCAGCAAAGGTACGCCCAAGCATACTTTGAGAATCAATATCGGGATGTAGTCGAGTGACAATGTCTTATTTGAACGCCGTGCAATGAAAATTGACACCTCTGATACCGACGATGGTTCCAGGGTCTCGAGTTTTGCATTGGTTTCAGGTTGATCAAACTCAGATGACAGAGTGGGAGAATGCGTTGCCTGCAAGTTAGAAACTTCCGTCTTAATCATCACTTTATTGGCGAAGAACGTCACAAGTACTGTGAGTCTGACAGTCTTGGAAACAGTTTTCTTCCAAAGATACCCTAGCCTCCTCCGCATCTGTTTCACAGCGATCACCTCCAGTGACAGTAAGTCACTTTGCGCTTTCCCCAATCTCTTAGTGCTTTTTTGGATGGACACGAGTTCATCAACAACAGTGGTAATGTCATTTTCTAATTGAGCTGCAAATTAATCGACCGTTGATGCAGTATTCAGACGTGCCGATGATGAGCGGATCGTGGTCCAGTCCTTTCCAGTCTCTCTGTGATGTCGTTGTGATGGGTAGGCGAATAATCGGTAATGCCACTTTGCACGTCACAAGACTGTGATCCGAATAGCCACGTTTTTGATAAGAACGTTGGTCAACGTTACGACATCTCTAAATGTGAAGATGTAATTCAGTATATTTCCCGAGCGACGTATTGTGCGGCTGACGTGCTGGGTTAAACTGACTGTTGAACATCTCGGCGAAATCACTGTTGATTTTACTACAATAACCAGTCGGTCCAGCACAGTTCATTTCACCACAGATAATGTAGCGATAGCCAAGTGACCCATAATCTACCAGACCAGAAAGCTAGGAAAAGTATTTGACAGTGGTGAAGACGATGGTCGTAGACGACAGCGATTGTAAGCCCCCGCTTGCTGTTCGTTATTTTCATAAGCAGCAGCTTGAATGACATGATTGTTAAAGAGTCACTCAGGGCTTTCACACAGATTTCTTCATGGTGAATCAGTACGATGCCATCACCATGTGGGCTGCTGATACCAGGCTTCCCGCGACACTGCATATCCATTAGGTGCAGCCTCATGCTTAATTACATCGTCATATATCCAGGTATTTGGTAATGACAAATATGTCGAGTCTACAATCCTTGATCAGATCCTGAATCAGCACCTTCTTGTTAACTATGAAGCGTGTGTTGATCAATCTAGCTGCGGTGTTCTGATCACACCTGGACGCGTGTTCATTCACTTGCTTTCACTTCTTTCAATGAGCTCCCAAACCTCTTGGGTCTTCCTTCCCTTGACCAATGAGCTATCATTATTTTGTTGTTGTTTTTTAAAGTGCAGTGCCTTCAGAACATTGTGGAAAAGTGCGGAATACATATAAAGTAACTCCCTAGAAGTGGTGGTGGTTGGACACAGAGGACGATAATGACGCTGATGGCTAATATCTCCTCCATCGTCCTGCAGCGGCGCTGCGATGGCGAGATGTTAACTCGCTCGCCTGGTATACAGGAGGTCATGGGTTTGATCCCGACCCTAACGCATGTTGTATATTTGGAGTCTGTGTGTTCTCTTTCTCTTCCCTGCACGTTTAATCTGCGTTTAGAGTTTTTGGCTGCTGCTATACATTTCCACGTGATAATCCACTTCGTTGAGCTATAATTTGGGCCAGGTGGCTTCTGGGCCTTACCTGGTAATGTAAATACATTTAATTTTTTGTTTAAGGTGGCCATGGTGCTCACCGTGGTCTACATGTTCCTCATGACGGGCACGCTGCTCGCTATGGTCGGCGACATTGTCAAGAACGGCTTCTTCACACCCAGCGGCATCTTCTTAATCACGCTCATGGGCATACACATCATAGCCGCGGCACTGCACCCTCGTGAGTTCTCCTGCATCGTGCACGGATTCTTGTACCTCATCTGCATCCCCACGGGATACTTGCTACTGCTCATCTACTCGCTGGTGAACATGTACAACGTGTCATGGGGCACGCGTGAGACCAAGGCGCCTTCTGAGCCCACCCCAAAAAAGGTGAGTTACTTTGCTTGTTATCGTTATTCTTGTTGTTGTTGTTTTTTTGTCCAACGCTATTTGGAGTGTTGCTCCATTCTCCTCTATTGCTCTGTCCCGCACCTCCGATGAACACGATTAGCTACGTACACTGCGAAAGAAGTGTAACATGTCCCCCACCCCTCCCAAGAGAAAGATCCCCCGTGTAGCCTTGAACCGACTGTTGAGGCAAGTGCTGTTAGCGAGAAGCACCTATGAAGGCTGGAATGGCACACACGGAGGTGGCTGGCCAGCACCACGCCGGCCGCCTTTGTCTCCCTTGTGTAGATGTTAACTAACCACCGCATTAGGTACTCATTTTTGAGGCTGAGTCAATCTAGGGGAGCCCAAGGACTGGTCCAGATGTATGTTGTGGGTGTCGAGGAGGAAGTCGTACCGTGGCTCGCCAGGAGAATGCAGTACGACTATTGTGGACGCTGTCTGTTCCATCTGTATTGGACGGAATGTTTCTCCCTCGCATTTTTGGGTTTTCTCCATGGTGCTCTGGTTTCCTCTTACTAGTAGACACAATGATTGCCCAATAAAACCTTCATACATGGAGGACCGCAGAGGTCGGACAGTTATTGCTGCTGGTTCACCGATCAGCTGCAGCTACCTTCCAGTTTGTTTGCAACTCCTGCTGGATTGATATCGTTGAAGGACCCTACCATCACAATGCCCCCCCCCCCCCAGCAGAAGAAGACACGCAAGCATCGTTGCAATGGTGCGAAATGCTGTGTGCTGCCACTCGATTGGGACTGCTTCCAGTGGAGGATCAGCGTCTATCCGAAGGAATATGCGGCGATGAGTCAGGAGGATGACATTTCAAGGTACCACCACCTCAATCAGCTCCTGTAGCCATGCTTTTTACTTTGATCCTTACCTCTCGTGTATCGATAGTTCAATGTTTGTGCCATGTTATTGAGGGACTGTGTTATCTTGGTGTGGTTTGGGACTGTTGTTGTTTTTCTGCCTTGCCCCAAGCTTACATGTAGTATTGATGTACTTATGCAATTTGCACTCATATACTTTATTTTAAAAAAAAAATCGTAATTTGCTTACCTTCCTATACTTGGCACTCGTATCGTTTTTTATCCTCTTTTTTGTTGTTGTAACTTTCTGACCCCATGCCCCTACTGGACATCTGTGAAAAAATATTAATTACTCATCGGATTCTTCATGCATTGTACATACTTATTCTTATTATTGATTGGCTATGTCGGGTGGAGAAGGGTTCACAATACAACATTGTTTTCAAAAGTAAATGATGAGTCTTGTCTCAACGTATAGAATGTGATTCTGGTTGTGCTCGTATCTGAGGCGTCGTGGTGGTGAGATGTTAACTACCTCGCCTGGTATACAGGAGGTCGTGGCTTCAATCCCAACCCTGACGATGCCTGTTGCCTATGTGGAGTCTCCGTCTATTCCTTTCTCTCCTTATTTAAAATCATCTTGCGATTAGAGTATTGGCTGCTGGAATTTTCCACATGATAAGCCACTTAATTGAGTTATAATTTGTGATAGCAAGGTTGATTCTGAAAAAGAACTGTAGAGCTCAAAAATGGTTTAGTTTAACGGTTTGTCATCATCCCTCCCAGCCGAGTAGAGTCGTGCGCGGTGGAACTCGAAGGAGAGACGACGCTACTTCCACTCGAGGCGAGACAACAGGACACCACGAGCACTCAGATGGAGCATCTAGAAGGAGAAGAGAGCGAAAGTCGACCTCCAGATGAATCAGACACGGACCTCGCCCCCCATGCCAAAGGTAATATTTTTATGAAACAAAGGCAAAGTTTTTGCTTGTCAGTTAAACAAGACCATGCATTTTAATCGTGCGATGCGGTGACCGTCTTTGTTCAATAAGCGGATGAACGAAGTTCGTGTGGTTGTTTATGCTCCTTGACGAGATCAGCAATGTATTGTGGTTCATTTGTGGCAAGCACTGTGTGTGTAATGAGTGCATGTCGCTGCTGCTGCTGCAGTAGAAGCGTGGGTGACTGTATTATCTTCCCCTGTTCTGCATGGGCATCTTCCGGGTTCTCAAGTTTCCTCCCATGTGTAATTGGTATTGACCAAAATATAACAATCCTGAAAAATAAATACCTGCAAATCACTTTATTGGGACCACACTCAAATGCAACATTACCCTTCTACTACGATAACTTGTTAAGATCCTCATGAAGACCGTGCCTTGTGACTTAGCCAGGCTTTCTTGCAGGCTACACCAGCCTAACGATAATAATAATCAACAACGTGTAATCATCGTTGATATCAATGCAGCTCTCTCCACTGGGAGCGCACCGCACATCGCTGTCCTCCTTTGTTCCTTGCAGGGCGCCATGACCACGTGTGGCAGCGCCACCACAAGATGCAGGTCATGTTTGAGAACGTCCTGCCTCAGGGTTACACTATCACGCCGAGGTGCTCCCTCGATCCGGTGGGTCCTTGTGTCTTTGTGTTTTTATGGTTGTGTCTTTGTGTCTGTGTCTGTGCGTATGTGTGTGTCACTCTCTGCACGTGTGCTATGTATACATTGTGGGGTGCAGTGGTGCAGTAGTTAACGTACTGCACTTAGAATCTGGTGACCCGAGTTCAATTCCCGCTAACGGCCACCAATACCAGTGACGATTATCGGAACCAGTCCTAGGCCTCCCCTAGGTCGACTCAGGCTCAAATGAGTACCTGATGCTGTGTATAAATATCTCAACTGGGGAGACAAATGTGGTCGGGCGTGATACTCGCCACTCACCTCCTCGTGCGCTGTGTTGGCGTTCAGAGGTGGTCGCTTCAAGCACTTTCTCCAACAGTCTGTTAAGGCTACACGGGGATCTTTGTCTTTGTTGTGTATAAGTGCCCAGAAGATAAGGACAAACATTGATAGAGACGGTAGTCAGGCTACTGCACTGCAGTGGTTGTGGAGGGAAGGTAATCGTCAGATCTCAGCTTAGAAAGTACAGCAGAAGGTGTTATTGGAATAGATGGTAGCAATGGCAGCGTGTGTTGTGTTCCGGGTTGTGTGTTTAATAGCCCTAAACATGCACTTTAGATGCTTGCTTTACTTTGATAAAGAAAATATCTCGTAAAACAAAGCCTGACAGCTAATTGGACCTTTCCCGTTGAAATACATTTACCAAAATAATATCGAGATGTTTACCCCTTAAATTGTATATGAATTTTGGGGTTGTTGTACTAAGCAATGCAATGGATTTAGAAGTTATCATCTTAACCCCCCCCCCCCCCCACCGTGGTCTGGCTCTTAATTGTTCAACGCGTTGCCCAGTTGTCCAAATTTCGCTGACCAGTCACTTGGCTGAGTGTCGTTTTCTGTGACGATTAAACAAGTGGCGCGGTCCTTCTAATTTGTGGTTTTGAGACAGTTTGAAAAAAAGGGACCTTAGCACTAGTTATGTGATATCCGCTTCCGTTGGGCCATTCTTGATCGTGTCGGGCTTCACTGCATTGCTCTGCGAGAGATCCACTTGCAGTTTTTATCTCATGCCAGGACACCTGATAGCGCATTCCGGATAACAATTCTGGGCAAAGGGGAGGAAGTGATGTTAATATTCTGGAGGTGGTGGTGGCTACGCTGCTGCTAGACGTGGTTTGTGGATCACACACTGAGATGATATCGTGAAGCTCCCTTCCCGTGGGCGTCAGAAAAGATCCGTACCCTGGCTCGCCAGGAGAGGGCGGTACAGCAAATGTGGACTCCACTGTTCCGTCTCTATGGGATGGAGTGTTGCCTCCTCACATGCGTGTGTTTTCTCCAGTTGCTCCGATTTCCTGCCACATGTGAACCCTCATTGATTGGCCGAGAACACGTTTATATACAGAGGACTGCATCGCGTGGGCAGTTGTTGGCAGCACTATCACATGGTGTGCATGGCTGCGGCCTTCCCATCTATCTGTGATTCCTCCTCGGTTTATTGAGTCGGTCCCTATATCTCTCTTCAACAGCGAGCAAATAACTGTGCAGTGGTGGGGAATTACATCTTAATTTTAATATTATTCATCGGAATAAATTGTTGTTATTTGGACAATCGCACAAAGTGAACCTTCTGTCCCGTGATCGGGAATGGATAGGAGGAAGACGAGTTCTGGAAGAGCATGATCAGTGACTATCTCAAGCCTCTGGAGGAAGACAACGCTCACAAGAAACGTGTGAATCAGGAACTCTTCGATATAAGAAACAAGGTACTGTCGACGCATCATCGCGAGTACCGGAGATGGTTAAATAACAGAAGAATTGCGTTCCACCGACTTTCCATACTTGGTATGTGCTAGAAAAAGATTAATAGGACATTGTATTATGTATGACTTATTATTCCTACTAATTGATTGCAAATTATTTTAATCATTATTCTAAAATGTATAAACCATGAAACAATAACAACACAAGTTACAATTTGGTGTTGGGCATGGACAGTAGGGGAGGGAATTGAACTCACAAAGAGGGGGTCCCAAAACAGCCTCGGGTCACCCCCCCCCCACCCCGGGCCAATGCAATGTAAAGCAAGCCAGGGCTGTCTGTCCCAACGTGCAGGGCACGTTCGTCTACTTCATGATCAATGCGCTGTGGCTGGTGGCGACCCTGGCGCTGCAGTTCGTGGGAGCTGGCCTCTACATCGAGATCCCGAGCATGAAAGACAAAGGGAAGTTCATCGACGTGCCGCCCCTCGCCTTCATGTTCCTCATCACCTCTGCCAGCATGCTCATCGTCCAGTTCCTGGCCATGCTGTACCACAGGTGAGGGGGTGGGGGGTAGACCCACGCGTGGCCATAGGAGGTGTGTGTGCGTGTCGACTCAGTGAACAACAACAGTGACGATTATCTGAACTGGTCCTGGACCTCCCCCTCATGTGCCGTGCTGACCTTCATAGGTGCTACTCGCTGACAGGACTTGCCCAAACAGTATCTTAAGGCTATACTGGGGATCCTTATATTTGCCTTTGTGTGAGTGTGGGCAGTGTGCTTATGACCAGCTCCTGTTTGGCAGCCGAGGTCTCACTCCGAATCACTCGGGCAGCATTATCTTTTCATTTGGCTGCGTAACGCTGTCTGAAAGTTACTTGGTCTGTCACTCGAAGCTCCAGGTTTTCTCGGCGACAGTAATGCCCTCCCTTCTCTATGCTTTTGAGAATGATGTGGAGGCCTCTAAAGGAACATCTTTGCCAGTTAGAAACATTCAGGCTGACCCTGCCTACAAAACAATCCCGAGTTTAATCAGACTGGATTGTGTGACGAGCTCGCATATCCTTGAAAGATCTGGACACATTCCCATCGGTGGACTCCTCTGGCGAGCGCGGCTGTGTTGGCTGAATCAAGTAGCCCCTATGCCCAGCCACCACATGGTAAAGCGGCTTCTGGATGGCTGCATAGAGGGGGCTAAACGGGCACGACATAGACTGGAGAAGAGATGGACTGATGCGGTATGGTAGGATGTGGAGCTGTGTGGACTTGCCAACGACTGGAACCAGTGGTGTCAAGATCGGCCTCTATGGAGAAGGCTCGTGAAGGACGCTTCTAAGGCAGTTGGAGGCAGTCACCCTCTAGCAACAATGGATGGCAGAGGAGCAATGTTCACAACAACAGGCAGAACACCGGGCGGCTAAAACTCAACAAGTTGGCACAGTAGGGGGCACAGCTGGTGCATCTGCCAGTCATCTCAGTCAGTTAACCATTGGCCCCGTGGTCTGTCGAGTGACCTTCTGCCGTCTCGCCACCATGGCTCCCCCGTGCCCCCACCCCCTCCAACCCCATGCAGGTTGTTCACGCTGCTGCACGTGCTCTCCTACGGGGAGTCGTCGTCATCGTCGTCATCATCGTCGCGGCAGCAATCGAGGAGTGGTGCTGTGGGCCGAGACAACGAAGCGTTCGTCAATAACGGAGACAATGATGATGATCTCAGCAGTGCCGCCTCAGAGAGATCGTCTAACAGATCCCTGGACCTCGACTCGCACGCCGTACATGGACCCACACACGTCGTGGTTGATCAATGATGGTGCGGTCAGTAAAGGTGCAGCCCTGCAAGTTGCTTCCATTGTTGCCACCCCCGGATGACGGGCCTCTTGCTACATGGAGATCGAGAGAGAGAGCCCCTCTCGAGTGGTGTCTTTGGCTTACTCTTCCACGCTGGGCACAGACGTCTTGAAAGACGTGAGAGTTGCCCATGCTTTACATCACCACCGCACGCGACCTGCCGATCGACCAACTGTGCTGTGTCCATTTACCTGGCTGAGTTGACAGAGGTGGCGGGATTTAAGAAGCTTGCAGCAACATGGGACCTTTCAGTGTCGCTACAACTTCAGCGGCACCGCAAGTGTATTGCCGTGTTAATTGCAGCATAGCAGCCTTTCATTACAATGGAATTCAGTCAAAAGAGCTGCTGCTCAACAATGGTGGACATCTCTCGAAACATCATGGGCTGAAGTAAATGTAGGTGCGTTGAAGTTGCTCCTGGTCACAGACAGGGAGTGAAGATGCACGCGCAGCTGGGAGAAGGGAATTCAGGTTTTGAGAATGAGTGACCTCCCTGCTGAGCGGAGATTGACCGGAGGCTTCAGCATGAGGACTTTGCTGCTGGAGCAGAGAGAGTGCAGATGGAAGGGGAGAGGCAGGTAAATAATGGTCAAGTCCCTAGAAGAGTGTGAAGAGTATCAGTGGGACCTTGAGGTTGACTTGGAATAGGGTGGGGAGCCAGTTGAGAAATTAGTGATGTGGGCTCGTTTACACGTGAGGTGGAGATGTCTTAGGAGGCATCAGCGACCATTGCCAGTGACGACTATTCTATTTTCAATATATAAAAGCCTGAGTGGTATTCTCCAATAGAAATTGATATCCGATATATAATGCATGTGATTATTTATTTGCTCACAATTATGTTTCCATTTCGACAAAGGTTTGATTCTCATCAGATAGAGACGGCGCTTCTATGTAGCAGTGGTTAGAAGAAGGAAATGTCATGTTCTTGTATGTATGTATGTTGAACTTATTTTGCACCGCACTTAGCCAACCATGCTAATCGGGGATGTAAACATCACGCACACCTAGATTGGTCCGTTAACCATAGCAGTTAATGCAATCACATTCGTATGCCTGATTTATTTAGATGGTGAGCAACCAACATTGGCAAACTTGTTTCTAGAGAGATTTCTCTACCAGACAACACTAAACAAGACCCCCCGTATAGCTTTAATAGACTTATCGGGCTGTTAGTTAGCACCTATAACGGCCGGCATGACACACGAGGAGGTGGGTTGCCAGCACCAAGTCAAACTGCCTTACTGCACCAGGTATTCATTTGAGGCTGATTCGACCTAGGGGAGGCCCAGAACCGGTTCAGATAATTAATTAATCGCTACTGTTGTTGATGGCGATGAGTGGGAATCAAACTCGGGTCGCCAAGTTATTAGAGCAAAAGACAATGATTGGCACATACTATTTTGAAAACTTGTGCAGGGCTATGAAGATGCGTTTTATTGCAATAAATTGTTGGCCATATATATCTATATACCTAAGTATATTTTTGGTATTCATAGTGTTATTTCATTACAGAGATGTAGAGTTACATTGAGACTGTATGGATACATAAAACAAGATACAGAGAAGAAGCAGTCAGGCAAAGGGATATTTATTCAACAATGCCATTCATTCAGAGCACCACTTTCAGATGGTTTCCCCAAAATATTGGATTAGAGAAGTGAATGCATGATTGTAATACCAAGGCAATGATTATCTGCTAATTGCCACCAAGAACATGTTATCTCCCTTGCCCGGTACACAGGAGGTCATGGGTTTAATTGTTGGACCCTGGCGATGCCTGCTGTTGTACATTTGGAGTCTGCGTGTTCTCTCTCCCTGTGGTGGTCGGAGCTTGGGTTTTTCTCCGCGTTCCTTGGTTCACATGATTTGGCTGCTGCTATAAATGTCCACGTGTGGTGATATCAGTCAGTGCAGTCATGAGCTATGGCTAGGTCACCTATGAATAAGAGCACATAGTGCAGTGGACTTTAACTGGTAACTGGTAAATAAACTGTTGATTCCCTTGCAGGTTTGGATAGTTAAGCCAAACGCTTAGCGATCCAAACCTTTGAGGTCCACACTTCAATGGGCGCTTGTAACGCTTACGCACACGCCAAGCTCTCTGTGTCTCTCTGATGGATGCGTTGTCGGGCTTTTCCCGTGGCACAGAAGACATTCGTAGTGAGCGGCTAAACGTACACTCCTCCCCCATCCCCCCTACTGGAATGTAGGTTACAATCCACTGCTTAATAATAAATCCTGATAGGTTCTTTTTAATTTTCGTCACGATTTATAGCTTTTGTATAACGTGACCAGATAATGTTTTAGTTTATGGCAATGAGAATAGGGCTCGTTTGTCGTAAAACACATTTGCACAATGCTATTTAAGTATATTACATGCAACGTGCTAACACGGCACATACTGATTATATACATATTCTGGGTTCTTTCGGTAAAGTCACGTAGATAGAAAATACTAATAAAATGTATTTAAAATAAATTAATATAACAATAAAAGCAAAAAAACACGACATTTTGATCGCAACACAAGTGGTCTTCATCAGGCGGAGAGAAAAGAAGGGGCAAGCCTCTAAATCCAACCGCTTCTAATGGTTTTCAAAGTGAGCAAAGCTGTGCGGCGTCAACAGCATGGGCAGGGCAGCCAGTGCTAATGTGGGAGTAAAGCACTTGGAGTAAAGTGAGTGTGTTAGACAATGTGGGAGGGAGGGGGTTGAGATAGGGGGAGATATATATATACAAAGTGTGTATATATTAGAGGCCAACCGAAACTGAATTTTTGGTTTCGGCCGAAACAGAAAACCAGACCGAAAGTTAAATATTGACTTTCGGCCGAAACCGAAGCCGAAACCGAAAGTTTAACTACATTTTCGACCGAGACCGAAACAGAAAGGTATATAACCGAAGTTACCGAATACTAGATTTATCAATATGTCATGATGCAATGCTACTTTAATTCAAAATAAATCTAGAACTAATCATTCAGAGCCTGCAGTAAGAGTCGCTAAACATCAAATATTTAGGTGTTACTTAGTAATTATATCCAAACAAACGAATGTTGTAGTTAAGAAATACCAGTTTTTTCCGCATCCTCGCCCAGCAGGTTGCTGCGTCTTGCTTTGATCAGAATCGACTTTAGTGAAGGAATCCCACACGGCATGTTTCGACATTCTTCACGGTGATTAACTGCTCCGTTTATTAACTTTAATTTTCTACTTCACTCAGATTCGTAATTTCGTTATCATTAATTCGCTATGGAACTATTAACTAACTGAATATCAATATTGTCAGACTTAGAATCTTGGTATCAACACGCGTGTACACTTAAGCGAACGCAACACACAAGCCAAGGCGGGCAGGCGGCTGGGAACAGACAACAGAGGCACTTTGTTGTCATCCCGCCAAAGAGACTCCACCCGCGGATGCAGATGCAGGCTGCCATCTGTTGACATTAGCTGCTGCTGTTGACGTGTGTGTGTTTGCAGCCTATCGCATAGGATTGCCTAGCGCCGACTGACCGGCCGATAGGCAGAAATAGGCGTAGAACTAGCGTTATATTCTAAAAATAGATCTTGACGACCGAAAGTCAATATCAGTTTCGCCGAAACCGAAACCAGACCGAAAGTTAAAAATTTACTTTCGGCCGAAACCGAAAGTAAACCGACAGTTAAAAATTTACTTTCGGCGCCGAAACCGAAACCGAATTTCGGTCGGCCTCTAGTATATACACACTTTATTGCCTGTTTTTGTTTTATTTTGCACTAATAAAGTTTACTGAACCTCTGTTGTGCCGTTATCAGTCATGTGTTCTCGACTGCTTGCATAGAGATAATGGCACAGCCCTTCAATGAATCACCCCTCTGGGCGATTGAAACAGCCTGCCACCTACAGATTGCGCAACAGTGCCCCACACGACTTACAGCGGCGTTTTGAACTCTTCCGTTGGTGTAATTTGCATTATTACCTGTAGCCACCCACCGCTAAATGTACATATCGCTTGGTTCACAGTTTAGTGCACTAATCAATACCCCCAACCACTTTAGCATTACCACATTCAAATACGTAAATAATTGCGTATGCATCACCCACTTGAAATAATGCCACTTTGCATAGTTGTCGAGATTTATGGAGGTGGACGGGTAAATCAGAAAACAACGCTGGGCTGTCACCAGTGAGAAACTGGGTTCAGCTACCGAAACTACCTTTTATTTTACCCAGGTAAAACAATGTCGTGGAAGGAACAACTGCGAGTGACGACATGAGGCCATGCACGACTGTGAGCAGAAGTCTTCCAAGTCAACTATTTTGTTCATTTAATAAAAGCAAGTATTTTTATTATAATAAAAGGCTTGCATCATACCACCTTTCAAGGCTTTTTACCGGCTGCTCAGACACTGTTGGGATTTGGTCATCTCCGATGAAGAATTTCAGGTCAGAGAGTACTCCCTTCACAATCGAGATGCTGCGTGACTTGGATGGTTTAATCGTCATACGGGCCCAGCTGATGTTCTCGAGTTTTCTGAGCAGTCTCCTGGTGCATGGGACAGTGGTGGTCAATGTTGTAATGTCGTCCATGTAGGCTCTCAGTGGAGGGAGGCGGAAACCAGAGTCGACTCGCTGTCCACCAGCAACCCATTTTGAGGATCTGATGATAACCTCCATTGCCATTATGAATGCCAACGGAGAAATGGTACATCCCGCCATTATACCTACATTCAGGCACTGCCATGAGGTGGTGAACTCTGAGGTGGTGAAGCAGAACTGCAGATCCTGGAAGTACGACTTCACCAGGGTTGTGATGGTGTCCGGTATGTGGAAAAATCTGAAGGAAGACCACAGGAGTTCATGGGGCACAGAGCCAAATGCATTGTGTTTCTTTGACTGTCTCCATGTCTATCTCCGTATCTCTACGTGTCTCGTGATGAGAGCAAATGCTCAGTCGGCTGAACCTGAAGAGTGTCACTCAGGGGTGGGGCCTCAACCATCACTCGGACCCACGAAAACAAAGCACCTTTTTGGGGAAAGGTTGTTGATTTTTGTGTATAGGTGCTTGTGACTTTTTACATAGGGCATTTAAAAGTGTAATAAAAGACTCCGTCAGGCACTGCTGATCTCTGCTTGTCTTTATTCAGGTTCTTCTCCGCACCCCACTGGTCTCCTCCTCAGACCAGCGTCGTCTCGCGCGCTTGCCCCGCGCACGCTCCCTCTCGTGTGCCACGCATGCTCCTCCGTTAGCTCCTCTACTCCCGCACTCCGCACACTGCTGGCCGACGGCGTGCTGAGGTCCTTCGGCCACGTGGCCGATTGCGCGGATATCTCTCTCACCTCCCAACGTGGCTCAGACCCTTAACTTCCCCGACTGCCCTGATTTCTTCTGGGCTCCCACTTATATACATTCCCCCCACGTGATCCTGACTCCTCCCCTTCCAGATCGTCAGATCCAGCCTTCCCATACTACCCCGCTGGCTCAGCCCCCATTCACCTCGCCTCCCATTGGAGCCGAGGTGAACGGTGGCCCCTCCCACACGCCCCGCAGACCAGGCTACGCCCCCCAATACCCCGGGCCGTGTGATTGGACCAGAGCCCACACAACCCTATTTATGCTCGCATTACAAAAGCAAAATTATTCTAAAAATTTGCCACATCAAAAATTAATCAAGGTATTTTTTTTAACCAGGAAAATTGGGATTTCTTCTTCTTGGTCATGGGGGTGCTGCTGGTGGCATTGATAGCGGTGGTGGCGGTGATTGTGTTGGCATTGGTGTTAGTGTTGGCGGTGGTGGCGTTGGTAACGGCGTTGGTAACGGCGGTGGCGACAGCAGCGGCAGTGGCCAGTTGTAGCATCTCCATCTCCTGAAGGAGCGTCTCCTTCTTTCGACGCAGTGTCACGTTCTCCAAATGCAGCCTCTCATTTCCTTGACGCAGCATCTTGTGTTGCCACAACGCTCGCTCTTGTAGCATCATATCTGTGTGCATTGCCACAAACTCCTGACGCGTCACCTCCATCCCAGCATGCAGTGTCGTGTTTTCCTCGTGTAGCTTCGCTCTTCTTCGGCCCAGATTATCTTTCTGCTGTCGAAGCGTCGCGGTGTGCACTTCAAACGTTGACAAGGCTGAGAAGTGTGAAACAGAGATCATTATTAGGAAAGGGACTGGCATAGAAAATGTACTTTCTCTGCAATGCAGTGATAATTTCACTTGCAACTGTACAATATTTCACATATCTAAACGTCTATTTACATACCAGTGCAATAATTACCCTAAATCAAATTTGAGATTTGTAGTCTCTTCAGTTAGCAGGGGGTAAAATACAATATAACTTGACAATTAAAGCATGTAATGTGTAACATATACAGGCACATGATGAGATGTGTTCACTTTTTTTCTAAACAGCTTATTGCAAATTCATTTTAATCAACGAAGGAAACGTAATGAAAAAAATAAAAGCACATAATTTAATGCACTCCCACACAAGTAGATACACACACCCACTTTCAGACTCCCATCGAAATCCAAAGACTCACACAGAGACCCACAAACTCACATCAAGACCCATACACCCACACCACATGTTTCTACTTACCATTTTTACAATAACGCCGCTTCATGACCTGAAAAAAAAACTGTCATGACCATTAACCCCATCATGAGCAATATCAAAGTCCATACCATTGAATCCGTGCCAGGGTTCGGGCATGGTGGCTTTGGGATGAGATCTGCGGCATTGCATCTGTTGCCCACGAAGAGGGAGAAGAGGAACCGCACAAAATTCGATGCAGAACTGCAACAGCAGCAGCAGTAGCATCAGCATCTTGCCGCTCGTGTTGTAAAAGTCCGTGTGTGAGTGCCAAGTGCGAGTGTGCGTGCTTAGAGCACTCCCAGTGGTGACGTCATCAGTTCCGGCCGGGACGCATTGTTACAGATTTCCTGTTGTGACACGTGGTGAGATAAGCCTGTGTGACGTTACCAGCACCACTGCACAGTAATTATTTCGTTTAGGGAAAAAACATTTACTTCAATGTACATTAGATTTCATTGCCGTAGCCTCTGCATTGCAAATTCTACTTCATAATCATTAAATAAAATGGGAATATTTATTTAGCACTGAATTCAAATGTTTGTTTTTATTCCATTTAACTTGTCAGCTATCGTGACCAATGTTATCCATAAGAGGTTTTTAGGTTAGATATCTTTGAGATAAATGCGTTGTTAAACTCGCCACCACTATTGATTAACATTTGTACTCCCTTCTCTTGCTCTTCACGTTACCTTTACACATTTACAAATATGCTTTTAGATTACATGGTTGCTATGTATTCCAACTTGATAAGCTTCTTCGTTGAGCTATCAGTTGTCACTGGGTCGCTTTTGAAAAAGAGCGAATAACTCAGTAGGTGTTCCATTGTAAATACTATAGTTTAGTTTAATAGTTTAATCGTTCGACATCCTTTTCAACCTTTATCAATCAACATTTACAATTTACAATGTGTCGTTAATTCTAAATATTATGGGGTATGTTGGAGCATAAACCCAAAACATTAACAACTGTAAATGCATTTTTATTACTATATATTCTATGTTTTACTTTATCATAATTTATGGAAAGTTTTTTTTCATCTTAAGTTAATAAATTGTACTGAAATAATTTTAGCACTATACAGGGAATGCAAGTCAATTCACGTGATGTTTTAATCTCTTTTAGCTGTTTGAAAAAGATATTGGCCCTTAGGATTTAAATTTGCGCATATAAAAAAGAAATAATATGTAAGTATTTTTACAGATTTTTTTTTAAACATTGTCGTAATTTAAATGTGCTAACAAGACAGAAACCTTGAATCACATCCAAAAAAGTAATCTGTGCCTGTAATGCCCACAAATTATAAATACCTCCAGTATTGTATCCCTATTGTGCACATACATGATTTTTGTCTTTGTTTTGTACTTGTAATATGTTGGATAAACATGTTGAGACAAAATTGCACGAATAAATGTTAACCTGCTGTTCCTTTTCATGGTTCTTATCTTTTTCATGGTGATCGGTTGACTTAACGTAAGTGAATTGTGGCACCACGAAGGCATGATATTGGGTGGATTAGAAATAGAAAAGTTATGGCAACAGACATTCAATATAAGTATTTTATTTAGTAAATCCAAATCATTTTGATCCAGATATTTAGTAAGCTTATATCAATTTCACCCAGACAATTAGTAAATGTAAATCAATTTCAACCAGATCATTAATAAATATTAATCAGATTCCACCAGATATTTCGTAAATCTAAATTACCATTGCTCAGATATTAAGTAAATATAAATCACTTTTCCTTGTAAAATCTATTTGGATTTACACTATTTTTTTAGGCTATATAACTCATTATTTGGAATCCTATTACTAAATCCAACGCATTTTAACTGTTGCTTTTATTACCTTGTACTTATTTTTTATTATTATTTTTTAGTTAATTTATTCAATACTTTTTATTCAAAGTTGTAGTGCTTAAAATCTACTCAATTATATCACGTGTCACTTTGTTGCCATAATTTTTTTAAGTAACAATGTGTCACATTTTTTACAGTGAGGAAAATAATACAAATTTGATTTGGAGCTTTCGTGACTGCAGGAATTACTCTTTGGTTCTTTCGGTAAAGTGACGTAGAAATAAAAATAATAAATTAAACAATAGCATACTACGTTTCGATTGCAAAACAAGCAATCATCATCAGGTACGAATGAATGAGAAAACAAACCTCGTAAACTTAGAAAAATAATGCAATACAAAACAGAGAGTCGGCTAACATAACAGTCAACACCCTATCTGGTTGATTACGTTCCTCCAAAGATTCCTAAATTTGAGAAAGAGACAAAACACAGACATGGAGACACAGCGACAGACACAAAGATCACTGAGTGGCACCACACTCGGCGTGCAGTGCTGTCTCCTATAGGAGGAGTTGTGAGGGTGCCAGCCATGAATGGGATTAATGTAGGCCATGACACTCTGGTTGACCCTGGAAGGCACGTGACGGGTAAAATCTACACAGGGGCCCAACGTGGGGGGCTAGGGGTGGTCACGTGTCAAGCGAGGTCCTACTAGAGGATTCGAGAAGGTGGTCGTAGCCAAGTGCGGGGCCAGCCACGACCAGTGAGGATATAAACCGGGTCTTTAGAGGGACCGGGGGAGAGCGTTGCTGTTATAATCCTGAAGATCTACCTTCTACGTTCTACGTCCGAGAAGAGTAACCAACACGTGGACCTGGACCCAAGCCGAGGTCCTGTCCATTGCAGCTACTCCCAGTGTGATTAGTGTAGTTAGTTTGGTAGTCCACGACCGTAGGTTGTTATCTGGTAAAGGGGCAGTTACCCCTTTTTGTTGGTGTTAATAAATGTGTTGCTTCTGTAATGTAGTAACTCGGCGGGAGACGACTTCACGGGTAACACACTCTTTATTTTACCAAACTCGTTCACAGGTGACTAACACCCACTTAGTATCTCGGGTGACAAACACCCACTTAGCTACCCTGGCGACTAACGCCCACTGAGCTACTCGGGTGACCAACACCCACTTAGCTACCCTGGCGACTAACGCCCACTGAGCTACTCGGGTGACCAACACCCACTTAGCTACTCGGCGACTAACGCCCACTGAGCTACTCGGGTGACCAACACCCACTTAGCTACTCTGGCGACTAACGCTCACTGAGCTACTCGGGTGACCAACACCCACTTAGCTACTCGGCGACTAACGCCCACTGAGCTACTCTGGACACTCCCTGCCCGGGGTGTCCGTCTTGACTGCGGGTCCCCAGCCCGACCCACGTGGGCGTCGGACCCCGGGTCCCACAGTCTCGCCTCCGAGCCACACAGGGCCCCGGTCCCTACAAGGACGGCGGGACTAGGGGTCTTGGGGCACTAGGTCTTCAACTCCGTCTTCGATCTTCAACTGGATAACTCTTCCCGAGTGCTCTCGCGCGTCCCCCTTTATACCCCACCTGCGGTCGTCGCTGCGAGCACCCATCCTATTCGACCAATCACTGGGCGCTGGCTACGATCCTGTTTTCCCACATCTCAGCGTGCCTCACCACCCACGCCGCGCCGCCCCGTCATCTGTCACTCCCGGCGCGCGCGTCCACACCACGCCCACAACGCGTGCCCAACCCCGCACCCCGCGCCGCCCCGTGATCCATCACTGTCACAGTCGGCGCACGTCAACACCACCACTACACTTCCAAAGAGTACGTCTGTAACTCAGTTGAATCCACTACATATGCAGCAGGTCGCGGGCTCGATCCTGACCCTGACACCTGTATACTTGGAGTTTCCATGTCTCTCTCTCTGTGGCCACGTGGATTTTTCTCCATGTCTTCCGGTTTTTCCCTGCACAGCAACATCACGCATTTAGAGTATTTGGCGATCACCACCCCGCGTTCACTCTCATCGTGTGTTCCCCCACCGCTACCCAGGACCCAGCTGGCACACGTAGTGGCTCCACACATAAATCGCAGACACCACACCATATTCTCTTGCGAGAAAATCCTAGCCTACTGCTGTCTATGATCCCACTCACTCAAGTGTCCTACCAAGTACCTCGTAGCTGTTCTCGCGGCGTCACACCGACACTGTGAGAGGCGGATGGAAGAGGAGAGAAAGCCTTGGCTAATACCTCCTTGTAGTGGTACTCACTATCGTCACACGGATGCTGCGAGCGGCTAAAGCAGATGTTGAAGATTCATTTCTTGAACGGCCCCCGGGCTCCCCTATGTATCCCCCCAGCGGGTCCCATGTATGACGTGATGCCATCAGGCATGGGGGGTTCGGGGTTTCAGAGCATCCGAGAGTCGGGCACCTCTCTGGCAGGGGCCGCCCTCCAGGGTTCAATCAGTGGACGTTAACCACAATCTCTAGACCAATCTCCCCGCCTTAGATTGGCACCGTTCAGGGGGAGATCTGCGCACCATGGTCCAGGCTCCACGCCAGTAGGTGTTTAGTCTCCCCACCTGTCCAGCCCCTGCATGTGGGGTATGCAGCCACACCTTTATAGGCCGCCAAATAAAAGGAGGGCTCCATACGGGGACGGGTACCCTGCTCTTGCCGCTGGTGGGCGGCCTCCCCCTGCTGGTAGGCCCGGCCACGGGCCACGTGCCACATGCAGGGTCTCCATCAGTTGCTCCACGGGCTGGCTCCCCTCCGGCTGTGGCAGGGGAACACCAAACAAAAGGTTCCAGGGTCCCTGCAAGGCGGCCTTCTCCTACCGCAGGGCTGCCTCAACTGCCAACAGGTCTGGGTCCAGCTGCTGTGCCTGTCACAGCTGTTCGTTGTCCAGGCTGCGAAACACACAGCCGACATCCACTTGGATCCGGTCAGGTTGGTCAGAGCATCTTGTCAGGCCCATGGGTGCGAGATCCATGCCCGCTGGGCGGCCCCCGGCTCCCTCAGCAGGGACCTTTGTGACACACACTGTACTCTCACTCAACTCAAAGGGGGGTTCGTGGGGACGTTGCCACCGGCAACAGCACCTCCACGACGGGGCCAATGGTGGCGGGCGACTCCAGGGTGGCGACCATGGGCCCGAAGAGGGGGAATTCCCGCTCCTGGCCCAATAATAGAATCCTCTCACCGCTGCCCTCCATGGTGGCGCATTGCTGGTGGGGATGCATGTTGAGCCCCATCCTTTCCAGGTGGTCGGTACCTGCAATGCACTCGTGGAATAACATGCTCTGTAAGGTGGAGCCTGAGCATCTAACCTGGTCTCGCGAGTAGTCCCTTGGCTAAATGCACTGTAATGAAAATATTTTAAAATAAATTAATCGTGACCGCGAATCGTGATAATCGAATCGCGGGGGTGGAATCTGATTGGATAGTGAACGATGAGGGTGGACACAGTTCCTTGTTCATCTCTGTTGTGTATTCTCATCTGTTGTATATATGTCTTTTCCAAAAATGTATAATGTGACATCACCTATTTTTTACGTAATTTTTTTTTTACATATCTGGATTTAGCACGTTCTAAAAAAACAACGGTAGGTGGCCTGTGAAAGTCCTCCCTTGAGACAACAAAGGCCAAACGATCACCACCTACTGCTTCAGCTGTGACCATCACACAAAATAAGCACTCGGCATCTGGGAGGCTAATTATGTACAAGCATGGGATTGGAAAATTTTGTACATTTTTTATTTCTAGATTTGAAGTTTTCGTGACTGCAAGGATACATACTCTTTGTTTTTATCAGTAAAGTCACGTAGGTAAAGAAACATGAAAACAACTAAATTAAATCACGACGTTTTTGGCGCAACACAAGCGTCCATCTTCAGGTGGGGACAACGCAGTGAAAGCACAGTGAAAGCACAAACTAATTGTGTGTTGTCAGTGACGAGTTAAAAGTTAATCACACCCATTGGCTATTCTCTGGTGTCAATTATAGCTGGTGGGATCGTTTTTAGAAGTATGGGTGTGTGGAAGCCCAATGATACTAATTTAGCAGCTATAAAAGGGGCAACAAAGAAGGGGTAGGGGGACGCGACGGGAGAAAGAGGAAGGAAGCCAAGCGCAGCAGGAACCAGCAACCAGCCACCAGCAAGAGAACCAGGCCGACAGGTGTCACCCTGTCATTACATCACCCCCCTCCGTGGTTAAAAGATAGCCATCCCAGCTAATAATAATAACCAAAACACACGTGAAGCAGAAAAAGTTCTCGCCATAACAGGAACAACATAACAAAATTAGTTTCTAAATACGGCTGAACAATCAGCAATACAAAAAGATTCAAAAGCAACGTAAGGAGGTAAGAGAACAACCATAAGAACAGAGAGGGGAAAGAAGAGAAAAAAAGTGTCCCTCTATAAAACACTCTAGCGCAACCCCCTCCAATCCACAAATACACCCGCAATCAACAGAGTCGATTTAAAGCTTTCGTGACTGCAGGGTTTCATCTTCTTGGTTCTTTCGGTAAAGTCACGTAGAAGGGAGACAGCGCTGTCTCCCCGACAGACCTGGTCTTCACCTGAGGATGGCTGCTTGCGTTGTGGCCGAAACGTCGTGAGAATTATTTTATTATGTTTTATTTTTATTATTGTCTTAGTTCCCTTCTACGTGACTTTACCGAAAGAACCAAGCAATCAACAGTGTTATCGAAATTTGAAACATTTGGACCGAGTCCTCGATGCCTGTCCGTGACAGAAAATGTGGGCTCTGCCTGAAAACCGAAAGAAGGTGGTTTTACTCCTGGCTTTGCAGGTGTCGCGGCTTCTATCTCGGTCAGCGATTCCGTGCATTTGGCGAGATCACTGGCCCCATGGGTTAGGGGTTTGGAAGCTGTGGGTGGCACGATACAGTCCTCCTGACGCACGCTCTCCATTGGCGTCTATCCCGGCTTGTCGGACACAACAGACACCGGCCGTACACAATTTATGTCAGTCTGTGGAGGAATATAAGGCTTCAACCACGACGGATGAACAAACCATTGGCGACGGCCAACTCGCATGCGCACGCACAGCGGCCGTTTGACTTCCACCACTTCCACAGGACCCTGCCATGGCCGATTCAGTTTAGGGGACGTTCCCAATGGCACTTGCGGGCAATGCAACCATGCCCATCCCCCACAGCCCAATGCAACTCATGTTCCTTTTGCCCCGAATTTAGTTTGTTGGCCGCCTGTGCTTTGATGGTGTTTCATTTTTCTGCTTCTGGAACTGCCGAGACACGTTCCTAAGTAATTTCTAAGGGTGCAGGCAATTTAAATTTTCCACACAGTGACGTTGTTCAGCCATAGACAAGAAGCAGCCATCGTATGCAACCACTCTTTAAATACCATTCTTAACCTGGGAAAGGACAGCACCTATATCTGTATCGCTAGCGTCTGTGTCAAGAATAAAGGACAGGGATACATCTGGATAATCAAGTGGGGGCGTGTCAGCCAAGCGATCACGAAGAGCTATAAATTCAGCCTCTTCCTCCGACCCCCACTTAAAACATCTGGTTCTTAGCCGTGAAGGCATGTAGCAGTTTAGCCACTGTAGCAAATTGTGGCACAGTATCTATTCATCTTAAGGGCTTGGTGTACGTGCTCCACTTCACTGGCTAGGTGGCGCTGGTCGGAGGTACAGCGGGCCCTATGGTCGTGTTTTGATGAGAGAGTTCTTCTGGGCCAGATGGTGGTGGGAATCAGGCTTTAGGTAGGAATCCGTGTGGGTGGCTTTCCTGTCGACGGAATGTCCCAATAAACCATCAGGCCTCCTCTCGATCAAAACATCCAGGAATGGTAGCTTGCCATCATTTTCCACTTCCATGGTGAATTTGATGGATGCGTGTGTAGTGGGATCGAATTAGGTGCACACACACGCAGCTTGGAGGCAACACTATTTATTAAACGGTAAGTAATATAACACTGTACATGAGATGGTGACCACCTTCCTCAACTCACTAACACTCTGGAACACGACACAGACTGGACCAGGCAGGCAACGGCCTGCCTGGCCCAGGACGATGACTCGGGACTTGACGACCAATGATGTCTTCACTTTGGAGTACAGTACAACAGCCTCGCTCTGCGTTCACACCACGCTTATATCTGCTTTGGCGTGGCCGGTTCCGCCAAGGCGTGGCCGGTTCCGCCCAGGCGTGGCTGGCTCTGTCCAGGCCACACCTCCCTTCCCAGGCCACGCCTCCATTCCCCCACCTCTGGGAAGGTCCGGATCCCTCCACCACGTGACCCCCCAGGCACCCCCTTGGGGCCCCCAGCCCTCGTACGGGCCGACACAGTAGTGACCGTTCTATGTCACTACACGTGTATGGTTTTGATGTGGTTGAAAAATTGGTTCAGTGCTGGCTGGCCATGTGGCCAGATGACGAAAGTGGCATCTACGTATCTCTTCCATAGTGAAGGACGTAGCGTGGATTTCAGGATGGCATCTGTTTCAAATTTCTCCATGAAAACATTCGCTTCCACTGGTGATAAGGGAGAACCCATAGGGGTACCTTCATTTTGTTTGTAGAATATACCTTTCCAAATGATGTAAGTGTTGGATTGGCAGTGCCTCACCAAGTTGGTACATCAGGATTGCTATGGTGTCAGTTACAGGTACCTTTGTGAACAGAGAGACAACATCGAAGCTGACAAGCTAATAATCTGGAGACATGGAAATGTCCTTGATTAGAGAAACCAAGTGAGCTGAGTTAAGTACTGCTGAGTTGGTCTTGCCCGTGAATAGAAGCAGGGTCTCAGACAGAAATCGGGCCAGTTTGTAGGTAGGTGAGTTGATTTAGTGAGTTGATTTTGGAAAAGACGTAGTGGAGTACCTTCTTCATTGGATTTTTGGAAATCCATAAAATCTGGGTGGTCTAGCAGCCGAAGGTTTTAGAGAGAACTGCTTGGTCGGTTCGATTAGATAATTTGAATTAGTGATGATATTGTTGGTTTTTGTAGCCAGGCGGTTGGTAGGATATTTGTTGATTTTGGTATGATTGCAATCTATGATGACCGTGGCGTTGCCCTTGTCAGCTGAAAGGATGACAATGTCATATCTCGTTTTCAATTGAGTGAGTTCAGAGTGCTCGATCCTGCTGATGTTTGCTAATGAGTTTTTTTTAGCGTTTTTGAGGATGGCGTTGATTTCAGATATTTCCACGTCTGCTGGAATGTGACCCACACATTTGAGGGCTACTTCAACCTGGGCAATGATATCATCCACTGGGATGTGTTTGGGGGTGACTGTAAAATTCAGCCCTCTAGCTAGTACCGATTTTAGGCTATCAGGAATTGGCTGTTACTCTAATTGATGACAATCTTGTTAACATCTAAATTTTTAATTTGTGGATCTGGTTTCTTTTTTGACAGGATGTTGAATTTAGCAATCAGGTTAACTTTGCATATGGTTGACATTGTAGTGGCAGAAGAAACAGTCATGTTATCTCCAAGGTTCCAATCAGATGTGGACATTTTATCTGTTAATGCTAAGTGTGATTGTAAGAGACATTTTTCTAAATTATCAAGTTCAAAACGGAGCTGTCTTATCCTCTCTGAGATTAGCGATAGGCTAACTTTGAACAAGTTCCATTTAGCGTTAAGAGAAGTCACAGCAGCACATGTGAGTGTAAATGCGATCAGTATTACATTGTTGTCGCGGCATCTGTTGAGAAAGGTGAGCGACTCGATCAGGTGAGCTTTCTTGTCTCGCAGTCTGTTAAAAGATCTAACAGATGTGTGGAAACCCTCCCCGTAGAGGCGGTTCAATCTTGATTTGAAGCTTTCGTGACTGCATGAATCCATACTCTTTGGTTCCTTCGGTAAAGTCACGTCGGTAAAAAAATGAAAAAAAATAATATATATCACGACGTTTCGATCGCAACACAAGCGGTCGTCCTCAGGCGGAAAAAAATAATCCAGCAGTCGAACTGCTGAACCAGTAAGAACAGAGCAAGAGAACTGTTACAACAACAGGTTATATATGTGAAGAAGGGCAAGCAGGCGGGGTCTGAGCGGCGACGGAAGCTCATTTCATGCTAATCTCTCTCCCTAATCTCCACCATTAACACAAATGACGTGCTGGCATGCGGGGATGGAATTCCTTTCCAGCTCAGACCCCGCCTTCTTGCCCTTCGCCACATATAGAACCACTTGTTGTAACAACTCTCTCGCTGTACTCTTACTCTTTTAGCAGTTCCACTGCTGGATTATTTTTTTCTGCCTGAGAACGAACGCTTGTGTTGTAATCAAAACATCGTGATGTATATTTTTTTCTACCTAAGTGACTTTACCGAAAGAACCAAAGAGTATTCATTTTTAGGTAGTAGCTGTTTGTTTTTCTTTACATCGCATAACTTTGCTAATTAAATCGTTGACGTTCTTCGAACTATTTGATAAGCATTACATTTATCAAATCACATACCTGCATGAATATGATCATTTTTGGATAGTCGCGGGTTTGTTTTATTTTAATCGCATTATCTTAATTCGATCGTTGATGTTCTTCTAACCATTTAATAAGCATTCAATTTTGAACCCATATGCCTGCATGAATCCTAAATTGTTTTAAATATTAGCTATTTGTTCCTTTCAATCTTATAATCTTGAAAATATGATTGTTGATGCCTCTAAACGTTTGATAAGGATACTTTTTTTTACCACGTATGCGAATGTAATAAATCACTTCGACGACGAACTTTGAATTGCGTCTTCTTTATTTAATTCTTTATTGGCTGGACAGCTCCACGTTCCTTCCCAAGTAATAACTGTACGTTCTTCGCTGCGCGGCGTAAGTTGGTGTTGTCCCGCACAGGGCTCGCTCATGCTTCCCGCTCCTGCGCGCCACCAGTTAGCGGTGCGCAATGAGGCAACCTCCGGACCGCCACGTGGCCGCTGGCGTTCCGAAGGCGCGAGACGTGGTCCCACTTCAAGACTTCCCACACTGACCTCGAGCCTCTTCCTGGTCCCCTTATAACCCTCTCACGCAGAGCCAAGCCCCGCCTCTAGCCACGCCCCTTTTAGAACCTTCCCGATGGTCCCCCTCGAGCACCCTTGAGCTCCGCCCTTGAACTTTGGCCCAGATGATCCCACTCAACCTGATTGGCTAATGGCTGATGCAGCGGAGCCTATCCAGCCGGTTGGCGACCGCCAGTGTACTCTCTTGTTACACTAACATTGATACTATTGTTGTGGGTTAACCTGCAAGTATTCTTTCATCACGTGATCGTGAGATCTGACTGTTGATACTTCTAACCAATTGATACACATATTTTCGGACATGCTTTCCGTACGAAAATTGCTATTTTAGAATATGCCTATCGTTTATTATCACGTAATGTGAATATTTTCCAATACTTGTTTTTTGTTATTTAATACGTATTGATGAGTACGTATATGTGCATGGGTATTGTCGTTGCTATGAATTATTGTTGATAGAGTCAGTGAGATTAAAGTTTCTTAAATAAAAAACAGGTTCCGCGTGCTTCGTTCCTAAATTCGTGCATAATTGTCATAATGATTAACTGTATCCTGTGGTGAGATCTAAATCCCGAGACCTGACATAATTACACACATACTTGTTAAAGGGAGAATCATGATTGTTAAAGCGAGAATCATAATTGTTGAAGTGATTATACTTAACACACGTGTTTTTAGTTAATTACACTTAATTACATACATGAACAAAATTGTACAATAATTTTAAATATTAGTATTATTTTATTATTATTTAATAATATTTCATTTTTGTTATAACAATATATGTAGTGACATCGCGGATGTCACTGTGTGGTGCCGGCCCTAGAGGGGCACGGCGTGCGATGTACTCACATCGCGGACACCCCGTAGGTGGGTGTGCTACCAGCCCTAGAGGGGGCTCGGTAAGCACTGGCATAGCGCAGTGGCACCACGCGTGGCTTGTAGTGCTGACTCCAACAGGAGGGAGTATGAGTGTCAGCCATGGGATGAGGTTACCCGAGGCCATGGCACTCTGGTTGACCCGGGAAGGCACGTGACCAGTAAGATCTACACAAGGGCCCCAGGTGGGGGCTTGGGGGTGGTCACGTGTCAGGGTGAGATCTTACAGGAAGGGTCGAGAAAAGACAAGAAGTTTCTCGAAGGTGGTCGTGGCCAAGGGCAGGGCCAGCCGCGACCCAGGAGCATATAAACCGGGTCCGCACAGGGACCGGAGTTCAGCGTTGCTGTTGTCATCTGAAGATCTCTGATCTACATTTTACGTCCAAGAAGAAGTCACCAACACGTGGACGAGGACCCCAGCTAGGGTCCTGTCCATTGTAGCTACTCCCAATAACAAGCGTAGTTAGCCTGGTGGTCCACCACAATAGGTTATCTGGTAAAGGGGCAGTAACCAGTTTTTGTTATATGTTGGTGATAATAAATATGTGTTGCCTCCAAGAAGTACGTTTGCGACTCAGTTGAATCCACTACATATACAACAGTGACATTTTTTGTTTAATCTTTTTTTTATTTGATTGGTAGTGCCAGTATGTAGGATTTGGCAGGCATATTAAATTAATGTACAGTGTTGTGGGTGTGAGGGTGGAATAGCTGCCCTTAGTGGAGGAGTTTAAGTACCATGGGGTCTTTTTGCGAGTGGGAGTGGGAGATCGGCCGGCAGATCGGTGCGGTGTCTGCAGTGATGCAGGCACTGTACCATTCCATGGTAGTGAATTAGGAGCTGAGTTCCCAGACAAAGCTCTCAGTTTCCAGCTAGATCTACGATCGTGGATACAAGGGGACGAAATTAGTTTTCTCTGCAGGGTTGCCGGGTTCACTCTCAGTGATTAGGTGAGGATCTCAGAAATCTGGGAGAGCCTCAGAGTCGGGCTGATGCTCTTCTGGATCGAGACAAGCCAGCTGAAGTGGTTCGGGCACCTGGTAAGACTCCACTTTGAACTCAACCGGGCATGTCCTGCTGGGAAAAGACCACAGGGGTCGACCCAAGACACGCTTGCAGCACTATGTCGCTTGGCTGGCCTGGGAACGCCTGGGAATTATCCAGGAAGAGCTATAGTCTGTTGCCAGAGAAAGAGAGGTCTCAACATGCTGCCGACGTGACCCTCACCAGGTCAAGTGGATTGAGAAACGAATGAACGTTGTGAGATGCAATTGAAATAAATGACGCTAAATAAAACGAAATTATTTTTATTTGTATTCCAGATTTTTCCTGTAGAATCAATGATAGAAGCGTTATAATGCCATTTCCGTACGTGTACATTTCTACGTTTGTACCTTAGTATTGTATTTCTCCAACAATTCATTACACCACAAGTGTATAAAGACATCCCATTTCACCAAAGATAATTATAATTGCACCCCTATACTATAATCACACTCCTCTGGCAGCGTGAATACATCCATGTTGATTCTACACACCGAGTGGTACTTCATTGTCAACCACTAGAAAGGTTTTGATCAATTATGCTCAACCCACATTCTAATCGAGAGCCACACACTCATAACCACTGCACCCACCAACCAATCACAGACCCGGCACTACACATAATGGTGACGATGGCGCGAGTGTCATGTGTCGTGGTGTCTGCTCTTTATGGTGTTTATGTTCACCTCTCTCAGGACGCATGGCTCAGATCCAAAATCGTCACAGAGTGACCAACTTCACCAAACCCGATGTACAGCCCAAGATGTAGGGGCTGAGTGAAAGTTTGGTGAACAGAGTATAACAGTGCCATGGAGTCGGCGCTGTAAAACGACAGGAGCCCCGCTTCCCAGTCCAGATGAACCCCGACTCTCCGTGGAGGCTCCGGCACCATCAGTGAGGTCTCTACCCTGCCATGCCACACTGAAAAGCTGCTGTTATATTTCCGTAGACTCCAGGAGATGTCACTCCGTCCCAAGAGGCACTCAATACCACTCCCGCTCCGTGGGATCGTCCCATATGCGATTCCAATCCGACACCGCTGCACATTCTCCACGTTCACCTCACAGTAGTGCTGACCCGACGAGAAGCTCTCGTAGCACAGGGCTTGTAACTTCCTATCAAACCGGTGTGGGTGATCGGCGCGACCCTGCGAGAAACCACTCAGTGTCACCATCCTGAGATCTGAGGAAATCTGGAGTTTGTTGTGGGCTGAGTTTGTGTCCAGAGTCGGTGACCGTCCATCTGTGGTAACAACAGTGAAGACGATCGATGTCGCAGTCACAGCAACGCATGCACAGTAGCAACACAAGCACTACATGTGCTGTTTACAAATACACATTGTGTATGGCATTATCATTTATGTTATTGCAATAATGCAATAAACAATAAAAGTACGTAACAAATTCACATTGATTATAACATATATTACAAACGCTTGTTATTATGTGTACACAAATTCTAACGAATATTTTTAGGTATACATACATACTAATGGATATTAGTGTAGTGACGCCGACAAGCTTTCTTGCTTTACTAAGAGCCTTTATTTTGGACACAACACTAATTCTCGGACCAGGCTATTGGTTCTTAATGCTTGAACTTCGTTTTCTCTTTAACCGTCCCCTCCTCTTGTGCTATCGACCTTTTACATCTTTCGACCACCCTTTTTGGAAGCTTCGCTCAACCCATTTCCCCCAGCCAATCCTCGATCTCCTCCAATGTTGTCAACCGTCATCCATACAGTCACACGTATTCCATGCCTGTTACGTTTGAATCTCGCCTCCAATGCCTTTGAATCTCTTAGCTTCACCAAACGTCTTTGAGGCTTCCCTGCAACAATTAGAACCCTTGATTGAATTCCTGACTGTCTATTTGCACGTATGTTACGTCAGGTAAGTGGTCTGTTGCCTTGGTCATTACACTTGTATGTGTAGACAAATAACATTTTGCTCCAAGAAACACTTTCCCACTACTTTATGTACCTATTGATGACTGAGGCTCTCATTGTTATCTTCAAATTTTCAACCATCACCTGAGTGACTGCATTTCTCACTGAATCCACGCGACGTCTCCCCTGTCCAGTGGCTTAAATACACGACACAGGCCTGCCTCGTGGTGCTGATCTTGTGTTTGTTGTTAATGGGGCAACAGCTATCAGTGAAGCAGAGAAACCTACACACAACAGCCAGAAGATTCGTTGGGATGCCTCCCACTGAAATGGCCTTTGCAAGGTTCAGGCGGATGGACACGGGGGCAGGGTTATCCTGAGTCCCCTGAGAGACCGAGCTGCTCCTGCACTCACAGTACGGGACACATGTACAGTCTAATAAGGGCCCATGTCCCTCTACACATAGCATGTGTCACAATGTCGAATTAGGGTCCAGATCCCAACACAACAACAACGGCCATTCAGCACTTAAGTGGTGGTGATGTCACTATCGTGCTTGTGCCAGGGTATATGCCCTTTAAAGCCTCATGAAGTATCAAACGTCCACTGGCAGGAGGTCACTGGACAGACCCATGTGCCATGGGTTGATGATTCAGATGATTAGCCAATGGTCCACCTGTGCTCATTATGCTAATTTGCTGTTTTATAGCTGCCCGGCGCTTCACACATTGTTGTGAGCATCGATCCTTTGCCCTCCATTTCCGCTGGAGGGCATCTGACTCCAACTGCCTAGTAACATCCTTCACAATCCGCGTTCCACAAAGGCCCATCTTGACACCGCTGGTATTAGTTATTGGCAAGTCCACTCAGCTCCATATCCACTCATGCCACGCCATTCCATTTCTTCTCTAGGCCGTTCCACGCGTATTTAGTCCCCTCTATTCAGTCAAACAAAAGCTATTTGGGCATGTGGTGGCTGGGCATACGGGCTACATGACCCAGCCAACGCAGCCTTGCCTGCCAGAGGAGCTCACCGATGGGACTCTGTCAAAATCTTTCGAGGATCTGTGTGCTCCTCCCAAATAAAAGCCTAGTTAAACCCAGGATGGAGCATAGGCAATCCAGCCTGAATGCTTATAGTCGGCGAGGATGTTTTATTAGGGGGGTCTATGTTTCGCAAGAATAGAGAATAAAGGGCACGACCATAGCCGAGAAGACCCGACACTGCGTGGGGATTCATATTCTTAGGTTTTTCGGTAAAGTCACGTAGGTAAAACATTAAAATTAATAAAAGTAAAATAAAATAAAAATCACGACGTTTCGGAGGCAACACAAGCTTCCGTCTTCAGGTGGAACCGTCACAGCCACGACAGCTGTATCAAGTAAATGAGAGATTGCAGGAGCTACCACTCCGTTTATATAGTGGTTGGATAAGGGGGGGGGGTAAGGGCCAAGTGCAGCACACTTTTTATTAATATGGTAAGGTGAGGCTTAAGAGGGTGAGCCTTTGTTATGGAGAGGTACGGTTTGTGACTCAAACTGTGACAAGAAGACAACCACTAAACATTGTAAACCTGTAATAGTTGTCTGTCAAATAAGATTGGCAAATAAGTGCAGTTAAATCTTTTTTGTATGGTTAATCACATCTTTCCAATGATTACTCAGTTTGTAACCGTGATGACTTGGCCCTTACCCCCCCCCCCCCTTCTCCAACCATTATATAAACGGAGTGGTAGCTTCTACAATCTCTCATTTACTTGATACAGCTGTCGTGGCTGTGACGGTTCCACCTGAAGACGGAAGCTTGTGTTGCCTCCGAAACGTCGTGATTTTCATTATATTTTATTTTATTAATTTTAATGTTTTACCTACGTGACTTTACCGAAAACCTAAGAATATTAATCCTTGCAGTCACGAAAGCTTCAAATCTAGAATTAAACTGCGTGGGGAGCGACAGACCAGGGAGCTTCCAGGCAGCGTTATGCAGCCAATGAAAATATAATGCTGCTCGACTTGAGACCTCTGCTGTCAAACCAAAGCTGGTCATTAGCACACTGCTCAGGTATGGAAACCTCTCCACTGTATCCACAACTACCTCATCAATGGAGAGTTGATGGAGTGGAGTGTTTGATGATAAAATACACAAGTAGGTGCTTAGTTATTGAGGGGTTGAGGGTAAAGCCCCACCTCTGAGTAGCACGCTCCAGGTTCAGCAGCAGCCATTGCTCAACCGCACCTAAGCATCGATCAACCTCCCATTGTATCTGTACCAGATGAAAAATCCTCCCGTAAAGGCATGAAAAGCTTGTCCAACTACGTGGTCGAAAAAGATGTTAAATAATATAGATGCCAGAGGATATCCCTGTCGCACCCCAAGGTGAACAGGAAATGGCTTTGATTCCCAGCCACGTAGCTTGACCCGAGCCTGACCACCATCACGAAGGTCCTTAATCATTGTGACCAGAGAGTCAGGGACTCTGAAAGCACTAAGAACAACCCAGAGCCCATGCCTATTTATGGTATTATAGACCTTGACCAGGTCAGAGATGTTGGTCCTGTGAGAATTCCCTACACCCCTGCTGTAGCAGACGGACGTAAAATATGACATCTGTGCAAGACCGCCCTGGACTGAAACCACATTTGGGCACTGCAAGTGTAATGCGGGCGAAAGCGACCTTCCGGATGTGACGTCACGAGGAGGCGGAGCCAGGTGACGTGGGTGAAAGGTAGGGGGTCCTTAAGCGGGTAAACCGGAAGGAGAAGGCAGTCTGGGTGTGAATGGAAAGGTGTGGGGCCACGCGGGCGTACGAGCCGAGGGGGCACCGTCAGAAGCGGGAGTCAACCCTGGGAACAGTAGGGAGCTACTGGGAGGTGTAAAGCTGCAGATAGAGATAGGCAGTAAGGCTGTGTGTGAGGAGCAGCGGGGTGGCTGCCAAGAGTCGCAGGAGCGACGAGAAGGCGAGACAGCACGAGGCTGTCAGAGCTGCAGCAGGAACAGCCAAGGGAGCTGTGTGAGAGTACAGCAGCGGAGCTGCTGTGGGGCTGCAAGAGCGACAAGAACAGCAGCGGGGCTGCTGATGTGGACTGGAGTGACATCGGAACCAGCACAGAGAGAATAAGAGAGACAGCCGTGTGGGAACGCAGTACGGACCGAATAAAGGACACTGAGCCAGAGATCGTGGTCAAGTCTTTTATTACACTGGGGTCAGAAGTGAAACGGCATGTCTAAGCAAGTAAGGAAGAAAATTCCCCCGGCGCCAGCATCGGCTTCTTCGTCCGACGACGACGAATTCCCTCCGACCACGGATTTTGCTGGGGTGGTGGAGGAGAGCCCTGCTGAGGCGAGCACGGGGACGGGCGTGGAAGATGTCGGCGCGATGGCGGGTCCGTCAACAACATCGGACGCTGAGCAAAGATGGCAACAAGGTGGCAGAACAACTGGAGACACTCAAGGACGTCCTGGCGCATCTGTGTCACCTCGTTACGCCAAGGACGACGATGGAACGAGAAGGTGCTCCACGGGCCGCCACGTTGCCTGCCCTGCCGCCGCCATTGGCCACGCGGCAAGAAGACACCATCTTGCGCGCTCCGCGGCGCCAAACCGCCATCTTGGCCACGCCGCGGGCCGACGCCATTTTGAATTTACCTCCAGAACAACCATCATTGGAAGACGGCGTAAAGAGGAGTCGGAGTCGCCACCTTACTACAGTTAAGGAATTCTCTATCGGGGGCGATTGGAGCGCTTTCGCCTGCCGATTTTTGGCGGCGGTTCGTTCAGCAAGATGGACCGATGCGGAGGCCTTGCAAGTGTTGCCGACTCTACTGGACGACGAATCTGTTCGATTTTTCCGTTCCATAACGGCCGATAAGAAGAAGACTTTATGTGGAGTTTTTGAGGAAATGGCCGACGCCTATGAGCCACCTGACGACGCGCATCGGCGATTCGCTCAACGACAACGAGCACCCGAAGAATCGCCCGTGGCGTTCAGGGGTGCGGTGTTGGAGCTGGCCATGGCAGCATATCCTGACACGCCACAGGATCTGCTCGAGCCTCTCATATTGGGAAAAATGCTGGAGCTGTCTCGGGATCTGGGGATCCCCATGCCTGTGTGTGGGCATGAGAAGCTCACGTCCCGGGCGGCAGCAAAGTGTCTGGATGCGCAGTTTAATCTCCGTCGCTGGAAGCAAGTGGCGGCATGGACGGGTGGGCCCGTCAAGGAAGGAGGCGCGATGGGGTGGGACCCCACAAGGGCGATCTATGTGCCGGATGAGCGGGGTCCACAGGAGCTGACGGCTGCCTCCTCTCCATGGCCGGGACGCGGAAGGCCGGGGCCGCGCGCTACGCCATCGCCGCCGGGATGCAAGACCTGCGCTTCGGCGCAACGAGGCCGATTGCTTCCGCTGCGGCCGTAGGGGCCATTACGCCAAAGATTGCTGGGCCCGCTTCCCGGGTCCGCCGCAGCAGGAGCCCACAACACCGGACAAGCCGACCAAGGAACCTCCGAAACAGGCATGTCGGCACGCACCAGACACTCGGCAAGGCTTTACACCTCACCCACCACCTTTGTTGCGCGATCCTATTGTTGTTGTTAAAGAAAGGCCATCGACGGGGCCTTGTCATTCAGTTACGCAGTGGCGCAAATTGGCACGGAGAGTTGTCGCGGCCGCTACGGGTTCGTCCACTGTACCGGGGTCCATACAAGGGGTGGACGTGCGCATTTTCGTCGACTCGGGAGCGTCTGCGACTATTATATCGGATGTCATTTTCCATCTGTTGGGCATTCCGCCGGGGGCTGTGCGTCCGGTTTATGGGTCTTGCGTCGCTGCGAACGGGGGTAGTATGGGTATCGTGGGCCAGGTGGATGCGAAGATATCTATAGGGGATGTGTCGGCTTCGGGCGTTGTGTTAATATCGAGATCTTTGGCGGTTCCTTGCTTACTAGGCAAAATCAATGAGAATTGTATTGAATTGCCGGGGGGCCGTCGAATCTCGTTTCTGCCGTCGCCCTGGGGGCGACCTGCTTCGGCCGTACAGGTGCAGGCGCTGTCCGTCGCATCTGTGGACATCCCACCTGGTTCACAGATGCTTATACCCTTGCGGTATCGGAAGCCCCTGCCCAATCGGCTAGGAGCATTAGGGGTCTTGTTGTCACCATCCGCCACGATAACAACGGGATTGGCGTTAGTTGGGGCACAGACCATCGTCCGGCCGGATCAATTACCGGTTTTACAGGTGCTTAATGCGGGGGTGGAAAACATCCGTGTTCCGGCCGGTACGGTTGTGGCACATGCCACTACGGCGTTTGCGACGCACGATTGTCCGCATCGCCGGGGAGTGGTCGCTGGTGTTTCCGAGCCAAGGGGTTCGGATAATCGTTGGATCGCTACCTTATGTGACGAAAATTCTTCCCTGTCCGTGGGGCAACGTGATGCGCTGCGTAAATTGTTGCTGACGTATTCGGATGTGTTCAGCTCCGACGATTTGGATTTGGGACGCACATCGTTGCTTTCCCATCACATTGAGACGGGCGACGCTGCCCCTATTCGGTTAAATTCGCATCGGATGAGTCCAGCGGAGCGAGAACACGTTCGGGGGGCGGTGGAAGACATGTTGGCTGCGGACATTATATCGCCATCTAACAGCCCATGGGGCGCTCCTGTGGTCTTGGTTAAGAAAAAGGATGGCAACTTGCGATTTTGTGTCGATTTCCGGAAATTGAATAAGATATCGGTGGCAGATGCGTACCCCCTGCCGCGTATGGACGACTCCCTTGACGCATTGTCGGGGGCTAAGTTCTTTTCCACACTGGACCTCTCTTCGGGATTTTGGCAGCTTCCCCTTGACGAGTCCTCACGGGAGAAAACCGCATTCCGTACGCCGCAGGGGTTATTTCAATTCAACTGCCTCCCGATGGGATTGAATGCGGCCCCTGCTACGTTTCAAAGATTGATGGAGCTCGTTTTGACGGGGTTGCAGTGGGAGACGTGTCTTATATATTTGGACGATATTATTGTGTTCAGCCGCACATTTGAGGAACATTTAACGCGGCTGGAGACAGTGTTCACGAGGATGCGCTCTGCCAATTTGAAATTCAAACCAAAGAAATGCCACCTACTGCAACGGTCCGTCCGTTATTTGGGGCACATTGTGAGTGCCGAGGGGGTGTCCACGGATCCGGAAAAGACGGCGTGTGTCCGGGATTGGCCGACTCCGGCCTCTGTGGGGGATGTTCGGCGGTTTTTGGGATTTGCCTCGTATTACCGAAGATTTGTGCCGGGGTTTGCGACGATTGCGAGGCCCTTGCATCTCCTTACGGGTAAAGGACGGAAATTTGTTTGGGGAGAGCCGGAAGAGGCGGCCTTTCGGAGTCTGCGTGATCTATTGGCTACGGCCCCGACATTGGATTATCCCGATTTTGATCGCCCTTTCATTCTCGATACGGACGCGAGTGACACAGGTATTGGGGCGGTATTATCACAGTCTAAAGGGGGCGTAGAGCGCGTCGTGGCGTATGGTAGCCGAGTCTTGTCGCTGCGGAAACACGCTACTGTGTCACTCGTAGAGAACTTTTGGCGGTTGTTTTTTTCCTACGGCAATTTCGACCGTACCTTTACGGTCGTTCTTTTATTGTGCGTACGGATCATGCGGCCTTGCAATATGCACTTAAAATGGACCAGCCATCGGGACAGTGGGCACGTTGGTTGGACACGCTGCAGGAGTCTTCCTTCCAAATTCAACATCGGAAGGGAGTGCGCCATGCAAACGCTGACGCACTTTCCAGATTACCAGGGCGCGCCCCTTGTAAATGTGCGTCGGGGACGCATAGGTGTTCGCCGATTCTCAACCCCCCTCAGCCGCTCACGTTGGCCGTCGGGAAGTCGGATACTCCGATGGAACCGGGACCGACTGATGGGGTTTTGAATCTGCCGCGGTCTGTCTGGATTCGGGAACAGATGATGGACGAGTCGTTGTTGTCCATGCGGAAGCGGTCTATGAGGGACAATGGGAGTCCGAGTTCGGCTGTGGGGCCGCGAACCGCTCTCCGAGATGGTCTGCTTATGTGGCAAGAAAGGTTCCAGGAAAGCTGGCGTGTGGTGGTACCAACGTCCTTGCGATTTGAGTTGATTAGAACTCTCCATTGTGACACACTATTGCATTTAGGGGTGCAGAAGACCTTGTTGACGTTACAACGTCATTATTTTTGGCACGGCATGGCGACAGATGTCGTAGGGCACGTGCGCGCGTGCCCTGAATGCGCCCGGTGTAAGCCGCCTAAACATCCTTACGTGCCGCCTCTCCAGTCGATTCAGGTGTCTCGAGTCAATGAATTGGTGGCACTGGACATATTGGGACCCTTCCCACCATCGGCGAGGGGAAATAAATATTTGCTGGTAGGGGTTGAGTATCTCTCCCGTTGGCCGATGGCCTGGCCGTTGCCCGATCAGTCGGCCGCGGCCATCACCGACGCCTTTTTGTTTGGATACATTATGGACAAGGGGGCGCCGGAGAGACTCCTCACGGACCAGGGCCGAAATTTCTCTTCTAAATTATTGGCTGAAGTGTGCGCAGGCCTTGGGACTAAGAAGATACGGACATCTCCATACCATCCGCAGACGGATGGTATGGTTGAGCGGCTGAACAGGACATTGTCTGCCATGCTTTGCCATACTGTGAGTGAACAGCAATCGGATTGGGATCTGCACATCCCCGGAGTGCTTTCGGCGTACAGGATGACGCCCCATGCGGCTACAGGGTATTCGCCGTTTTACCTTATGTATGGTCGGGAAAACGTGCCTCCGGTGGATGTGCAATTGGGTACTGGGGTGAAGGGACCTCGTAAACCACTCCCTGAATACATTCAGGACACGGTTTGCCGGGTTACGGAGGCGCGGGAAAACGCCCGCGTGGCTACGACCAAAGCCCAGGCCCGGAACGAGCGGTATGCTCGGCGGTCTGAGGGGGAGTGCCCCTGGAAGGTGGGAGACCTGGCCTGGCTCCATTGCCCGCAGGTGCGGCCGGGGACCTCTCCTAAATTGCACAAACCTTGGCATGGTCCTGTGCGCCTCATTGAGGTTCCCAATCCACAGTCGGCGCGCGTTCAGTTTGGTTCTCGCCGTTGGTTTGTTCATACGTCGCGGTTGAAACCATATGTTGCTCCCCTACGTGATGCGTCATCTCCCAATGTTGCCTTGCCGGGGTCTGTTGCTGCTGACTCTGACTCTTCCCCGCCTGCGTCCATTGATCTTGCTAGAGCGCCTGTCGTACCTGTTCCAGACAGGCCGACCGTGACACCGCGGGGGAGGAGTGGGCCTGTTCGGAGGGCGCCTGCCAGGGCTGCGGGACCTTCAAGCCCGGCGACCCTTCCGACCCCGCTGCAGGCGCATTCGCGGAATACGACCAAGACTGATTCGTCAGGGACACGAGATGTCGGTGGACTTCCAATCGCAGCAGGGGAATTACCCCCTGTCATTTCTCGTGTTCCATCGCGTCCCCGTTCTACAAGTGGGCCGCCGACCGTCCGGGACGGGCCGGCGACCCGCACTCGTTCCAAATCGCTTACGTTTCGTTGATTGTATGTTGTTATTGTTCTTGTTCTTGCCGTCGTATTTATCGCATGCTTTCGTACGTTCGTCGATGTTACTTGTGTGTTGTTCTTGTTGTTATATTGCATGCTTAGTGTCCTTTAAGGGGGAAGGTCGGTTCACCGCATTACGCTTTGGTGTTGTTCAGCCGAGGTCGGCTGGGTTTTTTCTATGGGGGAGGGTGGTGTAATGCGGGCGAAAGCGACCTTCCGGATGTGACGTCACGAGGAGGCGGAGCCAGGTGACGTGGGTGAAAGGTAGGGGGTCCTTAAGCGGGTAAACCGGAAGGAGAAGGCAGTCGGGGTGTGAATGGAAAGGTGTGGGGCCACGCGGGCGTACGAGCCGAGGGGGCACCGTCAGAAGCGGGAGCCAACCCTGGGAACAGTAGGGAGCTACTGGGAGGTGTAAAGCTGCAGATAGAGATAGGCAGTAAGGCTGTGTGTGAGGAGCAGCGGGGTGGCTGCCAAGAGTCGCAGGAGCGACGAGAAGGCGAGACAGCACGAGGCTGTCAGAGCTGCAGCAGGAACAGCCAAGGGAGCTGTGTGAGAGTACAGCAGCGGAGCTGCTGTGGGGCTGCAAGAGCGACAAGAACAGCAGCGGGGCTGCTGATGTGGACTGGAGTGACATCGGAACCAGCACAGAGAGAATAAGAGAGACAGCCGTGTGGGAACGCAGTACGGACCGAATAAAGGACACTGAGCCAGAGATCGTGGTCAAGTCTTTTATTACACAAGCCTCTCATCAGCGTGCTTGGCAAGGTAATGTTGAATCATCTCCGCCAGGACCTTTCCTGGCACACTGAGGAGATAGATGCCCCTGTAGTTGTTACAGTCTGTGCGGTCCCCTTTCTGAAAGAGGGAGACCACCAGGTCATCCTTCTAATCCTACAGAACCTGTCCAGTGGTGCAGACTGTTATTATGATGTCATACAGGGCAGTGGGCACCGAAACGTCACCCTCCCTCAGCTGTTCGCTTGGGAGATCATCTCTGCCTGGTACTTTTCCTGGTCTCAGACTCTGGATTGCCTTCCGTACTCGCTCAACAGATGCAATTCAACCAGCCACTCACAGGGGGAGACTACTTATTCAAAGATTTGAGGCACCACAGTTCCAGCAGCGCCTTCCCCACTTTTCCTCACAATGTTTTCTGGACTGAGGGATTTCCCCTCCCCAAGACCTCACAAAAACGCTCTGCAAATCTCCAAACTTGTTCCTGGTGGCCAGAGATCAGATTACCTTTCTTTACCCTCAGAATGGTGATAGGTGTGGCACTGCAACTTCCGAGCCAAATCTGCAGTAAGCCCCCTCATGCTCCGACGTGGGATGCTGTCGACGGTGGGGGTGGGCCTGTCGCTTTTTCTCAGCCAGCTGGAAAACCTTTTCAGTCAGCCAGGGTCTCTGGACATATTTATACCACGTACCCAAAGCAGCCATTGTAGCTGCATGAGCCACAGTCCAAAACCTCGCCCATTTCCCCTTAGCATTGGGAGGAGTTGGGGGACAATGCCAACCCCATGACGTTTATAGCAACCACAACAGCCAATGGGAGCTCTAGACGGTTGCGAGGGGCTAGTAACCCTTCCACCTTCAATTTAATCATCAGTAAACTACGTCACTATGCACACAGCACGAGACACACATTCTAATGAGGGTTCATGTCTCTTTACAAAGACATAGCCTTAGCAGATTGCTGAGGAAAGTGCTGTAAGCAAGCACCTGTTAAGGCCGCCGCTGCACACGAGGGGGTGGGTTACCAGCACCACGCTCGGCCGCCCTTGTCTCCAGTGGCGGCTTGTGACATTTCGATTAGGTGGGACTGTTTTGAGTGACCTCTGAAATAATGGAGTTTTAATTTAAAACATCTCGTCATGTTAATGGCCTTCCCGTGAAAGTGATATAACAATTTAATCTACCATCGGAAGGCATTTATAAACAATATGAAACAAAACAACAAATCACTCAAATGATGTCCCCATGACCCTCAAGTCCACACTACACAACCCCTTCGACGCTGCCAAAAACTTAAAGCGTGTAAGGCCATGACCTGCTATATTTGTACAGTGAAAATAGCGTTGTGACATCGTCATTACAGCCATGGGCGCCTTTTTCACTGCCCTGAATGGGTCTCAAACGGCGTGGCTAAAATGCCAAGCTAATCACAATGCATGAAGGAATATCTCTTATTTGGGCACCTTGTTGTATATGTTGGTTATCAACATTTGTTATGTTGTATGCGTGCGTGGGTGAAATTATTATGTTGTATATGTGGGTTATGAATATTCAGTGAAAATAATAATAATCAATTGAAATTTGGCCAAACGTGTAATTATCCGGAAATATGTTAATTTATGTAATTATGCACATTTAATTATGCCAATTCGAGAGGTAATCGTAGTAATTATGCGAGTGGGTGTAATTATGATAATGCAAGTCGTTATGATAACCAGACCCCGCCTCAGTGACGAGGGTGGGTTATCGATCGGAATAAGGCAATTAATCGTATGCAGTTATGCAGGTGTGGTGTAAGTATGCAAGATTAACTTAGATTAACTCGGCATCGTTGTCTAGGTTCGTCTCATTCTCGCTTTAACATTCCCAGAGTGGGTATTCGTGGTTATATTTTAGGTCCCCGGTTCACCCCGTTATCGCTTTAACATTTACTGAGTATGTATTAGTGTGTTTATTAAGGTCACCAAGTTCAGATCTCAACGCAGAAGCAGATCTTATGCATAGATTTCAGGAAAGAATCACACAACCACTTCTGTATTAATCAATTTATTACTAATTCAACCTCAACTATGATATAGTATGCGAACTCTCAATCCCGGAACGTCAACACGGCATCAATACAGTATCATCAACGATTGTCTGATTTCACTTTGACAACGGCACATGGATCCCGCATAACGCGATGGTTGTTAGTGAGAGAGAGAGTCGTTAAAATATGCAAATACTATTCTAAGAAAAACCTTAACGTTAATGAATGATTATACTCAATATTGTTCACGCAGTACCGCACTCCTTATTGATCATACGCAACCCTTATCACGTTGTTAGCACCTTGGGTCACGGGACAGTTGAATATTCTGTAGAGGATACGAGTACGTGCGGCGATTATGACTGAAAGATACTTGAAAGATTATACGGCGATAAAAAAAAACACAATCAAAAACAGTTATTATTCTTAAAGGCACCAATCTCAACAGATACATCGGCAGGTTATCTGACAACAGAATGGCTCGGAGTAAGGGCCTGCGACGGTGCTCCTTTCCCGAAGATCGTTATCTTGTACCAAGTTTACTAATTGGGGACCAGATCACCTGATAAGGATCTGGTGGGCCACCACTCCCCACGTGAGCGTGGCTCGGCGGAAGGAGGTGCCAAGAATCAATTCGTATTGATGGATCTGTTGGGAATTTATGCGATTAAGAGTACAGCCCACTAAATATTAAAGATAAAAATTACGAATACTCTTATAAACGACGGATGGCCATCACTCGGTCTCGTTGTGATGCCTTCACAGCCACGGATGGCTTATGGGTTCGAGTGTGTTTGAGTGGTAAGAGTTGTCTTGAATAGTCAGTGTTCGGAGTCGGTTCTTTATGTCAAACAGACGCCTGGTGGTCGTGTGGTGAGGGGGCGGTGCGCGTCATACGTATCAGTCGCTCCCCTGTCACCGTGGTGAACTTGGTTCGGATGCCCGTTGATATGCTGTCGCAGTTCGGAACCCGGTCGGTAGGTGGCGCCCACAGCTCGCTCGCAGCGTGCAGTGTTGGGTCGTCGACCAGGGTGAGCACGAAGCCTCGTCGCCAAACCGCGATCCGATCCTCACCACTCCGGCGGCAGCAGAGACCTCCGACTCGGCAGAGGTTGACCCACGCAGGCCGAGTTGAGCTGTCAAGCGGGTCTTGCCCGCCTGCAGAGGAGATGAGGAGCCGCTTGAGTCGAGCCCCGAGAGCCGGCTCCGGTGAGCCGATCGAACTCGGCTGAGTCCCAGACGAGCTGAAGAGTCGAGCCGACCCGCTGGTCGCAGCTCGCTCCTGAGTCGACCCTCCCGGTCGAGCTGAAGATGAGTCGAGCCGACCCGCTGGTCGCAGCTCGCTCCTGAGTCGACCCTCCCGGTCGAGCTGAAGATGAGTCGAGCCGACCCGCTGGTCGCAGCTCGCTCCTGAGTCGACCCTCCCGGTCGAGCTGGTTTCCAATGCTCAGGGTCCTTTCTTTTATGCCGAAAAATCCCTTTGGGTCCTGCCCACAAGGCGGGGTTTCTTTCGATTTTTGCTGTGTCAGGATCTGTCCGTAGGTAGGTGTGTCCATGTGTGTGTCCGTACGTCCGTATGTCCTTGTGTGCATCACCCACGGTATATTCCGTTGTCATACTCCCTCCATAAAATCCACGAGCAAACAATCAGATGTTACAAATTGCCTCAAAGTCGTCTCTCTGTCTGGGTGCGATATTATCTCTTGTCTGGCCTTCTTCATGAACCAAAATACAGACGTTACAAATCGTCTCATAGGCGTTTTTGTCCGTGTTGCACGACCTGGAGGGAGGGGCAACACTCCCTCCGACCCTCACCGATGCACAAAGAAATGGCTAAAAAGTTTTAAGTTAACATTTGTCCCTTACCATTTCACAGTTATGATTCGGTATGTAACCTAAGGTCTGTCGTTTCCCATCGTGGTGCTTGACTCAAGTGGAGGTGTTTCCCCGAGCGTATACACACTCCTATCCCGCGCTGCGGGGATACAAAGACGGCCGGGATCTCCCTTTCTCTCCGACCCTGGGTTTAACATCGCTCTTTTATTATGTATTTTATATTCGACCTGGTGGTGATTCATCCCGTTATCCTGGCTTTTCATAAGTTTTACTTTTGTCTTCATGCATATGCTTATTATTATTAATTTATTTCCGATATCTTAGGTTAAGGGGTAAGTTTCTTGATCCTAGGAATTCGTATTCCTTGGTGTCTGCATGGTTATATAAGCGGAATATAGTTTACGGTGAATAGCGTTAACATTGATGTTATGTACGATATTATGTATTGTGATGTCTTTAACTTAACTTGTTTATCAGGGCTTTACTGACATGAAGTTGCATTTCATAGCCCCGCAGTCTTTGCCCCACCCTGTCTCTGCTCGCCGTTGTTGTTGCTGTCCAGCTGACGCCGTTAACTCAAGGCCTCATTAATTTCCGTCACTCCTTGTAGGTGAGGGCGGTTGAACCTTGGAGTCAGTTCTGGTTTTTGTCTGCCTGCTTCTTCTTGTGTCCCCTGACCCCGGGAGTTATTATTTCTACTTTTATGGCCTGTCGAAGCCCGACTCGCTGTTGCTGGGCTGGTGGGTCGCTGGGTTGGTGTCGTTCCCGGCTTTTTGCTTACGTTTGCAGTTCGCCGTGCTCTTAATTTCCTTCCCTCTTCAACCTTATATCGACTATTCGCTCCTGTCTGGGTGCGATTCAATTTTGACTTAGGAAGGTTCTGATTGTCATATGCTTCGGGTCGAGTTGTATAAAAAGTATTAAAGTATGGAAATAACATTTCATATTGACTTAATGATGGTGATGGTTCAGTAGGCGTAACTTGTGGCCTGGTTTAATTGGAGTGGGTGTGAATATCAATAACTTTAGCCTACCCTGTTGTTAAATTCCGACTTTAACGTTACTTTAATAGCAATACAGAATAATTGAGCTTTTTGTCTTAACTAGGCGAACGCGAACTTCTGGTGACCCCCGCAGCCTTGTTGTTGCTGAGTCTGCATCCTTGAGAGATATACAACACTCTTATTCGTCTCACTGTGGCCACCCAACCTTCTGCTCTGGGAGTGTTATTCTTAATTTCAGGTCAAAGGCCCCCTCACGTTCAGACGTGCAGGGTTGTTTAAATCAGCTCCCTCCCCTGTGCACGCAGCCTTGAGCTGACCCACTTATTTAATAATTTAATTCCTTGGCCTTTTGGGTATCTTTGCTCCCTCCAGTTCATTACTTAACAACACCTGGTGTTTTGCAGTTTGCTGCGCTTTGGTGTGTTTTCATTCATTATATATCAATTTTGGAAGAAGGGATAGTATACAACAACCTTTTTCGCCGCCCCGAAACATCCCCGAGGCACAAATCACTGTGTTGCAGTGGGTTATAATATAGACAACTTAAAATGGTATCTTCGTTAGGCAATTCACCTTGAAAAAATATTTATATTTCGAATGTATTAAACAACACAAAATTTATAGCAAAGTATTTTTTTATTCGAAAATGTATTTCTCATCTCCAGCTGCTTGGTAAGGCAGCGCCTCAATGCCCCTAGTAGACGAACCACGCCTGTTTGTCTCCCCAATGGCGAGGTTTACATACTGCACCAGGTACCTATTTGGGGCTGAGTCGACCTAGTGGAGGGCCATGACACGTTTATATAATTGTCACTGGTGTTGGCCGTCAGCGGGAGTCGAACTCGGCTTGTCGGGTTCGGAATACAGCACGGTAACCTCAACACACCACACAACACGGGAAACACAGAGTCTAATTAGGGTCCATATCTCTCTACATACACATAACTAGGCACACAAAGTGTAAGGAGGGTCGAGGTCTCTCTACACATAGACAATATTGGATACAACTGCATGCAATGGCATTTATTAAGAAGCACATCACGATCGTTCACTTATTTTTCCACCAAGTGACAGACAGAGCTCGAGTTTGAGTCTGGGTTGGTACTGACCTGAGCTTCTCATGCACAGGATCCTGAAAAACACAAACCCACATTTGATGTTAACATTGACAACCTTAACAGATGTCCCATCAGAAAATTAACAAATACCTGCAAACGGAGAATTATGAAACTATAGTTGTTTTACCTTGACATGAACAAAGCTCTACAAATTACAAAGCACTCTAGTCCAGCACATAAATAAATGCTTGAATGATGTTCAAAAACTAACGTATTTGATCTCTGAATATGGTGAATTTTTACTGAACCATTCCAGGTCTGAGTGTCGCATTGAAGCAGAGTTGCATCTATTTCTGGACACCACCGCTTCCCCCCACATCGAAAGATACTGAAATAAATTGCCGACAACGTCAACGTCTCCCAGAGTGGTAGGTGACCTTCTTCTGGTTATTGATAAACTAAGGCTATGAGTGAATGGAGGTGGTGCCACCTGCAGGAAGGAGAGTGGGTCCTGCACGTTGAAGACAGCGAGCAGCTGGTTGATCTCCTGCTCCAGGCCGCGTGCTCTGCTCTCGTAGTGATCAATGTCCGCCTGGATGCGGGACAGCACGGAGTGGCCCTCCTCGTCCACGCGCTCCAGCGCCTCCCTCTCCTCCTCCCTCAGCTGTTCCCTCCTGCGCTCAAACTCTCGGCTGATCCGCTCCCTGATCCCATGCAGAGATTCCTATGCAGAGATACGATGACGCGTTATAGAATCGCTCATCATTTAAGACAGTGCGATGTGACATCATAGAGCATCTATGAGATCTCTTTTACCAGTGGCAAAATATAGCAGTAGGTTTTCACCCTTTTAAACTGGTACAAAACTGACACCTTTATTCAAGGCATCATGTTTGCAATAACCACAACACAAGTAGTCAAAAAAGCAAACAACACGTAAACCCGTAAAAACAAAGTTTTTCACTATAAATCCTTTATATGCGTGGCCGCGAACTTAATATAAAGGATTTTAAAAACATATTCGCCAGTGGAGGACGCGGGGATCGATCCCGCGACCTTTGGCATGGGAAGCGAGGGCGCTACCAACTGCGCTACTCCGCCACGGCCTGTGAAGGGGTTACGCTCTGGGCTCTTATACTGTGACGTTCAGCCAAAGCCACGAATGAGTTCTATTTGAATATATGTAAAATAATTTTTTTTGCCTAAAAAGTGTAACATTTTGGGAATTTTTTTTCACGAACATTAATTGTCTGTCACAACGAGTCTGTGTGGAAAATGTCAGCTCGATTGGATCACGGGAAGTGGGTTAAAAAACGACCGAAAGATTTGCACGGTCGTAAGCAAGCACGCAAGCAAGCAAGCGAACTTAATATAAATGATTTAAAAATATATTCGCCTGTGGAGGACGCGGGGATCGATCCCGCGACCTTTGGCATGGGAAGCGAGGGCGCTACCAACTGCGCTACTCCGCCACGGCCTGTGGAGGGGTTACGCTCTGGGCTCTTACACTCTGACGTTCAGCCAAAGCCATGAATGCGTTCTATTTGAATATATGTAAAATAATTTTTTTTTGCCAAAAAAGTGTAAAATTTTGGGAATTTTTTTTCACGAACAATAATTGTCTGGCACAACGTGTCTGTGTGGAAAATGTCAGCTCGATTGGATCACGGGAAGTGGGTTAAAAAACGACCGAAAGATTTGCACGGTCCTAAGCAAGCAAGCAAGCACGCGAACTTAATATAAAGGATTTAAAAAGAAGCAACTCTGATAATGATAATAATATGCACTGTCCTTGAAGTTGATTGGTCCACACCCGAGATGGCTTTCTTTAGAGCCTAGTCCCCATTGGTGTTGGACCAGATGACACCAGAAGGCGTACAACTCAAACACAGTGCAATATCAGAGTATTGAGAGCTCGGGTAAGCATTTACTCTATGAGATCTCTTTTACCAGTGGCAAAATATAGTAGTAGGTTTTTACCCTTTTAAACTGGTACAAAAACTGACACCTTTATTTAAGGCATCATGTTTGCAATAACCACAACACAAGTAGTCAAAAAAGCAAACAAAAAAAAGAAAGCCGTCTCGGGTGTGGACCAATCATCTTCAAGGACAGTACATATTATTATCATTATCAGAGTTGCTTCTTTTTGTTTGCTTTTTTGACTACGTGTGTTGTGGTTATTGCAAACATGATGCCTTGAATAAAGGTGTCAGTTTTGTACCAGCTTAAAAGGGTAAAAACCTACTACTATATTTTGCCACTGGTAAAAGAGATCTCATAGAGTAAATGCTTACCCCGAGCTCTCAATACTCTGATATTACACTGTGTTTGAGTTGTACGCCTTCTGGTGTCATCTGGTCCAACACCAATGGGGACTAGGCTCTAAAGAAAGCCGTCTCGGGTGTGGACCAATCAACTTCAAGGACAGTGCATATTATTATCATTATCAGAGTTGCTTCTTTTTGTTTGCTTTTTTGACTATTTGTGTTGTGGTTATTGCAAACATGATGCCTTGAATAAATGTGTCAGTTTTGTACCAGTTTAAAAGGGTAAAAACCTACTACTATAGTTTGCCACTGGTAAAAGAGATCTCATAGAGTAAATGCTTACCCAGAGCTCTCAATACTCGGATATTGCACTGTGTTTGAGTTTACGCCTTCTTGTGTCATCTGGTCTACCACCAATAGGGACTAGGCTCTAAAGAAAGCCGTCTCGGGTGTGGACCAATCAACTTCAAGGACAGTGCATATTATTATCATTATCAGAGTTGCTTCTTTTTGTTTGCTTTTTTGACTAGTTGTGTTGTGGTTATTGCAAACATGATGCCTTGAATAAAGGTGTCAGTTTTGTACCAGTTTAAATGGGTAAAAACCTACTACTATATCATAGAGCATCTCAACACCGCTTTGTCTCTATACTCTGTACAAAGAGGCAGTCGACTTACATTGTGAGAGCTTGGAGGAAATTCAATGCATCGTTGATTAGAATGGGATTCAATTTAATACACTTCACAGGCAAATTACAAGAGGGAATCGTGAAGCTGTCGCCTCGCTTTCTACCTGCATGTGCCGGTAGTCGTCCTTCAGCGACTGAGTATGTGACGCTGCCATCTTCTTGTTCTCTTCTCTCCTCGTCTTCTCGAGTCTGAGTTCCTCCTGCGTGGGGTAGAAGAACAAACGTGCTCAATACTCGCATCATCAGCAGCACCCGTTGCCTCTCCACTGTTCGACAGATATAATAACTGCATTTGTTATTTTAAAAATGTACATATAAAGTAAATAATTATAAATTTAAATGTCATATTTACATTTTGACTTAAAACTTTCGTGACTGCAGGGATTCATATTCTTGGTTCTTTCGGTAAAGTCACATAGATATATTTTTTTTTTAATAAAAGCAAAACAAATGATGAAAAAAATGATGATGAAGACTGCTTGTGTTGCAATCGAAAAGTCGTGGGTTTTTTCTTTTCTTTTTAAATATAATTAATTAATTTACATTTTCTTTTTCTTTTCTATCTACGTGATTTTACCGAAAGAACAAAGAATATTTCGATTTAAAGCTTTCGTAACTGCATGGATTCATCTTCTTGGTTCTTTCGGTAAAGTCACGTAAAAGGGAAATAATAAAATAATAAAAATAAACCATAATAAAATAATTCTCACGACGTTTCGGCCACAACGCAAGCAGCCGTCCTCAGGTGAAGAACAGGTCTGAAGAATCAGTTTTGGCGTGTTTCAGATCTGACTTGTGCTCGCGGGCACGATCAGAGATATGGCGTTTCGTTTCTCCAATGTAGCAATCACTACAACTGCAACTCAGTTTCTTCCGCCATTGCCGATCATTGCTACAACGCTGTGGGCTCTCATGAAATTGTCTTTTCCGAGACTAAGGTGCTCTGCAAGCCTCCTGGCTACCAACAAATGTTTGTACACGAGGCCATCCAAATATACAAACACAGACATAATTTCAACCGTGATGATGGGTACAAACTTAGTAATCATTGGAAAGATGTTATTAACCATGCAAAAAAAAATTAATTACACATATTTGGAGCATTTCTGGCAGCAATTTCAGCTGCACCACCTCTACATAACAATAGGCTCAGTCAACCATTCTACACAACAAAGACTCATTTCCTGGCAGCGATTTAAGCCGCACCACCTCTACATAATAATAGGCTCAGTCAACCATTCTACACAACAAAGACTCATTTCCTGGCAGAGATTTCAGCTGCATCATCTCTACATAACAAAAACGCTCAGTCCCTTTTACATGCACCTTTACATCATCCGCACCTAGTTTACACAACAAAGGCTCATTCCTAACAGCGTGCTTCAGCCACACCGAACCTTGCAAAAATAATATTCAGGGCCTACCTTGGCTCCTCCCACCATCAACCAGTATATATACAAATACTGTTTCCTTGGAATTTCTCTCACTTGATACTGCTATCGTGCTGTGACGGTTCCACCTGAAGACGGAAGCTTGTGTTGCCTCCGAAACGTCGTGATTTTTATTTTATTTTTTATTTTACTTTTATAAATTTTAATTTTTTACCTACGTGACTTTACCGAAAAAACCTAAGAATATGAATCCTTCAAGTCACGAAAGCTTCAAATCTAGAATTGACTATATATATTTTATTCTCCGCAGGGAATGGATTCTTTGCTCCGCTGCAAGTCTCCTACCACCACTATCCCACTGACATATTTCATCGTCTCCTCTTAGTACCTTTCACGTGACGGTCAATGGTATAGTGTATAGCAGATTGTATAATAATAATAATAAATAGTATAAAAGTGTAATGTTTAATATAATGTATAAGGTAATATATAGTATCGTAATTGTTTAGTGAATATACAGCAGTGTGGTATATAGTAGGGTGGGTAGAATAATACATAGTGTAATATGACAAGGTATAGTCTAAGGTGTATAGCAATACAATATATAATTTAATGTTGGGTTTGTCTATGGCAGTACATAGTACGGGGTAGACCCGTGTGATGTAAGAGTAAAAAGTTTAGCTGGAGGCATATAATATTTTTTGCGACATAGAATTGTAATGTATGACTTACTGTTAGTAGCTCAGCTTATTGGACAGTATATTTAGTATATTGATGATACTGATGTCGTTAATATTTTAGTTTCTTACGTGGTGGTTTAACTGCTGCAGCTCCATACTATTGTAGTATTCTTGAATGAGACAGAGACTTCGTAGAGGCCACACGCTTTTATTCCAATAACACTAGTCCTCCGGACTCACTGGGGGAACAGTCCAACCACACAACCTAGGGAGGTACAGCCTCCGGCTCTATTCTCATTACTCTCCTTCCGTAGCCTACAGCTACTCAGTTACTCTCCTTCCCTAGCCTACAGCTACTCAGCCCACTCAGTCCCAGCGGGGCGGCATCCTCGAGGCTTGGGGGTCCAGGATCTCGGGCCGCACCTCCTTCAGCTTCTCGTGAGATGGACCCCCTCCGCTCTCCGGGAGCCGTCTTATATCCCCTCTCTCTGAGGGGCGGGGGTGTCTCGGGGCCCTGGCTCTCGCCAGCCCCCTCCCCTCAGAGCGGTTCCAACCACCTCTCGTCCCTGCCGGTCCGGACCGGTCCAGAGCGGTACGTACCTCTCCCCTAGCTTGTGTGACCTGTGTGACCTGTGTCAACCTTGGTGTCAACCTTGACCACCACACTATTAACATTCCTTCCCTTTATTAATGCTAACCCTATTCCCTCCCTTTGATGCTGCTAATCCTGCATAATGCACGGGCATAATATGACTTTGAAAACCCCCCGCCCACCTCCTACGCATTTCACAAGTAGTGACTAAACCCATATCTGCATTTCCCATATATATGCTAAATTCCTCTTGATATGCAAATTCCTTTGTCAAGGCGCTCTTCCCCCTCCAACCCAGCTTAAATATACGCTTCCAAGCCTGGTGATGTTCATTCAGTTACTGTCTTTCCGACAGACCTGTTCTTCACCTGAGGACGGCTGCGTGAGAATTATTTTATTAGGTATTATTTTTATTATTTTATTATTTCCCTTCTACGTGACTTTACCGAAAGAACCAAGAAGAACAAAGAATGTTTATGTACAGTTTTATGGTCAGTAGCTTACATACCAAGTGCATTCATTGCATGCAAAGCATTACGGATATTCATCTGTCAAGTACCGAAAGTTGTTAATCCTAAGTAATCAATAACATAAATAAGCAAATTATACACCTCCTTCATGTATCTGTCTATCCTCATAAAAACTACGAATATATTCACATTAAAATATATTTTATACATCCCAGACACAATGGATGAGACACGATGTCAAGCCCGGTCCAAAAGGTTGCTTGTATTTGATCAATGCTTCTGAAATGAAGCACTCCCGGAAGACCGTGAGGCTGATGGGTTGAGTATACCAAATATATCATGGGACCTCCTTTGCCAGTTCCAAAATATGCGAATAAATGTTCCCCTTCTTTCTGGCAACAAAGCAGGTGTTAAGATGTTAGAAAAAAGGGGAAACCGTATTCTCATATTTTGGTACTGGCAAAAGGAGGTCCCATGATGTAGCTGTTCGCCCCGAGCTCTCATTACTCTGATAGTGCTTGTCTTTGTGCTGTACGCCTTTTGGCGTCCTCTGGTTTAACAGCTTTTGAGACTAGGCTCCAAAGAAAGCTGTCTTTGGTGTAGACCAATCAGTTTCAAAGACAATGCATATATTATCAGTGTTTTTTGTTTGCATTCTGACCACAAGCATTGTGGTTAGTGCAGACATAATTCCTTGTAAAAGGTTTCAGTTTGGTGTTTTAACATCTTAACACCTGTTTTGTTGCCAGTTAAAAGGGGAACACCTATTCTCATACCGAATATAGTTATTTTTTGTGGCTTGAGGAGCTGCTGATCATTTATCCCTATCTGCAATCGGCATCAAAGGTGAACAAAACATTTTTTCTAAGCATTTCATCTACAAGTGAGATTAAAGTTTAAAATCAACTCTGTACAAGTTTTTTTTTACAGAATTTGCAAAAAAATGTATTGTCTCAGATTAACTGTTGGTACTCCAAAGTCTGCATGACGTGGGCCAAATGGTTAAAATCGCCTATAATGATTTACATCTTAACAATGTGTTTCTTTAAATTATGAGCTGATTTTCCAATATGTAATGATACAAAATTTGGGTTTTAATCAATAAAATGTGTAATTTATGCAACTTTGCTTCAAGAGCTGCAGTATATGACTGGAATTGTTACATTTGAAATTAGTAGAAGAAGTGGAGAAAATGTCTTTATAAAAACACACACATGAAAGAAAAATCTTCAAAGAAAATTGGTTAATATTCTTGGTTCTTTCGGTAAAGTGACAAAAGCTTTAAATAAATAAATAAATGGGTTAAGTTTACTTGCACAATTAATTATATGTTAAAACATGGCTTACTTTGCTGTTATAGTAAAATATTTTCACTTAACGTTTCTGCAAGAGAGACATTTACTTCATCATCTACTAGCAGGAAGTACCCGGCTTTGCCAAAGGGAAAAATATATATTTAAAAACTTGTCTTTTTCTTTAAAAACATAACATATACATACACAAATACTCAGCTATTATAAAAGCCTAGCGTTCCGTTTGTCTGTCCATTTGTCCATCAACAAAATTAGAAGATCCTTTTCAGAAGGCCTAAATTGAAAAGTGGGGGTAAAAAGTTGAACTAAGCTTTATAAATGTGTTTGACTCCCCCCCCCCCCCCCCCGCAATTTTTTTACCCTCCCCACACCCATTTTTTCTTATTTTGGAGGCATATATACCTACACACTCTACATACAATCGAATAAGTAGTATCTAGTGACTCTACAGTAGTATTTAGTTACTCTACAGTAGTGTCTACTGACTCTACAGTAGTAACTACTGACTCTAATTTCTACTGACTCTATAGCAGGAGCTACGGACTCCACAACAGTATCTCTTGACTCTACAGTAGTAGCTACTGACTCTACAGTTGTACCTACTGACTCTACATTAGTATCTACTCACTAAACAGTAGCAACTACTGACCCTACAGATGTAACTGAACACATGGGGGGGGTGGGGGTGGAGAGGACATTTGTCGAAGTGAAGGGCATGGCGCGAAGCGCCGAGAAGCCTTTAGTAGGAGGAAAAAAGTGTATTGGGCCGTCTTGCAGCAGTAATGCTGAGGTCCTATCGTTTTTTGTTTTCTGTTAAGTCAGCCGCTGCTCCTCCGCTGTTTGTTTTGCGAGCCACAGCACCTTTCTCTCTTTGTGTTTATCTTTTTGTTTTGGAGTCGCCGCACAGAAAAATTGTTTGCGTTTCAAGGGGCAACCGCGAGTCGGCGTTCATCGCATGTGCATATGTGTGCTTTGGTGCATGCTCAAAGTTATCATTACGATTAGCGTACATTTTTCCAAAATGTGATTTTCTTAGTTTAGATTGGACCAAGAGCAAAAACAAATAGCAAGTGTTCATTCAGGGGCTTAGTTTGTTGTATCTGTGTACTTTGTTGAAACGTAAACCTAAACGTTTGTCAGTTAAAAGCGTTACAAGGATAGGCGTACACAGACAGAGAGACAGACAGGCAGACAAAAAATTGTGATTATAGGTAAGATGCTGACAACCCTCAACTGTTTACCCCGGAATCTCACCAATTGCACCTCACAATTACAGACCTGGTTGTGTTAAATGCCACCCAATCCGAAGAACTCTACCTAAGCCCCAGGCAGCATCTCACTAGGGCGACACAACCTCGAACTCTCCTCATCATTCGCTCTCTCATCAATCTGTCTAACCACCGCAACATTCTAGGTGTTATATTGGATTCAATACTCTCACTGTATAATCATGTCCTTAACACCGTGAACGGGTGAAATCATCACCTCTTGGCTTTATGGTATTTCCCACCGATGCTGCCAGCTGCCAGATTCAGTACCAACTTTTTTAGAAGGCGGCTCGAATTGACATTCAACAAAAGGGTGTTTTTCAAACCACAATGAGCGGTTGGATATCAAAATATAAAACCACTGAAAAGTGGCGTTTACCACGCATTTTTCTTCTGGTGTTAAAACGAATCATCCAATTTACATACAGCACACAGACATTGTAATGTGTAGCTCATTTTCTTTTTTTACACGAAATTACTATGTCCATAGTTTTTTCAATATATATTTTGGAACAGATCTGTAAGCTCGCGTTATTGTTGCAGAGATCAGTTCTGGCGCAATCCCAACTCTGTGCTCCGGTCTCTGAGCGGCTCCACTCACCTTCCGTGCCTCGTGCTCTTCCTCCACGCTGCTGAACTTGTGTCCCGCGTGCTCCCCCACGATGGCGCAGCTCGTGCAGACCAGGCTCTCGTCCTGCGTGCAGTAGAATTCGAGACGCTTCTTGTGCCTCTTGCACTTGCGAGCTTCCATGTTGGCACCCAGCTCGACCAGCTCATGGTCTTTGAATTTTGGATTCTGCAGGTGACGCTTACAATGAGACTCACAAAAAGACATCTCGCACGTCAGGCAATTTCTCACAGCAGGGGCTTCACCATCCAGACAGCTGTCACAGGAAACTTGCAGTGATCTTTTATTTATCACATTGAGCTCCTCTACAAGGCTGGCGAGCGCCACGTTCCTGGTCAGCTGCGGCTTCTGCTCGAACTCGGCTCGGCACTGGGGACAGAAGCAGCGCCCGGCCACCTGCCACGCGTCCTCCAGGCACTGCAGGCAGAACGAGTGGCCGCAGCTCAGCGTAGATGGGCAGTGGAACGCACCCAGGCAGATGGAGCAGCTGAGCATCTCAGATGCAGCAGCAGCTGGGGTGGTCATGACTCTGCTCCTCTCTCAGTATCTCAGCGAGTGTCTCAGTGAGTGTCTCAGTGAGCGTCTCAGAGAGTGTATAAGTGAGGGTTTAAGTGAGTGTCTCAGTGAGCGTCTCAGAGAGTGTCTAAGTGAGGGTTTAAGTGGGTGTCTCAGTGAGCGTCTCAGAGAGTGTCTAAGTGAGGGTTTAAGAGAATGTCTCAGTGAGTATCTCAGTGAGTGTCTCAGCTAATGTCTCAGAGGGTGTCTCAGCAAGTGTCTCGATGAGTGTCCCAGGGAGTGTCTCAGCGAGTGTTTCAGCGAGGCTCTCAGCGTGTGTCTCAGCGAGTGTGTGGAGATCACAGAATGCTGTACGATTGAAGCAGGAAGAGGAAAGTGTAACCTAACAGCGCAGTTACTAAGGAGAAGAGGGTGACGGGCCCATTCCAGGAAGAGCAGCGTCACCAATTGAATCCACTTGCACAGTTGTTGATTTATTTTCTTTAACGAGTCAAGAACTCAAGAGACCAGGAGAGAGGAGTCAAATTTGCAGGAGTGACCTGGGTCACCAAAAAGACAAAAGCAAAAACAAGAGAAAAGCACAACAATGAAGCGAAGCAATTGGAACTAAATGACAACTGCACAACGTAGGGATTTTTAAAAAAAAACTGCACAAAGATGTATCAATGCCGCATAAAAGCTAAATTTCAATTTCCCCAGATTGATCACAGCACAAACAAAACAACTAAACTACAAACACAATAAACATATATAGGGTGACTGGAGTGCTTACATTTAAACAGACGAGGACATAGATGCAGCAAATCTGGCTGTGACGGTCCCACCTGATGACGGAGACTTGTGTTGCCTCCGAAACGTCGTGATTTTTATTGTTTTATTTTTATTAATTTCATTTTTTACCTACGTGACTTTACTGAAATAACTAAGAGTATGTGTATGTGTGTTGAACTTCTTTAGCACCGTATGTAGCCAACTTCACTAATCGGAGGTGCGGGGTCAAGGGCAACAAACTAAACACAAAAAGCCGTTCTAAAGAAATGAGTTTTCAATCCAGATCATTTAATTATCCTATGCTGATGACCGAGGAGCGTATGCTCAGTGCAGACAGTCACAACGCCAGATCTGTGTTGGCTCCACAGCGTGGTCCCCATTTCCCGTTGCCATTCGTCAGCGCTATCGCCGTGCGTTATTTACACAGCGCCTCCAATGCAGGGCCTCTCAAGGCGCCAGGAGAAGCGGGTATTGAACAACAGCACAACTTTGTGAGGAAGCAGATTACAGAACAAGTGATGCTTGATGCAAATATAATAGAGAAATATACACACTCCACGTGGATAAACTAGATTGCAAAGGATAAAATGTGCTTTAGAATACTGTCTGTTGATGTCAAATTCATTTAAGTTACTCATAAACTGTCTGGAAATTACGCCTTTTCGTCTTAAATCGATAAGTTTGGGGCGTTAAATTTACGTATCCGACGATATTTTTTTTCTTAAGCATCAGTATCGGCATTTATTCCACCTATTAGCCCCGATGTTGTAAACCTATATAATTAACCAAAAATACGATGCTTGTACTGGTATGTTTGGCATTCGTTATTGCTATGTGTTAAAGGATCCGGTAGACGGAGCTCTAATACAAGCGCGAGGTGAAGCAGCTGAGGCGTGCACTTCAGTTGCTAGCACGTTCTGGTCGTCTAACATTAGCAGTGCGTGACCCTTCATTACCTCACCCACTCTTCTCCACAGCATCCGTGTCTGCACGTAGCCTATTCAATGTTGCTACGACAAAGGTATTTGTTAATGTGCAACATGCACTGTGAAAATGCACAGAGGCTGTGTTTTCTTAGCTACAATCCGCCTCTGCTTGAGTGGCCGTCCTCAAGAAGTGAATTCTGATGTCTGAGCACTGCCAGACAGCCAAATAGCTGAAGTTCAATTTGCAAGAATATTTTTTCATGTTAAATCTGTTACAAAGTTATTGATTTGTCTATTTGTATTTATTTATCTGCTTGTTTATAGTATATTTTAAGTTACATGTTCTCAAACATTGAAAATGTAATCAAGTGATTTTAAAATGTTGCGTTTTTTTTTACAAAATATCGTTCGATATATCGGTAATCGGTGGACTAGGATTCTCTAAAATGGGTATCAGCATTGGACCCAAATCTGGCATCGGCCGGACTCTAATTTAGTTTTTCACAGATAATGGGGGTTTAGCAGGTGGGACCTCTAGTATTGAAAAAAATGAAAACATTTCAATCTAGCACATAAAACAGTTATCATAATGCAAAGCAATCCTGACTTGTGTCAGCCATATCCCCACGCTGAACCCAAACGCTGTGTGCCAAGGCAGTCCTAGTTTGTACATAAATAGTTACCGTAAGTTACCTCCTTACTGCACCAATGCTCCAATACACTCCCATAAAATTAAGTTCTTAGAATATGTTTAAGGATCTTTATATATATTAGAACCTTGTTTATTTTTTCAAATAAGAAAACTGGCAGACTTGAAAAACAAACAAACCGTTGTGTTATTTTCAGGTTATTCATAAAAAAACTATTAACACCAACACGAACACTAATTAGAGTAAATAATAAAGAGTGTGGGGTGAAATAGAAAACATGTACAAACGTTTAAACCACCTATCTTAAATTAACTTGCACATTAAACGTTTTACATTTGAAATTAAATAGATGTTACGTTGAAATGTTTTGTATTTTCCCCTAAAATGATCGTGATTGTGCTATCAGCATCATGTCATGAGAGTATCAATTCTAATCTCTTGCAGAGATCACATTCAGAACAACCCACAGTGGGCATCAGAGGGCTCCCTTTGAGATCCCTTTAAGTAACTTCTGATCCACACAGCAGGGAGAGAGGCGTAGCGGTTTTAATATACACCCGGGGGTGCTCCAAGTTTCGCCTTGTTTAACATCGGTTTTGGTAAATAGATAAATCATAACACAAATGCACAACGCTACTTACATTTTTTCTGTTAATTAGTTATTTGAACAGTTTTTATTCATATTGCAATCATTTGATTGGCTGCCTTCCAATAAATCAGAGCGCTCTCCTTGCCCCAAACCCTGCGCCCATCTCATAGGGCAGGGGGTGAGGGCTGCGCGAATGTGCGGAGAGGGTGCTGGGGGGGGGGTGTGTCATGCGAGATGGGGGCACCTAAGGGTGGGGAAGATGGGGGTGTTGGGTGAGGGAGGCTACTAATTTTACTGCCATCACTGATCCAGAGATGTAGCCTGAGTGACGAATTCTGACTAATTCTAGACATCGTTTGGAACCCAGCAGTGCCTGGAACGGTGCTGGTGCGCGCCACGTGAGGGCGCTACCACTCCACTGCAGCGATTCGCGGGCGCACTGAATAATTAACGTGGCAGCCTTCAGTCTTTGTCACAGTGGAGCTAAGATTCCAATCATAATGGTTACATTATTTAATTAGTGTCAGGAAACTCTTCGAGCAAAAACTAAGGTTGTATAAATGCATTTATCCTGTCCTCTTCAGTCAATCAATCTTTATTCAATATGCCAATATCGCCCTCAATAAAGTGGGCATCAGTGCACATTACAGCAAAATGGAACTGGTACAGGGGGCATAAAGCAACAGGAATGGACGAAAGAATCAGTTACGACCTCAGCATATCACACCGACTGATGAAGACCGCTTGTGTTGTGATCGAAACACCGTTGGTTTTTGCTTTATTTTTAATTTCATTTCATTTTTATTTTCATTTTCTATCTGCGTGACTTTAACGAAATAACCAAAGAATAAGGGAAGACACCGTCTTTTCCCCCCTCTTAAATTGTGGATGTTACGGGCAGGCGAGTGTGAAAAGATGCGTCTCGTACAGACCACGGAGTCGAGAGACACTCGGCGCGTTTCCGACGCCCGGTGGCAGGGTGTGCTCGAGACGGCTCGTCCCCCCAGCGTCAGGTGAACAATCCTGATACAGTTTGGATAAATGTATTCCATCACTTGAATGCTACCCACCAATTGTATATCATATGACGTATAGAGAAAATAACTAGTGTTGAGAATACATTTGATCAAATATACCATGCGTGACAAACCCCTCCCAATTTAGGCACACGAGTTATAATATGAAACTGAAAGTGTGAAAAAAAATCGATAAGAATGGACGTGAGGAGCAGTGAGTGGCAACTCTGCTGAGCAGCTCACAGCCCAGCTGCTTGAGTGGAGGAGGAAAAGCGAGTTTCGGGGCGAGGGTTTAACTTTAAAGAGTCAACATATATGCTGACTGCCATGGGCAACATTTGAAATATACATTTGAAACGGTACTGTACTGAACAAGTTTCGCTTGATTTGCGACACATTGTTCCGAAGGAAAGAATCATTGATGAGGTCATTGATTCTTCAAATAAAAACAAAAGTGCTATTGCATTCGTGTGTCACCTGACATTTTAATGGGAGACGCTTTGTTCAAAATGCTGAACTGAATTTCCAATATGAAAAAAACGAAAATGGACAAAGACACATCAAGATAGTACTGGAGTTGTTGACATTTAAATTGTTTGAGTAACTGGAATTTATTATCCTAAAGTAATCAACATGGTTACTCTGGATACTTTGTAATGTATGTTCGTATGTTTAAGTATTGATGTTGACTTGCTCAGTGGATCATTGTGGAATCGTAGGATTGACGCCCTGCATCTACCGTGACCTGTAAACGAATCGTCACAAACAAGCTGCGCCATCGGCATGCCGGGTGTGTTGTATATGTCGGGTCTTTAAAAATGAATAAAAATATAAAAAAATTAAATGAAAATGGAAAAATACGTAATTATCTAAAAAAAAATATTAATATAATTACGCACATAATTTATGCTAATTAGTGAGGTGTAATTGTAATAAGGTATGCAAATTTATACGACTATGATAATGCATGTCGTTATGTTAATTAAGCCCCGTCTCGTTGTCGAGGGTCGTATTATCAATCAGGATAATACAATGAGTTGTATGAAGTTATGCAAGTGTGATGTAATTTTGCTAAATTAATCTCGGCTTCGTTGTCCATGGTTGTATTATCGAGCAGGATAATACAATTATTCTTGCTTTAAGTTTTAATGATTATGTCTTAGTGTGTTTAATAACTTTGACAAAGAAACTTTGACAAAGAAACCCCCTCGCAACTCGAGAGAAGGGATGGAGAAATACAGATGCAGCAGGAAACAAGTGGGACTGACAACCCCGAAGTCAGAGGGAGACAAAATCTTAAACCAAAGTTGCCAGAATATGCTGTACTGAAAGCGCCAGAAAGGGCGGAACCAGGGCAACACGAGCGGCACAGCAGAGACAGCTCACTAGAAAGACGCACCACCACTCAAATACGACCGACACAGCACAGATAGCAGGGACAGCCCTCCAGAGAGAGGCAGGCTACGCAAAAACCACCAATACAAAACAATCCGCACCACAGACGACAGACACAGACATCACGACAGACACGAGGCATGAGACAAATATAAATCAAGCATCAAACAAGGACCTCGGAATGCAAGCACCACACCTAGCAAACGCCATACACATAATGGGCGACAGGAAAGCCGAGCTCAAAGACACTCACCACATAAGCACATGCTAAGGGGACAACGCACACAAACACATTAACAAGGATCACGAGACCAACATAGGAAACCTAAGGAACACAAGCCACGGAACAGGCAGGAATTACCAAGCAAAGTTGACCCACGTTACAGGCACAAAATACATTACAGAAGTTATGTTAAGCAGCGCCACAGTTGGAGTGATAGCTCATCTGACACTGACTCCTCTGACGACAACCAACTTTCTGAATACTCATTCAGTAGTAAGACTCTGAAATTGATGGACAAAGCTCTCGTCAGAATTTCATATTTTGACCCACACAATAGGAACAGAGACATAGACACTCATATCGCAACAGTAGAAGCGGAGGCAATGATGATCAGAGGCCTGAAGAGAAGGGACGAGAAAGCAAGTTTGCTGAAAAGAAATGTATATGAACATTCTATACCATGGGTAAAGTCGCTACCATAAAAGGTTAGGAATGATTTCAAACAACTGAGCCTGGCAGCGATTCGGAAGTTCGGAGAATATTTAACACTGTCTGAGGGGTGTAATTCTGCCAAATCCATGACCCAGTGCGTAGGCAAGGATCCGCGAGATTACCTCCTACGATTTAAAAGAGCGTACTACGCAGGCGATGTGGATCAGTATCACGAAGGTGACAAAATGTTCAAGATTATGCTTTTTGAATACTTGAGTCCAGAGACTACAGAAATTGTAGGAATGGTTTTGGACCCAGAGACAGCCTCCTTACACCGGAAAGAGAATAGGGCTTACATGGCATGGCTATATAGAACTAGGAGCCATAATTCGGAGCCATAAATCCAACTAGGAGCCATAAATCCAACACACAGGGAGAGGGATATTGAACCCAGCTTTTCAGAGGGAAATAAAAATCACGTGAGCAGCTACAGCACCCCACATGAGGCATTTAATGCACTAAGCCCCACAATGCAGAGAGGAGCAAACACCCACACACAGATGGCAAGATAACAATCCAGCGGGAGAGTGGCAAACAAATTGGAGGCGACCACAGCGCACAAAGCCAAGTATTTACGAGAATTGCAGGATGTGGAGGCCAAGAGCAGAATCATATCAGTACCCAATGCGATGGCACACGGAAGGTCAAAGACAATCTGCCCATTTCCGACTGATATTCCCACCGGCTATACCAGGAGGGAGTACAGAAACAGAAAATAAGGAAACACAAATGTGCTCAACTGAGATACAAAATGTGGCACAAACACGTGATGAATCACCCACATTAAATGAGAATGAGCTGTCAGTGAGAGCACTACCCACTGAATTAAAGCAAGATCACAGCCCCGTTGAAAAATACAAGCAGGCTGCTAGTGGAAAGGCACACCAGAAGGATAACAATGATCGGGAAACTCTAAATGCGTCGAGTATCAATTCTGATAATGTGCTAGAGAATGCAAGCATCGCTCCCGTAATTGACACACCTATCGCACGTAAAAACATAACTGCATTGAGGTGTGACCCGACAGGAGATGATAACAAACCGCAGGGAGGGGGAGAAAAACCTGATCGCCAGGTAATGGGAAAAGCCGCCCATTGTGTCGCGAATTTGCGTGATTGTGCTATTGATGGGGCAGAGAAATGTACTACAGGGACACGCCCTGAGGAATGCAGGCATCAGCCTTTGGATGGAAAATTGTGCATTGACACATTGAGGATAGATGTAGATCTAAGTGCTGAGATGGAGGGGATGAAGATCCATGATGGATCGGGAAATGTGTTGAAACCCAGCACACTCAAAAGCACAAAGAGAAAGACCCAACGGGGCACGAAATCGAATCGACTCACTGAGTTGACAAATGTGAATATTGCTGGTCGGTACAGTCGAGCACGGAAACTCGTGGTGTGTGCGGATTCTGGTTATGTGCAACACAACTTCACGCCACAGTCCCACAGGGAAAGAGAGTGACATGAAAAACTACAAAAACAAACAAGCAAACAGTGCTAAATTGACCAAAGCCTTAAAAACGATGAACCAGGAGGATGATGTTGTGATATTGCGTGGAAAGGTAAATGGTTACTCCAAAGTACCTGGCCAGGAGAATATTGATATCGATCATGAAAATGCCATAAACGAACCAAGTCTGAAAGACATTGCGTGGAAATCAGCATGTCAAAATAAATCCACTGAGGAAGGAAAGAAAATTTCCAAACAGACAACACTTTTCATCAAAAGTGGCAAAGCAGTAGACACACATAACTTGGTAAAAATGTGGCAAGGAGGTAACAAGAAAACAATGCACAACCGTGTTCGAAACCGCTGCTTAGCATTTCACAGTAATAATAATTGATAAGAACCAATGTAACTTGATAATTTTTTCTCTTATTTCAAATATAACCATGCTAAGTTTGTGATACGCACGCACGCATTGTAAGGAATATAGCAACCGAAACTAGGCAATTGAGAGTTCATGATGAAAAAACGCATTTATTTTGTTTAAAAATAACCCGTGGCCAATTTACCACTGATCATTTTTAAAAGGGCGGAATGTTATACAGTATATATACATGCCTTTTTCCATTAATTCATATTTAAAATAATTCGGCCATTTTTTTTATATATATAATAAATAAATGAAACCAACACCCAACCACGCTACCCCTCACAAGCCACACCAAGCATCTGGAGGTCATAAAAAAAAACATTAAACAACAAACTTCGGGGCAAAGAGGGGTTAGCGACTATCTGGAAATCTCCAGATTGCCAAAGGACCGCATGCATGGACGTTCTGGACAGTTCACAAACAAATATGCAGAGCCATAAAAAACACACGCACATAGCCGAGACAAACAACATTACAACTCGCATTTTCTTTAACAGTAAAAGTTTGAAACTCAGCAAAAAAACAAACCGACGCTATAGACTGAAATCTATATTAGTGGCTTTATTATAGTTACTTATTTTATTTCACCCTAATTCAACTCATATATTATTTTGTATTGTATCTTTCTATCCATGTAACTTCACCAAGAGAACCAAGGAATGTGAATTCTGGAAGTCAGGAAAATGAGGGCTTGGTTATATCTGCAGCCTCGGGATATCCAAATATAACACTAGGATAAACACCGATCCCTGGTGACACAGACTTACAACAACGCTTGGCAAACCCTCGGAATGATAATGGTAACAACGAGGGGCATTACGAATATTGATTAAACATGAACCAAATAATAACCACGAGATATTGACCGGGGGTATCTCATAAGAGATACAAAGAATAGGTCAAACACACACCAGACTAAATAATATGTATTCCATGGAACCAAAGCCTCCCCGGCCACCTTTGTCTTCCAACAATTTGACACAAACACATGGCAGCCATTAATACGTATGAAGGGTGTCTGGCCTCGAGATAACAAACACTATGAAAAGGGGAGGGGGAATGCAAACAAGCATAAAATTTGACGGAAAACAGCCCATCCGGGGTCACCAAGAGAAGAAGGGGGGGGGAATCAGGCGTGGCCGCAGAGAGGATGGTGACAGAGAGCATCTGTTTTTTTTCTCTCGCAAGAGACGTGCAGAAAGGGGAGAGACTTCCACATTTAAGCACAGACACAGATCATGTAATTCAGTCTTGCGAGGGAGCAGGCTGCGGGGAGTCTGGAAGAGGGGCCTGGCCTCGAGATCAACCATCAGTGTCGCCTCGCAGAAAAAATGGATGATGTGTTGTTAAGAGCCGAGTTCGGCATGGGCCGACAGAGTATCGCTGAAAGTTTCATTCTACATTTATCCTGATGTGTTGAGTCGCTTGCAAAGTCAAGGATTGTGATAAGTTGTATTGTACTAAGCTTTCACAGTCTTTTAAGAGGTGCGCGAATAAAATTACGAGTTTTGAGAGTGAATGCCTGCGGACGGGCAGCTGCAGCTCGAGTTGAACTGACGAGCAACAACAAGCAATCAACCTGGAAAAAGGGCGGAAAGCGCCAAGCATCGACCAAGCGAGCATCGCACAGGACCAGCAGCAGAGGACACGCTGCAAACGCAATCATGCATCTCCAGAGAGCATGGAGCAAGAGAGAGAGAGCGCACAACCAGCGCCACCAAGCAAGAGTGTCGGCACCGGCAATCAGCGGACGAGCGACGAGAGCCATCGTGCATCACCAGAGAGCACGGAGCCGGAGAGAGCGAGCAGCAGCGCCAGCCGCGCCATCGAGCAAGGGTGTCAGCTGCCAGCGGCGAGCGCTACGAGCATCTTCAAAGATAAAACGTCGTGCCAACTCATCTCATCCAGCAGGGGAAAGAGCCTGACCAGCCGCCCGTGAGCAAGAGTGTCAGCGCCAGCGAGAGCGCCGTGGGCTCGACCACACACACCGACCAGCACCAGCTGGGAACCAAGACAAGAGTGAGGAACGGCGGCCCAGCAGACGAGCTGCGCGTGCTATCTGATGATGGAATCATCGCGCACCGCCGACGGCGAGCGTCGTGCCGACTCGTCATCCAGCAGCGGACAAGCAACATTGCTGCTGCTGCCTCAAAGGGAATGAGCAAGAGTGAGGAACGGCAGCCCAGCGGATGAGCTGTGCGCGCTATCCGACGACGGAATCATGGCGCACCGCCGACGGCGAGCGTCGTGCCGACTTGTCATCCAGCAGCGGACAAGCAACATTGCTGCTGCTGCCGCCGAGCGAGAGAGAGAGAGCAACAAGCTGTTTGTATGCCCCTCCCCCACCCTCACAAACTCACGACGCATCGCCCGGCGTCTGCTTAACACAAATAATTTATCAAGGAGACAATCCACCACACACATGAAACCAACCCGAGCCAATAATAAGAAGACTAATTATAAGAGTGCATGAACCATTAGCTGATCGTGAAGACATTGGTGCTCATTGAGTGATATGAATACGGTCGTTTATAAGTACATTAGTCGTTATTTTTCTTTTTAATCGCATCAAAAGTACCAATAATTCATCGATGTAAACCTTCGTTACGAATCTACACGCTCACAGAGAGAATATTGTGTTAAACCTTTATTTTGATCACAGAATCTTGCCCACGAATTAATTGAAGCCTTCGCCAAAAGATAAGCATCTTGCGTAAACAGGTATTACTGCTGCACACCATTGTTCCAAGACATTTCGTTAATTGTATAATCTTGCAGATGAATCTATTGCCTTCGGGATGTAATTAAAAAACAATCACATTTGCCTTTCGTATGAATATCTTCGCATGCATGTTTAAGGATTTGTTCCTATCGCCGTATATGCTCGCGTTACTCTGTTTACCCAGTTTGACAACGTATTCATTGAAGGTTAAATGTACGGATCAATGAGAGGAACATCTCCAGGGGTACTGTGTTGACAATTCCAAGCATAGGAGTTCGCATATTAGAGTTACGTTTTTGGTTAGAAATAAATATTGCTTAATACAGAAGTGTCTGAGTGGTTCCTTCCTGAGTTCATGCATAATAATCTCATTTATGAGAACTGTATCCTGCGGTGAGATTCGAATTTGGAGACCTGACATAAACACACTAAGACATATTCAGTAAATGATAAAGCGAGAATAATTGCTTTATCCCAATTGATAATACGACCCTAGACAACGAAGCCGAGCTTAATTTAGGATAATTACATCACACTTGCATAACTTCATACAACTCATTGTATTATCCCGATTGATAATACGACCCTAGACAACGAAGCTAAATGACCATAACTGCAGACATTAGCATAATCGCATACATTCACGTAACTCAATACGATCACCTCAATAATTAGCTTTATTTATGCACATAATTACATAAATTAGCATAATAATTATGTTTTTTTCTCTTCATTATATTTGTATTCTTTTTTATGAATTTTTCAAGACCCGACATATACAACACCACCCACCCCCTCGTGTGCCGTGCAGTGCCGGCCTTCATAGATACTCGCTAACAGCACTTGCTTTTTCAGTCTCACAGGCTACACGGGGATCTTTGTCTTTTTCTTGTGTGTGGGGGGGGCGGGGCAGCGACTGCGTAGCGATTCGCGCGCTGTGCTACGAACCCGGCGGCCCGAGTTCGATTCCCGCTCACAGCCGGTGACGATTATTTGAACCGGTCCTGGGCCTCCCCTAGGTCGACTCAGCCTCAAACGAGTAAGTGGTGTGGTATGTCAACATCGCCACTGGGGAGACAAAGGCGGCGTGGTTAATCCAAATCCACGGGCAAAGCCGGGTAGTAAAGCTCGTATTTCATAAATCTTGTGTTCGGTAACTTCGGTTATATACCTTTCTTTTTCGGTCTTGGTCGAAAGTGGAGTTAAACTTTCGGTTTCGGCCGAAAGTGGAGTTAAACTTTCGGTTTCGGCCGAAAGTGTAGTTAAACTTTCGGTTTCGGCTTCGGTTTCAGCCGAAAGTCAATTTTTTACTTTCGGTCTGGTTTCGGTTTCGGCCAAAACCAGAAATTCAGTTTCGGTCGGCCTCTAGTTTACTCAGGCCGTTATCAAGAGTCACATCGACGCTGACATGTTGCAAAGACCGCGAGTCTGCCCTCTAACACCCTCTCTACACAGAGGGCCAACGCTATGGGGTAACCCATCATGAAAAGTGGGGGGCAAGCTCATAAGACGGAACAGCTGGAGGTATTATGGCCTGTACAGGGCGAATGATCTTTTACCATTGGACGGGAGGGTATGGTCCGTCAAAGGGGTGGAAGCCACTTATATTCCCCAATCCCAATTCTTGAAGTATCTCCAGATCAGATATGCCATAGCAAAATCCCCTTACAAGAAATTAAATGCACCGGTTCACTCTATTATTGGCCGGTTGATAACATCCAGAGATGGTCACCGACTGTCCGAAGCCTATCTGCTTCAGAAGAAGGTAGTTCTTGTCACTAGAGCAGCATCTTAAAAGCTGTTTCACACGTTCGTCAATCACGATATTTCACTTCAGAACTGGGCACAGATCCGGCGAGCACCACAAACCGATCCAAGAACTCCCGCAATCAAACTCACTCAGTTTAAATTCATTCACGGAGCATACTTGACGAATGAGAGCAGAGCATAATCTATGGAGGTCTCGCCAGATTGCTCCAGATGCACCCCTGAGCACGATACAAACGTATCTCCACACTTTCTGGCTTTTTCCAGATGTTACGAAATTTACCATGAAATGACGAGTTTCTTCATTGACCTGTTCACCACTAATCTCTCCCCGTCGGTAGAAGAGACCCTGTGAAGTTGAAACCCTGCATAGCATCGAGACACCAACATGCTGTGCTCCAGACCATTGACATCATCAAAAGAAAGATATTCTTGGTTAAGAGGAAGAATCATGAGCCTCCCATATGGAAGTAGTGGAATAGCAAACTCCCCGCACAAGCGAGCATGGAACGCCTGGGTCATAAGCTCAAGGCAAGCGAGAAAGAATTTGAAGCCAGATGCCACCCCCCCTTGTGCAGATGCTGAAGTGAACAATCCACATGAGGGGGCGGGAGACAAGGATCGAATAAGGGAGGTAAAATCCCGTTCAAGTATCGAGCAAGATTGGTGCTCGTATTGGCGGAGGCAAAGTGTTATCGCACAATGGTCGCAATTATGTTTTTTATTTTACGGTTATACTCAGTCTCCCCTCATCCCTCCCCCACCCCATGTCTCTCTCTACCCCTCAATGAGTTGGTTGTACCCCCCATCTCCACTGTCCCAATCATCCCCCCTATCCCAATTTTCCACCTGTGCGATGCTCCCACGTGAATGAGGCAGCCCGCCCCTAATCCTTTATCCCCCCCCCCTTTCCATTAAATCGCTCAGTTGCGTTGGGATTGTTTTACCGCGAAAGATATTACACGGTTGTTTTCGCTATCCAAAGTGCTGCAACGGGCCTGCGTACTTGTTTACAATATCAATGTAATAAACAAAAATAAATTCGTAATTGTTATTGGTCATGAATAGGAATCGTACTCAGGTGGCCCGGTTAATAACACTGCACTATCTGCAGCGCCAACACTCCCGACACACAGACATACACTCACACAAAACTCGGGTTAAATGTAACTTTATTCACTGACGCTGGGTGGTTGTGGTGGCATGGGCCTGTCGGGCATTCCCCGACTCACAAACGGAGTTCCTTCCTGAGACCCGTTCGTCGATTTGTTCATTGTACGTACTGCACATACTGTACATAAAATATATTAAAGCTTAACAAAACATGAAGCATTGTTAAGAAATATTGTAATAAATACTGTATGGTAAATAAAACATTAAATAAAGTAAAATGAAAAAAAATACGTTTAATTTTCACGCACTGGGGGTACGCACACACGCATACACAACAACGATCCCTCCGAAAGCCTTAACAGACTGCTGGGGAAAGCTATGTTCGCGAGCGCCTAAGAAGACCGGCACAGCACACGAGGGGTTGGGTGGCCAGCACCACGCCAGGTTTCTTTTGACTCCCCTTTGCACTACACACTCCCCACACATAAAGAAAGACAACAATCGCTCGTATAACCTTAACAGAATGGAGGGCAAACAATGACTCACACACACGGGGGCAAGGGCGCGCACGCATACACACACGCGCTCACCAGTAGCCACCATTCGCTACTAACTGACGGCAACGTCACCACGGCGCCTGTGCCAATTCAGGTGCACTCACTTTTACACACACACACTCCCAGTCTGATGCTGGGACTTAGGAAATCACGTGGGAGATCGCACCGCCGAACAAAATAGTTTCGCTATTTGGTCCGCAAGTATGAGCAAATTTTCGCAATTCGAATTGTTGAATAATAATATTTTATCACGGTTTGTTTATAAGGGCGGATATTCGTAAGTAGGGCGTTCATAGGTCGGGGACTGCCTTATACCATGCCTGACCACCTTTGTCTTCCCAGTTCTGAAGTTCACACACTGCATCAAAACGTCATATCAGTCTGAGACGAGCAAGGAGATGCGCAGGCCGGGCAGTCGTCACCAGTGCCGCTCCAGCCTCTTTTGCGTCCCCGACGTTGATCTCCAGATTCTCGTCGTACAGGACATTCTGTATTAAGATCTCTTCATCTTTAGACATCGTCGGTGGGTTCTTCCATCGGTTTGGGCACGACATTCCTTAGTCACCCCACTTCTCACATCAGTCTGCAGTGACGCCAACACACGTGGTGACTTTTTATGAAACTTTATTTAGACACAGCACTAACGATGCCCAGGGCTGGTTCTTGAGGCTTGAGCTCCGTCTCCTCCGAACGTCCCCTCTCCTTGTGCTGTTTCCTATTATACCTCCCAAGTCCCCTCTCTGTAGGCTTTTATCACCCCACTCCCTTTGGCCAATCCTGAACCTTCCCTACCAACAGTTGCCCACCGTTCTTTTACAGTCCACCTTTGCTTCCTGCCTTTTACCTTTCAAATATTTCCTCTAATCCCTTTAAATGTTGCTTCCCAACCAATCACTTGGGAGGCCTCTCTGCACCAATGGGAGGCCTTGGAACACTACCTGATTGTCTGTTTGACCGTATGCTTAGTTAGGTAAGCGGTCTATTATCTTGGTCATTATAGTACTAATAGTAATGTTGATGTGTGTGCAGTAGTAATGCACATTGGTGATGATGCCAGCACCACGATGTTATGAAACTCTTGTAGCAACTCTTTATAAATGCGACCCGTGTAAAATAGTAACCACAGCCTCGCACAGTAATATTCACGCACATTTATTTCATCAATCCACTGCTGGATGCGATCCTGCCCATGCCGTTCAGGTCTTGGGGGTTATTTGACCTTACTTCACTACTCTTATTGTCTCGGCCTCGCTGTGCGCTGTGTTGCACCGCTAGCTGAGTAGATAACCTTGCGTTCAATAAACCCTCGGAGCCAGGATGAACGTCCAACTCCAATCGTCATTTATTGATTTTAATAAGGTAAATCTGGTGAGAAAAGACAGATATAGCATCTGTTATAACGAGGAAACACCAACACAATGAACACCACAGCATCAGAACATTGTCTTTGATAACAATAGATCCAGGACGGACCAGGCCCCTACATTACCACTGAACAACTACGCAAGAGCACAAGCCGGTGCGTTGCATAAAGGCACATCGTGTATTCATCCCACTGCACCCCAAATGTACAGCATTACACATAACACTAAACTGTGGATGAGATACTTCGTCATCTTTGCTCTCAGGATCGCAACATAGCCACCTGGGCACAAGTCTGACTCGACCTACTAAATCACAAGTAACATCCACAATAAGGAAAGTTGCAGGCTTCGTTGCTATCTAGGCCTCGTATTTACCACAACAACTTAACGGCACCATAAAGGCATTTACATCACTATAACGGTCATTCCACCATTACAACAGCATTGCCAATATTACAAGAATATAAACAAACTTAAAGACAATGCTTCTCAAAGTCCCACGATGGACAACTGTGTCTAGCTTCACTGAGACGCGATGTGTGCCGCGATCTTGACTTATCTGTGTAATGGCCGACGCCCGCGTGGTACAGTGAAAATCTAAAATCGTAACTTCCTGGTCACGTGACCACCCCCAGCATCCAAAAACAGGAAATTCCTGTTTTACACACGCCCCACATCTGCCGTGAGGCAAGACACTCCCCGTCTGGTATCTAAAAGATACCACCATTTATTTCCTATCTAAACGAATGTATAACAACTTCAACGGGTGGTTTATTTGTCCATATCTTTGCGAGAGAGAAGTAGTACTGTCTCGACTATGGGCCTGACGAAAGTTCTTGCGACACCTTGCTTCGCAATAATAACCTCGACTTTTCGAACTTTTCCATCGGCACTTGGAATCGACTTGAGGATGCGGCCCATTGGCCACTCATTCTGTTTGGCTTGGTTGTCCTTCAGTAGGACGAGGTCACCTTCTTGGATGTCTGGTCTGTTAGACTGCCAATTGTTGCGCACTTGAAGTGTCGTAAGGTACTCGTTTTCCCAGCGATGCCAGAACGTGTTCGCGAAGCTCTGCACTTGTCTCCATTGACGTTTGTAGAGGTCTGCAGTGCTGGCCTCCTCGGTAGGTGCTGTGAACACGTCTGTCTTCTGGGTAAGAAGTGTAGCAAGAGTCAAGATGAATGGTGACTCTGGGTCGGTTGAGACGGGGATCAGGGGTCTTGAATTAATTATGGCTGAGACCTCGGCCATGAGAGTGGTCAATACCTCGTGAGAGAGCCCTGTAGACCCGATATCACATAGCATGGAGTCGAGAATGCGTCGAGCAATCCCGATCATGCGTTCCCAGGCTCCACCCATATGCGAAGAGTGGGGAGGATTGAAGATCCATGTGCAGCCTTGGTCACTAAGGTATTTCCTGACAGAATCATCTTCGACATTCTCCGTATTGATCTTAAGCTCTTTACATGCTTCTGTGAAATTGGTTCCACAATCAGAATGGAGTTGCTTGGCTGGCCCTCTGATGGCGAAGAATCCCCGGAGTGCATTTATAAAGCTCGAAGAGTCCATGGACTCGATGACTTCGATGTGCACTGCTCGTGTACTCATACAGGTGAACAGCACTGCCCAACGTTTGCTGTTCGCGAGCCCTCCTCTGGTGCGGCGGGAGATGACTGTCCATGGTCCGAACACGTCGATCCCTACAGAGGTGAAGGGAGGTTCCACACTGAGTCGATCGGCTGGGAGGTCTGCCATTTTCTGTTCTTCCTGTTTTCCACGTTGCTTTGACACCTGATACACTTGAGGATTGTGCTGGCGATGCACCTCTTTGCTCCAACGATCCACAGCCCTGCAGATCGGATTGCTCCTTCTGTGAAGTGCCGACCTTGGTGCTTGACCTTCTCGTGGTAGTGGCGCACGAGTAAGATTGCGATGTGGCTCTGGCTTGGGATTATGAGGGGGTTTCGTTCATTCTCATCTAAATTTGCATTCCCTAGCCGACCACCGATCCTGAGCAAGTCCTCTTTGTCCATTCTGGGGTTTAGCTTCCTGAGGGTGCTGACCCGAGGAAGGTCTTCTCCCTTGCTGATGGCCTTGATCTCACTTGCATAAGCTGCCTGTTGCACACAGCGGAAGATTGATTTCCTTGCTCTGGAAAGCTCGTCTTCAGTGCGTGGCACTGTGCAGTGATGCCATCCATTGCAGCTACCAGTGGTGCCTCTCATCGGGCGGTGGAAGCAGTCTGCGATATGCATTAGTAGTGCTATCGCTCACACGAGCGTCGTCCATTTCGAGAAATGTTCAAAATGGTGTGGACTCAGTGGACTGCTTGGTCGCACATTTGTTACGAAATTTGTCACTTGAGGACGAATCTCCTTGTCTGACTCAGGCTCTATGAGGCGAAAGGTCTCTTTGGTAGTCCATGGGCCACCGTCTCGTCGTAAGAAGAACGCTGGACCCGTCAGCCAGATGGTTTGATTCAGCAGAGATGCAGGGACGGACCTAGTTGCGAGATCTGTTGGATTATGATCAGTTGGAACGTAATTCCATTGCTCCGGCTGCGTCGATCTCCTGATGCGTTCCACCCGGTTGCTGATGTAGGTGTAGAACCTTCTGGTTTGGTTGTTTATGTAGCCTAGTACGACCTTACTGTCCATGTAGAACTTGACCGCATCCAGTTTGATGTCCAATTCGCCTAAGATCAGTTCCGCCACCTCTGTAGCAAGAACGGCTCCACACAGCTCGAGCCTTGGGATGGTATGTTCCGGGTGTGGTGCCTTGCCGTGGAACTCCTTCCAGAATTCCCACTCAGACGACAGCTCCGGGTCTAGGAACAGAGAGGCCATGGCCGCAGCGACCACCGCCACGACCACCAGCAGAGCGACGAGCAGTAGCTTCGTCTCTGGCTTCCTCTTGTCAGTCAGGACTGGCTTGGAGACATGTGGAGGAACAAAATCCAGCAAAGACGGTGGATGTACGAGGGAAGTTGTGGTCAGCATGGTGGTTTCTTTGTACGTCTGCACGGTACAGCCTGGACTTCTCTCGCCGAGTTTCTCTTTCAGCGTGAAGTGGTTGGGGCACGGTTTGAAGAGCGACGTGCGTCCATTCATGAGCACACTCGTTCTGAATGTGCTAATGTGGTCTGGTTTGTGTCTTCCATCGAGACAAACATCACCTACGATGACCCATCCTAGGTCGAGTTTCTGGGCGTAGGGAGCATCATGAGGTCCGTTGCATTGATTACGAACCTTGTGGACTCTCAGCATGTCCCTGCCGAGCAGAATTAAAATCTGTGCCGCGTGATCCAATGGTGGGATGAACTCTGCTATGGGTTTCAGGTGTGGGTGGTGATGTGCAACTTCGTGCGTGGGAATCTCACTCCTATCGTCCGGTATCTCGTTGCACTCTGTCACCGTAGGAAGGGCTAGCTTCATGGTGCTATCCATGGTTTCCACCATGAGGCCGCTCGCTCTTCTTCCTGCTGTTTCCATCAGTCCTGAGCATGTTCTGAGCGTGTATGGAAAGGAATTCCCACCTACGCTTAGCTGATCAAAGAACTCTGACCTTGCCAAAGACTTGTTGCTCTGGTCGTCCATTATGGCATACATCCTTACTGCCCTTTCAGGATGTCCTTTGGGATACACTCGGACGAGGCATATCTTTGAGCAAGATCTTCCTTTGAAGCCTTCTCCACAGACTTCTGTGCATTTGGTTGTGATTGACGAAGTGAGTACGGCGGTCTCGCATTGCTCCCCGCCGTGCTCTGCTTCGGGATCGGAAGCCTTAGTGCCACTGGGTTTGGAGTAAAATGTGTGCAGAGCAGTTGCGTGTTTGTCGCTGCCACATTCCTCGCACTTGATATCTGCCTTGCAATTCCTTGCAAGGTGGTTTGTAGAAGCACAGCATTTGAAGCACACTCCAAACTCTTTCAGCATGTTCTTCCGCTCTTCCAATGGCTTCCTCCTGAACTCACGGCATTTCTGGAGGGAGTGAGGTTTATCATGCAATGGGCATTGCTTCTCTGGATCCTCTATCTTTTTATTTGTGGTGATTGCCTGGACGGAGTTTGCGAATGTCGTAGGAGAGACCTCAGTCTTGTGTACGGAAATTGGCACTCTCGCTGTTCCTCGTTTCGCCATTGCTCTTTCCATTCTTGGGAGATCTGGACTGGAAATCCCCGTGGTGCCAAACATGAAACTCGGGTCATTTCTGGTCTTAGCCAGGTTGCGGATGAACTTTGAGAAAAAAGAGAATGGGGGGAATGCAACCTGATGCTCTGACTTGTATCTTGAACCCGCTGTTCTCCATTTTTCCTGCACGTCAAATGGCAATTTCTCTACGATGGGGTTCATGCCATGGTAGGTATTCAAGAAAATGAGACCTGGTAAGTAGGGATCAGCCTGGGCTGATTCAAGCTCCATCAAAAGATCTCCAAGCTCTCGTAACCTTTTATTGTCCCTACCAGAGATTTTTGGAAAGTTCTGCAACTTCTTGAAGAGAGCCTTCTCAATAGTTTCTGGGCTACCATAGCACTCCTCGAGCCTCTCCCACACCGCATGCAGGCTTGAGGCGGGGTCATCAATGTTTGCTGACCGGATCCTCTTTGCGTACTCTGCAGATTCATTTCCTAACCATTTCACCAACAGGTCCAGTTCTTTACTTGCAGAGATGTCTGCATTTCGGATTGCATTCCTGAAGCTAGATCTCTAGGCTCGATAGTTCTCAGAGTGGTCATCAAACTTAACGAGTCCTGTGTTGATTAGTTCGCGGTGAGCCAGGTAGCTAGCAAAGTCCCCTTATCCTGCTGATCCAGGGTGTGTCCATACTGGCGCTTGTGAGGTGGCATTATTGGCTGTATTGTCTTGCATGCCGTCATTTGCGATCGCGTTGGACTGTGGGCCCAAAGGGTTTCGATCACGTTGGTTTGATCCCTTTATGTGACTGTCTGGAATGTGGGTCTGACTTGATGCATCCACGTCTGACCCCTAGTGTGCGACGCTGAGTCGGCGACTAACTGCCAGGGCAGGATATGCATTTACACCATTCCCGTAGACAGCATTCATGTTCATTCGGTGTGGAGATGGCGATGCCTGAACGTCCACCCTTTGTTCAGTATCGTTTGGTGGAGGAGCATTGATGCATTGTTCAGACCAGTCCAAAATATTTTTTCTGGTGAGTTGATCACGGTCCTTGACAGGTATCTGAGTGCCAAACTCGCTCCAATTCTCTTCCTTATCCAGGTTGGCTGCTGCTTCGAGCACCTCTGCCTGGGCCCTTGCGGCAGCTGCTTCCTTTTTGAGTTGTAGGGTGCTTAACTTAGCATCCAGCTCAATTTTCTTCCGTGTGGCAGTAGCCACTAATATACTCTCTTGCTCATCAAGCTCTGCTTTTCTCCGTGCGGCAGTAGCCACTAATATACTCTCTTGCTCTGCTTTTTTTTGTTCTGCTTTCTTCCGTGTGGCAGCAGTTGCTATGCTTGCTTCTTCTTGTATGCGGGCCTTTTCAATTAGCATGGTTTCCTCTTCAGCCATATAGGCAATACGGGCGTTTGCTGCTTCTGCTGCTTCACGTGCCTGAGCTGCTGCCATACTAGTGGTTGATGTCTTTGAGTGTGCTGAGCATTTAGATCTTGTGGTGGACCTGGATGAAACAGAGTGCTGGGATCGTGTCTCTCTTAAGCCCTCCACATGATCCATTGCATCTTGTATCACTGACTGCACATTATCATGGAGCAGTTCGAGGAAGTGCTCTTGCGTGCGCACTCCCTCAATGCCCTCATCTGTTTTCACCTTCATCAGGAGGGAGATGTATTTATTTGCCAGGAGCTTGTAGCTTGAGCTGCTCACCTTCACTCGCTGGATGGCCCGCTGAATTGAGGCCACTGTGTCTGAGGCGTTTGAAGCTTCAGATATATCTGCTTCAACCCGGTCCCATGCCCGTTGTATCCTGGCATCAAGGTCCTGTTTCTCAGCATCTAGCTTTCCAAGGCCCGTTGTGTCAACCTGACCTCTCTTTGGGGCCTTGAACTCCCTTGGTCCTCTTGAGGCAGGATGGGAGGTCCTGGATTGCTTAAATCACCTTCTTCAGCATCTCTCCCTGCTGAACTGTGGCTTTCCATGCTGCGATGCTTGCAGCACGATTTTAAAGTAGACTCGTTGCAGAGCTCCTTGCTTGCTGCAGGCTGACTGCTTGAGAGCTCCTTTGCTTGCTGCAGGCTGACTGCTTGAGAGCTTCTTTGCTTGCTGCAGGCTGACTGCTTGAGAGCTCCAAGAAGAATGTATTTTTAAATCCTTTATATTAAGTTTGGTTGCTTGCTTGCGTGCTTGCGTGCTTGCTTGCTTACGACCGTGCAAATCTTTCGGTCGTTTTTTAACCCACTTCCCGTGACCCAATCGAGCTGACATTTTCCACACAGACTCGTTGTGCCAGACAATTAATGTTCGTGGAAAAAAAATTCCCAAAATTTTACACTTTTTAGGCAAAAAAAATGCATTTTACATATATTCAAATAGAACTCATTCATGGCTTTGGCTGAACGTCACAGTGTAAGAGCTCAGAGCGTAACCCCTCCACAGGCCGTGGCAGAGTAGCGCAGTTGGTAGCGCCCTCGCTTCCCATGCCAAAGGTCGCGGGATCAATCCCCGCGTCCTCCACAGGCGAATATATGTTTAAATCCTTTAAAATTAAGTTCGCTGCCACACATATAAAGGATTTATAGTGAAAAACTTTGTTTTTACGGGTTATACTTATTACTTGCAGCAGAGCTGGCTGCAGCACTGGTTGGGAGCTTCAAGAAGAATGTCTTTTTACTGCTGCAGAGCTGGCTGCAGCACTGGTTGGGAGCTTCAAGAAGAGTGTCTTTTTACTGTCTCGGCCTTGCTGTGCGCTGCATTGCACCGCTAGCTGAGTAGATAACCTTGCGTTCAATAAACCCTCGGAGCCAGGATGAACGTCCAACTCCAATCGTCATTTATTGATTTTAACAAGGCAAAAATGGTGAGAAAACACAGATACAGCATCTGTTATAACCAGGAAACACCAACACAATGAACACCACAGCATCAAAACATTGTCTTAGATAACAATAGATCCTGGACGGACCAGGCCCCTACATTACCACTGAACAACTACGCAAGAGCACAAGCCGGTGCGTTGCATAAAGGCACATCGTGTATTCATCCCACTGCACCCCAAATGTACAGCATTACACATAACACTAAACTGTGGATGAGATACTATGGGAACCTCATGAGATACTTTGCTCTCAGGATCGCAACATAGCCACCTGGGCACAAGTCTCACTCGACCTACTAAATCACAAGTAACATCCACAATAAGGAAAGTTGCGGGCTTCATTGCTAACTAGGCCTCGTATTTACCACAAGAACTTAACGGCACCATAAAGGCATTTACATCACTATAACGGTCATTCCAACATTACAACAGCATTGCCAATATTATAAGAATATAAACAAACTTACAGACAATGCTTCCCAAAGTCCCACGATGGACAACTGCGTTTAGCTTCACTGAGACGCGATGTGTGCCGCCATCTTGACTTATCTGTGTAATGGCCGACGCCCGCGTGGTACAGTGGAAATCTAAAATCGTAACTTCCTGGTCACGTGACCACCCCCAGCATCCAAAAACAGGAAATTCCTGTTTTACACACGCCCCACATCTGCCGTGAGGCAAGACACTTATCAGTGCAAGTTGGTAAGGTTGATTTCAAAAACGTAAAAGCATAAAGGTACAGCACAATAATGGTTTACTGTACACTGCCCTCTGCTGGTGTGATGTGGAAACGTTTGTAATGAGCGAGACAAAGGCGACCCAACTCCTCGTGTGCCATGCTGGCCTTCATAGGTGTAGTGACACAACGCTGACTGCTGTCCACCAGTGGTAACTGCAGTGGACAGTTAACGCACACACCGTCGAGCATATACACAGGTGTGCTGGGAGGGCGGCGGAACTGGGGCAAGGGTCACGGTAGACCTCATAGGGATGCCCCTGGAACCCTCTGGTGGATTCGAGAAGGGAGCCAGGCCGTGCCGAGCAGAATATAAGCAGCAAAGAGGGAGAGCTCCGGGCTGCCGGTTCTGTGAGTGGACTCATCTCGTCGTCGCTGTCATCGTCGCTGCCGCCTTCGCCCGATAATTGCGTGGCCAGACAGTAGTTGGCTGTCTGGGTCGATGCCGTCGGTGCATCTAGGACAGGGAAATGTCTAGGCCGGGCTGTACGGCAGTGTGGTAAAGAGAGAGAAGAGGCCGGAGTTGGTGTGAACGGATAATAAAGAGAGACACGGTGCCTCTTGCAACTACCTCGTCTACGACTGAGTGTGTGCACCGCACAACACCCGCACACACACGCCGAGATGAAGGAGGACACTACATAGGTGCTGCTCGCAAACAGTACTTGCCCCAACAGTCTGGTAAGGCTAAACGGGGGATCTTTGTCTTTACAAGTACTGTATTTACAGTGTTTTACTCTCTGCTCCAATACCTATTTTAGATCCGACTGATGTTATTTCCCTCGCCTGGTATAGAGGAGCTCGTGGGTTCGATCCCGACCCTGACCCCTCTATATTTGGAAGATGCATATCTCTTTCATTCTCTTTACCCGTGGTCGCGTGTATTTTTATCCAGTGCTCCTGTTTTTTTTCACATTTAGAATCAACGTCTCACGTTTAGAGTATTTGGCTGCTGCTTTACATTTCCACGTAATAAGCCACTTCGTTGAGCTATAATTATGTGGCCAGGTCACTTCTGACAAAAGAGCTTCATAGCTCAGTGGGTCTGACCTGATAAATAATACAACGTTGATGAAGGAGGAGAGCACAGAACTGCAGTGCAACAGAGCGGGATACGCGGGTACAAGACTGAGGAACTCATGGAAGAGAGGCAGGAGTATGTGCATGACTCTTTCAAGGTAGCGGATCGTGGTGGTGTCATTCCTCTGGCCTTGCACTGCCCTTGTCATATAAATCACTCAGTGTTTGCTATAGCTTTTAATAAACTTTGTAAATAATGCCTTGAGCGAAGGCGCTCTATAAAATAAGATCCCAGCTATGACCACATTCCACACCTGTATCACACGAATTTACTATCCCCATGTTAACAACTATTAGTAACTATATATGACCACTAACCCATTCACAAAAAAGTTACGTATTTATCATTTGTAATTGGTTATGGGCAGTCCTCGGTTTATGATCCTATTACGTTACTGAGACCCGTTCGCATTTTAAGTAAATATTATGTTTTTATATTTCATAGACTCGGGCGTTTATAAGTCGGGAGTTCGTAAGTCGAGGACTGCCTGTATACTTTGGGTTAGATGGTGTGGGTATGAAGATACAATCTCCACCATCTGTCAGAGCAAATCAAATCAAGTGGTCACGTGGGAACCATTTCCAATTGCTTTGGTTTTTTAGCAACCCGTCTGTAAGTCGTTGGTGTGAGGCCTTCAGCTGGCTACACCGGGAGAGCCCTGTCAGTCACAGGCTGGTGGCTAGATGTTAACTACCTCGCCTGCTATGCAGGAGTCCGTGGGTTCGATCCCGATCCTGATGCTTATTGTATATTTCGTGTTCGCCTTCAAGTATCTCAAACCCACTCCCAGTCCCCTGGTCTTTTCCCTCCAATAAACCTAATTAATGACCTGGCTCCCACGTCTCGCTTTCTATGTGCACCGAAACATCTCTACCCCAGCCCTCCGCTGTGCTTCTCAATCAGCTCAACTATCTCGCCACCAGAACTCTGTCCCTACCACACTTCACATACCCTCATCCATCCAAATTTTACCACTTCACGTATGTGCCCCATACCCCACCGCCTCTCATCCACGTTGCACCCATCTGTCACCGTCACTCACCATCACATTCCACCTTATTCCTCCTTCCCTACCACAGCAACATTTGCTAAATTCCCAGCCCATGTCCCTCCATTCCATTCCGTCACATCCCTCACTGACAGCCGCTCCACCCCACCCATTGCTCTCCTTTTGTCCCTTGTGTACCGCCGTGGGCTTGCATTGTAGGATAGAATGTCTCTCTCCGTGGTCGCGAGGATTTTCTCCAGGTCCTCCGGTTTTTCCCTCCACATTTTGAATCAACGTGCCTTCAGATAATTTGGCTGCTGCTAAAAATGTACACGTGATAATCCAATTCATCGAGCTATTATTTGTGGCCAGGTCGTTTATGGCCATATCTAGTATAATAAAAATACTTTCTTTCATTTAATAAACAAAATAGTTGACTTGGAAGACTTCTGCTCACAGTCGTGCATGGCCTCATGTCGTCACTCATAGTTGTTCCTTCCACGAAATTGTATTACCTGGGTAAAATAAAAGTTAGGTTCAGTAGCTGAAACCATTTTCTCACTGGTGACAGCCCAGCGTTGTTTTCTGATTAACCCGTCCACCTCCATAAATCTCGACAACTATGCAAAGTGGCATTATTTCAAGTGGGTGATGCATACGCAATTTTTATGTATGTGGATGTGGTAATGCTAAAGTGGTTGGGGGTATTGATTAGTGCGCTAAACTGTGAACCAAGCGATATGTAAATTTGGCGGTGGGTGGCTACAGGTAACAATGAAAATTACACCAACGGACGAGTTCAAAACGCCGCTGTAAGTCGTATGGGGCTCTGTTGCGCAATCTGTAGGTGGCAGGCTGTTTAAATCGCCCCGAGGGGTGATTCATTGAAGGTCTGCGCCATTATCTCTATGCAAGCAGTCGAGAAAACATGACTGATAACGGCACAACAGAGGCTCAGTAAACTTTATTAGTGCAAATAAATCGCGACGTTGTAAATTAAAAATAACCTATCAGGATTTCTTATTAAGCAGTGGAGTGTAACCTACATTCTACTCGAGGGGGGGGGGTGGGGGAGGAGTGCACGTTCAGCCGCTCACTACAAATGTCTTCTGTGCCACGGAAAGAGCCCGTCAGCCCGACATCCATCAGAGAGACACAGAGAGCTTGGCCTGTGCGTAAGCGCTACAAGCGCCCATTGAAGTGTGGACCTCAAAGGCTTGGATCGTTAAGCGTTTGGCTTAATGATCCAAAGCTGCAAGGGAATCAACAGAATATTTAGCAGTTACCAGTTAAAGTCCACTGCACTATGAGCTCTTATTCATAGGTGACCTAGCCATAGCTCATGACCGCACTGACTGATATCACCACACGTGGACATTTGTAGCAGCAGCCAAATCATCTGAACCAAGGAACGCGGAGAAAAATCCAAGCTCCGACCACCACAGGGAGAGAGAACACGCAGACTCCAAATGTACAACAGCAGGCATCGCCAGACTCTGGCAATTAAACCCATGACCTCCTGTGTACCGGGCGAGGGAGATGACATATTATTGGTGGCAATTAGCAGAAAATCATTGCCTTGGCATTAAAATCATGCATTCACTTCTATAATGCAATATTCTGGGGAAACCATCTGCTTTGAATGGATGGCATTGTTGAATGAATGTCCCTTTGCCTGACTGCCTCTTCTATCTTGTTTTATGTATCCATACAGTCTCAATGTAACTCTACATCTCTGTAATAAATAACATTATAAATACCAATAAATATATATATAGGTATATAGATATATATATGGCCAAAAAAAAAGTAATAAAACGCATCTTCATAGCCCTGCACAAGTACTTCAAAATAGTATGTGCCATTCATTATCTTTTGCGCTAAGAACTTGGCGACCCCAGTTTGATTCCCACTCATGGCCACCAACAACAGTAGCGATTAATTAATTATCTGAACCGGTTCTGGGCCTCCCATAGGTCGAATCAGCCTCAAATGAGTACCTGGTGCAGTAAGGTGGTTTGACTTGGTGCTGGCCACCCACCTCCTTGTGTGTCATGATGGCCGTTATAGGTGCTCAGTAACAGCCCGTTTAGTCTATTAAAGTTATACGGGGGATCTTGTTTAGTGTTGCCTGGTAGGGAAACCTTTCTAAAAACAAGATTGTCCATGTTGGTTGCTAACCATCTAAATTAATCAGGCATACAAATGTGATTGCATTAACTACAATGGTTAACGGACCAGTCTTGGTGTGCGTGATGTTTACATCCCCGATTAGCATGGTTGGCTAAGTGCGATGCAAAATAAGTTCAACACACATACATATAAGAACATGACGTTTCCTTCATCTGACCACTGCTACATAGAATCGCCGTCTCTATCTGATGTCGAACTGGAAACATAATTGTGAGCAAATAAATCATCACATGCATTATGTATCGGATATCAATTTCTATTGGAGAATACCACTTACGCTTTTATACATTGAAAATATAATAATCGTCGCTGGCAATGGTCGCTGATGCTCCTAAGACATCTCCACCTCACGCGTAAACGAGCCCACATCACGAATCCCTCAACTGGCTCCCCACCCTATCCCAAGTCAACCTCAAGGGCCCACTGATACTCTTCACACTCTTCTAGGGACTTGACCATTATTTACCTCCCTCTCCCCTTCCATCTGCACTCTCTCTGCTCCAGCAGCAAAGTCCTCATGCTGAAGTCTCCGGTCAATCTCCGCTCAGTGGGGAGGACTTTTCATTCTCAAAACCTGAATCCCCTTCTCCCAACTGCGCGTGCATCTTCACTCCAAGTCTGTGGCCAGGAGCAGCTTCAAAGCCCCTACATTTACTTGAGCACATCATGTTACGAGAGATGTCCATCATTGTTGAACAGTAGCTCTTTTGACTGAATTCCATTGTAATGAAAGGCTTGCTATACTGCAATTAACACGACAATACACTTGCAGTGCCGCTGAAATTGAAGCGACACTGAAAGGTCCCATGTTGCTGCAAGCTTCTTAAATCCCACCACCTCTGTCCACTCAGCCACATAAATGGACACAGCACAGTTGGTCGATCGGCAGGTCACGGGCGGTGGTGATGTGAAGCATGGGCAACTCCCACGTCTTTCAAGGCATCTGTGCCCAGCGTGGAAGAGTAAGCCAAAGACACCACTCGAGAGGGGCTCTCTATAGAGCTCCATATAGCAAGAGGACCATCATCCGGGGGTGGCAACAAGGGAATCAACTTGCAGGGCTGCACCTTTACTGACCGCACCGTCATTGATCAACCACGACGTGTGTGGGTCCATGTACGGCGTGCGAGTCGAGGTCCAGGGATCTGTTAGACGATCTCTCTGAGGCGGCACTGCTGAGTTTCATCATCATTGTCTCCGTCATTGACGAACGCTTCGTTGTCTCCGCCCACAGCACCACTCCTCGATTGCTGCCGTGACGACGATGACGATGACGACGATGACGACGACGACGACGACGACTCCCCATAGGAGAGCACGTGCAGCAGCGTGAACAACCTACACGGGGGTGGAGGGGGTTGGGGACACAAAGTGGAAGTGGGGGGGGGGGGGGCGCCGTGGTGGCGAGACTTCAAAAGGTCACGGGACAGACCCACGGGCTAATGGTAAACTGACTGAGATGACTGGCAGATGCACCAGCTATGCCCCCTACTGTGCCAACTTGTTGAGTTTTAGTCGCCCGGTGTTCCGCCTGTTGTGGTGAGCATTGCTCCTCTGCTCTCCGTTGTTGCTAGAGGGTGACTGCCTCTAACTGCCCAGCAGCGTCCTTAACGAGCCTTCTCCATAGAGGCCGATCTTGACACCACTGGTTCTAGTCGTTGGCAAGTCCACTCAGCTCCACATACTCCCATACTGCATCAGTCCATCTCTTCTCCAGTCTATGTCGTGCCCGGTTAGCCCCCTCTATGCAGCCAAAGAGAAGCCGCTTTACCATGCGATGGCTGGGCATAGGGGCTACTTGATCCAGCCAACACAGCCGCGCTAGCCAGAGGAGTTCACCGTCCAGATCTTTCAAGGATATGTGAGCTCGTTACACAATCCAGTCTGGTTACACTCGGGATGGATTGTAGGCAGGGTCAGCCTGAATGTTTCTAACTGGCACAAAAATGTTCCTTTAGAGGCCTCCACGTCATTCTCAAAAGCATAGATAAGGGAGGGCATCACTGTGGCCGAGAAAACCTGGAGCTTCGAGTGACAGACCAAGGAGCTTTCACACAGCGTCACGCAGCCAAATGAAAAGATAATGCTGCCTGACTGATTCGGAGTGAGACCTCGGCTGCCAAACAGGAGCTGGTCAAAAGCACACTACCCATACTCACACAAAGATAAGGATCCCCAGTATAGCCTTAAGATACTGTTTGGGCAAGTGCTGTCAGCGAGTAGCACCTCTGAAGGCCAGCACGGCACACGAGGGGGAGGTCCAGGACCAGTTCAGATAAATGTCACTGTTGTTGTTCACCGAGTCGACACGCACACATACCTCCTATGGCCATGCGTGGGTCTACCCCCCACCCCCTCACCTGTGGTACAGCATGGCCAGGAACTGGATTATGAGCATGCTGGCGGAGGTGATGAGGAACATGAAGGCGAGGGGAGGCACGTCGATGACCGTCCCCTCATTCTTCGTGCTCGGGATCTTGATGTTAAGGACGGCTCCCACGAACTGCAGTGCCAGGGTCGCCACCAGCCACAGCGCGTTGATCAAGAAGTAGACAAACGTGCCCTGCACGTTGGGACAGACAGACCTGGCCTGCTTTACATTGCATTGGCCGGGGGGGGTGACCCGAGGTTGTTTAGGAACCCCCTCTTTGTGAGTTCAATTCCCTCCCCTACTGTCCATGCCCAACACCAAATTGTAACTTGTGTTGTTATTGTTTCATGGTTTATACATTTTAGAATGATTAGAATAATTTGCAATAAATTAGTAGGAATAATAAGTCATACATAATACAATGTCCTTTTAATCTTCTTCTAGCACAGACCAAGTACGGTAAGTACTCGCTTAATGCCTGGTGTTTGCACAACGCGTTGTCGCTGTAACGCAATTATTCTGTTATTGAAGCATCTCCGGTACTCGCGATGATGCGTCGCCAGTACCTTATTTCTTATCTCGAAGAGTTCCTGATTCACACGTTTCTTGTGAGCGTTGTCTTCCTCCAGAGGCTTGAGGTAGTCGCTGATCATGCTCTTCCAGAACTCGTCTTCCTCCTATCCATTCCCGATCATGGGACAGAAGGTACACTTTGTGCGATTGTCCAAATAACAACAACTTACTCCGATGAATAATATTAATATTAAGTTGTAATTCCCCACCACTGCACAGTTATTTGCTCGCTGTCGAAGAAAGATATAGGGAGCGACTCGGTGAACCGAGGAGGAATCACAGATAGATGGGAAAGCCGCAGCCATGCACACCATGTGACAGTGCTACCAACAACTGCCCACGCTATGCAGTCCTCTGTATATAAACGTGTTCTCGGCCAATTAATGAGGGTTCACATGTGGCAGGAAATCGGAGCAACTGGAGAAACAAACGCATGTGAGGGAGCAACACTCCATCCCACAGAGACGGAACAGTGGAGTCCACATTTGCTGTACCGCCCTCGCCTGTCGAGCCAGGGTGCTGCTCCTTTCTGATGCCCACGGGAAGGGAGATTCATGACATCATCTCAGTGTGTAATCCACCAACCACGCGTAGTAGCAGCGTTGCCACCACCACCTCCAGAATAATAACATCACTTCCTCCCCATTGCCCAGAATTGTTATCCAGAATGCGCTATCAGTGTCCTGGCATGAGATAAAACTGCAAGTAGAACTCTCGCAGAGAAATGCAGTGAAGCCCTACACCGATAGAGAATGGCCCAACAGAAGCGGATATCACAGAACTAGTGCTAAGGTCCCTTTTTTCAAACTATTTCAAAGCCACACATTAGAGAAACGCGCCACTTGTCTAATCATCACAGAAAACGACACTCAGACAAGTGACTAATCAGCGAAATTTGGACAACTGGGCAACACGTTGAACAATTAAAAGCCAGACAGCGGGGGGGGGGGGGAAGATGATGACTTCTAAATCCATTGCATTGTTTAGTACAACAAACCCAACAATCATATAAAATATAAAGCATAAACATCTCGATATTATTTTGATAAATGTACTTCAATTGGAAGGGCCCAATTAGCTGCCATGCTCTGTTTTATGAGATATTTTCTTAATCAAAGTAAAGCAAGCATACAAAATGCATGTTTAGGTCTTTGTAGGCAGGCTTTTAAACATACAACCTGGAACACAACACACACGCTGGCATTGCTATCATCTATTCCAATAACAACCTCTGCTGTACTTTCTAAACTGAGCTCTGACGATTACCTTTCCTCCACAACCACTGTAGTGCAGTTTCCTCACTAAGATCTCTATCAATGTTTGTCCTTATCTTCTGGGCACTTATACACAACAAGGACAAAGATCCTCGTGTAGCCTTAACAGACTGATGGAGAAAGTGCTTGAAGCGACCACCTCCGAACGCCAGCACAGCGCACGAGGTGAGTGGCGAGCACCACGCCCGACCACCTTTGTGTTCTCATTTGAGATTTTTATACACAGCTCCAGGTACTCATTTGAGGCTGAGTCGACCTAGGGGAGGCCTAGGACTGGTTCAGATAATCGTCACTGGTATTGGTAGACGTGAGTGGGAATTGAACTCGGGTCACCAGATTCTAAGTGCAGTGTGTTAACCACTGCGCCACTGCTCCCCACAATGTATACATAGCACACGTGCAGAGAGTGGTACACACAGACACACGGACGCACAGGCACAAACACAAAGACACAGCCATAAAAACACACATACACAAGGACCCACCTGATCGAGGGAGCATCTCTGTGTGATAGTGTAACCCTGAGGCAGGACGTTCTCAAACATGACCTGCATCTTGTGGTGGCACTGCCACACGAGGTCATGGCACCCTGCAAGGAACAAAGGAAGCAAGCGATGTGTGGTACGCTCCCAGTGGAAAGAGCTGCATTGATATCAACGATGATTACACGTTGGTGATTATTCTTATCGTTAGGCTGGTGTAGCCTGCAAGAAAGCCTGGCTGAGTCACAAGGCACTGTCTTCATGAGGATCTTAACAAGTTACCGTAGTAGAGGGGTAATGTTGCTGCTTAGTGTGGTCCCAATTAAGTGATTTGCAGGTATTTTTTTTCAGGATTGTTATATTTTGGTCAATACCAATTACACATGGGAGGAAACTTGAGAACCCGGAAGATGTCCATGCAGAACAGGGGAAGAGAATAGAGTCACCCACGCTTCTACTGCAGCAGCAGCAGCGACATGCACTCATTACACACAGAGTGCTTGCCACAAATGAACCACAATACATTGCTGATCTCGTCAAGGAGCATAAACAACCACACAAACTTCGTTCATCCGCTTATTGAACAAAGACGGTCACCGCATCGCGCGATTTAGATGCATGATCTTGTTTAACTGACAAGCAAAGACTTTGCCTTTGCTTCATGAAAATCTTACCTTTGGCATGGAGGGCGAGGTCCGTGTCTGATTCCTCTGGAGGTCGTCTTTCGCTCTCTGCTCCTTCTAGATGCTCCATCTGAGTGCTCGTGGTGTCCTGTTGTCTCGCCTCGAGTGGACGTAGCGTCGTCTCTTCTTCGAGTTCCACCGCGCACGACTCTACTCGGCTGGGAGGGATGATGACAAACCGTTAAACTAAACCATTTTTGAGCTCTACAGTTCTTTTTCAGAATCAACCTTGCTATCACAAATTATAACTCAATGAAGTGGCTTATGACGTGGAAAATTCCAGCAGCCAAATACTCTAATCGCATGATGGTTCTAAATAAGGAGAGAAAGGAATAGACGCAGACTCCACATAAGCAACAGGCATCGTCAGGGTTGGGATCGAAGCCACGACCTCCTGCATACCAGGCGAGGTAATTAACATCTCACCACCACGGCGCCTCAGATATGAGCACAACCAGAATCACATTCTATACGTTGAGACAAGACTCATCATTGACTTTTGAGAAAAATGTTGTGTCGTGAACCCTCCTCCACCCGACATAGCCAATCAATAACAAGAATCTGTATTTATACTGCAGGAGGAATCCGATGAGCAATTAATCTTTTTTCACAGATGTTCAGTAGGGGCATGGGGTCAGAAAGTTACAGCAAAAAATAATATAAAAAACGATATGAGTGCCAGGTATAGGAAAGTAAGCAAATTACTAACAAATCAAGAAATTTAAATAAAGCATATGAGTGCAAATTGTATAAGTACATGAGTTACTGCCGATTGTTCAATACTAAATGCAAGCTTGGGGCAAGGCAACAAAACAACAACAGTCCCAAACCACACCAAGATAACACACAGTCCCTCAATAACATTACACAAACATTGAACTATCAATACACGAGAGGTAAGGATCAAAGTAAAAAGCATGGCTACAGGAGCTGATTGAGGTGGTGGTACCTTGAAATGTCATCCTCCTGACTCATCGCCGCGTATTCCTTCGGATAGACGCTGATCCTCCACTGGAAGCAGTCCCAATCGAGTGGCAGCACACAGAATGTCGCATCATTGCAACGATGCTTGCTTTTCTTCTTCTGCTAGGTGGGGGGGGGGGTGGGCATTGTGTGGTAGGGTCCTTCAACGATATCAATCCAGCAGGAATTGCAAACAAACTGGAAGGTAGCTGCAGCTGATCGGTGAACCAGCGGCAATAACTGTCAGACCTCTGCGGTCCTCTATGTATGAAGGTTTTATTGGGCACTCATTGTGTCTACTAGTAAGAAGAAATCAGAGCACCATGGTGAAAACCCAAAATTGCGAGGGAGAAACATTCCGTCCAATACAGATAGAACAGAGAGCGTCCACAATTGTATTACTGCATTCTCCTGGCAAGCCAGGGTACGACTTCATCCTCGACATCCACAACATACATCTGAACCAGTCCTTGGCCTCCCCTAGATTGACTTAGCCTCAAAAATGAGTACCTAATGCGGTGGTTAGTTAACATTTCCACAAAGGAGACAAAGGCGGCCCGCGTGGTGCTGGCCACCCACCTCCGTGTGTGCCATTCCAGCCTTCACTGGTGCTTCTCCCTAACAGCACTTGCCCGAACAGTCGGTTCAAGGCTACACGGGGGATTTTTCTCTTGGGAGGGGTGGGGGACATATGTTACACTTCTTTCGCAGTGTACGTAGCTAATCGTGCTAATGGGAGGTGCGGGACAGAGCAACAGAGGAGAATGGAGCAACTCTCCAAATAGCTATACTCTTTCGTTCTTTCGGTAAAGTCACGTAGGTATAAAATGAAATAAATCACGACGTTTCGATCACAACACAAGCGGTCGTCCTCAGGCGGAAAAAATATAATCCAGCAATGGAACTGCTGAACCAGCGAGACAGCAGTTACAACAAGGTTATATATGCGGTATTACCTTGTTGTCCCGGCATCTCTTGAGCAAGGTTAGCAATTTTTCCGCCTGAGGACGAACGCTTGTGTTTTGATCGAAATGTCGTGATTTATTTTATACCTACGTGACTTTACCGAAAGAATCAAAGAGTATGGATTCCTCCAGTCACGAAAGCTTAAAATCAAGATTGAACCGTCTCTACGGGGAGGGTTTCCACACATCTGTTAGAGCTGTGAACAGACTGCAAGACAAGAAGGCTCACCTGATCGATTCGCTCACCTTTCTCAAGAGATACCGCTATAACAAGGTAATACCGCATATATAACCTTGTTGTAACTGCTCTCTCGCTGATTCAGCAGTTCCACTGCTGGATTATATTTTTCTGCCTGAGGACGACCAGCTTGTGTTGCGATCGAAACGTCGTGATTTATACATTTTATACCTACGTGACTTTACCGAAAGAACCAAAGAGTATGGATTCCTCCAGTCACGAAAGCTTCACTCCAAATAGCGTTGGAAACAAAAACAACGACAGGAATAACGATAACAAGCAAAGTAACTCACCTCTTTTGGGGTGGGCTCAGAAGGCGCCTTGGTCTCGCGCGTGCCCCACGATACGTTATACATGTGTAGTGGTGATACGCGCTGGGTGTGTATGTCGTGTGCCAGCGCGTATGTGCGGGTGTGTGTGTGGTGACGCGCGCTGACGGGGAGGAGCAGGCGTCAGTGCGCGGGTGGGGGTAGTGCTGCTGATTGGCTGTGTGCCGGTGACGCGCCCAGAGGGAGTGATCGGGTAGCAGCGCGGTGTGATTGGTCGGAGAGTGGAAACACGCGCTGAGCGGAACCGGATCGTGGGGATAGCGCGTGGGGATTGGGTAACGGAGGAGCGGTGCCGACGTTGAGGTCCGCATCCGCTCCGTCTCCCGGGAAGAAGGGGTATATAAGGTGATGCACAGAGGAGCAAGGGGCAGAAGTGGAACCATCTAAGAATGAAGACGAAGGTGTAGAGATAGAGCCCGGAGAGGAGAGAAATGGAGAGTAGAAGGGAGTAAGGTATAGTGTGTAGCCAGCGAGAGAGAAAGGTCTACACGAGCTGAGTAAGGTATAGTGTGTAGCCAGCGAGAGAGAAAGGTCTACACGAGCTGAGTAAGGTATAGTGTGTAGCCAGCGAGAGAGAAAGGTCTACACGAGCTGAGTAATGTATAGTGTGTAGCCAGCGAGATAGAACGGTCTACACGAGCTGAGTAATGTATAGTGTGTAGCCAGCGAGATAGAACGGTCTACACGAGCTGAGTAATGTATAGTGTGTAGCCAGCGAGATAGAACGGTCTACACGAGCTGAGTAATGTATAGTGTGTAGCCAGCGAGATAGAACGGTCTACACGAGCTGAGTAATGTGTAGTGTGTAGCCAGCGAGAGAGAACGGTCTGCACGAGCCGAGTATGCATACGGTGTAGCCAGCGAGAGAGAACGGTCTGCACGAGCCGAGTATGCATACGGTGTAGCCAGCGAGAGAGAGGCAAAGTCTACACGAGGCGAGAGAGGAGAGTGTAGCAGAGGCGCAGAGTCTACACGAGGCGAGAGAGGAGTGTAGCCGAGGCGCGGAGTCTACACGAGGCACAGAGAGCCGGCAGCACAGAATCCTGAGTCAAGAGAAGTGCGGTGTGAAGAAGAGAGGTCACGCGTTGTGTTGTTACAAGTCAAGATTTAATAAAAGAAGTGTGTTCCCGTCAAGGAGTTTCCTGCCGTCATTTTCCAATACTTCATCTGGCGTCAGAAGTGAAACGGGCTTCCAAGTATGGAGACGAGGAAGACCCGTAGGACCCACGGGATTGACCGCGAGGAAGACCTGGACGACTCGGAGCCGCTGGTGGCGGGGGGTGAGGAAGAGGACTTGCCCACGCTGCAGGGTCCGTCGACGGCGCCGGCCGAGCGACCGGGGACAGACGCCGGGCTTCGTGAGGCGCACTCCCGACTGGCGGAGCTGCTGCTCGCCGCCGCGTCCATCTTGGCGGAGATCAGCTCGTCGGGAGGAGCGGGGACGGTGGGGGACATTTTACAAGGTCGCCCCGCAGATTCCCGCCAAAACGAATGGGGGATTCCCGCCATTGCGCCTGGGCCTACTTTTGGCGGGAACGGCGAGCGCCACGTGGTGGTGGGTTCCCAAGCGCGCGCATCGACTTCATCAGCGCGCGAGGGGGTCCGCCATCTTACGTCTGCTGCTGGAGCCGCCATCTTAGACACCGACGGACAGGCGGAGAGGAACCACGAGGCGGATGACTTCATTTTTCAGCAGCGCCTGCCCACGTTGTCAGCCTTCAAGGCGGAAGGCGGAGACTGGGGCCAATTTCAGCGAAGGTTTTTGGCGCATCAAGAGATGTCAGCGTGGTCCGATGCTACGGCGCTGCGGGCATTGCCCGCCATGCTGGACGACGATGCGCTCGCGGCCTTCAGGGCTGCACGGAAGTCGGACCGCTCCACGCTGAAGGATGCGCTGGGTTTGTTGGCCAGGGTCTACGGGCCTCCCTCTACATGCCGCCATCAGTTCTACGCAAGACGGAAAGCGGCCACGGAGACCGCGCTGGCCTATCGCACGGCGTTGCTGGCTCTTGCTGATGCTGCGTTCCCTCGGATGGACGAGGAGGGCCAAGACGCGATGGTTTTGGAGCAGCTGCTCAAGTTGGCGCAGGACCTGGGGGTCCCTATCAACACAGCTGACGACATTGATATTTCTTCTTTGAGAGTCGCCACGAGTATTCAAGCGCACGAGGCCCTACAACGGAAGCAAGGCATTGGTTGCAACGCTGCTGTCGTCGCAGCCCCGGGGTTGGTGGTCGCCGAACCCCAAGTCGTCAGCCCACGAGAGGAGGCGTTCGCCACGGGACGACCAGGGGACTGGAGGCCGGGGGCCCGGTCGCCTCTGCGATCGGGCCGAAAGTCGGAGCAACCAAGATCTACTCCGACCCTCGTCACGTGCTATAACTGCGGCCTCCGGGGCCACGTGGCGTCCGGGTGCCGCGCTCCGCGGCAGCGCGCCATGGGAGCTCGGCTGGACGACGACCGAGAGCCCAAGTCATCTCTACAATCCCCGGCAAGTCGCGGCACCTCACACGCTCGGCCTGTTTATTCGGCACACATGGGACGCCGCGTTGCGGCGGAGGAGGGCCGGTTAAGGTTCGGGGATTCGGTTCGGCGAGGGGGGTTCGGCCGGGACCAGGGAGACATTGAATGGGCGGAATTGGGGCATAGAATTGTGGCTGCTTCGGCGGGTTCGTCCGTTGTTACGGGATCTATTGATGGGGTTGAGATTAGGGTGTTAGTGGACACGGGGGCATCGGCAACTATTATATCGGACCTCATTTATAATATTCTTCCAGTCCATTGTCGTCCGCTGCTTCCAGTGGATGTGCCATTTTACGCCGCTAATGGGGGATCGTTGGGCATTATCGGTCAGGTTAGGGCGTCCATTTGCATTGGAGATATCAAATTATCGGGACCCGTTTTCGTTTCGTCTTCCTTGGCAGTTCCGTGTCTTTTGGGCACTGACTTTTTGGCTAAAATGCCCATTAAAATTCTTATCGATCAACGATGCATTGAACTGCCATCGGGTCGCCGGATTTCATTTTTGACGGGCCCTACTGACATTCGGACGGCGTGCGCTACGATACAAGCGGTGGCGACGCAGACAGTGCAAGTGCCCCCGGGTTCACAGATGTTGATTCCCCTCCGGTTGCGAAAACCATGGGTGAGGGAGGCTTCGGGACAGAGTATGCTTTTGGGTCCTTCTAACAAGGCTGTCGGGGGTCTTGATTTATCGGTGGCTCACACTTTGGTGCGGGCTGACAGGGATCCGTTTGTGATGGTTTTGAACGCGGGGTCGCGACCAGCTGTCATCCCGCAGGGCACCGTGCTGGCTCACGCGGCGCAGGTTCCTGGGGATGATGGGTTGGTTGCGCAGGTGGGCTCGAGCCCCGCGCGGAACGTTGAGCCAAGGGAAGACCTTGAGTGGGTCCATTCGTTATGTGCCGCCTCGGACGATTTGTCGGCGGCGCAGTTGGGTGCGCTGCGCGAGTTGCTCATTGAATTCTCTGATGTATTCAGTAAACATAAGTATGACATTGGGTGCACGGATTTGTTGCACCATCACATTGAAACGGGCGATGCGGCGCCGGTCAGGCTAAATCCCTTCCGACTGAGTCCCGTGGAGAAGGAACATGTTCAGTCGGCTGTTAACGATATGCTAGAAGCCGATATTATTTCACCCTCCTCTAGCCCGTGGGGAGCGCCTATTGTGCTGGTTAAGAAGCAGGACGGGTCCCTGCGATTCTGCGTTGATTTCCGTCGCCTGAATAAGATCTCTGTGGCTGACGCGTATCCGCTCCCCAGGATGGATGAGTCCCTCGATGCATTGTCTGGTGCGCGATATTTTTCGACTCTTGATTTGTTATCGGGGTTTTGGCAGTTGCCGCTCGACGAAGAGTCGAAACCTAAGACAGCATTTCGGACTCCAGGGGGGCTGTTCCAGTTTAACCGGTTACCCATGGGACTTCACTCCTCTCCAGCGACGTTTCAGCGACTTATGGAGCTGGTTTTGTCGGGCTTGCAGTGGGATACATGCTTGATTTATATGGACGATGTCATTGTTTTCAGTAAAACGTTTGAGGAACACCTCCGGCGATTGAGAGGGGTGTTCTTGCGAATGCGATCGGCTAAGTTGAAATTTAAACCGGCCAAATGTCACCTCCTTCGTAGGTCCGTTAGATACTTGGGTCACATTGTCGATTCTTCGGGGATCTCCACCGATCCCGCGAAGACGGATTGTGTCGGTTCGTGGCCGACGCCTACGTCCGTTTCCGACGTGCGTAGTTTCATCGGGTTTGCTTCTTATTATCGGCGGTTCGTTGAGCACTTCGCCACTATTGCAAAACCCTTGCACGCTCTAACGGCGAAGGGAGTGAAGTTCAAATGGGGACCGGAGGAGGAGGCCGCGTTTCGCTCCCTCCGGGACGCCTTGGTGGGTGCCCCACCCTTGTGTTATCCCGATTTTGCCAGTCCCTTTTTGCTGGACACGGATGCTAGCAACACGGGCATTGGGGGGGTGCTATCCCAAGTCGTTGGGGGTGTCGAAAGAGTCGTCGCCTACGGTAGTAGGGTGTTGTCTCCGGCGGAGCAGCGCTACTGTGTCACCCGTCGCGAGCTGCTTGCCATTGTTTTTTTTGTGCAGCAGTTTAGGCCATATCTGTATGGTCGTCACTTTACAGTCCGAACGGACCACGCGGCGCTACAGTATTCATTGAGGGTCGCCCAGCCCTCGGGCCAGTTGTCGCGTTGGTTGGAAGTCCTCCAGGACTATCAGTTTACGACTACGTACCGTAAGGGGTTGCGACACACGAATGCCGATTGCTTGTCGCGGTTGTTGCCTTGTGATGAATGCGCGTGTTTGTCGGGATCGGCGCGCTGTAAACCGACGCTTGCGGGGGAGATGGGGGCACTGGCTGCGACAGCGGGCGCACCGAGTGGGGATGATTCCACTGCCTCTCAGGGTCGGGACTCGCTGCTCTCGCTGTCGCTCAGCGAATGGGGCCGCCTCCAGATGGCGGACAGCTCGCTGCTAGCATTGCGCCGCAAGGTTGGGGGTCCCGAGGGGGACCAGGAGCGTACCGGCTCCTATGTACTTGAGCGGGGCGTGTTATTGAAATGGGACCGTTTGTCCCGGCGGAACGCACTCGTGGTGCCTTCCGCTGTGAGGGGGAGGGTTGTCTTGGCGGCACACGAACGCCTCTTGCACTTGGGAGTTAACAAGACGCTTGCCCTGCTTCAGCGTGACTATTACTGGCCGGGGATGGGAAGTGATGTGGTGCATATTCTGAAGGGGTGCGTTGAGTGCGCCAGGCGTAAACCACCGGCCGTGGCAGCTAATCCACCGCTGCAATCTATTCAGGTCTCGCGTACCAACGAGCTCGTTGCACTCGATATTTTGGGGCCCTTCCCAGTCACGCCGAGAGGGAATAAATATTTGTTAGTGGGGGTCGAATACTTTACCCGATGGCCTATGGCGTGGCCTCTCGCTAACCAGTCGGCAGCGGCTGTGACGGATGCCTTCGTCCAGGGCTATGTCCTGGACAAGGGGGCTCCCGAACGCCTGCTGACCGACCAAGGTAAAAATTTTTCGAGTAAATTGTTGCAAGAGGTGTGCGATCTGTTGGGTACCAAGAAGGTGCGTACCTCCCCGTACCACCCGCAGACTGACGGGATGGTGGAGAGACTCCACAAAACCTTGACTTCCATGCTGTGCCAGCAGGTGTGCGAGGCACATGTAGATTGGGACCTGCAGGTCCCGGGAGTCCTTGCCGCGTATAGAATGGCCCCCCATGCAGCTACGGGGTTTTCCCCATTCTATTTGATGTACGGTCGGGAAGCTGACCCGCCAATAGAAACGCAACTTGGCCTGTCCGCTCCACGAACTAATTCTAATTTGGCAGAACATATTAAGTTTAATATTCATAAGCTGACAGAGGCGAGGGAGGCCGCACGGCTTAATTCGCGGGCTCGCCAAATTGCTAATGAACGGTTGCGGGCACGGAAGGTGTCCATGCACGAATGGAAACCAGGTGACAGGGCCTGGCTGCATTGCCCTCAGGCACCCTTGGCTACGTCGCCTAAATTGTTGAGACCGTGGAGGGGACCCGTGGAGGTCGTGCGCGTTGCACGGCCCCAGTGCGTTCAGATAAAGTGGGGAAAGCGCCGGTGGTACGTTCACCCCTCCCGACTGAAACCGTTCTCGCCTCCATATGGCCTCCCCTTGTGTCGTGATGGCCGGGCGTGTGACGTGACCGGCGACCCAGAGGGGGAAATGTCTCTGCCTGATCCACACGTATTGTCGCCTGATCTGCTCCCAGGTGTCTCGGAACTGACAGCTGCCGATCACCGGCGGCCGGATCTCCGCGGCGGGGCCGGCCCTTTCAGGCCCGTTCCGCGCCGTCTGGAGCGGCCGGAACCGCCGGACGGTCGTCAGTGTCCCGCCCCATACGATGGACCAGCCAGACGGACTCGCGCCAGGTCGTGCTACTTTGCATGACCTGCCTCGTGAGGAGTCGGGGCAGTCGGAGCGCCTCGTCACTGCGTGTAGTCGCAGGGACGTGGGGCGCGTTCGTTTCGAATTTGCTCGTATCGTGTTATTGTTGACTTTTCGCGTTCATTGTCAATCTGTACATAGTTATTCTTGTTGTTGTTGTTGTTGTGTTATGTTACGGGGCACACTCGGGGGGTTATGGGGTTTTTTTTTGTTGGTTGTCGTTTTATCGTCGTGGTTGGTTGTTGTTAGCAGCCGGGCCGGCTGCGAGCTATGTGGGAGGGGGTGATGTAGTGGTGATACGCGCTGGGTGTGTATGTCGTGTGCCAGCGCGTATGTGCGGGTGTGTGTGTGGTGACGCGCGCTGACGGGGAGGAGCAGGCGTCAGTGCGCGGGTGGGGGTAGTGCTGCTGATTGGCTGTGTGCCGGTGACGCGCCCAGAGGGAGTGATCGGGTAGCAGCGCGGTGTGATTGGTCGGAGAGTGGAAACACGCGCTGAGCGGAACCGGATCGTGGGGATAGCGCGTGGGGATTGGGTAACGGAGGAGCGGTGCCGACGTTGAGGTCCGCATCCGCTCCGTCTCCCGGGAAGAAGGGGTATATAAGGTGATGCACAGAGGAGCAAGGGGCAGAAGTGGAACCATCTAAGAATGAAGACGAAGGTGTAGAGATAGAGCCCGGAGAGGAGAGAAATGGAGAGTAGAAGGGAGTAAGGTATAGTGTGTAGCCAGCGAGAGAGAAAGGTCTACACGAGCTGAGTAAGGTATAGTGTGTAGCCAGCGAGAGAGAAAGGTCTACACGAGCTGAGTAAGGTATAGTGTGTAGCCAGCGAGAGAGAAAGGTCTACACGAGCTGAGTAATGTATAGTGTGTAGCCAGCGAGATAGAACGGTCTACACGAGCTGAGTAATGTATAGTGTGTAGCCAGCGAGATAGAACGGTCTACACGAGCTGAGTAATGTATAGTGTGTAGCCAGCGAGATAGAACGGTCTACACGAGCTGAGTAATGTATAGTGTGTAGCCAGCGAGATAGAACGGTCTACACGAGCTGAGTAATGTGTAGTGTGTAGCCAGCGAGAGAGAACGGTCTGCACGAGCCGAGTATGCATACGGTGTAGCCAGCGAGAGAGAACGGTCTGCACGAGCCGAGTATGCATACGGTGTAGCCAGCGAGAGAGAGGCAAAGTCTACACGAGGCGAGAGAGGAGAGTGTAGCAGAGGCGCAGAGTCTACACGAGGCGAGAGAGGAGTGTAGCCGAGGCGCGGAGTCTACACGAGGCACAGAGAGCCGGCAGCACAGAATCCTGAGTCAAGAGAAGTGCGGTGTGAAGAAGAGAGGTCACGCGTTGTGTTGTTACAAGTCAAGATTTAATAAAAGAAGTGTGTTCCCGTCAAGGAGTTTCCTGCCGTCATTTTCCAATACTTCACATGTTGACCAGCGAGTAGATGAGCAGCAGTAGGTATCCCGTGGGGATGCAGATAAAATACATGAAGCCGTGCACGATGCAGAAGAACTCGCGTGGGTGCAGCACCGCGGTGATGAGGTAGATGCCCGCAAGCGTGATGAAGAAGATGCAGCTGGGCGTGAGGATGCCGTTCTTGATGAGGTCGCCGATCAAAGCGAGCAGCGTGCCCGTCATGAGAAACATGTAGACCACGGTGAGTACCATGGCCACCTTAAACAAAAAAAAATGTATTTACTTTACCAGTGTAAGGTCCACTGAGGTATACAGCTCTTTTCAGAAGCCACCTGGCCCAAATGATAGCTCAACGAAGTGGCTTATCACGTGGAAATGTATAGCAGCAGCCAAAAACTCGAAACGCAGATTAAACGTGCAGGGAAGACAGAAGAACACACAGACTCCAAATATACAACAGGCGTTAGGGTCGGGATTAAACCCACGACCTCCTGTATACCAGACGAGGGAGTTAACATCTCGCCATCGCAGCAGCGCTGCAGGACGATGGAGGAGACATTAGCCATCATCATCACCATCGTCCTCTGTGTACAATCACCACCACTTATTGGAAGTTGCTTTGTATTTCGATTTAAAGCTTTCGTGACTGCAGGGATTCATCTTCTTGGTTCTTTCGGTAAAGTCACGTAGAAGGGAAGTAATACAATAATAAAAATAAAACATAAAATAATTCTCACGACGTTTCGGCCACAACGCAAGAAGCCGTCCTCAGGTGAAGAATGAAACACCACCAAGCTTGAGCGTATATTTAAGCTGGGTTGGAGGGGGGGAGGTGGGAAGAAGAGCGCCTAGACAAAATAATTTGCATATCAAGAGGGATTTAGCATATGAAAATGCGTAGGAGGTGGGCGGGGGGGTTTCAATTTAATATTATGCCCGTGCATTATGCAGGATTAGCAGCATCAAAGGGAGGGGGAAGGGGGGTAGCATTAAAAGGAATGTTAATAGTATTTAGCTGCAATTGCTAAACAACCACGTAAAAAAACTAAAGTATAAACTACATAAACAACTAAAGTATAAACTACATGGCATCATCAGTATACTTACTATACTCTACAATAAGCTGAGTTACTAACAGTAAGTAATACATTACAATTCTACGTCGTAAAAATTATATAATATGCTTCCATCTAAACTTTGTTCTCTTACATCACACGAGTCTACACCGTACTATATACTGCCATAGACAAACCCAACATTAAATTAGATACTGTATTGCTATAAACCACCCTATACCTTATACATTTCGTCTCTAAAACCAAGCAAATCATTTCTGATTCAACCGCATTAATTGATCAGACCAAACAGTTCTCGTTGAAACCTTCTGCAGCCAGGCCACCAAGATTATACAGCTTGCCAAAGATACATAAAGAAGATACACCTCTTCATCCCATTAGCTCTACTATCAACTCCCACACCTATAAATTGGCTCGTTTTTTGTCTGAAATCCTACGGCCTTTCACTGGAAAAACCACCTCTGCGGTACTAAACTCTACTGACCTGGTATCGACAATCAAGGGGATTGCCCTGTCCCCAGACGACCTGCTTGTCAGTTTTGATGTGGTTTCCTTATTCACCAAAGTTCCTGTACCTGACACCATCGCACTCATTGAAGACTTGGTTCATCAAAGACTGAATGCTGGGGTACCCCCCCTGGTGAGACACTGCTTAACCAATACATACTTCACCTGAAATGGAACTTTCTACAAGCAAACTGAGGGCACCCCAATGGGCTCCCCCCTATATCCGGTTGTAGCCAACATCTTCATGGAGAAATTTGATACTGACGCCATCCAGACTGCCACTCTACGCTCGACCTTATGGAAGAGGTACGTAGACGACACTTTTGTCATCTGGCCACATGGCCGGCCTGCTCTAGACCAATTTCTCGACCACATCAATTCCATACACCCAGCCATCAGATTCACCATGGAAGTCGAAAAAGATGGCAAGCTACCCTTTTTGGATGTCCTAATTAAAAGGAGACCTGATGGTTCAATGAGCCACTCTCTCTACAGGAAAGCCACCCATACGGATGCTTACCTAAAACCGGATTCCCACCACCATCCATCCCAGAAGAATTCCCTCATCAAGACTCTATACCATAGAGCCCAATGCATCTCCGACCAGGAACACATTGCCAGTGAACTCAAACACGTACGCCAAGCTCTTAAGGCTAATGGTTACTCCGACTACACAATCCGCAAATCCATCACTCCAACCATCAAGAAGGATCCTGTTGAGGAGCCTTTCAAGACCATCACCTTACCCTACATTGCTGGGGTCACAAAAAAGATCTCCAAAATCCTGATTAAACACAAGATCCAGGTCCGATTCAACACAGTACATAAAATCCGTGATCTGGTCATAAAAGATGTAGTTCCAGACATACAGTACCCTGGCATCTACAAACTAAGTTGCCTCTGTGGTAGCAGTTACATTGGAGAAACCAAACGACATGTCTCGGACCGCATCGGTGAACATAAAGCAGACCTGAAACACGGTAGGACAAACACCTCAGCCGTGGCAGACCACTGTTACAACTCAGTGGGCTCACATGACATTGACTTCTCCAAGACAGAGGTTCTCTGCAAGCCATCTGGCTATCATGAGAGATTCGTTCATGAGGCGATTCACATATACAAACACAGAGACAATTTCAACCGAGAAGATGGATTCTGGCTTAGCAATCATTGGAAGGACGTAATAAACCATTTCGGATCTTAACTGATTGTGTTCACGTTAACGGTGACTTTTAGACCACGTTCCACTCACTGGCATTGTATTCTCCACAGGGAATGGATTCTTTGCTCCGCTGCAAGTTTCCCTCCACGACTCACCCATTGACACGACGGTCAATGGTACAGTGTATAATAACAAATAGTATAACATTTATATGCTTAATACAACGTACAAAGTAATATATAGTATCTTAATTGTATAGTAAACATATACCAGTGTGATACACATTAGGGTGGGTAGAATAATACATAGTGTTATATTAAAATGTATAAGGTAAAGGGTGGTTTATAGCAATACAGTATATAATTTAATGTTGGGTTTGTCTATGGCAGTATATAGTACGGTGTAGATTCGTGTGATGTAAGAGAACAAAGTTTAGATGGAAGCATATTATATAATTTTTACGACGTAGAATTGTAATGTATTACTTACTGTTAGTAACTCAGCTTATTGTAGAGTATAGTAAGTATACTGATGATGCTATGTAGTTTATACTTTAGTTGTTTATGTAGTTTATACTTTAGTTTTTTTACGTGGTTGTTTAGCAATTGCAGCTACATACTATTAACATTCCTTTCCTTTGTTAATGCTACCCCCCTTCCCCCTCCCTTTGATGCTGCTAATCCTGCATAATGCACGGGCATAATATTAAATTGAAACCCCCCCGCCCACCTCCTACGCATTTTCATATGCTAAATCCCTCTTGATATGCAAATTATTTTGTCTAGGCGCTCTTCTTCCCATCTCCCCCCCTCCAACCCAGCTTAAATATACGCTCAAGCTTGGTGGTGTTTCATTCTTCACCTGAGGACGGCTGCTTGCGTTGTGGCCGAAACGTCGTGAGAATTATTTTATTATGTTTTATTTGTATTATTTTATTACTTCCCTTCTACGTGACTTTACCGAAAGAACCAAGAAGATGCTTTGTATTGATCCAGGATATGATAAGGATTGTAGACTCGACATATTGGTCATTACCAAAAACCTGGATATATGATGATGTAATTAAGCATGAGGCTGCACCTAATGGATATGCTATTGTACATCGACAGTGTCACGGGAAGCCTGGCACCAGCTGCCCACTTGGTGATGGGATCGCACTGTTTCGCCATGAAGAAATCTGTGTGAAAGCCCTAAGTGACTCTTTAACAATCGTGTCATTCAAGCTGCTGCTTATGACAATAACGAACATCAAGCGGGGGCTTACAATCGCTGTCGTCTACGACCATCGTCTTCACCGCTGTCAGAATAATTTTCCTAGCTTTCTGGTCTGGTAGATTGTGGGTCACTTGGCTATCGCTACATCATCTGTGGTGAAATGAACTGTGCCGGACTGACTGGTTCTTGTAGGAAAATCAACAGTGATTTCGCCGAGATGTTCAACAGTCAGTTTAACCCAGCACGTCAGCGGCACAATACGTCGCTCGGAAAATATACTAGATTACATTTTCACATTTAGAGATGTCGTAACTTTGACCGAAGTTCTTACCGATAACATGGCTATTCGGATCGCAGTCTTGTGACGTGCAAAGTGGCATTACCGATTATTCGCCCACCCATCATAAAGATATCATAGAGAGACTGGAAAGGACTGGACCACGATGCTTTCCCTCAGAAGATCCGGTCATCATCGGCGCATCTGAATACTGCATCAACGGTCGATTAATTTGCAGCTCAATTAAAAAATGACATTACCACTGTTGTTGATGAACTCGTGTCCATCCATTAAAGCACTAAGAGAACGGGGAAAGCGCAAAGTGACTTACTGTCACTGGAGGCGATCGCTGCAAAACAGATACGGAGGTGGCTGGGGTATCTTTGGAATAAAACTGTTTTTCAAACTGTCACACTCGCTTACAGAGCCGCCTGCAGATCTGCAAACCAGCTCATTATTGAGTCTCGCACATCATTCTATGGTCTGCGCATCAATGAGTCGGTTCGCGACCCCGTGTTTTGTGGCGCGTTGTGAAGGGTCTGTTGCACTCCAACCCCATCAACCAGTCAACCCGGTCTGTGCACAGTACTTGTGACATTTTTCGCCAATAAAGTGATTATTAATATGGCAGTTTCAAACTTGCTCTCAACGCATTCTCCCTCTCTGTCATCTGAGTTTGATCAACCTGAAACCAATGGAAAACTCGAGACCCTGGCACCATCGTCGGTAGCAGAGGTGTCAATGTTCCTTGCACAGCTGCCAAATAAGACATTGCCACTCGACTACATTCCGATATTGATTCTCAATTTATGCTTGGTCGTACTTGTGCTGACAATTGTCCACCTGGCAAATATTTAAATAAGTGAGGACTGTTTCCGAGACCATTGCAAAATGGCACCGCTCCTGAAAAAAGTTGGCTTGAGCCAGTGACCACCCAGACTATCACCCGATCTGAAACCTGAATATGATTTCCAAGGTCATAGAGTGCCTGTGTCTGAAGCGGTTACTTCCGACGTCACTGCGATGAGCAAATTCAACCCGTTGTAGTCGGCATACGAACAATTCCACAGCCCTGAAAATACTACTAGAGGTCAGTGTTGATCTCTAAAAGATCATGGATGACTGGTGCATCGCAGCATTGGTTGGCCTCGATCTCTCAGCCACCTTCGACACCATTGACCATGAGATACTCATTGAGCAGATAGGGTCAAGGTTCGCTGCATCGGGTATGGAACTAGAGTAGATTGAGTCATACCTGTATGGTGGATTACAGTTCGTCAAGCTGGGTGACAAAAAGTCATCTCCTATGCCGTGCCTAGTCAGCGTACCACAGGGGTCCATCCTCGGGCCCTCCCAATTTTCAATATATGTCTCTCCGATCGCTGATATTATCTCATCGCGTAACATGAAGTTCTATAAATATTCCGATGACTCACAATTGTACACTGCAATGAAGAGAGCCTCAGCAACCTCGAAGATTGCATGCGAGCAGTGCACGTGTGGTTTGCAAGAAATGAAATTGTGGGAAAATCAGATGTGGCAGTCACAGACTCCAGGATTCAGTTTTCGATTAATCTAAATAGCCTCAGCATCGTACTCAGAATATGTCGTGTGATCACCACGTGCAAAATGTAATCAAGTCCTGTAATTTTCATATCAGGCCTCTACGACACATTCGACCACTATTGAGGCGTGACATAACCACCATGGTGACGTGTAGCATAGTTTCGATTTAAAGCTTTCGTGACTGCAGGGATTCATCTTCTTGGTTCTTTCGGTAAAGTCACGTAGAAGGGAAGTAATAAAATAATAAAAATAAAACATAATAAAACAATTCTCACGACGTTTCGGCCACAACGCAAGCAGCCGTCCTCAGGCGAAGAATGAGAACATTATCAAGCTAGGAGCTTATATAGGTGTAGCGAGGAGGAGCGCCTTAACAAAAGAATGTGCATATGAAGAGGAATTTAGCATACCAATGGGCAATGAGTAGGAGGTGGGCGGAGGGGTTTCAAAGTCTCATTATGCCCATGCATTATGCAGGATCAACAGCACCACGGGGGGGCGCAAGGAACAGCGTTAATAAAGGAAAGGAATGTTAATGATATGTAGCTGCATTTACCAAACAACCACGTAGAAAACCAAAGTAAAAACTACATAAAAAACTAAAATATAAACTGATACTTACTATACTCTACAATAAGCTGAATTACTAACAACAAATAATAAATTACAATTCTACGTCGTAAGAAGTATATAATATACTTCCATCTAAACTTTATTCTCTTAGCATATACAGTACTATATACTGCCATAGATAAACCCAACATAAAATTATATACTGTATTGCTGTAAACCACCCTATACTTTATACATTTTAATATAACACTATGTATTATTCAACTCACCCTAATGTGTATCGAAATGGTTTATTACGTCCTTCCAATGATTGCTAAGCCTGAATCCATCTTCTCGGTTAAAATTGTCTCTGTGTTTGTATATGTGGATCGCCTCATGAACGAATCTCTCATGATAGCCAGATGGCTTGCAGAGAACCTCCGTCTTGGAGAAGTCAATGTCATGTGAGCCCACTGAGTTGTAACAGTGGTCTGCCACGGCTGAGGTGTTTGTCCTACCGTGTTTTAGATCAGCTTTATGTTCACGAATGCGGTCTGAGACGTGTCGTTTGGTTTCCCCAATGTAACTGCTACCACAGAGGCAACTTAGTTTGTAGACGCCAGGGTACTGTATGTCTGGAATCACATCTTTTACAGACGGTACCAGATCACGGATTTTATGTACTGTGTTGAATCGGACCTGGATCTTGTGTTTAATCAGGATTTTGGAGATCTTTTTTGTGACCCCAGCAATGTAGGGTAAGGTGATGGTCTTGAAAGGCTCCTCAACAGGATCTTTCTTGATGGTTGGAGTGATGGCTTTGCGGATTGTGTAGTCGGAGTAACCATTAGCCTTAAGAGCTTGGCGTACGTGTTTGAGTTCACTGGAAATGTGTTCATGGTCGGAGATGCATTGGGCTCTATGATATAGAGTCTTGATGAGGGAATTCTTCTGGGATGGATGGTGGTGGGAATCCGGTTTTAGATAAGCATCCGTGTGGGTGGCTTTCCTGTAGACAGAGTGGCTCATTGAACCATCAGGTCTCCTTTTGATTAGGACATCCAAAAAGGGTAGCTTGCCATCATTTTCGACTTCCATGGTGAATCTGATGGCTGGGTGTATGGAATTGATGTGGCCGAGAAATTGGTCTAGAGCAGGCCGGCCATGTGGCCAGATGACAAAAGTGTCGTCTACGTACCTCTTCCATAAGGTCGGGCGTAGAGTGGCAGTCTGGATGGCGTCCGTCTCAAATTTCTCCATGAAGATGTTGGCTACAACCGGAGATAGGGGGGAGCCCATTGGGGTGCCCTCAATTTGCTTGTAGAAGGTTCCATTCCAGGTGAAGTATGTATTGGTTAAGCAGTGTCTCACCAGGGGGGGTACCCCAGCATTTAGTCCTTGATGAACCAAGTCTTCAATGATTGCGATGGTGTCAGGCACAGGCACCTTGGTGAACAAGGAAACCACATCAAAACTGACAAGCAGGTCGTCTGGGGACAGGGCAATCCCCTTGATTGTCGATACCAGGTCAGTAGAGTTTAGTACTGCAGAGGTGGTTTTTCCAGTGAAAGGCCGTAGGATTTCGGACAAAAAACGAGCCAGTTTGTAAGTGGGGGAGTTGATAGTAGAGACAATGGGACGAAGAGGTGTATCTTCTTTATGTATCTTTGGCAAGCCGTACAATCTTGGTGGCCTGGCTGCAGAAGGTTTCAACGAGAACTGTTTGGTCTGATCAATTAATGCGGTTGAAGCAGAAATGATGTTGTTGGTTTTGGAGACAAGGCTGTTGGTGGGGTCTCTTTTTATTTTTGTATAGCTGCCATCGTTGAGTAGTTCTTGAATTTTGTTGTTGTATTCTATTTTGTCCATGATGACAGTGGCATTGCCTTTGTCGGCTGAGAGGATGACAATGTCATCCCTCTTTTTTAATTGAGCTAATTCAAAACGCTCATCTTTGCTGATGTTGCTAGCTGGCATCTTAGCGTTTTTGAGGGTTACAGAGATTTCAGATCTTGCTACGTCTGCAGCGATGTGACTCAAGCCCTTGAGAGCTACATCTACTCCAGCAATTATATCATTAACTGGTATGTGTCTAGGTGTGACTGCAAAGTTTAGTCCTTTAGCTAAAACGGATTTCAAACCTTCAGAAATAGGACTGTTACTGCGATTAATTACGACTTTGTTAACATCTAGCTTTTCAATGTGTGGGTCCGGTTTCTTGTTTGAGAGGCGGTTGAATTTGGAAATCAAGTTGTCCTTACATTTAGTCGACATAGCGGCAGCTGAAGAGGCAGTCATTTTTTCCACGTGTTCCCAATCCGATGTGGACATTGTTGCACTCAAAGATAAGTGTGATTTGTAGAGTGTCTGGTCTAACTGATCTAGTTCGGTGCGCGTAAGTCTGATTTTCTCTGAGATAAGAGCTAAGCTAGTTCTAGACAGAATTCGTTTCGCATTAGAAGAAGTTACAGCAGCAGATGTTAGTGTAAATGCGTTTGGTATTACCTTAGAGTCGCGGCATCTCTTCAGAAAGGTGAGAGACTCGATTAGCTGAGCCTTCTTATCCCGGAGCTTGTTGAAGGATCTCAAAGTTATGTGGAAACCCTCCCCGTAGAGGCGGTTAAATTTCGATTTAAAGCTTTCGTGACTGCAGGGATTCATCTTCTTGGTTCTTTCGGTAAAGTCACGTAGAAGGGAAGTAATAAAATAATAAAAATAAAACATAATAAAACAATTCTCACGACGTTTCGGCCACAACGCAAGCAGCCGTCCTCAGGCGAAGAATGAGAACATTATCAAGCTAGGAGCTTATATAGGTGTAGCGAGGAGGAGCGCCTTAACAAAAGAATGTGCATATGAAGAGGAATTTAGCATACCAATGGGCAATGAGTAGGAGGTGGGCGGAGGGGTTTCAAAGTCTCATTATGCCCATGCATTATGCAGGATCAACAGCACCACGGGGGGGCGCAAGGAACAGCGTTAATAAAGGAAAGGAATGTTAATGATATGTAGCTGCATTTACCAAACAACCACGTAGAAAACCAAAGTAAAAACTACATAAAAAACTAAAATATAAACTGATACTTACTATACTCTACAATAAGCTGAATTACTAACAACAAATAATAAATTACAATTCTACGTCGTAAGAAGTATATAATATACTTCCATCTAAACTTTATTCTCTTAGCATATACAGTACTATATGCTGCCATAGATAAACCCAACATAAAATTATATACTGTATTGCTGTAAACCACCCTATACTTTATACATTTTAATATAACACTATGTATTATTCAACTCACCCTAATGTGTATCGAAATGGTTTATTACGTCCTTCCAATGATTGCTAAGCCTGAATCCATCTTCTCGGTTAAAATTGTCTCTGTGTTTGTATATGTGGATCGCCTCATGAACGAATCTCTCATGATAGCCAGATGGCTTGCAGAGAACCTCCGTCTTGGAGAAGTCAATGTCATGTGAGCCCACTGAGTTGTAACAGTGGTCTGCCACGGCTGAGGTGTTTGTCCTACCGTGTTTTAGATCAGCTTTATGTTCACGAATGCGGTCTGAGACGTGTCGTTTGGTTTCCCCAATGTAACTGCTACCACAGAGGCAACTTAGTTTGTAGACGCCAGGGTACTGTATGTCTGGAATCACATCTTTTACAGACGGTACCAGATCACGGATTTTATGTACTGTGTTGAATCGGACCTGGATCTTGTGTTTAATCAGGATTTTGGAGATCTTTTTTGTGACCCCAGCAATGTAGGGTAAGGTGATGGTCTTGAAAGGCTCCTCAACAGGATCTTTCTTGATGGTTGGAGTGATGGCTTTGCGGATTGTGTAGTCGGAGTAACCATTAGCCTTAAGAGCTTGGCGTACGTGTTTGAGTTCACTGGAAATGTGTTCATGGTCGGAGATGCATTGGGCTCTATGATATAGAGTCTTGATGAGGGAATTCTTCTGGGATGGATGGTGGTGGGAATCCGGTTTTAGATAAGCATCCGTGTGGGTGGCTTTCCTGTAGACAGAGTGGCTCATTGAACCATCAGGTCTCCTTTTGATTAGGACATCCAAAAAGGGTAGCTTGCCATCATTTTCGACTTCCATGGTGAATCTGATGGCTGGGTGTATGGAATTGATGTGGCCGAGAAATTGGTCTAGAGCAGGCCGGCCATGTGGCCAGATGACAAAAGTGTCGTCTACGTACCTCTTCCATAAGGTCGGGCGTAGAGTGGCAGTCTGGATGGCGTCCGTCTCAAATTTCTCCATGAAGATGTTGGCTACAACCGGAGATAGGGGGGAGCCCATTGGGGTGCCCTCAATTTGCTTGTAGAAGGTTCCATTCCAGGTGAAGTATGTATTGGTTAAGCAGTGTCTCACCAGGGGGGGTACCCCAGCATTTAGTCCTTGATGAACCAAGTCTTCAATGATTGCGATGGTGTCAGGCACAGGCACCTTGGTGAACAAGGAAACCACATCAAAACTGACAAGCAGGTCGTCTGGGGACAGGGCAATCCCCTTGATTGTCGATACCAGGTCAGTAGAGTTTAGTACTGCAGAGGTGGTTTTTCCAGTGAAAGGCCGTAGGATTTCGGACAAAAAACGAGCCAGTTTGTAAGTGGGGGAGTTGATAGTAGAGACAATGGGACGAAGAGGTGTATCTTCTTTATGTATCTTTGGCAAGCCGTACAATCTTGGTGGCCTGGCTGCAGAAGGTTTCAACGAGAACTGTTTGGTCTGATCAATTAATGCGGTTGAAGCAGAAATGATGTTGTTGGTTTTGGAGACAAGGCTGTTGGTGGGGTCTCTTTTTATTTTTGTATAGCTGCCATCGTTGAGTAGTTCTTGAATTTTGTTGTTGTATTCTATTTTGTCCATGATGACAGTGGCATTGCCTTTGTCGGCTGAGAGGATGACAATGTCATCCCTCTTTTTTAATTGAGCTAATTCAAAACGCTCATCTTTGCTGATGTTGCTAGCTGGCATCTTAGCGTTTTTGAGGGTTACAGAGATTTCAGATCTTGCTACGTCTGCAGCGATGTGACTCAAGCCCTTGAGAGCTACATCTACTCCAGCAATTATATCATTAACTGGTATGTGTCTAGGTGTGACTGCAAAGTTTAGTCCTTTAGCTAAAACGGATTTCAAACCTTCAGAAATAGGACTGTTACTGCGATTAATTACGACTTTGTTAACATCTAGCTTTTCAATGTGTGGGTCCGGTTTCTTGTTTGAGAGGCGGTTGAATTTGGAAATCAAGTTGTCCTTACATTTAGTCGACATAGCGGCAGCTGAAGAGGCAGTCATTTTTTCCACGTGTTCCCAATCCGATGTGGACATTGTTGCACTCAAAGATAAGTGTGATTTGTAGAGTGTCTGGTCTAACTGATCTAGTTCGGTGCGCGTAAGTCTGATTTTCTCTGAGATAAGAGCTAAGCTAGTTCTAGACAGAATTCGTTTCGCATTAGAAGAAGTTACAGCAGCAGATGTTAGTGTAAATGCGTTTGGTATTACCTTAGAGTCGCGGCATCTCTTCAGAAAGGTGAGAGACTCGATTAGCTGAGCCTTCTTATCCCGGAGCTTGTTGAAGGATCTCAAAGTTATGTGGAAACCCTCCCCGTAGAGGCGGTTAAATTTCGATTTAAAGCTTTCGTGACTGCAGGGATTCATCTTCTTGGTTCTTTCGGTAAAGTCACGTAGAAGGGAAGTAATAAAATAATAAAAATATAACATAATAAAACAATTCTCACGACGTTTCGGCCACAACGCAAGCAGCCGTCCTCAGGCGAAGAATGAGAACATTATCAAGCTAGGAGCTTATATAGGTGTAGCGAGGAGGAGCGCCTTAACAAAAGAATGTGCATATGAAGAGGAATTTAGCATACCAATGGGCAATGAGTAGGAGGTGGGCGGAGGGGTTTCAAAGTCTCATTATGCCCATGCATTATGCAGGATCAACAGCACCACGGGGGGGCGCAAGGAACAGCGTTAATAAAGGAAAGGAATGTTAATGATATGTAGCTGCATTTACCAAACAACCACGTAGAAAACCAAAGTAAAAACTACATAAAAAACTAAAATATAAACTGATACTTACTATACTCTACAATAAGCTGAATTACTAACAACAATGAGCCACTCTGTCTACAGGAAAGCCACCCACACGGATGCTTATCTAAAACCGGATTCCCACCACCATCCATCCCAGAAGAATTCCCTCATCAAGACTCTATATCATAGAGCCCAATGCATCTCCGACCATGAACACATTTCCAGTGAACTCAAACACGTACGCCAAGCTCTTAAGGCCAATGGTTACTCCGACTACACAATCCGCAAAGCCATCACTCCAACCATCAAGAAAGATCCTGTTGAGGAGCCTTTCAAGACCATCACCTTACCCTACATTGCTGGGGTCACAAAAAAGATCTCCAAAATCCTGATTAAACACAAGATCCAGGTCCGATTCAACACAGTACATAAAATCCGTGATCTGGTACCGTCTGTAAAAGATGTGATTCCAGACATACAGTACCCTGGCGTCTACAAACTAAGTTGCCTCTGTGGTAGCAGTTACATTGGGGAAACCAAACGACACGTCTCAGACCGCATTCGTGAACATAAAGCTGATCTAAAACACGGTAGGACAAACACCTCAGCCGTGGCAGACCACTGTTACAACTCAGTGGGCTCACATGACATTGACTTCTCCAAGACGGAGGTTCTCTGCAAGCCATCTGGCTATCATGAGAGATTCGTTCATGAGGCGATCCACATATACAAACACAGAGACAATTTTAACCGAGAAGATGGATTCAGGCTTAGCAATCATTGGAAGGACGTAATAAACCATTTCGATACACATTAGGGTGAGTTGAATAATACATAGTGTTATATTAAAATGTATAAAGTATAGGGTGGTTTACAGCAATACAGTATATAATTTTATGTTGGGTTTATCTATGGCAGTATATAGTACTGTATATGCTAAGAGAATAAAGTTTAGATGGAAGTATATTATATACTTCTTACGACGTAGAATTGTAATTTATTATTTGTTGTTAGTAATTCAGCTTATTGTAGAGTATAGTAAGTATCAGTTTATATTTTAGTTTTTTATGTAGTTTTTACTTTGGTTTTCTACGTGGTTGTTTGGTAAATGCAGCTACATATCATTAACATTCCTTTCCTTTATTAACGCTGTTCCTTGCGCCCCCCCGTGGTGCTGTTGATCCTGCATAATGCATGGGCACAATGAGACTTTGAAACCCCTCCGCCCACCTCCTACTCATTGCCCATTGGTATGCTAAATTCCTCTTCATATGCACATTCTTTTGTTAAGGCGCTCCTCCTCGCTACACCTATATAAGCTCCTAGCTTGATAATGTTCTCATTCTTCGCCTGAGGACGGCTGCTTGCGTTGTGGCCGAAACGTCGTGAGAATTGTTTTATTATGTTTTATTTTTATTATTTTATTACTTCCCTTCTACGTGACTTTACCGAAAGAACCAAGAAGATGAATCCCTGCAGTCACGAAAGCTTTAAATCGAAATTTAACCGCCTCTACGGGGAGGGTTTCCACATAACTTTGAGATCCTTCAACAAGCTCCGGGATAAGAAGGCTCAGCTAATCGAGTCTCTCACCTTTCTGAAGAGATGCCGCGACTCTAAGGTAATACCAAACGCATTTACACTAACATCTGCTGCTGTAACTTCTTCTAATGCGAAACGAATTCTGTCTAGAACTAGCTTAGCTCTTATCTCAGAGAAAATCAGACTTACGCGCACCGAACTAGATCAGTTAGACCAGACACTCTACAAATCACACTTATCTTTGAGTGCAACAATGTCCACATCGGATTGGGAACACGTGGAAAAAATGACTGCCTCTTCAGCTGCCGCTATGTCGACTAAATGTAAGGACAACTTGATTTCCAAATTCAACCGCCTCTCAAACAAGAAACCGGACCCACACATTGAAAAGCTAGATGTTAACAAAGTCGTAATTAATCGCAGTAACAGTCCTATTTCTGAAGGTTTGAAATCCGTTTTAGCTAAAGGACTAAACTTTGCAGTCACACCTAGACACATACCAGTTAATGATATAATTGCTGGAGTAGATGTAGCTCTCAAGGGCTTGAGTCACATCGCTGCAGACGTAGCAAGATCTGAAATCTCTGTAACCCTCAAAAACGCTAAGATGCCAGCTAGCAACATCAGCAAAGATGAGCGTTTTGAATTAGCTCAATTAAAAAAGAGGGATGACATTGTCATCCTCTCAGCCGACAAAGGCAATGCCACTGTCATCATGGACAAAATAGAATACAACAACAAAATTCAAGAACTACTCAACGATGGCAGCTATACAAAAATAAAAAGAGACCCCACCAACAGCCTTGTCTCCAAAACCAACAACATCATTTCTGCTTCAACCGCATTAATTGATCAGACCAAACAGTTCTCGTTGAAACCTTCTGCAGCCAGGCCACCAAGATTGTACGGCTTGCCAAAGATACATAAAGAAGATACACCTCTTCGTCCCATTGTCTCTACTATCAACTCCCCCACTTACAAACTGGCTCGTTTTTTGTCCGAAATCCTACGGCCTTTCACTGGAAAAACCACCTCTGCAGTACTAAACTCTACTGACCTGGTATCGACAATCAAGGGGATTGCCCTGTCCCCAGACGACCTGCTTGTCAGTTTTGATGTGGTTTCCTTGTTCACCAAGGTGCCTGTGCCTGACACCATCGCAATCATTGAAGACTTGGTTCATCAAGGACTAAATGCTGGGGTACCCCCCCTGGTGAGACACTGCTTAACCAATACATACTTCACCTGGAATGGAACCTTCTACAAGCAAATTGAGGGCACCCCAATGGGCTCCCCCCTATCTCCGGTTGTAGCCAACATCTTCATGGAGAAATTTGAGACGGACGCCATCCAGACTGCCACTCTACGCCCGACCTTATGGAAGAGGTACGTAGACGACACTTTTGTCATCTGGCCACATGGCCGGCCTGCTCTAGACCAATTTCTCGGCCACATCAATTCCATACACCCAGCCATCAGATTCACCATGGAAGTCGAAAATGATGGCAAGCTACCCTTTTTGGATGTCCTAATCAAAAGGAGACCTGATGGTTCAATGAGCCACTCTGTCTACAGGAAAGCCACCCACACGGATGCTTATCTAAAACCGGATTCCCACCACCATCCATCCCAGAAGAATTCCCTCATCAAGACTCTATATCATAGAGCCCAATGCATCTCCGACCATGAACACATTTCCAGTGAACTCAAACACGTACGCCAAGCTCTTAAGGCTAATGGTTACTCCGACTACACAATCCGCAAAGCCATCACTCCAACCATCAAGAAAGATCCTGTTGAGGAGCCTTTCAAGACCATCACCTTACCCTACATTGCTGGGGTCACAAAAAAGATCTCCAAAATCCTGATTAAACACAAGATCCAGGTCCGATTCAACACAGTACATAAAATCCGTGATCTGGTACCGTCTGTAAAAGATGTGATTCCAGACATACAGTACCCTGGCGTCTACAAACTAAGTTGCCTCTGTGGTAGCAGTTACATTGGGGAAACCAAACGACACGTCTCAGACCGCATTCGTGAACATAAAGCTGATCTAAAACACGGTAGGACAAACACCTCAGCCGTGGCAGACCACTGTTACAACTCAGTGGGCTCACATGACATTGACTTCTCCAAGACGGAGGTTCTCTGCAAGCCATCTGGCTATCATGAGAGATTCGTTCATGAGGCGATCCACATATACAAACACAGAGACAATTTTAACCGAGAAGATGGATTCAGGCTTAGCAATCATTGGAAGGACGTAATAAACCATTTCGATACACATTAGGGTGAGTTGAATAATACATAGTGTTATATTAAAATGTATAAAGTATAGGGTGGTTTACAGCAATACAGTATATAATTTTATGTTGGGTTTATCTATGGCAGTATATAGTACTGTATATGCTAAGAGAATAAAGTTTAGATGGAAGTATATTATATACTTCTTACGACGTAGAATTGTAATTTATTATTTGTTGTTAGTAATTCAGCTTATTGTAGAGTATAGTAAGTATCAGTTTATATTTTAGTTTTTTATGTAGTTTTTACTTTGGTTTTCTACGTGGTTGTTTGGTAAATGCAGCTACATATCATTAACATTCCTTTCCTTTATTAACGCTGTTCCTTGCGCCCCCCCGTGGTGCTGTTGATCCTGCATAATGCATGGGCATAATGAGACTTTGAAACCCCTCCGCCCACCTCCTACTCATTGCCCATTGGTATGCTAAATTCCTCTTCATATGCACATTCTTTTGTTAAGGCGCTCCTCCTCGCTACACCTATATAAGCTCCTAGCTTGATAATGTTCTCATTCTTCGCCTGAGGACGGCTGCTTGCGTTGTGGCCGAAACGTCGTGAGAATTGTTTTATTATGTTTTATTTTTATTATTTTATTACTTCCCTTCTACGTGACTTTACCGAAAGAACCAAGAAGATGAATCCCTGCAGTCACGAAAGCTTTAAATCGAAATTTAACCGCCTCTACGGGGAGGGTTTCCACATAACTTTGAGATCCTTCAACAAGCTCCGGGATAAGAAGGCTCAGCTAATCGAGTCTCTCACCTTTCTGAAGAGATGCCGCGACTCTAAGGTAATACCAAACGCATTTACACTAACATCTGCTGCTGTAACTTCTTCTAATGCGAAACGAATTCTGTCTAGAACTAGCTTAGCTCTTATCTCAGAGAAAATCAGACTTACGCGCACCGAACTAGATCAGTTAGACCAGACACTCTACAAATCACACTTATCTTTGAGTGCAACAATGTCCACATCGGATTGGGAACACGTGGAAAAAAATGACTGCCTCTTCAGCTGCCGCTATGTCGACTAAATGTAAGGACAACTTGATTTCCAAATTCAACCGCCTCTCAAACAAGAAACCGGACCCACACATTGAAAAGCTAGATGTTAACAAAGTCGTAATTAATCGCAGTAACAGTCCTATTTCTGAAGGTTTGAAATCCGTTTTAGCTAAAGGACTAAACTTTGCAGTCACACCTAGACACATACCAGTTAATGATATAATTGCTGGAGTAGATGTAGCTCTCAAGGGCTTGAGTCACATCGCTGCAGACGTAGCAAGATCTGAAATCTCTGTAACCCTCAAAAACGCTAAGATGCCAGCTAGCAACATCAGCAAAGATGAGCGTTTTGAATTAGCTCAATTAAAAAAGAGGGATGACATTGTCATCCTCTCAGCCGACAAAGGCAATGCCACTGTCATCATGGACAAAATAGAATACAACAACAAAATTCAAGAACTACTCAACGATGGCAGCTATACAAAAATAAAAAGAGACCCCACCAACAGCCTTGTCTCCAAAACCAACAACATCATTTCTGCTTCAACCGCATTAATTGATCAGACCAAACAGTTCTCGTTGAAACCTTCTGCAGCCAGGCCACCAAGATTGTACGGCTTGCCAAAGATACATAAAGAAGATACACCTCTTCGTCCCATTGTCTCTACTATCAACTCCCCCACTTACAAACTGGCTCGTTTTTTGTCCGAAATCCTACGGCCTTTCACTGGAAAAACCACCTCTGCAGTACTAAACTCTACTGACCTGGTATCGACAATCAAGGGGATTGCCCTGTCCCCAGACGACCTGCTTGTCAGTTTTGATGTGGTTTCCTTGTTCACCAAGGTGCCTGTGCCTGACACCATCGCAATCATTGAAGACTTGGTTCATCAAGGACTAAATGCTGGGGTACCCCCCCTGGTGAGACACTGCTTAACCAATACATACTTCACCTGGAATGGAACCTTCTACAAGCAAATTGAGGGCACCCCAATGGGCTCCCCCCTATCTCCGGTTGTAGCCAACATCTTCATGGAGAAATTTGAGACGGACGCCATCCAGACTGCCACTCTACGCCCGACCTTATGGAAGAGGTACGTAGACGACACTTTTGTCATCTGGCCACATGGCCGGCCTGCTCTAGACCAATTTCTCGGCCACATCAATTCCATACACCCAGCCATCAGATTCACCATGGAAGTCGAAAATGATGGCAAGCTACCCTTTTTGGATGTCCTAATCAAAAGGAGACCTGATGGTTCAATGAGCCACTCTGTCTACAGGAAAGCCACCCACACGGATGCTTATCTAAAACCGGATTCCCACCACCATCCATCCCAGAAGAATTCCCTCATCAAGACTCTATATCATAGAGCCCAATGCATCTCCGACCATGAACACATTTCCAGTGAACTCAAACACGTACGCCAAGCTCTTAAGGCTAATGGTTACTCCGACTACACAATCCGCAAAGCCATCACTCCAACCATCAAGAAAGATCCTGTTGAGGAGCCTTTCAAGACCATCACCTTACCCTACATTGCTGGGGTCACAAAAAAGATCTCCAAAATCCTGATTAAACACAAGATCCAGGTCCGATTCAACACAGTACATAAAATCCGTGATCTGGTACCGTCTGTAAAAGATGTGATTCCAGACATACAGTACCCTGGCGTCTACAAACTAAGTTGCCTCTGTGGTAGCAGTTACATTGGGGAAACCAAACGACACGTCTCAGACCGCATTCGTGAACATAAAGCTGATCTAAAACACGGTAGGACAAACACCTCAGCCGTGGCAGACCACTGTTACAACTCAGTGGGCTCACATGACATTGACTTCTCCAAGACGGAGGTTCTCTGCAAGCCATCTGGCTATCATGAGAGATTCGTTCATGAGGCGATCCACATATACAAACACAGAGACAATTTTAACCGAGAAGATGGATTCAGGCTTAGCAATCATTGGAAGGACGTAATAAACCATTTCGATACACATTAGGGTGAGTTGAATAATACATAGTGTTATATTAAAATGTATAAAGTATAGGGTGGTTTACAGCAATACAGTATATAATTTTATGTTGGGTTTATCTATGGCAGTATATAGTACTGTATATGCTAAGAGAATAAAGTTTAGATGGAAGTATATTATATACTTCTTACGACGTAGAATTGTAATTTATTATTTGTTGTTAGTAATTCAGCTTATTGTAGAGTATAGTAAGTATCAGTTTATATTTTAGTTTTTTATGTAGTTTTTACTTTGGTTTTCTACGTGGTTGTTTGGTAAATGCAGCTACATATCATTAACATTCCTTTCCTTTATTAACGCTGTTCCTTGCGCCCCCCCGTGGTGCTGTTGATCCTGCATAATGCATGGGCATAATGAGACTTTGAAACCCCTCCGCCCACCTCCTACTCATTGCCCATTGGTATGCTAAATTCCTCTTCATATGCACATTCTTTTGTTAAGGCGCTCCTCCTCGCTACACCTATATAAGCTCCTAGCTTGATAATGTTCTCATTCTTCGCCTGAGGACGGCTGCTTGCGTTGTGGCCGAAACGTCGTGAGAATTGTTTTATTATGTTTTATTTTTATTATTTTATTACTTCCCTTCTACGTGACTTTACCGAAAGAACCAAGAAGATGAATCCCTGCAGTCACGAAAGCTTTAAATCGAAATTTAACCGCCTCTACGGGGAGGGTTTCCACATAACTTTGAGATCCTTCAACAAGCTCCGGGATAAGAAGGCTCAGCTAATCGAGTCTCTCACCTTTCTGAAGAGATGCCGCGACTCTAAGGTAATACCAAACGCATTTACACTAACATCTGCTGCTGTAACTTCTTCTAATGCGAAACGAATTCTGTCTAGAACTAGCTTAGCTCTTATCTCAGAGAAAATCAGACTTACGCGCACCGAACTAGATCAGTTAGACCAGACACTCTACAAATCACACTTATCTTTGAGTGCAACAATGTCCACATCGGATTGGGAACACGTGGAAAAAAATGACTGCCTCTTCAGCTGCCGCTATGTCGACTAAATGTAAGGACAACTTGATTTCCAAATTCAACCGCCTCTCAAACAAGAAACCGGACCCACACATTGAAAAGCTAGATGTTAACAAAGTCGTAATTAATCGCAGTAACAGTCCTATTTCTGAAGGTTTGAAATCCGTTTTAGCTAAAGGACTAAACTTTGCAGTCACACCTAGACACATACCAGTTAATGATATAATTGCTGGAGTAGATGTAGCTCTCAAGGGCTTGAGTCACATCGCTGCAGACGTAGCAAGATCTGAAATCTCTGTAACCCTCAAAAACGCTAAGATGCCAGCTAGCAACATCAGCAAAGATGAGCGTTTTGAATTAGCTCAATTAAAAAAGAGGGATGACATTGTCATCCTCTCAGCCGACAAAGGCAATGCCACTGTCATCATGGACAAAATAGAATACAACAACAAAATTCAAGAACTACTCAACGATGGCAGCTATACAAAAATAAAAAGAGACCCCACCAACAGCCTTGTCTCCAAAACCAACAACATCATTTCTGCTTCAACCGCATTAATTGATCAGACCAAACAGTTCTCGTTGAAACCTTCTGCAGCCAGGCCACCAAGATTGTACGGCTTGCCAAAGATACATAAAGAAGATACACCTCTTCGTCCCATTGTCTCTACTATCAACTCCCCCACTTACAAACTGGCTCGTTTTTTGTCCGAAATCCTACGGCCTTTCACTGGAAAAACCACCTCTGCAGTACTAAACTCTACTGACCTGGTATCGACAATCAAGGGGATTGCCCTGTCCCCAGACGACCTGCTTGTCAGTTTTGATGTGGTTTCCTTGTTCACCAAGGTGCCTGTGCCTGACACCATCGCAATCATTGAAGACTTGGTTCATCAAGGACTAAATGCTGGGGTACCCCCCCTGGTGAGACACTGCTTAACCAATACATACTTCACCTGGAATGGAACCTTCTACAAGCAAATTGAGGGCACCCCAATGGGCTCCCCCCTATCTCCGGTTGTAGCCAACATCTTCATGGAGAAATTTGAGACGGACGCCATCCAGACTGCCACTCTACGCCCGACCTTATGGAAGAGGTACGTAGACGACACTTTTGTCATCTGGCCACATGGCCGGCCTGCTCTAGACCAATTTCTCGGCCACATCAATTCCATACACCCAGCCATCAGATTCACCATGGAAGTCGAAAATGATGGCAAGCTACCCTTTTTGGATGTCTTAATCAAAAGGAGACCTGATGGTTCAATGAGCCACTCTGTCTACAGGAAAGCCACCCACACGGATGCTTATCTAAAACCGGATTCCCACCACCATCCATCCCAGAAGAATTCCCTCATCAAGACTCTATATCATAGAGCCCAATGCATCTCCGACCATGAACACATTTCCAGTGAACTCAAACACGTACGCCAAGCTCTTAAGGCTAATGGTTACTCCGACTACACAATCCGCAAAGCCATCACTCCAACCATCAAGAAAGATCCTGTTGAGGAGCCTTTCAAGACCATCACCTTACCCTACATTGCTGGGGTCACAAAAAAGATCTCCAAAATCCTGATTAAACACAAGATCCAGGTCCGATTCAACACAGTACATAAAATCCGTGATCTGGTACCGTCTGTAAAAGATGTGATTCCAGACATACAGTACCCTGGCGTCTACAAACTAAGTTGCCTCTGTGGTAGCAGTTACATTGGGGAAACCAAACGACACGTCTCAGACCGCATTCGTGAACATAAAGCTGATCTAAAACACGGTAGGACAAACACCTCAGCCGTGGCAGACCACTGTTACAACTCAGTGGGCTCACATGACATTGACTTCTCCAAGACGGAGGTTCTCTGCAAGCCATCTGGCTATCATGAGAGATTCGTTCATGAGGCGATCCACATATACAAACACAGAGACAATTTTAACCGAGAAGATGGATTCAGGCTTAGCAATCATTGGAAGGACGTAATAAACCATTTCGATACACATTAGGGTGAGTTGAATAATACATAGTGTTATATTAAAATGTATAAAGTATAGGGTGGTTTACAGCAATACAGTATATAATTTTATGTTGGGTTTATCTATGGCAGTATATAGTACTGTATATGCTAAGAGAATAAAGTTTAGATGGAAGTATATTATATACTTCTTACGACGTAGAATTGTAATTTATTATTTGTTGTTAGTAATTCAGCTTATTGTAGAGTATAGTAAGTATCAGTTTATATTTTAGTTTTTTATGTAGTTTTTACTTTGGTTTTCTACGTGGTTGTTTGGTAAATGCAGCTACATATCATTAACATTCCTTTCCTTTATTAACGCTGTTCCTTGCGCCCCCCCGTGGTGCTGTTGATCCTGCATAATGCATGGGCATAATGAGACTTTGAAACCCCTCCGCCCACCTCCTACTCATTGCCCATTGGTATGCTAAATTCCTCTTCATATGCACATTCTTTTGTTAAGGCGCTCCTCCTCGCTACACCTATATAAGCTCCTAGCTTGATAATGTTCTCATTCTTCGCCTGAGGACGGCTGCTTGCGTTGTGGCCGAAACGTCGTGAGAATTGTTTTATTATGTTTTATTTTTATTATTTTATTACTTCCCTTCTACGTGACTTTACCGAAAGAACCAAGAAGATGAATCCCTGCAGTCACGAAAGCTTTAAATCGAAATTTAACCGCCTCTACGGGGAGGGTTTCCACATAACTTTGAGATCCTTCAACAAGCTCCGGGATAAGAAGGCTCAGCTAATCGAGTCTCTCACCTTTCTGAAGAGATGCCGCGACTCTAAGGTAATACCAAACGCATTTACACTAACATCTGCTGCTGTAACTTCTTCTAATGCGAAACGAATTCTGTCTAGAACTAGCTTAGCTCTTATCTCAGAGAAAATCAGACTTACGCGCACCGAACTAGATCAGTTAGACCAGACACTCTACAAATCACACTTATCTTTGAGTGCAACAATGTCCACATCGGATTGGGAACACGTGGAAAAAAATGACTGCCTCTTCAGCTGCCGCTATGTCGACTAAATGTAAGGACAACTTGATTTCCAAATTCAACCGCCTCTCAAACAAGAAACCGGACCCACACATTGAAAAGCTAGATGTTAACAAAGTCGTAATTAATCGCAGTAACAGTCCTATTTCTGAAGGTTTGAAATCCGTTTTAGCTAAAGGACTAAACTTTGCAGTCACACCTAGACACATACCAGTTAATGATATAATTGCTGGAGTAGATGTAGCTCTCAAGGGCTTGAGTCACATCGCTGCAGACGTAGCAAGATCTGAAATCTCTGTAACCCTCAAAAACGCTAAGATGCCAGCTAGCAACATCAGCAAAGATGAGCGTTTTGAATTAGCTCAATTAAAAAAGAGGGATGACATTGTCATCCTCTCAGCCGACAAAGGCAATGCCACTGTCATCATGGACAAAATAGAATACAACAACAAAATTCAAGAACTACTCAACGATGGCAGCTATACAAAAATAAAAAGAGACCCCACCAACAGCCTTGTCTCCAAAACCAACAACATCATTTCTGCTTCAACCGCATTAATTGATCAGACCAAACAGTTCTCGTTGAAACCTTCTGCAGCCAGGCCACCAAGATTGTACGGCTTGCCAAAGATACATAAAGAAGATACACCTCTTCGTCCCATTGTCTCTACTATCAACTCCCCCACTTACAAACTGGCTCGTTTTTTGTCCGAAATCCTACGGCCTTTCACTGGAAAAACCACCTCTGCAGTACTAAACTCTACTGACCTGGTATCGACAATCAAGGGGATTGCCCTGTCCCCAGACGACCTGCTTGTCAGTTTTGATGTGGTTTCCTTGTTCACCAAGGTGCCTGTGCCTGACACCATCGCAATCATTGAAGACTTGGTTCATCAAGGACTAAATGCTGGGGTACCCCCCCTGGTGAGACACTGCTTAACCAATACATACTTCACCTGGAATGGAACCTTCTACAAGCAAATTGAGGGCACCCCAATGGGCTCCCCCCTATCTCCGGTTGTAGCCAACATCTTCATGGAGAAATTTGAGACGGACGCCATCCAGACTGCCACTCTACGCCCGACCTTATGGAAGAGGTACGTAGACGACACTTTTGTCATCTGGCCACATGGCCGGCCTGCTCTAGACCAATTTCTCGGCCACATCAATTCCATACACCCAGCCATCAGATTCACCATGGAAGTCGAAAATGATGGCAAGCTACCCTTTTTGGATGTCCTAATCAAAAGGAGACCTGATGGTTCAATGAGCCACTCTGTCTACAGGAAAGCCACCCACACGGATGCTTATCTAAAACCGGATTCCCACCACCATCCATCCCAGAAGAATTCCCTCATCAAGACTCTATATCATAGAGCCCAATGCATCTCCGACCATGAACACATTTCCAGTGAACTCAAACACGTACGCCAAGCTCTTAAGGCTAATGGTTACTCCGACTACACAATCCGCAAAGCCATCACTCCAACCATCAAGAAAGATCCTGTTGAGGAGCCTTTCAAGACCATCACCTTACCCTACATTGCTGGGGTCACAAAAAAGATCTCCAAAATCCTGATTAAACACAAGATCCAGGTCCGATTCAACACAGTACATAAAATCCGTGATCTGGTACCGTCTGTAAAAGATGTGATTCCAGACATACAGTACCCTGGCGTCTACAAACTAAGTTGCCTCTGTGGTAGCAGTTACATTGGGGAAACCAAACGACACGTCTCAGACCGCATTCGTGAACATAAAGCTGATCTAAAACACGGTAGGACAAACACCTCAGCCGTGGCAGACCACTGTTACAACTCAGTGGGCTCACATGACATTGACTTCTCCAAGACGGAGGTTCTCTGCAAGCCATCTGGCTATCATGAGAGATTCGTTCATGAGGCGATCCACATATACAAACACAGAGACAATTTTAACCGAGAAGATGGATTCAGGCTTAGCAATCATTGGAAGGACGTAATAAACCATTTCGATACACATTAGGGTGAGTTGAATAATACATAGTGTTATATTAAAATGTATAAAGTATAGGGTGGTTTACAGCAATACAGTATATAATTTTATGTTGGGTTTATCTATGGCAGTATATAGTACTGTATATGCTAAGAGAATAAAGTTTAGATGGAAGTATATTATATACTTCTTACGACGTAGAATTGTAATTTATTATTTGTTGTTAGTAATTCAGCTTATTGTAGAGTATAGTAAGTATCAGTTTATATTTTAGTTTTTTATGTAGTTTTTACTTTGGTTTTCTACGTGGTTGTTTGGTAAATGCAGCTACATATCATTAACATTCCTTTCCTTTATTAACGCTGTTCCTTGCGCCCCCCCGTGGTGCTGTTGATCCTGCATAATGCATGGGCATAATGAGACTTTGAAACCCCTCCGCCCACCTCCTACTCATTGCCCATTGGTATGCTAAATTCCTCTTCATATGCACATTCTTTTGTTAAGGCGCTCCTCCTCGCTACACCTATATAAGCTCCTAGCTTGATAATGTTCTCATTCTTCGCCTGAGGACGGCTGCTTGCGTTGTGGCCGAAACGTCGTGAGAATTGTTTTATTATGTTTTATTTTTATTATTTTATTACTTCCCTTCTACGTGACTTTACCGAAAGAACCAAGAAGGTGTAGCATAGTAATGATAAGGCACAATTATAGCAACATACTGCTCTATGGGACGTTGGCACGTGTTCTGATGGGTATTGCAAGTTCAACATACATTGTGGTTCATTTGTGGAAAGCACGTTGTGTGTAATGAGTGTCGCGTGCTGCTGCAGGAGAAGCGTGGGCGCCCACCTTGATCTGCGTGTCGGGCTTCGTCTTGAAGCAGACGGCGATGTACAGAGCAGGCGGAATGATGGCAATGAGGAGTGCCCAGTTTTGGTCCATTTTGAAAAGAAAAGTGAAACATCCTGAGCACCGGCAAGAGACGAATGCCACATGAGCTGAATGCCATCATCATCCCCACAACCATCACCATCGCTACAACCACCATCATAGGCATCATCATCACCGTCATAATCACCATCATTACCATCCTTATCACCACCACCATCATCATAACCATCACCATCATCATCACCACCACGATTGACAACGACAACCGTTCAACCAGCAGTAAAGTAAAGAGTGCATTCAGATTAACAGAGTCGTGCAGCCTGTGTGTAAAGAATATTTTGCTGAAAGAAACTTACAGCAGTTTGAATACCCCAGCACACAAGCAATAATACTCACAATATTATTAACAGTGCGCATATGTTATGATGAGAAGATTAACACGATCAATCACTTTGAGGCTGTGATGTTATCAGAAAAAATAGCAATCAAAAATATCGTTGCAGAAACAACTGTGAGTGATGACATGAAGCCATGCACGACTGTGAGGAGAAGTGTTCCAAGTAAACGTTTTTTTTATAAAGTAAACTATTGTTATTATACCAGATAAACCCACTGAGCATTGGAGCTTATTTTTCAGAAGCAACTTGGTCACAAATGATAACTCAACAAAGTGGCTTATCACGTGTAAATTGATAGCAGCCAAATAGTCTAAACGCATGATGTTGATTCTAAAACGTGGAGACAAAAACCGCAGGACCCGGAGAAAAATCAACACGACCACGAGGAGAGACATGCCAATTCCAAATATACAGGTGTCGGAATAGAACCAACGACCTCCTGTATACCAGACGAGGGAGTTAACGCCTCTCCACCATGGTGCCCTCTCTTTTGATACAGTACTTGCATCAAAAGGATGAACCCGGATAAATAAAATAAAAACCCAGGACATGTGACAACCCGAAGTCACCTGCAATCATGAGACAGACAGTAGCCGGACCCATGATGGAGGTGGCCATGTAGATGATCTGATAGAGAATGTAGAGCCGAGAGATGGACGGGTTCTTCTTGGCCGTGCGGACGCCGTTCTCCAGGATGCTGAAGGTGTTCGCCAACGTGGAGGGACCCCAGCGCCTCCGTTGGTTGAAGAACTCTTTGAATTCCTGCGGGGCGTTGGTGTAGGCGTCCGATCCGGCGCAGTACTCGACGCGCCAGCCCTGCTGCAGCATCAGTGTGCACAGCCAGCGGTCCTCGCCTGCACCCACAAATGGGAGAGGGGACGACCGCGAGTGAGAGGGTAACCAGCTCATTGTACCCACAACCTGGCCGAGTGGCGTTTCTCTGTAGCTGCACCAGCAGTAGCCGTCTGCAATTATCTCTCTCTTTGTATCTTTTTATCTATCTCCCACTGCTGCACACGCAGGAGCAGCAGCAACAAGCACCAAGAAGCCGACTCTCACCTGTAAATGCTCTCACCTGTCCAGGCTCTCACCTGGTTCAGAGTGGTATATGAGGGACTTTGACCTTTCACCTCTAAATTCTTGATGGCACATTTAATTAAATTTGCGTAGTGTGCATGTTGTATTAATCGTGAATGCTGCAGGCGGTGCGTCTCTTCCGCAGCTTGCTCACTCCACTGCTGGCAGAGGAGCTCAGCAACATCCCCTCTCTCGTGGTATTTTTGGCTTCCTTTCTGCAAGTTCGCCAGACGTCTTGGAAAGAGATCTGGATACCCACACCTTAGAGTCTCCACACACGACCTCCCGATCAACTGCGTGATGAACCCATTCATACAGAGGGCATGTTGGGGAGGGGAGCGGTGCATAAAAATCAGACTCAGAAGGCAGAGACCAACATTCTAATGATTCATGATTCGTTCATTGTGGGTCCGATCATCGTGCAGGTATAATATCGGAGTCATGCAAGTTGTCAATTGGGCAAATGTGAACACATTGTTTTTTTCTGAAAAAGTTAAATGTAAATAAATAATATATATTCATATTTATGTAAACATTTTCAGTATTTTGCTGTCCTTTCAATATTCGGGTTTTGATAATTAAACCAAAACAATTGACGTAGTTGCCCCATGACCTAACAACTTTACTCGATTGGCTCTATCGGGTGGTGGACGCTTATTGTTAAAACAAATTAACACTATACCTACACGATAATCTAACCCAGCATGAACGAATTGTCAATCATGAATATTGATTGTGAAAGCCGACGTATGATATTGATGTTGCGGGGTCTCGACCCACGTATTACCGCGATGAATGGTGCGAAAGACATTCTAAATACATACAACGTCCACGTTTGTCGACGGGATGTTCGTAGAATTGTAGTTGTTTATACCAATGCGACATATTTGCATTGCCTACACCAGCCAGAAGGGTTGGGTGGGAAATTAACAATCAGATCATAGTGTGGCTGAAGAAAGAGTTGCAATTACTTCCACGATTTGTCTAAAGTAAAACTAAACTATTTTTTTAAATATTATTTTACCAGGTAAGGCCCAGTGTGCCATGTAGCCCTTTTCAGAAGCGACCTGGCCACAAATGAAAGGTCATCGAAGCAATGGCAGAGCCAGGATTTTCAGGTAGGGGGGGGCAACCCCTCCAGCAATGAAAAATGATAGGAGTTGTTAGTGAGTAAGAACTTGTCCCTTGCTTTTTATTTGACACGTGTGCGACGATGGTGCAGCCATCGATTGAGGGTCTAATTCGAACCGTGTGTGTTCGGCATCACGCTCGCTGAAGGTATGCCTTCAGGGAAGTCGTGTACTGTATACGCAGCTTCGCACAATTCTGTGAGTCACTTATAACTGCTTTGCCTTTACTTATTGCCAATTGTGGACTCAAGACTATTATCCTATCATCTCATAGAGTCCCTGGCACGTAATAATATGTTACACAGTGGCAGTGGGGATCGCAAAATGCTGATTTATTACTAATAAACCCCAATAATCCAATCGAATTAGGGATTTTGATCGGATCATTGGGGGGGCACGTGCCACCCCCCCCCCCCCACTGGCTCCTCCAGTGCATTGAAGTGACTCATCATGTGGAAATTAATAGCAGCCAAATGTTCTAAGCGCGTGATGTTGATTCTAAATGTGTAGGGAAAAACCGGAAGACCCGGAGAAAAATTCACGCAACCACAGGGAGAGAGAGAGAGACACGCAAAATCCAATAAACACGTGTCAGGGTCGGGATGGAACCTACGACCTCCTGTATACCAGGCAGGGGAGTTAACATCTTGCCACCGTGACATGTACACATGTTGAACGTCTTTCGCACCACACGTAGCCAACCGTGCTAATCGGAGGTGCGATATCCAAACACACGTCGACACTTACCTTGGTCGTACTGGATGTACTGCAGGGCCTCGGTGGCCACCGTGGTGTAGGTCTTGAGGACGTTGTCGTCCATGATGGCCTTGGCCCGGAAGAGGCTGAAGCAGCCAGGGCTGCAGAGAACGCAGCCCAGCACGTGCTCGGCCGTCTTCTGCAGCCAGTGGCCTACCGCGTACTCGAACTTCTGGTACCAGATGAGCGGCCCTGTCGGTGTATAAACAATCGTGGTTAATTGGCTGAACGCAACTCATAGTGACAACCCAATGCAGCTGTCCTACAATTCAGGTGTGATTTTCCTGGATAAATATATGTTGTATGTGGGTTGTATGTTGTATTGTATGTTGTATGCATGTTGTATGTATATCTTTTGAAAAAAACTACTGTGGTTTTTGCATTGGAACCACCACGAGAGAAAGTTTGTTTGTAAGCGTGGAGAGCGAGGTTAGAGCTTTGAATTCCGAGATTGGGAGGAAATATAATTGTTGACTAAGGGGGATCAAGGGTGGGTCAAGAGGAGGGGTAGGGAAGTACAAGAGGAGGGAGAGGGAATTGGCAGGGGGGCAATGAAGGGGAGGATCGGAGACATTTGGGGGGTGTAGAGGGAGGGAAGGTTTGGAGGAAGAGTGGATGGCTAGAGGGTAGGGAAGGGCATGCTGGGGAGACGAGAGGAGGGGGTGATGAGAGAGGGGAGGAGGTGAAGGAGAGAAGCAAGCCGGAAGAGCGATCCGGGAGGCCACAGTGGGAGAGCGGGAGGGCAGGGAGCAAAGGGATCGGTGGGGTCAAATAAAAACGACACAAGCTCTTTGAATTATTCCCCTGTTTTAATTGTGTATTTGTTATTTGTTTATTTTAAATTGTGTGTTAATAAATAGATGGGATTTTTCTTATAATAATTAGTCAAGAGGTGGCTAAATCTGTGCTCTCCGGTTTCCTGGGTGAAAAGTTGGGTTTGCGTCCTTGCTCAACGCTGGTCCAGCCTTGCTCGACCACTGAATAAACGAAAGACATCTGAATTGTGCCGTTAAAGCATCGAGATTGGATATTAGTGCGTGCCACGTAGTTTGATTTCGTCGTAACTATGTTTGGTGTTAGTCAGCCTGCGGTCTGCCTCGGCTAGGCATGGCACGTTCCAGCTTATGCCCACTGCTACATTCTCCTGGCAGATTTCAGTGACAGATTTTGTTTGTTGGGCGCCTAACCTCTAAGGGAATAGTACAGGTTATGGGAATCTATTTATTTATTATGTTTGCGAGCCAGCTGGCCAGGAAGGTTGGACGATTACAAAGGGTGGAGATGTGTTGGATTATTACATCGCAGAGTCGTGAGAGATGGCGACGACTTGGGGAGGCCTTCATCCCGCAGTGGATTGACCACGCTGATAATAATGATATTGATTTTGATTTACAATCAATAATTATCTAGGATTTGCGCAATTTACTCCGAAGTCTTTGCAGTATTTTGGTATTTAATTTGAGCTATGTGGAGTCAAACTTCCATTACTAGTGGTAGTGGTGGTTTTTCTCAGACCACTTCATGATATAACAATTCGGCTCCATGTGCACTCGGTACTGCTGTGGTGGACGCGTATTGATTTAATTCCAATCCTTCCACTGTGCTTACGTGTGTGTGATTATTTAACTTTCTTTAAACATCCTGAATAGTTGTGGTAGCAAGGGCATTCTGTTATTCATAAAGGTTTTCGGGTTAGATCGCGTAAGTATAAATGCGTCGTAAGAGGCCGTCCATAAATGACGTCACGCACCTAGGCAGGGAGGGGGTCAGACATTTGTGACGATGTGTGACGAGGGCGTGAGGGGGGAGTTTGAGAAATGTGACGTCACAGCGAAATGCGCAACTTTAAATAAATATAGAATTGTTATAACAACACTCTAATAACATTAGAGTGCAGCGCCACATTAAATACGCACTACAAAGATAATAGTTTAAAGCGATTTGAAGCATGTTTTATTTTCAAAATGGAAATATGGTTTTAGGGGGGGGGGGCAGAGCTTTGTGATGTCATATTTGAGGGGGGTCTGACTTTTTGTGACGCTATGTGACGAGGGGGGGTGGTCAAAAATCGTCCAAAATCACGTGACGTCATTTATGGATGGCCGCTAGCCCTCCCCACCCGACACAGCCAGTAAGGTATGTCACGTAAGCAAAATGTGCAAATGAGTTACTATTTCAGCCCACCCGTTTGTTGGAAAGTAAATCCACAGCACAGTGCGCTAAACACTGCACTACTGCTCTGCACCACACACGCACGCATCCTACACCACACACACACACACATCTTGCACCACACACACACACATCATGCACCACACACACACACATCATGCACCACACACATCCTGCACCTCACACACACACATCCTGCACCACACACACATCCTGCACCACACACACCACAGCTGTCTACGCACCTACGCCCGTCGGGTGAATTCTCCCGCAGGCGGCGCCAACGGTGGGATCCCTCCTGAGTCGGTCGACCAGCATTGAGAGCGCCGAGGGGTAGAAGTCCGTGTCTCCGTCCAAGGCCAGCACGTAGGTGTTGCGCTTCTTCCTCTGTGGCGGTGAACGGGGAGTAGTGGCACGGAGACAGAGCAAGCAAAGCAACTGATCACTTCGCTCGTCAACCCCAACGCTCCTTCTCCAACCTCCAACAACCAAACACACAATGTATGTATGTATGCAGTATGTATGTTGTATGTGTAGTGGGTATAAATTGACGAATAAACTTCTGATGAGGCAACACGATATTTTATGTCTTTCTTACAAGTCCCTAACACAAAGGGTTTTTCGGTCCCTTTACCCAATACTTTGGGAGCTATGGCCTCCGAACTATACGGGCCCTATCACTGGGTACCCCGTTCCCCTTCGTTCTCCGGCTGGGGCCTAGGGGAGGCTATCTGACCCGACCGTACCCGGTCCGTGGGTCCTAACCACTGGCCTCACTGAGCTCCGGCCCTTAGAAGGACATCGGAGCTTGTGGTCCAGGGTGCTATCTTCAGCCCAGGTCTTCATTCTTCAGCTTGCAGATGACTGAGCCAGACCTGTGAGAGGTCCGGCTTATGGACTGATTCGTGGCTTGCTCCACCATAGCCACGCCTCCCTTCTAGAACTTTCTGGAAGGTGACATCATCCGCCGGTTCCCCCCTCCCGGGGCCCCGGGGAATTTGTCCCAGGATCCATTTGCTAGGGTTTGTTGTTGGCCCCTTTTTTGGCCATGGACATTAGCCCTGGAGTGATAGCGCTTCCGCCCCCTATTGACGATAAAGGGAAGCTACCAGCCCACAGAGTGGTGAGTGACGATTACCCCGACATATGTATATTGTATGTATGTTGAACTTTTTTCGTACCGTACGTAGCCAACCGTGTTAGTCGGGGAAGGACAACAAACTCAACACAAGCCGCATTTCAAAATTCAATAGTATTCAAAATAGATTATTTAAAAGTGCATAACTACAGTAGATTCCTAATAACAACCACGAGGGTCGAGAGATCGTTGCTATCTGCAGCGCTACAACCTCTGGAAACAACCTCCCCGAAGCGGTGTGCACACTCGACTCCATCATAACTTCATTAACAGTGACAACTTAACGGCAACAATGCGGCTATTTTTGCTTGCGTACAACAACAACTTATTCCAGCCATCCTCACAGCAGCGGCTTTTGGTGAGCCGTTGAACAAAGATGGGCACTGCATCTCGCGCATTCAGATGCGCTTCTACGGTGGTCTGGAACGCTCTTCCTTCCGATATTAGAAAGCAACTGGAGCTATGCACTTTTAAATCATCAATTAGATTGGACACTAATTTCTCTAGAACTGCGTTTTGTGTTTGGTTTGTTGTTCTTCCCGCACACCTCCGATTAGCACAGTTAGCTACGTAAGGTGTGAAAGAAGTTAAAAATACATACAACTAACTCAGAGTCGCAAACCAATTTTGCTCATATTTTAAACAACTGTAATAAGTGCATGTATATAGATATTTCTTAATGTATAGAAATTTCGATTGCAATTTTTAATAGCAACGTGATGATGGCGCGTTGAGTGACAAATTTCTGCCAGAGAGGTAACCAAAGATAGACTTCTAATGTACCGACTCTGCGTGCACAGACACGCGTAGTGCACGCGATGACTGGGCCTCCACCCGGAGGGAGAGAGCCCGAGAGAGAGAGAGAGACCCTCGAACAAACTAAACAATAAAAATTTACTCGGCAAGACCCACTGAGCTATTAGCTCTTTTTCAGAAGCGACCTGGCTATCAAAAATTATAGCTCAACAAAGTGGATTATCAATTGGATATTTATAGCAAATACACGAAATGCGTGATGTTGATTCTAAATGGAGGGAAAAACCGGAGGACCCAGGTAAAAATCCATACGACCAAGGGGAGAGAGACACGCAAGCTTTAAATATACAGGTGTCAGGGCCGGGATCGAACTCAGTGCCTCCTGCATACCAAGCGAGGTCGTTAACATCTTGCCACAGCGGCGCCCGTATTTGGCCTACACTTCCACACTGCTCCCACGTCTTGGGGGAAGAGAGGGGAGTACTCACACTCTACCCCACCGCACGGGAACTGCCCATCCACAGAATGTGCAGGGCTTACCCATTTATACTGGCAAGTGGAAGTGTAAAGCGGCCTCCCCAAGGTCGGCTTAGCCTTAAATGAGTAAACATTAGCACTGGGGAGACAAAGGTGGATGGGCGTGGTGTTGGACACACGACCCGCTTGCGTGCCGTCCCGTCCTGAACAGGTGCTCGCTAACAGCATTTGCCTCAACAGTGTGTTAACGGCTATATGAGGGATCGTTTTCTTTGCAGTTTAGAAGACCCTTACCTCCACCCATTCCTCTTGTTCATCTTTCTTCACTGTGTGGATCTTGCGGTAGATCTTCCAGCCAAGGAGGTAGTACATGTACATCACCTGTACAGAACACGTCAAGGGGTTTAATAATAACAATCACCATCAGCAGCAGCAGCCGTGATTAATCCACTACTGGATTAAGACCTACCCAAGTCGTCACGATACCTCATGAGATCCTGAGTCGTTATTCACCCAGCACCTCCATTACCGATTGATTCCATCGCTCCATCTCCTCGGCGGCAATCCTCTTGTATAAGTTACATTCTTTGGCTGCCACTTCACTATTATTCTCGACACAATGGCCATGATGGCGCGTGCTGCCCAAGTGTAACTCAAAAGCGCACGTGAAACGAATTATTAATCATCACGTGATTTCATTTTCAAATGAGGAGATGACTCTCTAGGTAGCATACAGATGGCTTCAATAGGCGTGAGCTATTGCCATCTCCTCTGTACGGCAGATGCTGGTGACAACTCGTAGAGCGAGAGCTGTAACTTTACATCGAGGTGGTTGACGAACCAGATGATTGCGCCAGGAGTAGCGGAGTGGCGAATCATCGCTGCTGCGTTCGTGTTGTGAATCGGGCGTTGAGTCGTTTTGTGTTCCGTCGCTCTGTTCTGGGTAGTGACCACTGTCGATATTAGGAATGCACAGGAGCTATGCACTTATAAATCTAGATTGTAAACTCATTTCTTTAGAACTGCTTTCTGTGTTAAATGTTTTATCCTTCCCTGTACCTCCAATTAGTATGGTGGGTAGGGTAAGGTGTGGTGTGAAAGAAGTTCAACATACATACGGACGGACACTGACCGGAGATATTTACTTTTCTAATTGTGCATCATCATCGTCATGTATAAGCGCATCAGCTGCTACTATGCTCTGTGTGGATGCGGTTGTAGGGTTTGTGGCCCAATGAGCTTTGGGGCAGAAGATCTGAAGCCCAAGGATGCAACAAATACCTGTGACCACCGCTTGCGGTGGCGGATCATCTCCTTGTCCTTGAGGTGCACGCACAGCGAGTTGCCGTGCGGGAGTTTGTAGGAGAGTCGCGCTCCGTACGGCGTCTGAGTCCTCTCCATTGACGGCGCCTCTTGTGGATTATTCGAGTTTTTTTCAAAATACCTTCACATCAGCAGCAGAATCACAAGCGACAGGGAAGACGCGCCCCAGTTACTATGTTGCATTGTTGCTGCTGCTGCTGCTGTCATCTTGGATGAAGTCCCCAGTTGTTACCTCACTGCTGCACTCGACAAAATGTTGAATATTTAGGTTATTTGGCTGCTATACATTTCCACGTGATAAGTCAATTCGTTGCGCTATTATTTGTGGCCAGGACGCTTCAGTATACTTACTATACTCTACAACGTAGAATTGTTACGACGTAGAATTGTAATGTATTACTTGCTGTGAGCAACTCAGCTTATTGTAGAGTATAGTAAGTATACTGATGGTGCTATGCAGTTTATACTTTAGTTTTTTTTATGTAGTTTATACTTTAGTTTTCTACGTGGTTGTTTAGTAACTGCAGCTACATACTATTAACATTCCTTTCCTTTGTTAATGCTACTCCCTGCACCCTTCCTTGGTGCTGCTGATCCTGCATAATGCATGGGCATAATATGACTTTGAAACCCCCCCGCCCACCTCCTACGCATTTCCCATGATTATGCTAAATTCCTCTTCATATGCACATTCTTTTTGTTAAGGCGCCCTTCTTGCACCTCCAACCCAGCGTATATACAAGCTCCTAGCTTGGTAGTGTCTCATTCTTCACCTGAAGACGGCTGCTTGCGTTGTAGCCGAAACGTCGTGAGAATTGTTTTATTATGTTTTATTTTTATTATTTTATTACTTCCCTTCTACGTGACTTTACCGAAAGAACCAAGAAGAGGCAAGGACTGTTAGCCAGTAGCACCTATGAAGGACGGCCCGACACACGAGGGGGTAGGTGGCCAGCACCACGCCTGCCTGCTTTTATCTCCCCAATTGCTGCACTGTTTTGTGTAAATTATGTCATGCGACTTGTGCACTCTAGAGCAAGGTTGGCTTTGCATGATGTGAAAAAAGTTCAACGTACATACGGACGTGTATAAAAACATGAGGCTGCCTGCTCAATTCAACACGAGCGTGAACGCTCATCTATCACACCGCCCACCACAGTGTTTCTGTTTGCCAGCCAATTGTCAGTTTGTGCACCTTCGGATCTGTGCTCAACAACGGTGATGGTGACGCAAGGCCTCGCTAGGCCTGCGATCGGCGCTCACGTCGGTCATCTGCGTGACCATCACCAAACATCGTCATTGTTCACCGTGATTTATCCACTTCTGCACGAAGGCATCTGTACAGGCTATTCCCATCCTTTTCTTGTTCTCGCGCACACCACGAGATGAGCTTAACTTCCCTGTGCCGTCCCTTGCTTCGTTATTAGAATGCTCGTGCCTCTATCCATCCTTCCCTCCCTCCATCCACCCAGCTCATCTCGACCACATAATAACACCCGGTGCACTGACCGGCACACTTTGGCGATGACGTCCATGAGGCTGGTCACGAACTGGTTGACCACCATGTAATCTCCCTTCCTCTCGAAGGCATCGTCAAAGTAGATGTGAGCCGAGAAGTCGTACGGTTCCCGCTTCACTGTCTTCTCCTTCTTCCCCTTCTTTTCCTCCTTCTCCATTTTCTCATTTTCCTCCTCCTTCTTCTTCTCCTCCTTTTTCTCATTTTCCTCCTCCTCCTTTCCCCCCTCCTTCTTCTGCTTCTTCTCCTCCTTCTTTTTCTCATTATTCTTCGTCTTCCCTCTGCCGCCGGAACCGACGTTCAGATCCTTAGGCTGACTCCTGTCCAGCCTGGCAGCGGCAAGGGGGAAGGGTGGTTATTGTTATTCCGCTACTGGCTCTCCGAGTCAAGGTCACGGTACAGCATCGCTGTCCTCTGCAATCGAGCACTCTCCCAAGATCTTCTGCCGAATGTTTCCTCCACTTTTCTCATCCCACAGATATCAGCAAACTGCCACCGCATCCTATGGAGTTCAACTCACAACGACCTCTACCCACAGCTGGCACCGGCTTCTGGGTGAGTGGCGTTTCTCTGTAGCTGCACCAGTCAGCAGCCGTCTGGAACTCTCTCTGTATTTATCTCCCACTGCTGCACACGCAGCAGCAACCAAACACCATTATCCACATTCAAGAAGGAGACTCTCACCTGTCCAGGCTCTCACCTGTCCAGGCTATCAACTTGTTTAGGCTCTCGCTCCCACCTGGTTCAGGCTCTCACCTGTCCAGGCTCTCAATATTATTATGCATCTTAATAATGTTTTCAGCCTATATGTGTTAAATCAAGTTGATTTAGTTGATTACAGCTTGCACCATTCACAAACATCGCTCAATGATCACATGCAAAGAACGGACCCACATTAAATACGATCAGCTGATTGGCTGCCACGTTAGGAGGCCAAATGTTCTGTGCTAATCGGATGTGGAGGGAAAGAACAATAAACTAAACACAAAAAGCAGTTCTGAAGAAATTAGTTGTTAATCTAAATAATTTAAACATCCATAGCTCCAGTGGCTTAATAATATCGGAGGGAAGAGCGTTCCAGATGGCTGTAGAAGCACATCTGAAAGCGCGCGGTGCCGTGACCGAACGAAATTAATGGGTTGGTTCACACCCATCTGCATATTCGCGAGGGACTCCCACTGGTCCATGGGATCCGACCGCTTGATGGGAACTGGCGGTAGGTAAAATACTACCTCAGGATGGACGAGATGATCTTCGTCATCTCCTCCTTGGTCTCGTGCCACATGGTTGCGCACAGATAGATCTTCACCCTCTCTTGCTCTTGGCTGCTACAGGATACAACGAGAACATGACATCGTATTCGGATTGAGAGAGGGAATCGCAGAGCGCGGTTCTCTGTTTTATGCATTGGACAATGTGGGGTGGACATATTTTGGTCTGTAGGATAGAAGGGCAAACGTCACAAATTGTCATCATTTTGAAAAAAAACATGTTTGGATTATTTGATCATACTTTACCACCGACACCCAAAACACGACAAATAGACAAATGCATCGACCAGACTACCACACACACTAAAAACAAAGATCGCCCATATAGCCTTGACAGACTGTTGGGGCAATGGCTGTTAGTGACTAGTACTTATGTAGCCCAGAACGAGACTCGAGGGGATTTGTGGCCATTCACACAGACACACACCTAGTCATACAGACACCTAGTCACACAGACACCTAGCCACACAGACACCTAGTCACATATATTGTGGGCTTGTATGGAGACAGAGTCTTCTTAGGAGGCAACACGTATTTATTTATAACAACGATAACAGTAACACTCGGTCCCTAACACTGGCTAACGTTCCCTAACTAATAGGGCGAACCACTCTTTAGCCCTCCGGCTAGCGGGACCTAGGGGAGGCTGACCCGATCCAGCCAAGGTCCTCGGGTCTCGACCCTGGCCCACACAGACCCGGCCCTGAGAAGGGCGTCGGGTCGGGGGATCCTCAGGGTCCTAGCCTATTGACCACTGGCCTCACTGAGCCCCGGGCCTTATAAGGACGGCGGGGCTTGGGGTCCAGGGTCCTATCTTCAGGTGGATTCTGGGTCTTCGGCTTGACGCAAACTGACTCCAGCCGCTCTGGGGTCCGGCTTTTATGGGGCTCCCAGGGTCACCCCGCCCCTAGTAATGCCCACCATCTGGAACCTTCTCGAGGGACCTGGATTGTTGCGCAATCCTCCCCAGCCCCCTACCGGGGGGCCTGGGGTGTCCCCCCCCCCCCCCCCCCCGGGATGCCTGAACCACGAGTCCTGCTTTGCACAGGCTGGACTCGCTATTGCCCCCTGTTGGCCCCTGACTGGAAGTACCTGCTCAACCAAAGTATTGGCGGCATATTATGCCCAACAATCACCCACCACACATAGATACAACAAGCAAACAAATAAAGCCTGATCAGACTATTGGGGCAAGTGATGTTAGCGAGCACCTATGAAGGCCGGCACAAGGGGGTGGGTAGCCAACACCACGCCCGGCCGTCTTTGTCTCCCCAGTGGTGATGTTTACACACCACACCAGGTGCTCATTTGAGGCTGAGTCGACCTAAAGAAGGACCATGACCGGTTTAGATAATTGTCACTGATCTTCTTGGTTCTTTCAGTAAAGTCACGTAGAAGGGAAATAATAAAATAATAAAAATAAAACATAATCAAATAATTTAATTGTCACTCATGTTGGCCGTGAGCAGGAATCGATCTCGGGTTGCCGGGTTCGTAGCACAGGGCGCTAACAGAGACACTGCCACTCCATACCTAGACACAAACAAGCACACACACACCTACTCACAGAGACACCTACACACAAACACACACACCTACTCACAGAGACACCTAGTCACGTACAGACACACCGAGTAACAAATGTATCTATTCAGACTCCCAGACACACCGTGTCACACACAAACCAAGTCACACACGCGCACACACCACGCCGTACCAACACCAACAGACGGACCTCCTCTCCTCCAGCACCACCTCCTCCTCCTGCTGCTGCCGCCGGTTGAGCAGCAGCCCCGCGACGAGACACGCGGGCTGCGGGGCGCGGCGCACGAAGAGCTCGCGTGTGCGCTCCATGCGCATTGCACCGCCCGGGCGCAACGCGGGCGCCGCCGACAGCAGCAGCGCCGCGAACCACAGTGCCCCGGCGCCCAACGTGAGCACGGTATCCACCACGGAGTCCTTGCCAGGACCCACGAACGAGCAGACGGCAGCGGCCGTGCGGTCATAGAAGAGTGAGGTAGTTGCGGGCATCGTCTGCTCGGAGCCGTTCCACCGTCGGACCGACTCGCAGTCGTAGCGAGGGTCGCCCGAGGCCTCGAGCGCGAAGTGGAGGGCGACGACGACCGCAAGGGCGGCGGGCGTGGCGAGGCAGAGCGGCGCGGCGAAGCAGCTCCTCTGCTGGCGGATCTTGCAGGCGGCGTTCGCGAGCCACTTGCAGAGGATGGAGGCGCCTGCCTGCACGCCCAACAGAGCCAGGGCGAGCGCCACGCTCTCGCGGTGTTCCGCGATGCCGCTGATGGTGCTGAAGCTCCTCCACTCGCCCTCGACGCCCGCGTCCAGCAGCACGACCGCCACGATGATGAGCGTGCGCACGAGCGAGCCGTAGAACTCGGCGAGGTTCCGCGATTCGCCGACAGCGTCGCGGAATCCCCGGAGCCAGCCGGCAGGCAGGAAGTTCTCCCACCACGACAGGGACACAAGCAGAAGGCTCACCAGCAGCAGCGCAAGGTGGGCAATCATTCCTGCATCCCTGGAGCCGCCGTTGGGCGCAGGCAACGCCGCCTTGGCGACCGACAGCGCTAATGCGCCGAGACAGCAGCAGAGGGAGGCCAGGCTCAGGAGCTTGGACGTCCTGGACGGCTTCCTGCCTCGCGTCCACCTGCCGACGAACTGCAGCGCGCTCGGCACCAGAGTGACACCGTTGAGGAGGAGGATGCTGCTGAGAAGGTTCGCCGAATCCGCCGGGAGGATGACGATGGCCATGAGGGCTGAGCCGAGACCGATGAAGCCTTCCAGCAGGCAGTTCTGGGTGACGCCCAAACGAACGCAAGGACATTGAGAGACAACGAGAGATTGAGGATTGTTGGAATGGCGAAACACGCCAAATAAACGCAGAGCCTAGAGTGTCTTTTTTTAAAGGCCTTGTCGTCTTTGTACAACTGCACTGGCCAACGTTGGCGAGGCATGGGAAAATCAATCCCCACTGATGGACAAGGCCTAGCGTGGATTAACAACAACAAAACTCAATTCAGCACGTAGGCTTTCGCGACCAATATCATCCATAAGATATGTTTTGGGTTAGATCGCGTAAATATATAAATGTGTGGTTAAACCCCCCACCACCCGACACTGCCAACTAGTAAGGGTTGTCACGTAAACAGAACATGCCAATTCGTCACTAGTACAGCACACCATAGTGTTGGAGAGCCAAGCCACAACATTAACAATCTGAGTACGACGTTACGCCAGTAATTACAACTAGCTTAATCAGAGTGTGTTAATGACGGATGTTTTGAGGTTGTTGTTGCTAATTGGGCTTGTACACCACTGTCAACGCAGCTGCAGCATTGCCAACATAATTTTTTTTTAATTGCGATACCCAGCAATGGATTGGCAAATGATGTTTATTGTTTCATTTTTGACAATGATATTGACGCGATGCTGCTGCGATTTAATGGTCAGCAGAGTGGACGTGCACTTACTCAGGCCGCCGGGTCTATCTCCCGGCGCGGCAACTGAAGCAAACGGGAGAGTTTTTGACCTCTCCTCGCTCTGTCCGCCCAGAGCCAATGGAGGCGGGGGGGGGTTCTAGCGTGATGAGTCCACTGGAAACATCCTAATTTGTATTTATACTGGAGGAATTCGATGAACTATAAAACTATTTTTCAAATATGTCCAGTCGAGGTGGGACAGAATGTTGCAACAATAAATAATACAAAAACACGATGTCAGTGTGCAATTTACTTTAAAAAAAGTATACAAATAAAACTAAACTTTTTAACTTTACCAGATGAAGCCCACTGAGCTATTAGCTTTTTTTCAGATGCGACCTGGCTATCAAATAATGATAGCTCAACGAAGTCGCTTATCACCATGTGGAAATTTATCGCAGCCAAATACTATAAACAATAAAAATGCATGTGAATTATAAATGTGGAGTAATGCACCGGAGGTCCGGGACAAACAATCCATGCGACCAAGGTAAAAGAACAGGCAAACTCTTTGTCTCTCTCGTACCCTTACCAGAGCGATAATCTTCCAATTGGAGGCATCGGAGTTCTTGAAGGCGAGCCGGAGGCCGCAGCGGATGGAGCTGAAGATGTTGGGGATGACGAGAACGAAGGCAAGAACCCAGGAATAGAACTGGTTCTGGCCGAGCTCGCCGGCTTGTCTGGCGACCTTCTTCATCTCGGCCAAGTACACCAGGCTCAGCTGCGTTCCACCACATTGCACACACCAGGTGGAGGGAAGCGTCACTACACTCTGTGTATCCTATCAATAGAGGGAATCCCCATTGAATGTGCGACGTTCACACTCCGCATTTTCAACTTAAACGCGGATTTTTCGTTTACATAACGTTTTTCGCTTTAGCGTGTACGGTGCCCCCGCTATAACGCTAGTCTAGCATGTGACAAACTACTCGCTATAACGCAAGTATGATGCGCACTGCGCCCGCTATAATGCGAATCTAGCGTGTGGCACACTGCTAGCTATAAATGTACCGTTAACCCTCTTCAGATTCCTGACGACTGCCTGATGATGCTGGCTGTGACTCCCAGCGAGACATCCGTACCCAGTTGGTAAACGCGTGTGGATTGCCCTCCAGCAACAACAACACTGGTGGTGCTCAATGTCAATCAATAAATTAACGCTCCTGCTACTGCCGAAGCGGTAATACACATTGATTGGCTGCACGTTTGTTTAGTGATAACTTCATTAATTGGCTGTGTCAAGTGAAGGAGGGTGCACTACACAACCTTTACTCACGCGATTTGACCCAAAACTAAATTATTAATCACAATGTGGATGCCATCATGGTCATCAGCAGCCATGGTCAATCCACTGTTGGATTAAGGCCTCCAATTATCTTCTCGACTACGAGTGAACGGCGTTGATCAGTGGAGCGAGTTGACAGTCTCAGCTCGCTTCGAAGGTCAATTCGGAGCGAGAGAACTCGGCTCAGAGGCATTGACATTGAGGGGCGCGTGTCTGGACTAACTAACTACTCAAATAAACCATTTTATTTTACCAGATAGGGCCCACTGAGCTATGTAGCTCTTTATTAGAAGCCACTTGGCTACAAATGACAGCTCAATGCGTTGATAGTATTTGGCTGCTTTAAATGTCCATGTGATGATGGTGATGATAAGTCACTAATTTGAGAGTATTTGGCTGCTTTACATGTCCATGTGATGGTGATGATCAGTCACTAAGTCGAGAGTATTTGGCTGCTTTACATGTCCATGTGATGGTGGCGATGATGCGTCACTAAGTCGAGAGTATTTGGCTACTTTACATGTCCACGTGATGGTGGTGATGATGAGTCACTAAGTCGAGAGTATTTGGCTGCTTTACATGTCCATGTGATGGTGATGATGAGTCACTATGTTAAGAGTATTTGGCTGCTTTACATGTCCACGTGATGATGGTGATGATGAGTCACTAAGTTGAGAGTATTTGGCTGCTTTACATGTCCACGTGATGGTGGTGATGATGAGTCACTAAGTCGAGAGTATTTGGCTACTTTACATGTCCACGTGATGGTGGTGATGATGAGTCACTAAGTCGAGAGTATTTGGCTACTTTACATGTCCAAGTGATGATGGTGATGATGAGTCACTAAGTCGAGAGTATTTGGCTACTTTACATGTCCACGTGATGATGGTGATGATGAGTCACTAAGTCGAGAGTATTTGGCTGCTTTACATGTCCACGTGATGATGGTGATGATGAGTCACTAAGTCGAGAGTATTTGGCTACTTTACATGTACACGTGATGATGGTGATGATGAGTCACTAAGTCGAGAGTATTTGGCTACTTTACATGTACACGTGATGGTGGTGATGATGAGTCACTAAGTCGAGAGTATTTGGCTACTTTACATGTCCACGTGATGATGGTGATGATGAGTCACTAAGTCGAGAGTATTTGGCTGCTTTACATGTCCACGTGATGATGGTGATGATGAGTCACTAAGTCGAGAATATTTGGCTACTTTACATGTACACGTGATGATGGTGATGATGAGTCACTAAGTCGAGAGTATTTGGCTGCTTTACATGTCCATGTGATGGTGATGATGAGTCACTATGTTAAGAGTATTTGGCTGCTTTACATGTCCACGTGATGATGGCGATGATGAGTCACTAAGTTGAGAGTATTTGGCTGCTTTACATGTCCACGTGATGGTGGTGATGATGAGTCACTAAGTCGAGAGTATTTGGCTACTTTACATGTCCACGTGATGGAGGTGATGATGAGTCACTAAGTCGAGAGTATTTGGCTACTTTACATGTCCAAGTGATGATGGTGATGATGAGTCACTAAGTCGAGAGTATTTGGCTGCTTTACATGTCCACGTGATGATGGTGATGATGAGTCACTAAGTCGAGAGTATTTGGCTACTTTACATGTCCGCGTGATGATGGTGATGATGAGTCACTAAGTTGAGCCGTCATTGTGGCCAGGTCGCTTCTGAAAGAAAGATAGCTCAGTGGGATTTACCTGGTAAAATACAAATACAAAAAAAGTTTTAGTTTGTTTTATACATCTAGGGCATGTGTGTATGTTGGACTTATTTTGTACTGTACGTAGCAAACCATATTAATCGGAGGTGTAAAAAACGAATCGGGTGATGGTGCAGCTGTGAGGTGAGGCTGAGGAGAGAGGTGGGGGGTGCCTCCTCCTCCTTTTTCCTCACCTTGCTGAGCACCGCCGTCCCGAACACGGCGAGGAAGAGCAGTGTCAGGGGGATCAACCTGAAGACCCGAAGACCCCAAGTCGAGGACTCCTCCTCATCGATATCTGGGCGAATGTTGAACCTGTCCCAGGATCTACGGTGGACACAGACGTTCGGTCGAGTCACAGTGTATTTTGTGTTGTGACATTGCTCTCTGCTGCTGCTGAAGCTGCAGCAACGCATTGGAACTGTTGTTCACGTAACAACGTATTCACTGGTTGTGTTGGGTGGAGGAGGCCTCACGACACGACATTTTACACATGCGATCTGACCCGAAATGTATTACGAATGACGATAAGAGGTCGCAAACGTCTACACGTGCTAGATTCAGTCGAATAACTTCAGAGCTTTTATCGACAATGTTCGTTGCCAAGAGGAAGAAGACGTTGACGAAGCAAATGGAGAGGAGTAAAAAAACAACTCTCTGATTATTGCGCAAAAAAGACTGGATCGGTGGACGCTGGGCATTGCACTAAGAGGCATGGAGAGGAAGACCATGCGTGACCATTCTGGTCAATGTGGGCTGGGGAAGATGTCACTTTGTGACCGATGCTCGCCCATACCGAGATCGAAGTTGACGTCTTCCGTCGCCGAGCCCAGAGTGATGGGAACCTCCGCGACATCGATCTCAGACAAGTGACTCAAGCATCTTGAGCGACGGATTCTGGTGCATTGCGTCACTTTGCCAGAAACCAGTTGGCTATCAATGCTCAACATACGAGGGTTGGTTTTACCACGTGATTATGTTTACGTACACAGTTTAGTTTGTTGCCTACTATCGAATCACGCTGATCTTGACAGCTAAGCAAGAACAAACCTGTCTGCTGCTGCTGAGGTCACCAGGTTCTCAGGACAGGAATAACACAAATGCAGACGTTTTCTCATTGGAAATATGTACATTTCAAAATAGCAGTCCTGGTCACAAACGCAAAGTTTGTAGGGAATAATAGCCATTTTCTGTACAGTTGAGACATAAACAATTAGGAAATAACACTTAGTATCTAGGAACAAAGAAACATACATTTTTACACGGTGTTATTATTAATGGAGTGGATTATTAATTTAGCTTTTCTGTCCTGATCACAAAGCAAAGTTTGCGGGGAATAATAACCATTTTTTGTACCTTTGAGGCATAAACAATTGGAAAATAACACTTAGAACCCAGGAACAAAAAAATCAATTTTTTTGTTACACAGTGTTATCTGTACCGGTCCTAGGCCTTCCCTAGGGCGACTCAACCTCAAATTAGTACATTTTTGTAAGCATCGCCACTAGGGAGACAAAAGCGACCGAGCGTGGCGCTGACCACCCACCCCCTCGTGTGCCGTTCCGGCCTTCATAGCTGCTCGCTAACAGCACTTGCCCCAACCGTTTGTTACAGATATGCAGAGGATATTTTACGTCTTCGTGGTGGTTATGGTGGTAGTTTTGTTTGTAGTGTTGTTGGCAGTGGTGTTGTTGCTGGTGGTTATGGTGCTGGTTGCGGTGGTGGTGGTGGTATTAGTGGTGGTGAAACGCGAACTTACTTCTCGCATTGGGATTGGGGCTCCACTTCTCCTGATTGTGCATTCCTCAGCACGTCCCTGCTGTGTTCATCCCCACACGGGTACTCGCATTTCCATTCAACAGCTCCCGCCTCTCCTTTCTCTAGCGACGTTGAGAACCTGGACGTAGCTTGAGGCGTCGTCATCGCGCCGTCTACGCGTTTGGAAGCTCAGATGTCGGCGTTGTCAGAGATTCTCTCTCTAGCGTCTCCCTTCAATAAACATTAAAACCCTACTTGTCCGCGATGAGCTGTGGCGTGGTTAACAGACTTAGCTCATCTATTCAGCTAAACTAAAAGTCATGGAGGCCATAAGACCGATAGTTTTGTCTTTGAAATGCGATCGCGTTCATATGCTATACTGTTACAACGTGTATTATAATTGTAACACGAACTAGTGTTATTAATGATTATAAAATTTGCAAGATTAGACTCCAATGGTGAAGAAAGAAAACATCTAACACTGAAAACAATGCAGATATTTTAACTGTCTACAGACTTCTACAGAGGCATCAGCACTGAGCCCTCTAGGGAGCGGGGTACTAGTCTCAGATAGCGTGGTAGCAGCACTGATTATATATATCGAGAGGGAGAGATGACCCCACATTCAGTTTGACACCCTAATTTGCAAGGGATCAAAGACAAAGCTGAGGGAGTGAAATATCTGCTGAGCCACGTGGCATACATTTACAACGAGGAAGCTGATATTCTCTGTGGCTTAATATTCACAGTCGCAATGTCGTGAGTTGATATTCAAAGCAGCGTGAGGCCTTCATCATCAGTGTCATCATTCTTTATCGTTAACACCATCAAACACGTCATCGTCATTGACATTGAGTCATTAATCATCAACAACAGCGCCATCGCCATTATTAAATTTCATTTACCATTACGATCATCATAATTCATTATGATCATCACCACCATCATCACTCTCATCATCATAATCATGATTAACATCAGCATAAATTAAAATCACCCACCAGGATCATTGCCACCGATTGATTGTATCCGTAAATAACAAAAAATATATCTCAACCATTCTCTATCTACCAATAGATGAAGGAATGCCGACGTCACGTTGGTCGTGGAAGATATTTCGACCATATTACTGGTAGAAACCTGGTTACACCAGCCCACAGGGGATTATTGTGTCCGTCCGTCCGTCGTGCAGGGATGGGCTGGGTGGGAAGGGAGGGGCTGGGTGGGGAGAGGAGGGTGGGGAGGGTGGGGCTGGGTGGGGATGGGAGGGGCTGGGTGGGGATGGGCTGGGTGGGGAGGGGTGGCAGGGGTGGGGCTGGGTGGGGAGAGGCTGGTCACCCCGTGGTGCCCTTATAAAACTTAACGTTTAACCTACTCACGCCGGCTTGTGTCCGCCCTCACAGTCGGGAATATTTTCGGAATACACCACGCCGTCGTTGACCCTGGCCATTGACCGAGCAACCCAACGTTCCTACCAGCTCCCTCCGCAGCAATGTGTTTAACCACCACGCTGGGTCAATGTTCCAGACGAGAAAGGTGGAGGGGTGAGGAGCTGTGGTGCAGCGGTTAGCGCATTGCGCTACAAACTTGGTCACCTGAGTTCGACTCCCGCTCACGGCCAGCACCAGTGACGACTAACAGAACCGGTTCTGGGAATCTCCTAGGTCGACTCAGCCTCAAATGAGTACCTGGTGCAGTGTGTAGTAAACATCGCCACGAGGGAGACCAATGCGGCCGGGCTTTGTGCTGGCTATCCATCCCCTCGTGTGCCGTCCCAGCCTTCATAGGTGCTATTTGCTAACATAACGTACCTCAACAGGTCTATTTGGGCTACACGGGGGTTCTTTATATTTAGAGGGGTGGGAGGACGGGCGGAGGAGGGGTGGGAGCATCAGTTCTGAATCCTCTTGCCGCTTGACGTTCGCCGTTGTCGGGAATCGAACGCGTGGGGCCGGGATTCGAAATAGAATAAAAAGTTGATAAGCCGAATCAATAACACAATGAGCGCTACAGCTCCTTACCAAGGATGACTCGGCCAGAAGACAAACACGTAGCAAGTATTATAAATCAATAAGTAAACAAGGTAATTATAACAATATGATCTGCCAAACAATTATGTGCATTCACTCCTGTATCGTTGCTCAGTGCGCAATGCACTTGAGCACCGCTCCCCTGCGTGCGACCCGTCGACGGATGATTGCCACCTGCAGAGGAGGTAGTGCCCACTTGATGAGAAGACTGATCCCTGCCATATGAATGTGGAATTTCTACCAATGGTCCAGCATGTATGTTGAACTTCTGTCGCACCGTACATAGCAAAGCGTGATAATCGGAGGTGCGGGGGAAGGGTGAAAAAACAATACACAAAAAGACGTTCTAAAGAAGTCAGTTTCAATCTAGGTAATTTAAAAGTGCATCGCTCCAGTGGCTTCCTCATACCGGAAGGAAAACCATGCAGCCAGTGGGGATGGGAAAAGTTTGAGTGAGTGTTTGTTATGATGGGCCTCTTGCAATTGCAGTTATATATTATACATGTAAACGTACTTACTTATTAAAGGAACCCACAAGGTATACTCGAGCGATGCTGCTGGAGTGTAACGTTTCTCAGACTTGACTCGTAATTCACAGATTGCCGGGTTTATTCGATCTCCCTACGCGGCAGTTGATGAACCCGCCCCTCGCCTCCGTCCACCAAGCGATACAACTGTGTGCCCCAGAGTTATGTCGCTCGGCAGGTCACGTGTGGTGGGGCAAAGTGTGGGTACCCCCACCTCTTCCATGACGCAAGACGTCTGACCGGTGTGGAAGGGTCGGCTCCAAATTATCCCTCTCTACTTTGTAAATATTTTTTTATTCGTTTAAATATTCACCTGGATTATTTCTGGAGATTAAAGATCTCATTTGCAAGAGTGCCCAGGGTGTAATGTGACGCGTATCTAGCAAACACAACGCAACGTCTGCAAACGTTGTAAATAACCCCCTGAAGAGGAAGCCCGCTCAGCCAGCATTGACTTCAGCGACAGAATCCGGAGGTGGCTATGCACGTGGCCTGTCATCCAACGCTATGAAGGCGTGGGTTGGTGGATCACACAATTGTCGTGAAACTCCCTTCCCGTGGTCGTTGAGCGTTGAGCTTGCCATACCCTGGGTGGCAAGCGTTAAGGGTTTGGTGGCTTTGCTGTCACGAGCCAATATCCATGAATCTTAGAGCAAGAGCCTTGACTTCTCAAGTGGAGTATCCTGCAGCGCAAGGACATCGGCGACTTCTGTCCTCAAAGTCTGTCATCAAAAATGCGAGATCGTCGCATTTAGTGCTTGATAATCCTTCAATTATTTATGTTTAGTTTTTTTTTGTTTAGTTTGTCGTGTTTAGTGTGTTGTCCTTCGCCCGCACCCGTGATACGCATGGTTAACTACGTATGGTGCTAAAGAAGTTCAACATACATGCAATAAATTTTGACTAAAAACTTTCGTGACTGCAGGAATTCATATTCGTTGGTTCTTTCGGGAAAGTCAAGTAGATAGAAAAATACTAAAAGTAAAAATAAAGTGAATATAAATATCACGACGTTTCGATCGCAACACAAGCGGTCGTCATCAGGATGACGACCAGTCGTCATCAGGTCGTCATCAAGACCGGTAGTCATCAGTATGACGACCGCTTGTGTTGCGTTCGACTTTACCGGAATAAAAAATATAATATACATACAAGAATATAGAAGGACAGCAAGTGTTGGTTTTCTACAGATTAACCTGGTACCTCGCACTAATTAAGTGGCTGAATGATCTCAGTAAACAGAGAACTGGCAGATTGTTGGTCCTACCACACTATCTATAAAGTATAAAACTATTTTTAAAAAAAATTATTTTACCAGGTAAGACACACTGAGCTCTTTTCAGAAGCGACCTGGCTGTCACAAATGATAGCTCAACGAAGTGGCTTATCACGTGAAAATGTATTGCAGCCAAATACTCTAATCGCATGTTCATTCTAATGTGGAGAGAAAAAAACTAAGGAGAGAACATGCAAACTCCAAATATACAGGCGTCAGGGTCTGGATCAAACCTACGACCGGCTGCATACCTAGCGAGGCAGTTAACATCTCGCCACCGTGGCGAGATGTTTGCGATTCCTCGCACCGCTGAGTCGTTCTCTCTTTAGAGGAACCTATTGTTTTTTTTTGCTGGCCATAAAACAAAGACGGTCACTGCATCGCGTGCTTTCGTATGCACGTTTGCGTCTGTCTGAAATGCTCTTCCTGCCGACATTAAGAAGCCACCAGAGCTATTCACTTTTAAAACTAGATTGATAACTAATTTTTAAACGGATTTTTGTCTTGACTTAAAGCTTTCGTGACTGCAGGAATTGATATTCTTTGGGTCTTTCGGTAAAGTCATGTAGATAGGTTCAAATAAAATAATAAAATAACAAAAAAAAATACGTTTCAATCGCAACACAGGCGGTCGTCATCAGAAAAGGGGCTTTTTCAGAAAAGGGGCTTTTTTGATGACGGCCGCGTGTGTTGCGATCGAAACGTAGTTTTACAATTTCTTTGAAGCTACGTGACTTTACCGAAAGATCCAAAGAATAAAGATTTTTGTGTTTAATGTTGTCCTTCCACACCTCCGATTAGCGCAGTTGCTATGTCCGGTGCAAAAGAAGTTCAACATACATATTTAGCATCAAAACACCACCGGTTTCCTAAAATAGCCTCGTGGCACTTTGACACTTCCGTGTTATGCATGTTACCTGTCACGATGACGCCGTAGGCTCAGTGAATCCCCACATCCGAAAACGACCTTGAGATTAGGAAGTTGATTGTGCCGCCATGCTCATCATTGATAGCACAACTAAATATAGCCTTCACGTTGAATTAGTTTGAACTCGAGGTGGTCGGGTTGAGCAGAGGTCAAAGTGTTGCACCGCTCAGATCTTGGGTTCGAATATAAATAGCCACTTGTGATGAAGCCGGGTTCTGAAGTGTAAGAACTCTAGAGTTTTAGCCGAGTGGCCAATGACTCTACGAAAAAATCGGTCCTATTAAGTTTAGTTCTCTACTGAATTTTCCCAAATTCCTGTTCTATAGGGATGCAAAAAAGTGGTTTTGACTATCATACAAAGTTTACTTTCCGTGGCAGGGTATATGGAAAGAATCGCCCCCAAGTGCGTGAGCCAGATTATTTGGTAATTTTGGGACGTTTTTGCCAGTCTAAAATATATTAAACAATCAGAATATGTTTTGCCCTTTCTGGCAATAAAACAGGAGGTTTTAAGATGGTTCAAGGCTGCATTAACTACAGGTACTTGTGCAAATACATGCACACAAACAAATTCGCTTTGATAATATACTGATTGTTTCATCGCATCATTTGGTGTTACTGTGTTGGCAGTGGTAGACAAGCACAAATAACAATAAATGAATCGTTTTGGTCAATGACGCGTCCTTAAAAATAAAACACACAATAGGTGACGTTTTAGACAATTGCCTTTATTCACAGCACATCGAGAGGCCAGAGAAGTAGAGTGGATAAGAAGTGCATTCGGCAGTTTATACACCGTGGGGCCTCGTAAGAATCATACTACATCATAAAAATAAATCTCCCTAGCATCCTGACGTGCATGATTGTTACCCCTCATCCCACGGCATCAAATGCCCCCCCGCATCCCCCAACTATTTACCCTGGCAAAATATAAAGACAAATGCTTTGCTAGCTGGCTTACTGGAGGAAGGGTCACGTCGACAGGACGCGCGGGCTGCTAGTTACATTATATATATTTTTTACTGATTAATAGTCTTTACATAATCCTCTGAGTGAAGGATTCCTGGCTTCAAATCTAAATTCAATAGTGAAAGGAAGTCTACACAAATCGTCCTGATCACATAATTTGTAGTGTTCTCTTCAATACGAACACGATGACGCGTAGGGCAGGGCATCCTAGCCTGTCTCACACCTCGTTTTAAACCCTCTCTCTTCCTGCCAATACATTATTTGGATTTTAGCCCAAAGGATGCTTTAGTGGCATCCTTTAGCATCTCGCCACCACTCAGCGGTGGCGGGATGTTATCTCCCTCGCCTGGTATGCAGGAGGTCGAATGCCTGTATATTTGGAGTTTACATGTTTATCCGGGTCCAATGGTTTTTCCCTCCACATTTGTAGTGACATACTAGATGTCACTAGAGGGCAGCCACAGTACCAAGTGACAAAGGGTACTGTAGAGGCATAGCCCTGGCCACGGTGAGAGTGAGAGTGCGTGAGGACATGGACTTTGGGTAAACCAATGAGGACACGTGATCGGACGAGGTGGAAGGGGCTACCCCCCAAAGGGGGCGAGAGGGACACGTGATGGGGAACGAGAACCCTCGGGAATAATCTGGAATGGGGTATGGCTAGGGGCGGAGCCGCTGGCCACGTCGAGGCGGATGACAGCCAGTGCGGAGAAGCTGGCAGGGTCTCCGTCGTCGTGGTGCTGTCCCAAGGAATTGGAATCTGCCAGCGAGGTCTTCAATTCTCGATCTTCGGGCGTCGGACAAGTCGTCGAGAGCCGGGTAGCGTGGTAGCTGACCCGGCCAATTATATAGTGTTCCTGTGTGGTTATGTAGCTATCTATGATGGTCACCATCCTTAGTCGTTATCCCGTTGAGTATAGCCTTACCTGTTGTTAGTGAATAAAACGTGTTGCCTCCATACTCGAGAGTGCATCTCAATGGAACCCACTACACATTTATAAATATGTGTTTAGAGTATTTGGCTGCTATACATTTTCACGTGATGAGCCACTTCGTTAGGCTATAATTTGTGGCCAGGTCGCTTCTGAAAAAAAGCTATATATCTCAGTGGTCCTGACCTGGTAAAATTAAGAAAAGTTTTTTAATAGTTTAAGATCCCACATCCCCTTGTCGCGCCTTCTTGCCTGTGCCTTTCTTGAACTATTTCTCTGACCGTTAGTTTTTAATTCATTGCATGACCTCCACATTCAATTGGGGCTGAGTCTCTGCACGATCCCTACCATACGATAAGAAAGAGCGCAATTCACTTAGTGATGATGCTCTGATAATTGCAAAAGCATAGAGAAGCTCTCAAGGAATCGACGGAACAAACCTATCATATGGGATTTGCTAATGCTTTAAATTCTTGAACATTTCAAGCAAATGTCATGTTTGACCTTGGTATCCAATGTTATTGTCTTAAATAAAACAAAATGTGCGTTCCGATATGCAGTGTAATATGTATGGCAGCGTTGGCTGTGACCATTCTGTCGGTCGTGACTGATGCGTGTTCACCACAGTCAATTTTCTGATCTTGATGGCGATAGTTCAGGAAGGCGGGGATGTCCAGCACTTGAATGGTATCTCTGATGTCACCTGTGATGCAGGATGCCAGTCAGAGTTTCAGGTTTGGTGGCTTCACGAGGCAGTATGCGCAAATCTTCCAACAGGAGCCTTGAATTCTCAAGTGCACTATCCTGCAGCGCAAGGACATCAATGTTTTCTGTCCTCAAAACATTCACAAGATAGTCGCATTTGACGTTTGATAAAACATGCACATTGTGCTGTATGATTTGCAGCAATGGACTAATCGGACGGCTAGTGTGTCCTTGAGGGGTGGTCCATTTGCGTTGCTGCTTTCGCTTTATTGGCCAGGGACGACCATATAAAGGTCACCAGTTTATGTGAATTACATAGAAAGATGCCTGGCATACTACCCTTGCTGGTGTTTCACATTGAGCTGTGTACTGCAAAACGCAGTGTTTGTGCGATTCGAAACCTCATCCGAAGTGGTTTTCCTTTGATTAACTGTAAAAAACATGAAACTGCCCCTTATCTGGAAATTTCAACTTTCCGATTGTGAGCTATGTCATTTCCTAAACACAGACCTACCCCTTGCCAAATTTAAAACACATAGATAAAAGTTAGATCAATTAATTGGATGTCTTGGCTATTTTCAATGTGGCATTAAAACTGCTTCAGCCACCAGGCTTCCAATATAACTGGACGGAGTCACAGTACACAAGAATAGGTATAATGTAGACCAGGACGTGATATATTCCTTTATTAACATATTACCACATTTCTTTTTATCATAGACTAGCGGAAAGTACCCGGCGTTGCCCAGGCGAAAAAGACAGATACACATATCGACTTATACACACTTTCTATGTACATGAGTTTAGTGGAAGAAGCATGGAACAGAAATATGATTTGTCCACACACAAACATTATGATTGTAATATTTGCAAGGTGATTATTTTTAAATAGGTTTCTATCAACCTGATTTGACACGAAAAAATGAATGCAGAGCAAGTTAAGAATAAATTATTAGTTGTGAGCAGACAAACGAAAATATGTTAATATTTTCAAGGTGATTATAAAAATACCAGGTTTCTGTGTACAAGAGTTGAGCGAAAGAAGCAAGGAATAGAAACATTAGTTGTCTGCACACAAACATTATTAATGTAAATTTTGATTTAAAGCTTTCGTGACAGCAGGGATTTATATTCTTGGTTGTTTCGGTAAAGTCACGTATAAGGGAAACAATACATTGATAAAAATATAAAACAATAAAATTCGCACGACGTTTCGACTGCAACACAAGCAATCATCATCAGGTGTGAAAAACACAGCAAGAAAATTTGAAAAAAGTGGCGTTTTTTTCTTAACGTTAGCCCCACGGACAGCGATTTTGGCAGTTGTTCAGATGGACGAGTCAATCTATCTTCTTGGTTCTTTCGGTAAAGTCACGTAGAAGGGCAATAATAAAATAATAAAAATAAAACATAATAAAATAATTCTCACGACGTTTCGGCCACAACGCAAGCAGCCGTCCTCAGGTGAAGAACAGGTCTGTCGGGAAGACAGCGTCTGAATGAAACACCACCAGGCTTGGAGCGTATATTTTAGCTGGGTTGGAAGGGGAAGAGCGTCTTGACAAAAGAATTTGCATATCAAGAGGAATTTAGCATATTTATGGGAAATGCAGATATGGGATTAGTCACTACTTGTGAAATGTGTAGGAGGTGGGCGGGGGGTTTCAAAGTCATATTATGCCCGTGCATTATGCAGGATTAGCAGCATCAAAGGGAGGGGATAGGGGTAGCATTAATAAAGGGAAGGAATATTAATAGTATGTAGTATAAGTATATTTCACGCGACGGTCAATGGTATAGTGTATAGCAGATTGTATAATAATAAATAGTATAAAATTGTAATGTTTAATACAATGTATAAGGTCATATATAGTATCGTAATTGTATAGTGAATATACAGCAGTGTGGTATACAGTAGGCTGGGTAGAATAATACATAGTGTAATATTACAATGTATAGTCCAAGGTATAGGGTGGTGTATATTAATACAGTATGTGATTTAATGTTGGGTTTGTCTATGGCAGTATATAGTACGGGGTAGACCCGTGTGATGTAAGAGAAAAAAGTTTAGCTGGAAGCATATTATATTTTTTGCGACGTAGAATTGTAATGTATTACTTACTGCTAGTTGCTCAGCTTATTTGAGAGTATATTTAGTATACTGATGATACTATGTAGTTTATACTTTAGTTGTTTACGTGGTGGTTTAGTTACTGCAGCTACATACTATTAACATTCCTTCCCTTTAATAATGCTACCCCTATCCCCTCCCTTTGATGCTGCTAATCCTGCATAATGCACGGGCATAATATGACTTTGAAACCCCCCGCCCACCTCCTACACATTTCACAAGTAGTGACTAATCCCATATCTGCATTTCCCATAAATATGCTAAATTCCTCTTGATATGCAAATTCTTTTGTCAAGGCTCTCTTCCCCCTCCAACCCAGCTTAAATATACGCTCCAAGCCTGGTGGTGTTTCATTCAGACGCTGTCTTCCCGACAGACCTGTTCTTCACCTGAGGATGGCTGCTTGCGTTGTGGCGGAAACGTCGTGAGAATTATTTTATTATGTAATATTTTTATTATTTTATTATTTCCCTTCTACGTGACTTTACCGAAAGAACCAAGAAGATGAATCCCTGCAGTCACGAAAGCTTTAAATCGAGTCCATCTATGTTCGGAAAAGAGGAGGGGGAGAGGAAGAGATTGGAATGCGGTCTGAGAGTCACCATAAGAGTGAACACAATCAATTAAGACCTGAAATTATTTATCAAATCCTTCCAATGATTGCTAAGCCAGAATCCATCTTCTCGGTTGAAGTTGTTTTTGTGTTTGTATATGTGGATAGCCTCATGAACGAATCTCTCATGGTAGCCAGATGGCTTGCAGAGAACCTCTGTCTTGGAGAAGTCAATGTCATGTGAGCCCACTAAATTATAACAGTGATCTGCCACGGCCGAGGTGTTGGTCCTACCGTGTTTTAGGTCTGCTTTGTGTTCACGGATACAGTCAGATACATGTCGTTTGGTTTCTCCAATGTAACTACTACCACAGAAGCAACTCAGTTTGTAGGCGCCAGGGTACTGTATGTCCGGAATCACATATTTTACAGACGAAACCAGATCACGGATTTTATGTAATGTGTTGAATCGGACCTGGATCATGTGTTTAATCAAGATTTTGGAGATCTTTTTTTGTGATCCCCGCAATGGAGGAAAGGTGATGGTATTTAATGGCTCCTCAAGAGGGTCCTTCTTCATGGTTTGAGTGATGGCTTTGCGGATTGTGTAGTCGGAGTAACCATTAGCCTTAAGAGCTTGGTGTACGTGCTTGAGTTCACTGGCAATGTGTTCCTGGTCGGATGCATTGTGCTCTATGGTGCAGAGTCTTGATGAGGGAATTCTTCTGGGATGGATGGTGGTGGGAATCCGGTTTCAGGTAAGCATCCGTATTGGTAGCTTTCCTGTAGACAGAGTGGCTCAGTGAACCATCAGGTCTATTTTTTATTAGGACATCCAAAAAAGGTAGTTTGCCAACTTTTTCGACTTCCATGGTAAATCTGATAGCTGGGTGTATGGAATTGATGTGCTCGAGGAATTTGTCTAGAGCAGGCCGGCCATGTGGCCAGATGACAAAAGTATCATCCATGTACCTTTTCCATAAGGTTGGGTGCAGAGTGGCAGTTATTAAGGGGCAGTGACGTCACCACGACGCTTGTGGCAAGCTATGTACACCTTGAGGCCACGTGAAGTGTCGAACGCCTGCTGGCAGGAGGTGATGGGGCAGACCCAGATGCCACAGGTCGACTGACTGAGACGATTGACTGATTCACCATCTGTGCCCCCTACTGTGCCAATTTGCTGTGCTTTAGCCTCCCTGCGCTCCACTGGTAATTGTGAGTGTTGCTTCTCCGCCCCTCGTTGTTGTTAGAGGACGACTGCCTCCAACTGGCCAGTAGCGTCCTTCACGAGCCTCCTCCACAGAAGCCGATCAGTCATTGGCAAGTCCACTCAGCTCCACATCCTCCTATAGCACGTCACTCCATCTCTTGTCTAGCCCGTGCTGCGCCCGTTTAGCCCGCACGATCAGGCCAAACAAAAGCTGTTTAGGCATGCGGTGGCTGGGCATGCGGGCTATATGGGCCAGCCAACGCAGCCTTGCCTGCCGGAGGAGCTCACCGATGGGACTTTGTCCACATCTTTAAAGGATTTGTGAGCTCCTCACACAATCCAGCCTGATTAGACCCAGGATGGATCGTAGGCAGGCCAGCCTAAATGTTTGTAACGGGTGAAAATGTTCCATTAGGGGGTCCACGTTTCGCATGCGTAGAGAAGGGAGGGAATGACTGTGGCCGAGAAGACCTGAAGCTTCGTGCGGAGCGACAGATCAGGTAGCATCCACACAGCATTAAGCAATTGATGAAAAGACAATGCTGCTGGACTGATTCGGAGGGAGACTTCTGCTGTTAAACCGGAGCCAGTCCTGAACACACTGCCCAGGTATGGAAAACTCTCCACTCTCTCCACAACCGGCCCATCACCAATTGGGAGTTGTGGGGGTGGAGTGTCCGATGGTACTAAATACCCAGGCAGGTGCTAAGTTTTGGTGGGGCTGATTGCAAGGCCCCACCTCTTAGTGGCAAGCTCCAGGTTCAGCAGCGGCACCTCGAACTCTTCCTCCGAGTGAGCAGCAATTACCAGATCATCGGCTTTGAGCAATAGGGAGCCATCCCTTGAATGCAACCGGGCATCGATCAGCCTCCCATTGTATCTGTAGCAGATGAAAATTCCTCCGGTACAGCTATTGAAGGCTGCACGGAATACGTGGTAAAAATAGATGTAAAATAATGTGGGAGCCAGAGCACATTCCTGTCGCACCCGAAGGTGTACAGGGAATGGCTCCGACTCCCGGCCATGTAGTTTTACCCGGGCGGCAAAGAATATGAAATCCTGCAGTCACGAAAGCTGTAAGTGAAGATAAGTAATGTAATAATAGGAAGGTGATATTTTCAAAAATAGGTGTATTTGAACGTGAGTTCACACAACAATAAATATGATATTTGAACGTGAGTTGACACAATAAGAAAGATGAAAGTAATGAGCAAGTTATAAACAAAAAATATTTGTTGTGCGATTTGTATGCTGTGTATGGCTTTGAGCCAAATGCTAAAATATTAACAATGTTTGTAGCTTCGTCAAGTAACAGAAAGAGGCAAAGAATATGAAATCCTGCAGTGACGAAAGCTGTAAGTAATGATAAGTAATGTAATAATAGGAAGGTGATATTTTCAAAAATAGGTGTATTTGAACGTGAGTTCACACAACAATAAATATGATATTTGAACGTGAGTTGACACAATAAGAAAGATGAAAGTAATGAGCAAGTTATAAACAAAAAATATTTGTTGTGCGATTTGTATGCTGTGTATGGCTTTGAGACAAATGCTAAAATATGAACAATGTTTGTAGCTACGTCAAGTAACAGAAAGAGGCAAAGAATATGAAATCCTGCAGTGACGAAAGCTGTAAGTAATGATAAGTAATGTAATAATAGGAAGGTGATATTTTCAAAAATAGGTGTATTTGAACGTAAGTTGACACAATAATAAAGATGACAGTTATGGCCAAGTTATAAGCCAAAAATATTAGGTGTACAACTTGTATGGTGTGCATGGCATTGTGACAAATGCAAAATTTATTTAAAAAAAAATGTTTGTAGCTACGTGACGTAACAGAAAGAGGCAAAGAATATAAAATCCTGCAGTCACGAAAGCTGAAAGTGAAGAGAACTAATGTAATACTCTTAGGTTCTTTCGGTAAAATATAATAAATCACGACGTGTCGATTGCAACACAAGCAATCATCATCAGGTGGGAAAACCACAGGAAGATTTTTTTTTTAGGTGTGTTTTTATGATGCTGCGATGGTATACTGCCAGTCTGTGATGTGGCCTGCTATCTGCTGATAATCAACGTCAGTGCACTGGCACTCTATTATCTACACTGCTAATTTTTCTTTTGCCCATTATGCGTGTATGCCAGTCTATAATCTGTTGCCTGCTTCTTTAATCACTCAGTGTACTGCCAGCCTTTCATGTCGACTGTATCTTGCATTTTCAGCTGCTGCCCGTATTGCCAGCCTTTTATATCGACTGTATCAATGCTTATGTCATTGAGTCGGCCTACTGGCAGTCTATAATCTAGACTGTAGCCTGCTTCTCAACTTACCTGTGCGTACTGCTGCTCTTTAATGTAGACTTATTTCAGCTTGTTTCTTCAATGCATTTATATTGTTTCGATTGCTCTCGTCAAGCTATTTACTGATACGTAGTACTGCGATGCTGATTAATATATTATACTGCTAAATACGTTGGACTTTCTTAGCTACAGCCCATTGCATTTAGACTATCCTTTCTGACGTACTGCACCTTTACTTTCCACCAAAGCGGGGAGCACGCAGGGAGGTTCAATGCCCCAACTATTGTTGACCTTTCTTTCTTACGGTGACTGAGGAACATTGTGAGAGAGACATTGTTCTTCCATACCAAGAAAACACCATCGCACGATTTCCTGACGCTAACAGAGCATACGATACCCTACAATAACACATTTTCCTGTCGCATGGCCAAGATGGTTACCAAGTCAAGATTCCTCCAATTACAAAGCTGCAGGACAATGACATCCTCACAAAACTGTTTCCTCTAAAAAAACGTATATTCCTTCGTGATCATGGACAGAGGAAACCGCATATTATGGTGCGCCAACCTCTTTCACCAGCATGTTGTCGATGAGTATGCCAACATTGAAAGTGAGGGCCTTCTTTACATTCAACTGAATTACAACCGCCTGCGTGTGAACAGTATGCTCATCTCTGGGACGCCATCAATGCCGAAGGAGATGCAAATGCTCACAATGTGGGCATATTAGTTATTTTGCCTTCATCCTTCACAGCTCCATCCAGAAACATGCATGAGAAGACTCAGGATGCCATGACGTACTTCAGCCAATATGCCACGCCCCATCTCTTCATCACCTTCACTTGCAATCCCAAATGAAAGGAGATCCAGGTTTACCTTTATCCAAACCAAAAGCCACCAGACAGACATGACATCTTAGCGAGGGTCCTAAAACTCAAAGTTTACGATCGCATGATGCTTATTATGACCAACGAAGGCAGTGTCTTTGGATAGACAAGCAGTAACTTGCACACCATTGGGTGGCAAAAACGTCGTCTTCCTCATGCTCACATTTCGCTATGGATGAGGGAAACAATTCATGCAAGTCACATTGACACATTTATCAGTGCTGAGCTACCTCACTCCCATCACGACGTTTCAGGTGCAACACAATCATCCATCATTATGTGGGAAAGCATGGTCTGCTACTGAGGCAGACTGTTTTAAAAGGTTTGAAATGGGTGTAGCCCAAGGGTCAAAAAGAAGTGGTCGGGGTTAGTGATGTTAATGTGAGAAATTAGCATGTAACTGGAGAAAAAAAGGAAAACGGCCTCCTCGACGAAGGCACGAAAGTGGCTATGTTAATGTGAGAGATTTGCATGATGTTGATGAGAGAAATTAGAAGGCACTGAAGTGCCTATTTTAATGTGAGAGATTAGAATGATGTTAATGTGAGAAATTAGCATGTAACAAGGGAGTGCATCCCAACGGGTGCAATCCAATGGGCCTGTGAGTATGAGAGTGCAATCCAAAAGACATGTGAGCATGATAGTGCAATCCAAAGGCATGAGAGTGCAATGCAACAGACATATGAGTATGAGAGATCTAAGAGAGAAGCATAGAGAGAGACACAGAGAGTCGAAATAACATCTGACATAGGCAGGTTGGATGGAAACATCACAGTCATTTGAGACTATATCTGGTTAATAACGTCCTTCCAATGATTGCTCAGATTGTACCCATCCTCTCGGTTGAAGTTGTGTCTGTGTTTATATATCTGGATGGCTTCATGAACAAATCTCTGAAGGTAGCCGGTAGGTTTGCAGAGTACCTCCGTCTTGGAAAAATCAATTTCGTGTGAGCCCACAACGTTAAAACAATGATCGGCAACGGCAGAGGTATTGGTCCTACCGTATTTCAGATCTGCCTTGTGTTCACGGATTACGTGTACTGTATTGAAACGAACCTGGATCTTGTGTTTGTTTAAGATTTTAGAAATATTTTTGGTAACCCCTGCTTTGTACGGTAAAGTGATGGTTTTGCTTGGATCCTCAGAAAGTTGTCTCCGCATGGCTGGGGAGACAGCTTTGCGAATTGTACGGTCCGAGTATCCGTTCATCCTGAGGGCTTGGTGTACGTGCTCCAACTTACTGGCTAGGTGGTGCTGGTCGGAGATGCAACGGGCCCTATGATGTAGTGTTTTGATGAGGGAATTCTTCTGGGCTGGATGGTGGTGGGAGTCAGGCTTTAGATATGCATCCATGTGGGTGGCTTTCCTGTACACCGAATGTCCCTTCTTAATCAAAACATCCAGGAATTGTAGCTTGCCATCGTTTTCCACTTCCATGGTGAATTTGATAGACGGTTGTATGGAATTGATGTGGTTGATAAATTGGTTCAGTGCTGGCAGGCCATGAGGCCAGATGACAAGTGTGTCATCTAAGTATCTCTTCCACAAGGAAGGACGTAGGGTGGATGTCTGGATGGCATCTGTCTCAAATTTTTCCATGAAAACATTCGCTACTACTGGTGATAAGGAAGAACCCATTGTGGTACCCTCATTTTGTCTGTAGAATGTACCATTGCAGGTGAAGTATGTGTTGGTAAGACATTGCCTTACCAAAGTTGGTACATCTGAATTCAGTCCTTGTTGGACCAAGTCTTCAATGATTGCAATGGTATCAAGTACAGGTACATTGGTGAACAGAGAGACTACATCGAAACTGACAAGCAAATCATCTGGAGACAGTGAGATGTCCTTGATTAGAGAAACCAAGTGAGCTGAGTTAAGTACAGCTGATGTGGACTTGCCAGTGAAAGGAAGCAGAGTCTCTGACAGAAATCGGGCCAGTTTGTAGGTGAGCGAGTTAATCGTGGAGACAATAGGACGGAGCGGGGTACCTACTTTGTGGTTTTTTGGAAGGCCATAAAATCTGGGTGGTCTAGCAGCCGAAGGTTTTAGAGAGCTCTGCTTGGTCTGATCGATTAGAGAAGTCGATTTAGTGAAGATATTGTTGGTTTTAGTAGCTAGGCAGTTGGTGGGATCTCTGTTGATTTTGGTATAGCTGCCATCACTAAGAAGGTCCTGAATTTTGTTTTTGTAAGTAGTTTTATTCATGACAGTGGCATTGCCGTTGTCGGCTGAGAGGATGACAATGTCATTTCTGTTTTTTTTAAATTAGAGAGTTCAAAACGCTCGTCCTTGCTGATGTTGCTAATGGGTTTCTTAGCGTATTGAGGATAGCAGCGATTTCAGATCTAGCAACATCTGCCGGGGTGTGTCCCAAGCCTCTGAGGGCTACGTCAAACCTGGGCGATTATATCATCCACTGGGATATGTTTAGGGGTTACTGCGAAATTCAACCCTTTAGCTAGTACCGATCTTAAGCTGTCGGAAATTGGGATGTTACTCTGATTGATAACAATCTTGTTAACATCTAACTTTTTAACGTCTGGCTCTGACTTCTTTTTTGACAGGAGGTTGAATATAGCGATCAAGTTAACTTTACATTTGGTTGACATTTAAGTAGCAGTTAGAAACTGTCATGTTATCTACATAGTCCCAATCAGAAGTGGACATTTTATCTGTTTCGATTTAAAGCTTTCGTGACTGCAGGGATTCATCTTCTTGGTTCTTTCGGTAAAGTCACGTAGAAGGGAAGTAATACAATAATAAAAATAAAACATAATAAAATAATTCTCACGACGTTTTGGTCACAACGCAAGCAGCCGTCCTCAGGTGAAGACGGCTGCTTGCGTTGTGGCCGAAACGTCGTGAGAATTATTTTATTATGTTTTATTTTTATTATTTTATTACTTCCCTTCTACGTGACTTTAATGAAAGAACCAAGAAGATGTTATCTGTTAATTTTAAGTGTGATTGTAAGAGATTCTTGTCTAAACTATCAACTTCAAATCGGAGCAATCTTATTCTATCTGAGATTAGCGATAGGCTAGATTTTAACAATATCCGTTCAGTGTTAGGAGAAGTGACAGTAGCAGATGTGAGTGTAAATGCGATCGGTATTACCTTGTTATCCCGGCATCTCTTGAGAAAGGTTAGCGACTTGATGAGGTGAGCCTTCTTGTCTCGCAGTATGTTAAAAGCTCTAACAGTTGCATGAAAACCCTCCCCAAATAGGCGGTTAAATCTTGATTTGAAGTTTTCGTGACTGCAGGAATCCATACTCTTTGGTTCTTTTGGTAAATTCACGTAGGTATATTAAAAAAATCACGACGTTTCGGGCGCAACACAAGCGTCCGTCATCAAGTGGGACAGCATGGTCTGCTGCTGAGGCAGACTTCCAGAGGAACTTCCCTCCTCCCCTGCAGGAAATCTGAGCATCACTCTCTATGTTGAATGATATCCTGCTCTCTCTCCCTAACCATACCCCCCTTGTGAAAAATATATTACCAAAACTTCCATATCAATTGAGAACTATCCCTACCTGAATCCCCAAAATCTTCTACAATAGTCTCCACCTCCATATTACATCATTTCGGCGAAGATCGACTATTACTTACTCACGTTAGGTGGAAGTGAATGAGGCCTCGCCCTCCATTAATTCTCTAAATACCACCACTCAGTCGTATTCATCAATATTAAGCACTGGTTAACACCAACGCGAAAATGGGTATGAAAAGAGTGGGAAGAAAGTTCAGACAGCCCTTGCTAGTATCACAGGAGTCATTGTATCCTCACCAAGCATCCATAGAATTTCCCCGCTATGGAGAACCTATCAATCAGAATGGGGGGGTGGGGAAACAGATCACATGCTATCTTGGAATGCAGCCAATATTTTTAAATTTGGGGAACTCCAGACCACCATTGGTCTAACAACGTTTTGAGACTAGGCTCAAAAGAAAGCTCTCTGATGTTAGCCAATCAGTTTCAAAGACAATGCATATATTATCTGAGTACGTTTTTTGTTTGCATTCTGACCACAAGTATTGTGGTTAATGCAGACATGATTCCTTGTAAAAGGTTTCAGTTTGGTGTTTAAACATCTTAACACCTGCTTTGTTGCCAGAAAAAATGGAAAAAACTATTCTCATATTTTGGTACTGGCAAAGAGGTCACATGATGTAGATTCTATAATATTGTTCATTATGATGTCGACTCAATAAAAGTGGCTCTTCTTATTTCTTGTTGTTGAAGTAATTACACCTGTAAAAAGCGAATAAATGATATGTTACTATATAAATATTAATGTTAATATAATACAAATTGACTTGGTGATGCTGCTTCGTTATAGTTTATTAGTTATGATGAATTGTTACTAAGGTTAATATACTGCTGCTAAAGATTACATTCATGTAAATAAATATTATTACGTTGTCATGTAATTCGTTAATGATACATTTCTAAGCTGCATTCAGCCTATATCTGTCAGCTAAGTTGAAATATGTTTTTATTTCTCTCAATTTCCAAGATTCTCTAATTCTCTAATTAAAGTTGACCGATAGTATGTCGTGTTGACCTCAGCTTCTTGTGTTTCTCTCTCAATTGCTTGGCTTAATCCCAAGGTCTTCCAGGAGGGGTCTCACTGATTTGAATCCTTTGGCTGGACATGTATGCTACCCACTCCTGCTGTCTGGCTGAAATCAACTTGCTTTAGCCCAAAGTTACCAAGTCTGAAGGGAAAAAGCAAGCAACACCGCCTTTATAAAACATGGCCAAGCCCGTGTCTGGAGAAAGTAAGAAGCAGGAAGGAGCTGGGCCTAAATATTAAGGGGCATTATCTATCAGGAAAGGGCGGAAGCTGAAGAAGATGGCGCATAGCCGGAATAAGGTGCCCATATAAAACTTAACAAAATCTAATTCTGCATATCGTGAATACTTAATTCATGATCGTCTCTGTCAATTTAAGGAAATTAAAGAAGAGAATCAAATAATTGCAGCAGGCAACAAAACATGTATGCTGAAGACGTGGCTGCAGGCCAACTACTTCAAATATAATTGGGTAGTCACATTGCCAAGCAAAAGCGCGTTTGCCACTTGTTTGGCAAATCATCCTGGTTTTTTACAAGGAGTCATGTTTGCACTGACAACAATACCTGCGGTCGGAATGCAAACAAAAACACACAACTCTGATAATGTATGCACCGTCCTTGAAATTGATTGGTCCACACCAGAGACATATTTTCTTAGAGGCTAGTCTCACATGGTGTTGGACCAGATGACGCCAAAAGGTGTCAGTTTTGTTGCAAGATAAAAGGGTAAAAAAAACAATTATCATATTTTTCTACTGGCAAAGGATGTTCCAATGGTGTAAATGCTTCCCCGAGCTCTCATACTCTGATGGTGCATTGCCTTTGAGTTGTGCGCCTTTTGGCGTCATCTGATCCAACACCATGTGAGACTAGCCTCTAAGAAAATATGTCTCTGGTGTGGACCAATCAATTTCAAGGACGGTGCATACATTATCAGAGTTGTGTTTTTTGTTTGCATTCCGACCGCAGGTATTGTTGTCAGTGCAAACATGACTCCTTGTAAAAAAAGGTGTCAGTTTTGTTGCCAGATAAAAGGGTTAAAAAACAATCATTATAAATGTGTCGTAACCCTCCACTACTCAACACAGCCAGTAAGGTTAATCACATAAACAACGCGCCAATTAGTTACTACTTCAGCCCACTGGTGTGTTGGAGATTAAATTCACAACATTTAAAATTTCAGTATGACGTTTTGCTGTTAATTACATCCAGCATCATCGGGCGATTTGCCAGAATATTGAAGCAATCCACCTGCTTCCGTTCTTAAATTGAGCACTATCACGTCATCAATTTTAACCCATCAGGTGCAGAGATCAGAGGTGGAGGAGGGGGATGTTATTGTAATTATATAATAGATTAGTAATCAGTTAATTAGCATGCATTTCCTCTATAAGAATACAGTTGGGAGATGTATTACTTAATGATACTCTATCAGGCTGTACTAAGCCTGTAGCTGTCAGAGTGGTTAAAATTATTTGTATTTCTCTCAATTTCAAAAGATTCTCGAATTGGTCTCGTCCAGTAATAATTCGTTTAACACAACACTTCAACGTTATCAAAGCCATTGAGTGTCCTTGTTGGCAAGCATGTTCTGCAACTGCTGACAGTTGTGTTTGAGAGTATTTAATATTTCGTTGTTATTTTAGTCTTGCGTTAATGTTACGTCCCGTTTGTCCAATATAGCACCTGCCACATAATAAGTTAATCTGATACACACCTTAGGCGATTCATCTTTAGTACAATTTTGTGTACCATGCCAAATCTTACTCTGATTTTTTTGTTTTTCCAAAACTCTAGCGAATTTGTCCGTTACTCCTGCAATATATGATATTTTAATTGTTTTAATAACCTGATCGCTTTCAAGAGTATTGATGTTCGATCGTCGTTTGGCATTCAATGCTGTGTTAATTTTAGCATTATTGTAGCCATTTAATCGTAGTGCTTCATTAACATGATTAATCTCTCCCCTCAGACTTTCACCATGTGACACTGTTTTAGCACGATGTATGAGCATCTTTATGAGAGAGGATTTCTGTGTGAGGTTATGATGCGAATCTGAATTCAGAATATGCTGGCCAACAAGAACACTCAATTGATTTTAATACTGGTAGGAACGAAGTGAACCAGCCTACAATAGATTATATCGTCCGTCCGTCCGATTTCCGATTACGTGTAGCAACATCGCCACCTACTGCAAACACTTGGCAGGACCCTACAAAAACCTTTAGACTCAGTGAGGCTTTCCTGGCTAAACAAGTGTAACATTCCCTTATAATTCCCTGAGATAGCTTTTAATTAAAACATTTAAATTAAAATAAACTCACAGCGGCCTAAAGCCTACAGCTAGGCCTAAAGCCTAGATCTAGGCCTCAAACTCTCCCTTCGTATCGTACCCCCGCGTGTGTGAAAGGGAGTTAATGTTTAACAATGTTACATTCCCTGATGTTTTTAAATAGAAACATTTAAATGTAAAGCTTTTACATAAATAATTAAAACATTGAAATTAAAATCTAACTCACAGCGGCCTAAAGCCTACAGCTAGGCCTAAAGCCTAGAACTAGGCCTCAAACTCTCCCTTCGTATCGTACCCCCGCGTGTGTGAAAGGGAGTTAATGTTTAACTATGTTACATTCCCTGATGTTTTTAAATAGAAACATTTATATTTAAAGCTTTTACATTAATAATTAAAACATTGAAATTAGAAATTAACTCACAGCGGCCTAAAGCCTACAGCTAGGCCTAAAGCATAGAACTCGGCCTCAAACTCTCCCTTCGTATCGTCCGATTAGGTGTAGCAACATCGCCCCCTACTGCAAACACTTGGCAGGACCCTACAAAAACCTTTAGACTCAGTGAGGCTTTCCTGGCTAAACAAGTGTAATAATACATTATGTTTATATTCTTTGGTTATTCGTTCCTACCAGCCCACCCCGCAGGGACCTGTTAACGTTGAAGTGTTGCGTAAAACGAATTATTACTGGCCGAGACTTATTCGAGAATCTATTGAAATTGGCTGAGAGAGCGCACCGACGAATAATCTCACTTGCCGTTGGTGGAGGGAGACGAATGACGTCAGACGTACCTCCCGGCGCGGAAGGTGAGAGGTCAGGTGTGACGAGGGACGGGAGGAGAGAAGTGATTGGATGGAGAGAAACGGGAAAGAAATAATGGGAAAGAGAGAGGAGAAGAGAATCGGAGAGGCCCAGGGCACTTTTGATGGTGGAAGTTTACATGAACGCACGCTGCAGATGATAAAATCGTCTCACACCTTTTCAACAACCAATGTGTTGGAAACGTTACATATGTACATTCATTATCATTTCCTGTTAATGATGTTAATTGCTTGGATGTGAACATTGCACTTTAATAATATTTGTTGTGTCGTTACTTCCTTTACAAATTGCGCTATTACAGTCTACGACACTTGAAAAGTGATAACGTTTCAATTCGAGAGCTTCCTGTTCAAATGATCAACCACGGGCCTGTCGTCCTTCAAGGTCAATACAATGAGTACAACTCAGGAGAAAGTCAACTGTAATTGTCGAAGAGAGATAATCACAACTCAAATTAATGTGTCATTTCCATTCTAGATTTATGGCCGAAAAATGTTGGAAGCAATTCACAATTGTGTGAGCAGGGAAACGTTTAACCTTACTCGGAACACTACTTAGGCCAGCGATTTAAAATATAGCTGCTCTCTGTGTATGTTTTAGTGTATATATGAATAAGCCAAGTTAATTTCAACAATTCTAAGCTGGCAAAATAACAGTAAGGACTTAGAGACGGGTCCTGAATTGGGGAAACGACAGCTACCGAGTTTGTTGAAGCCAGCTCGAGATCTTACATGGTGCATGTGTGCGGTTTTACCGCGTCTGGATGCACATCCAGAACTCGTCTATAAATCAGCTAAATGCTCGATTGATTACACGAGCTGGCATCTTATAATATAATATGTAAACGTTCTTAAAATATGAATTACCAACATACAAAGTGAAAACTCTAAGTATAAGATAGTCAATCTTTCAGTCCTCCTACTCTCATGAAGGGTACATGCCTTAAACATGAGCGGGAATCCAAACATGCTCACAAGCAAACCAAACCATCTGCTCCGACTGTGTTGTAAAATATAATAATTCTGTAGCAGATATTGGAAGTAAACAACCCCTCGAGATATGCAGAAATCATCAGAATTTGTTTTAAAGATGTGCACTGTGCTCCTCCGGTCTTTTAGGACTGCTCTTCCTTCTGCCAGTCAATAGTTCTATAAAATAAGGCTGGCATGAGGATGCATCCTTGCCATATTTCATATATAGTTGCAAATTTTGGAGACAGGCCTTTCCCAAGTCGAACCCATGCTCCAGTGCTAGTGTGGAGGTCCCAAAGCAAGTTCATGGGTGGTCCTGGTACCCTCTTCAGCGTCAGAGACACTGGGTTTCTGTCCACTGAACTAAACGGGGACTTCAGGTCGATGTAGGTACGTTGAACTTTTTTCGCAGATGTATGCCACATCAAGCGGGTGGCTACATTCTCGGTAAGGTTGGGTCAGCAGACTGACAGTGAGCGCAGCATTAATCGTTGGACAACTGGCATTGAATATGGACTTATGTGGTCGTGCGACGTTTGTGTAATGTAGTAACTCCACGGGAGACGACTTCACGGGTAACACACTCTTTATTTTATCAAACTTGGTTACAGGTGACTAACACCTACTTTGTATCTCGGGTGACAAACACCCACTTCGCTACTTGGCGACTAACGCCCACTGAGTTACTCGGATGACCAACATCCACTTAGTACTCGGGTGACAAACACCCACTTAGCTACTTGGCGACTAACGCCCACTGAGTTACTCGGATGACCAACATCCACTTAGTACTCGGGTGACAAACACCCACTTAGCTACTTGGCGACTAACGCCCACTGAGCTACTCGGATGACCAACATCCTCTTAGCTACTTGGCGACTAACGCCACTGAGCTACTCGGATGACCAACATCCACTTAGTACTCGGGTGACAAACACCCACTTAGCTACTTGGCGACTAACGCCCACTGAGCTACTCGGATGACCAACATCCACTTAGCTACTCGGCGACTAACGCCACTGAGCTACTCGGATGACCAACATCCACTTAGCTACTCGGCGACTAACGCCACTGAGCTACTCGGCTTCACTAGGTCTTCAGCTCCGTCTTCGGGTCTTCAACTGGGTAACTCTTCCCGAGTGCTCTCGCGCGTCCCCCTTTATACCCCACCTGCGGACGTCGCTGCGAGCACCCACTTATTCGACCAATCGCCGGGTGCTGGCTACGATCCTCTTTTCCCACATCTCATCGTGCCTCACCACTCACTCCGCGCCGCCTCGTCACCTGTCACTCCCGGCGCGCGCGTCCACACCACGCCCACAACGCGTGCCCAACCCCGCACCCCGCGCCGCCCCGTGATCCATCACTGTCACAGTCGGCGCACGTCAATACCACCACTACATCACCCCCTACCACATAGCTCGCAGCCGCCCCGGCTGCTACAAAAATTACAAACCCTCCCTGTGTGCCCCGTAACACAACACAACAACAAGAACAACAACTAAGCTAACAACACAACACGACGCGAACACCACCATCCGCAATCCTCAACCAATGCCACCGCGACAACAGAACAATATATACAAACCGGCGAGTGACAATAGCAATGTGTATACAAAAAAAAATAAATGGAAATTTTTTTTTTTTCTTTCGACTCGTGCAGTGTCCCCTTTTCTTCCGAGCGTCCCTACAACGGGACATTATCCCGGCAGAGGGGAACACCGGGCGAGCTCGGTGTAGAGCACAAAAAAAAAACCCGTCCTCATGAAAATTGTTGAGACCTAGCCCGAGTCCGCCTTGCCGGTCCGTCGTACGGCACCAGACGCGGTTGAACGTCCGGTGGTGCCGGCGGTTCAGGAAGACATCGGCCAGGCATCGAGGACTCGTGCGTGCCCCGGGGTTCAGGCTCTCGATGGTCAGCAGCCGTCAAGCCCGAGGCACCTGGGGGTGGGTCAGGTGGAGACACGTGAGGATCAGCCTGCGACACCTCCCTCCCCGAGTCGACGGTCACATCACACGCCCGGTCGTCACGGCACAGAACGGGGTCACACGGTGCCGCATAGGGCTTCAGTCGGGAGGGGTGCACATACCAACGGCATTTCCCCCATTTAATCTGTATACTCTGGGGCCGTGCAACCCGCACAATTTCCACCGGTCCCCTCCAAGGTCTCAACAACTTGGGGGACGTAGCCAACGGTGCATGTGGACAATGCAGCCAGGCCTTATCGCCTGGTTTCCAATCATGCGTATGCACCCTCCGCTCATGCAATTTCTCGTTTGCAATTTGCCGCGACCGCGAATTCAACCTTGCCCCCTCCCGCGCTTCAGTCAATTTGGCGATATTAAATTTGATGTGGTCTGCCAATTTAGATTTTGCACGTGGCTGGGAAATCCCCAGTTGGACGTCCATGGCCGGATCGGCCTCCCGCCCATACATAAGAAAAAATGGGGAAAACCCTGTCGCCGCATGAGGGGCCATTCGATAGGCCGCGAGTACCCCCGGCACCTGTAAGTCCCAATCAACCTGATCGTCGCAGACCTGTTGGCACAACATAGACGTAATCGTTCTGTTCAGACGCTCAACCATCCCGTCAGTCTGCGGGTGGTAGGGGGAAGTACGCACTTTCTTTGTACCCAACAGGTCGCACACCTCGCGCAACAAAACGCTCGAAAAATTCTTCCCTTGATCCGTCAGCAAGCGTTCGGGGGCGCCCTTGTCCAACACATAACCCTGGACAAAGGCGTCCGCCACCGCCGCAGCCGACTGGTTGGCGAGCGGCCATGCCATAGGCCATCGGGTGAAGTATTCCACGCCAACCAGCAGGAACCTATTTCCCCTTGGTGTAACCGGAAAGGGCCCCAAGATGTCCAACGCTACCAATTCGTTTATACGCGAAACCTGAATGGATTGCAGCGGTGGATTAGCCGCCAATGGTGGCGGTTTCCTTTTGGCGCACTCTACGCATCCCTTAAGAATATTCGCCACGTCGTTACCCATCCCCGGCCAATAATAGTCTCGCTGGATTAGGGCGAGCGTTTTGTGAAAACCCAGATGCATGAGCCGTTCATGAGCTGCCAGAACAATCCTACCCCGCATAGCAACAGGCACCACGAGCACGTGACGCCGGGACATGTTGTCCCACCTCATCAACAGGCCCTGTCTGCACACCCAGGAACCGACCCGCGCCTCCCCTTGTTCGGGAGCGCCAACTTTCCGACGCAGCGTAAGTAGGGAGCTGTCGGACATCTGGAGGCGGCCCCACTCAATGAGGGGCAACGACAACAGCGAATCCCTCCCCATGGGGGCGTCCTCTCCCGGGGTGTCAGTGGCGGCGAGCGCAACTCCCGGGGCGCCGGCGACCGGGGGTTTGCACCGCGCTGATCCCAACAAACATGTGCAGTCCGTGCACGGCGGCAACCGCGACAAGGCGTCCGCGTTTGAGTGCCGCAACCCTTTTCGGTAAATCGTCGTGAATTGGTAGTCTTGAAGGACCTCCAACCATCGGGACAATTGGCCCGATGGCTGCGCCACGCGCATAGCGTATTGTAGAGCCGCATGGTCCGTCCGGACCGTAAAATGACGGCCGTAAAGATACGGCCTGAATTGCTGTGTAAAAAACACAATGGCTAACAATTCACGACGAGTTACGCAATAGCGTTGTTCTGCGGGGGAAAGAACCCTACTACCGTAGGCGACCACCCGTTCAACCCCCCCGACCAACTGTGAGAGCACCCCCCCGATACCCGTATTGCTGGCGTCCGTGTCAAGCAAAAACGGTTGTGTGAAATCGGGGTAACACAAGGGGGGAGCCTGCACCAAAGCGTCACGGAGGGAGCAGAACGCATCCTCCTCCTCTGCCCCCCAGTGAAACCTCACACCCTTAGCCGTCAAAGCGTGCAGGGGCTTGGCTATGGTGGCAAATTGCTTGACAAAACGACGGTAATAGGAGGCAAAACCAATGAAACTACGAACCTCCGTGACCGAGGTTGGCGTTGGCCATGAGCTGACGCAATGCGTCTTAGCAGGGTCCGTCGAGATCCCTGAACGACTCACGATATGGCCCAAATACCTGACAGATTCCCGAAGCAGAAAACATTTAGCCGGTTTAAATTTTAGCTTAGCGGAACGCATCCTGAGGAACACCGCTCTCAGTCGCTGGAGGTGCTCCTCGAAAGTCCGACTAAAGACGATAATATCGTCAAGATAAATCAAACAGGTATCCCATTGGAGGCCTGACAAAACCAATTCCATGAGTCTCTGGAACGTGGCGGGGGCGGAATGTAAGCCCATGGGCAAACGGTTGAATTCAAAAAGGCCCCCAGGTGTGCGGAAAGCAGTTTTAGGTTTAGACTCGTTATCGAGTGGCAATTGCCAAAATCCAGAAAGCAGATCGAGTGTGGAAAAAAACTGCGCTCCCGCCAAGGCATCCAGCGACTCATCCATCCTGGGGAGCGGATACGCATCCGCCATCGAGATTTTGTTTAAGCGGCGGAAATCGACACAAAACCGCAAGGACCCGTCCTGTTTCTTTACTAGGACAATAGGAGCACCCCACGGACTAGAAGAGGGCGAAATGATATCGGCCGCCAACATATCATTAACCGCCGATTGCACATGTTCCTTCTCGGCCGGGCTGAGCCGGAAAGGATTCTGACGAATAGGGGCCGCGTCCCCTGTAGCTATGTGGTGGCGCAACAGGTCAGTGCAGCCGATATCGTACTTATGTTTGCTGAACACGTCAGCAAACTCAATGAGCAAACCCCTCAATGCTCCCAATTGCACCCCGGACAAGTTAGCAGAACCCGCACACAGCGAGTCCAACCACTCAGTCCCCTCATCACTTTGAGGATGCGACTCGACAGTAAAATCTGCTTGAGCCACGAGCCGTTCCTCAACGGGCAGCGGCGCGGCGTGAGCCAGCACCGTTCCCTGCGCAATTACGGCCGGCCGCGACCCCGTATTCAGGACCATTACGAACGGCTCACTGTCCCCTCTCACCATGGTTTGAGCAACCGCTAAGTCGAGGCCCTTACTGGCTCTGTTTGACGGCCCCAACAGCACCCCCTGTGCCTCCGCACCCACCTCGAGTGGCTTCCTGAACCGAAGGGGTACTAACATTTGCGATCCCGGGGGTACCCGTACAGTGTGAGTCGCCAGCGCCTGCACCGTCGCACAAACCGTGCGCACTTTGATAGGGCTCGACAAGAAGGCAACCCGCCGACCTGACGGAAGCTCTATGCAGGCCTGATCAATAAGAATTTTGATGGGCATTTTTGACAAAAAGTCCGTACCTAGCAAACAGGGAACGGCCAGCGATGATGATACAAAAATAGGGCCCGCTAATTTAATGTCCCCAATGCAAATAGTCGCCCGAATCTGGCCGATGATCCCCAGGGATCCCCCATTCGCCGCATAAAATGGCACGTCTACCGGCAGAAGGGGTCTACTTTGGACGGGAAGGATGTTATAAATAAGGTCCGAGATGATGGTGGCCGACGCACCCGTGTCAACAAGCACCCGGACCTCAACCCCGTCAATGAACCCCGTTACCACGGACGACCCGGCTGACGCAGCCACGATCCTGTGGGCCAATTCGGACCACTCGACTGCTTGCGGGCCGCGTACGGACCCCCCCCGCCGAATTGAACCCCCGGCACCCAGCCGCGAACCCCCCACCGCGAAGCGGCGACCCGAATGTGCCGTGTTTGTGGACCGAACGTGTGAGGTGCCGCGACTTGCCGGGTTTTGTTGGGATGACTTGTGGCCCTGGTCGTCGTCCCGACGTGGTCCTGCGGTGCGCGGACGCGGGGCCCGGCACCCGGCTGCGACGTGACCCCGAAGGCCGCAGTTGTAGCAGACGACGGACGTCGTAGGTTTCGGTTGCTCCAGCTTGCGGGGCGAACGTGTGGGCGAACGACCTCCCGTTCTCCACTCCCCCGGACACGGTGCAGCGAAGGCCCGCTCCTGCACCGCAGCTGGCTGAGGTTCGGCGATCGTGGCGGCCAGTGCCGCATTCCCCGGCCATTTGCAGACGACCCCCGGCTTGCGTTTGAGGACCTCGTACGCGTGAATGCTCGTGGCGATCGCCAGGGAGCAGATCTCCATCTCGTCTGCCACGTTGATGGGGACCCCCAACTCGTGGGCCAACACCAGCAGCTGCTCCGTCACCATGGCGTCCTTCCCCTCCTTATCCATGCGGGGAAAAGCCGCGTCCGCCAAGGCGAGCAGTGCCGTGCGGTAGGCTAGCGTCGTTTCCCCAGCCACCTTCCGCCGATCGTAGAACTGGTGGCGGCACGTGGAGGGCGGCCCGAACACCTTCGCCATCAGGTGTAGTGCGGCCTGGAGCGTAGAGCGGGACGACCTTGCAGCAGATGTGAAGGCTGCAAGCGCGTCGTCGTCAAGCATCGCTGGCAACGCACGCAGGGCAGTGGTGTCGGACCACCCCGACATCTCCTGATGAGCGAGGAACCTTCGTTGGAAGGCTCCCCAGTCGCCCCCATCCGCCTTGAACGCCGACAGCGCGGGCAATCTTTGCTGGAGGACCCGATCGTCGTCGACGTCGGAGAGATTTTCCCGCGCTCCGCTGGAGTTGTGTAAAATGTCGGCTCGGTTGTCAGGCGCAAAATGGAGGGCTCCGGCGCGCGCCGATGACGTGGGCTGCGCTGCGCGGAGGTGTCCGGCCACGTGGCGTCCGTCTTTCCCGCCAATCGGTGGCGGCCCCCCAAAAACGGCGGCAACTTCCAGGCTTTTGGCGCGAAGCGCCCTTTGGCGGGAATCCTCCACCGTCGCTTCCTCCACGACCCCCGCAGCCGTTTTTCCGCTCGCCGGAACGGAGATGTCGGCCAAGACAGCGGCGGCGGCGAGTAGCAACTCCGCCAAGCGGGCGTGCGCGTCCTGGAGGCCGGTGTCGGAGGCAAGCGGAGCGTCAGCCATCACCGCGAAGTGCTGCATCGGCGGCAACTCCTCGTCCTCTACTCCCGAGGTCGGTGTCCCCGGTACGCAGTCGTCATCCCGACCTCGCTCGTGGGTACGGGTAGTCTTCCTTGTGTCCATACTTCTTGAAGACAGGTTTACTTCTGACGCCAGTTGTAATGTAGTAACTCCACGGGAGACGACTTCACGGGTAACACACTCTTTATTTTATCAAACTTGGTTACAGGTGACTAACACCTACTTTGTATCTCGGGTGACAAACACCCACTTCGCTACTTGGCGACTAACGCCCACTGAGTTACTCGGATGACCAACATCCACTTAGTACTCGGGTGACAAACACCCACTTAGCTACTTGGCGACTAACGCCCACTGAGTTACTCGGATGACCAACATCCACTTAGTACTCGGGTGACAAACACCCACTTAGCTACTTGGCGACTAACGCCCACTGAGCTACTCGGATGACCAACATCCTCTTAGCTACTTGGCGACTAACGCCACTGAGCTACTCGGATGACCAACATCCACTTAGTACTCGGGTGACAAACACCCACTTAGCTACTTGGCGACTAACGCCCACTGAGCTACTCGGATGACCAACATCCACTTAGCTACTCGGCGACTAACGCCACTGAGCTACTCGGATGACCAACATCCACTTAGCTACTCGGCGACTAACGCCACTGAGCTACTCGGCTTCACTAGGTCTTCAGCTCCGTCTTCGGGTCTTCAACTGGGTAACTCTTCCCGAGTGCTCTCGCGCGTCCCCCTTTATACCCCACCTGCGGACGTCGCTGCGAGCACCCACTTATTCGACCAATCGCCGGGTGCTGGCTACGATCCTCTTTTCCCACATCTCATCGTGCCTCACCACTCACTCCGCGCCGCCTCGTCATCTGTCACTCCCGGCGCGCGCGTCCACACCACGCCCACAACGCGTGCCCAACCCCGCACCCCGCGCCGCCCCGTGATCCATCACTGTCACAGTCGGCGCACGTCAATACCACCACTACATCTGCACAGGAGTAAGATCAACCTGCTGAGCAGCACAACCTGCTGATATGCTGAGCAACAAATGACTCTCCTATTTTAGAAGACCATACAACTACATTTGAATAAGTGCATTTGATCAAATACATTTTGATGGCGACCTGAGAGACCCACAATTCACGTCAGGAATTGGACCCACAATTCACGTCAGGAATTGCTGGTGGTTTTCCACATGTTCAGATGTGCTTTATTTCTTTACACATGCTTGTGTGTTTGAAGCTCATCGTTTTTAAGATTGAAGTATAATTCTGCTATAATGGGGTTTTCTTATTTGTTACGTATTTTATTGGTGAGTAGGCATCTCTTTTGACGCACGCGAATATATCAACACATTAACCATATATGCAGAGTAAATCCCAGACGTATGCCTACCGTGTATACTAAAGAAGGATATTCAGGAGAAATGAGGTATTTTTTTCCAATCAGTAACTGTGGAAGAGCATGTTATTAGTTTGTCATTATTTAATCCCCTGTTGAATATTGACTATTAAATTTCGATTTAAAGCTTTCGTGCCTGCAGGAATTCATCTTCTTGGTTCTTTTGGTAAAGTCACGTAGAAGGGAAATAATAAAATAATAAAAATAAAACGTAATAAAATACAATTCTCACGACGTTTCGGCCACAACGCAAGCAGCCGTCCTCAGGTGAAGAACAGGTCTGTCGGAAAGACAGCGTCTGAATGAACACCACCAAGCTTGGCAGCGTATATTTAAGCTGGGTTAGAGGAGGAATGACGCCTTGACAAAGGAATTTGCATATCAACAGATGAATTTAGCATATTTATGGAAAATGCAGATATGGGATTAGTCAATACTTGTGGAATGCATAGGAGGTGGGGGGGGTCTCAAAGTCATATTATGCCCGTGCATTATGTAGGATTAGCAGCAACAAAGGGAGGAAGTGGGGTTAGCAGTAATAAAGGGAAGGAATTTTAATAGTAAGGAGCTGCAGCAGCCAAACCTCCATGTAAAAAACTACATCAATATCATCAATATACTAAATATACTCTCCAATAAGCTGAGCTACTAACAGTAAGTCATACATTACAATTCTATGTCGCAAAAAAATATAATATGCCTCCAGCTTAACTTTTTCCTTACACCAACAGCCTCGTCTCCAAAACCAACAAAATCATTTCTGCTTCAACTGCATTCATTGATCAGACCAAACAGTTATCGTTGAAACCTTCTGCAGCCAGGCCACCAAGATTGTACGGCTTGCCAAAGATACATAAAGAAGATACACCTCTTCGTCCCATTGTCTCTACTATCAACTCCCCCACTTACAAACTGGCTCGTTTTTTGTCTGAAATCCTACGGCCTTTCACTGGAAAAACCACCTGTGCGGTACTAAACTCTACTGACCTGGTATCGACAATCAAGGGGATTTCCTTGTCCCCAGACGACCTGCTTGTCAGTTTTGATGTGGTTTCCTTGTTCACCAAGGTTCCTGTGCCTGACACCATCGCAATCATTGAAGACTTGGTTCATCAAGGACTGAATACTGGTGTACCCCCCCCTGGTGAGACACTGCTTAACCAATACATACTTCACCTGGAATGGAACCTTCTACAAGCAAACTGAGGGCACCCCAATGGGCTCCCCCCTATCTCTGGTTGTAGCCAACATTTTTATGGAGAAATTTGACGCCATCCAGACTGCCACTCTACACCCGACCTTATGGAAGAGGTACGTAGATGACACTTTTGTCATCTGGCCACATGGCCGGCCTGCTCTAGACCAATTTCTCGACCACATCAATTCCATACACCCAGCCATCAGATTCACCATGGAAGTCGAAAAAGATGGCAAGCTACCCTTTTTGGATGTCCTAATTAAAAGGAGACCTGATGGTTCAATGAGCCATTCTGTCTACAGGAAAGCCACCCATACGGATGCCTACCTAAATCCGGATTCCCACCACCATCCATCCCAGAAGAACTCCCTCATCAAGACTCTATACCATAGAGCCCAATGCATCTCCGACCAGGAACACATTGCCAGTGAACTCAAACACGTACGCCAAGCTCTTAAGGCTAATGGTTACTCCGACTACACAATCCGAAAAGCCATCACTCCAACCATCAAGAAGGATCCTGTTGAGGAGCCTTTCAAAACCATCACCTTACCCTACATTGCTGGGGTCATAAAAAAGATCTCCAAAATCCTGATTAAACACAAGATTCAGGTCCGATTCAACACAGTACATAAAATCCGTGATCTGATCCCGTCTGTAAAAGACGTGGTTCCAGACATACAGTACCCTGGCGTCTACAAACTAAGTTGCCTCTGTGGTAGCAGTTACATTGGAGAAACCAAACGACATGTCTCGGACCGCATCCGTGAACATAAAGCAGACCTGAAACACGGTAGGACAAACACCTCAGCCGTGGCAGATCACTGTTACAATTCAGTGGGCTCACATGACATTGACTTCTCCAAGACAGAGGTTCTCTGCAAGCCATCTGGCTACCATGAGAGATTCGTTCATGAGGCGATCCACATATACAAACACAGAGACAATTTCAACCGAGAAGATGGATTCTGGCTCAGCAATCATTGGAAGGACGTAATAAACCATTTCGGATCTTAACTGATTGTTGTTCACGTTTACGGTGACTTTCAGACCGCAGTCCACTCACTGGCATTAACTGTGTATCTTGTGTTCTCCACAGGGAATGCATTATTTGCTCCGCTGCGGGTCTCCTGCCACCGTTCTCCCATTCACATGTTTCATTGCTTCTACATACTATTAACATTCCCTCCCTTTGTTAATGTTACCCCCTGCCCCCTCCCTTTGCTGCTGCTGATCCTGCATAATGCATGGGCATAATATGACTTTGAAACCCCCTGGCCCACCTCCTACGTACTTTTTTATGAATATGCTAAATTCCTCTTGATATGCACATTCTTTTGTTAATGCGCTCTTCTTCCACCTCCAACTCAGCTTATATATAAGCTCCTAGCTTGGCAGTGTATCATTCTTTACCTGAAGACGGCTGCTTGCGTTGTAGCCGAAATGTCGTGAGAATTATTTTATTATGTTTTATTTTTATTATTTTATTACCTCCCTTCTACGTGACTTTACCGAAAAAACCAAGAAGATACTGATGTAGTTTATTTTTTTATTTTTTACGTGGTGGTTTAGCTGCTGCAGCTCCTTACTATTAAAATTCCTTCCCTCTATTACTGCTAACCCTACTCCCTCCCTTTCATGCTGCTAATCCTGCATACTGCATGATGCACGGGCATAATATGACTTTGAAACCCCCCCCCACCTCCTACGCATTCCACAAGTAGTGACTAATCCCATATCTGCATTTCCCATAAATATGCTAAATTCCTCTTGATATGCAAATTCCTTTGTCAAGGCGCCCCCTCCCCCTCCAACCCAGCTTAAATATACGCTGCCAAGCCTGGTGGTGCCCATTCAGACACTTTCTTTCCAACAGACCTGTTCTTCACCTGAGGACGGCTGCTTGCTTTGTGGCCGAAACGTCGTGAGAATTATTTTATTATGTTTTATTTTATTATTTTATTTTATTATTTCCCTTCTACGTGACTTTACCGAAAGAACCAAGAAGATGAATCCCTGCAGTCACGAAAGCTTTAAATCGAAATTTACTCTTTCCATCGTTTACAGGTTTGTGCTTCAATGGTAAAAACAGTTTTCCCCTCTGTGATAAAATGTAAGAGGCATGTAGTTATGAATCATAGAAGAGCTTTTACAAATTACATTACTCTGGCTAATGTGTTCTACTTCATACACACCAATATTAGGTACAATGTTAGCCATCTTTTCTTGGAGAACAACAAGCACCTCACTTTAATTTTTCACTATGATGCATGCTATCTGCCCCAGCCTTGAGTATCCCACATCATAATCAAGTACAACAAGCAAACCATTTGCATATGAAGTGCATTGCACTCACCATGTGTGATCGTTGAGGCTGGAACAAGATGTTTTGCCTGTAAACTTAAGTAAAACTGAGCTAAATTGTGTGTATGTCTCTTCCTCTCCTACCTCAGCTAGGTTATCAGTTTCTGCGGGATGTTCTATATGTAGATATGGCTGTTTTTCATGTAGATGAGGCTGTTCTACTGCATCACTCAGGTAAGCTGAATAAATATTTGTTACGCCCCAGCCCTTGTGATATCTAGATATATGGGAAGTAAATGATGACTTCAATGTAAACTTCCTGCCACATCCCTCGAATGGACAAATAACCGCTAGGCCCTCCTGCAGATGATAATTAAAGTGACCCACAAGCTCTTTAAAGGTTCCACATTCTTTACCGCAACAATCCCAGGAACATTTCAAATAGTTGTGTATTTGAACATGCTTCTGCTCTCAAGTTATGGTGAACTCTTGTAACATGACTATTAAAGGAATTAAAAGTTGAAAACCTACTACCACAAGTTGGAAATCCACAAGAAACTGTGCATTATGTACATTTCTATGCTGTCTGCAGTGTCTTATATAAGCAGTGACTGAGGCATTTCTAAAGTCACATATTGAGCACCTGAACATTGTGTGTGCAATGGCTAATCTTTAATGGCTTAGAAAAGAAGTCTAAACAAACCAGCATCATATTATACACTGCAGCATCTCCACAGCAGTGGTTATCAACCCTGGTCCTGGCAGCCACAGTCTAGCATGTTTTCTAGGTCTCCCAAAATGACCAACACCTTCTGAACCGAGAAGAGAAATTTAAATGGTCCAATTAACACTAATTAGTTAAATTAGGTAGTTAAGCCCTCCAGGAACAACGCTTTGCAACCCGTTAAAATCACACTTTATTAAACTGTAGGCTGCTTGCGTTTTGTTGAGGTCCTGGCCTTTGTCCAATTGTTTTTTTATAAATAAAAAATTAAAAAAATCAGTCCTGTCGATGATAATTTAAGTATATGTGTTTTATATGCCTTTACATTTCATCACAGAGAGAGTCTTACCAGCAAAAACCGAGGAATAGAAATATGGCTGTGTGTTGAAAATTAAGTTGTTCTCCATTTTTTTCCCGCCTTTTCCTCGAGCTATCCCACAATGCACTACTCTGTAATATAACGGATATTCCGTTTAAATTATCGTTACAGTAAATTTTCCGTGAGCAAATACAGTATTTTCTCATGTAAAATTACGGATATTTTTTACAGTGCAGGTGCTTAGTTTTGGTCAGTCTCATATTCAGGACCGACCTCTTAGTGGCATGGTCCAGGTTGAGCATGAAAGCCTCCAATTCCTTCCCAGATTGAGCAGCAGTAACGAGATAATGAGCACACACTCATTATTAACCAATAAGGTCATCGATCAGCCTCTCATTGAATCTGTTCTAGATGGAAACTCCTCTGGTACAACTGTAATGTAGCTCTCAGAGACACCGTCTTGTTCTTTGATAGATATTTATTATGAATAAAGTCCGCTGACAACTTAACGAGTAACCGCGAGTGACTATATACACTTGGGTAATTTAAATACTCTATTCTGAGACAACGTAACTCCAGCCCTTCAAGACTACATGGTGCCCACTCCAGGATGATGAGGACGACCCGTTCCAAGGTGACGACGGTGACGATTCCCCACAACAACACCCGCGAGGTCTGGTTCGCACCGGCTCTTATCCCTCTCATGACCTGGCCACGCCCCTATTCCCGAACTCTCGCTCACCACACCTGGCCCTGTCAATCTCTGCGCTTATTACACTTTACGACCGTTGGGTCCCATGCTTCCCCTCACGCGACCTTGTCAACGCAACCACTTAGGTCCCACATTACCCTAACATGACCCTGTTTGTTCCGTTACGTTAATTAGTAACGATGGTCCCGGGGAGCTGTACTGTCCCTACATCACCCCGTATTGTCCTTACATCACCCCCCGCTCTCTTAAAAATATAGCCGTCCTGGCTAACACAATTTTAAAATAACCTGTCTCAGGCCAAACCATACACTTAACACAAGCAACAAATAACCAATGTTTTAGGACCGAAGAGCAGGAAAGGGAACTTACTCCTCAGAAGAACAGTGCAGACAACCATAACAACAACAACGCCAAAATTTGTACATCACATGCAACACAACCCCCGCGATCGTCACGACAAGCAATGGACATTTCGAACATGCGGTCGCCTATCAACACACAACTCAAAAACATAATTTCACAGGCGATCCGTCACCGAAATATCAACAGCCTTGACGAGTCCTCGATGCCGGCCCATCTCTCCGGGCGGGTTTTTGGCCTTCTTCAGCCAACGACGGCTTGGCCACCAGCCCCGGGGGGTCGAGGTCCTTGGAGGCCTTCACGGGAGAGGCTGACAGGTCCTCTGCTGGTGGCCCCTTGTGTGTGGTGGGCCTTCGGGGTGAAGGGCTCGAGAACTACGGGTGGCACAACATATTTTCCTCGGCATCCAATTACTTCGGCCAACCGCCCCGGCCTGTTCAACACGCCAGACCCTAACCGTGCAGATACTGGGAATGAATTATCCATTTGGGGACGCACGTACGGCTTTAAGCGCGATGGGTGGACAAACCAGTGGCGGCGCTATACCTGCACTTGCACACACTGTGGCCGTCTAACTTCAATGATTTCCACCGGCCCTTGCCATGGCCGGTGCAATTTGGGGGACATGTGCAATGGCACCTGTGGACAGTGCAGCCATGCTCTATCCCCTACCACCCATGTCAATACGTGCCCACGACAGTGCACGTTCTTTTCTTTAGTGGCTTGCCCCCTGGCAGTGTTTTCTTTAGCTGTCTCATGTGCTTCAGATATACGATCCAGCGTGACCTGCAAGGTTGCTGGCAGAGAATGACTCTTCCTTCCAGAGGACAGACCCAATTGGACATCATTTGTGGGTTCACTTTCACGACCAAATATCAGGAAATACGGGGAAAATCCCGTGGAGGCATGAGGGGCCATCCTATATGCCGCCTGGACCCCAGGGAGGTCCCAATTTGCCTGCGCCGCATCGACTGCTTGGCAAAAACATCGATGTTAGGGTTTTGTGAAGGCGTTCTACCATGCAATCTATCTGAGGATGGTAAGGCGACGTCTGAATCTTCTTTGTGCCTAGCACGTCCCACACTTCGCATAACAGCTTCAATGATAAGTTCTTTCCCTGGTCCGTAAGGAGCTGCTCGATGGCATCTGAACATAATCCTGGTTGCTAAAAAAATGTATGGGCATCCTGCTCAAAAAATCTGTGCACAAGAGGCAGGGCACAGCCAGTGTTTTTGAAAGCAACACCAGCCCTGACATCTCAATCTCCCCCAATCTGATGTGTGCTTCTATTTGTCCTACAATTCCCATACTTCCCCCATTTGCCGCCAAGCACGCATTCACCACCGGCGTTACACGACGATTTTTAAAGGGTAACGTTTTAAAAATAACCTCAACTATGATAGTAGCCGAGGCACTTGTGTCAACCAAGACACGAACTTCCACTCCTTGTACAAATCCGACTATTACCAATGAGCTAGCCACTGCTGCTACTACTCGGCGCGCCAGCTTTCGTCGATGCGTGCTTGATGTTTGGTCAGGCAGCGGCTATGCCATCGGCCACCTTGTGAGATATCCCCCCCCCACCAGGAGACATTTATCCCCCCTTGATGAGCATGGGAAAGGCTAGAGAATATCGAGGGCGACCAATTCGTTGACTCTAGAGACACCAATCGGCTGTAAGGGAGGCTGTGAACTGTGTGCAGGTGGTTTCCGACAGTGTCCGGGCTCTCGTCCACTCGAGCCACCACCCGGGTCTTCCGGCTCATCTCCTCCTGAGCCCACAGACACCGGACTACCCACAAGAACGTATATGCCTCCTCGTCCAATATAGGGAGCACCATGGCCATTTCTTGGATCAATGGCAGCATTTTATCCATCACCAGGGAGTCCAGTGCTGCTTCGTCCAGCTGAGGGTAAGCTGCTTGCTCGAGCACTGTGGTATGTGAGGAGCGACTCGGCTTCCTCCTGCCTGTGCTGATGACATTTTCTCCTAGCCTTTGATGACGACTTAAAGACCTTCGCCATCTCAAGACAGGCTGCTTGAAGTGTGATTCTCCTTTCCATTAGTATCGCCTTGAAGATGGCGAGGGCTTCGTCATCCAAGTCTGTTGGCAAGGCCTTCAGCGCTTCAGCTTTCGACCAGTTCAAGGCCTGATGCATGGCTTAAAATCAGTGGACGAAGACCCTCCCCAGTTGACACCCGCTGCCACAAACTCTTGCGCCGGCCCCAGCTGGCGATTCGGTCGGCCGCTCTCTCACATGCTGCTGGGGCTGTTTCTTGCGCCGTGGCAGCCGCAAGTGTTGCCAATTCTTCAGTTCTGACCACTGACGGCGGGACAGTTCTGAAACACCAGTTCCATGGTTTCTGCCACCAATTCCGCCACTCCTGGCCTCCCGGTGAGCTTTGTCACCAGCTGGGAGACCGCACCTGTAAGGCAGTTGATCCACCCCTCCAGCCACTCCCAGCCGCCGGTCACCAGTGGAATCGGAGCGAGCAAACACTCTGGCCACTGCTGCTGCTGTATCTCTCGCTCCACCAGCGCCGTCATCGCCTCCCCTGCATACTCGAGGTTGGTCTCTGGGTGCTACTTTCCTGGGTCGTTCTGAAACCTTGCCTCCCGACCAATCATCATCAGGACCTCTCTAAACCAATAGGAGGCCTTGGCTTACTTCCTGGATGTCTGTTTGGCTACACATTTGCTTGAGGTGATTGCTTCTTAATTTCTGTCATTACAGAAGTATGACGCCTTCACCAACCAGTAATGGCCAGCGTGAAGTATGGTCACATGACCCACGCGACCTGGGGGAGGCTGCCATTCAGCAGTGAATTGACCAAAGGGATGTACTCTGTATGTAAGCGTAAGCCGTTAGGTTCGCCGGCTTCAAGTAACTCATTAAACGCTAAGTTGACCTAGGGAAGGTGCAGAATCACGTCAGATATTCATCACTGATGTTGGATGCGGGTAGGAACTGTACTCAGGTAAACAGTTATAAACGCAGTGCGCCAACCACTATACCTCCGCTCTGCTCTAAAGTGACCCATGCAAACACAGGCATGCTGCACACATTGAGTAGAGGCAGACGGGAATACCCGCCGTGCACTCGGCTTGCCACTCCCCCCATCACATCAAAAATTATTCAGAACACTCGGTGTTGGTGCCATTCTTATTGTGCAAGGTTATCACAAAGGCGCCATGTTTCACATACATTGCAGTGTTTTTACAGTCGTGCTGATGTTGCTCTTAGGAATTCCAATCGAGTAATTCATAGGTGTTTTTTGGGGTATTGAGATATTTAATACCAGTTAGTGTATGTTTATATACCCATCCTGACCTCTCCGCTACCATAAAAAACCACTCCACTATACACCCTTTCACCCCATATGTACAGCTATAATATGCATAGCTACATACGACTATATGTACACAGATAACGATCCACATGCATAGAAAATCACCCGGAATGCGCCAAGGTCTTTGAAGCAACCATGCTGTATGGTGCTTGGATCGACGACCACCATGCATGAACAATGTCCTGTAGGCTTATGCGGGCTGCATTGCCAGCTGAGGGCAGTTCACCAAAGTCCACTGTTGACCTGTGCGCCGCTCCAATATATTGCAGTCACCAACTCGCACTGATCACATTGGTGAGGTATGGTCAGATAACCCCTACGGCATGCTTGGCGTGGAGCGGTCCTCATCCAGCAGTGTATTCACACAAGTACATGTGCATAGTGCTTGTGTAGGACTCGTACTCGCGCGACAGCCTCCTTGTCTTTCTCTTCTCTTTTATTCACACATATAGTTCACACCTCCTCCTCGTCATCACTCCATGCCTCTCCGTTCGCTCCAATGCACAACCCGCCATCATCATCACTCCATGTCTCTCTATTCGCTCTCTCTCTCTCTCTCCCCCAGGGTGCGTTACTCCGCTGGTACCCTACTCTGTACTCGCTACGTCCACCGCTACCCTATCTGTATTCTCTCTATCCACTACTACCGTATGCTGTATTCTCTCTATCCACTGCTACCCTATGCTGTATTCTCTCTATCCACTGCTACCCTATCCGTATTCTCTCTGTCTACTCTTATCGTATCTATTCCTGCTCCCTGCTGCTCCGTCTCTGTCCCGGGCATCAACCACTCCGACTCCAACACCAACCAAGACTCCCGTCTCTCCTTTACGCTGTGCCTTTATACCTGAACCAATCAGCCCCAATTAATTATCTCTTCCCCCGCTTCGCTACTCGCCCCCAGGCCCCCAGCCTCACGTGACCATGTTATCGCCGTCAGCCCGGCGCCAGTCATCAGCCACTCACCCTCCTGATCAATCACCGGCCTGCGTCCTCAGTTACCCCTAACACCTGTGGTGTCTCTTAATGACCTCCCCCTTAATGGCACACAACAACAACTGTATCCTCAGTTGCCCCCACTGTACGCTGCTCGCTCCCATAGCAACAAAACGCGTGGCGCGTGACATTTCAAGTCCTACACTTGTAAGTGTACACACTGTGGGTAAGGCAGTGTTCATGGGCTCCAGGCCACAGAAAGGGCAGAGCAGCCTCAGGTTATTTTCCCTGCAGGACCTACAAAGAACCTTCCAACGGCCATGAATACATCTCGCATGAGACATGAACTGTACACATTTAAAACAGCACAAATAACGAATCCAGAGTTGGATTAAAAAAAATATTGCTTGGTGATA